>NC_050479.2:64849516-65462942 GCF_012460135.2 Molothrus ater | reverse complement strand
GACTTGCTGTAAGAATGTCTCTAAGACAAGCTTTTTGTTTTGCTTTAGGAGGTAAAAAATACAGAAAGATGTTAGTAAGCCTGGTATGATCGAGTGTCTGGAATAGTTAACTTTTATAAAGTGAAAGATGAGACAATACAGACAATATTTTTAATACCATTTAACATTTTTCAGTAGAGCCATTCCATCGCATTTCCTGTTCTCCATTAGAGCCACAGACCATAATGGCTTTGTCTGTATTAATGTCTTAAATCATACCCAGGAATGTTCCCAGACACTGGAAGATGTTCATCTCTACTGTCAAGTGCCTGAAATGTCCCCTGGTGTGATTTTAGCACATGCACCACTCTTCTTAGTAATTCCCAGGCATGATACCCAAGCAGAGGGTGCTGTAGGAGCCTTTTCCAGAGGGTCTTTTGTGTGTGGCCACTCTATTTTTGGAGACTAGGAAAATCAACACAAGCTCTACCAGCCGGCTGCTTGGGTTGCGCATCTAATTTGTTGGTACAAACAGAGTCATGTGTTAGCCTCTGAAAGGTCATGGGACTGGTTGCCTTGTATTATCACTGGTGCAAAACAGAAATAATCCAGGTGAAAAGATACTTATATTTAAACTGGCAAAAGTGAGAAGAAAGTGAAGTCTGAAATTCAAATGATACCAAACAATGTTTCAAATGAACTTTGTTTTCCAGCAATTACATGTGGTATATCTGTTATTTGACAGAAGCATGAGAAGGAGTAATGAGCAAAGAAACCAAGTATGTGGATAGTTCATTTTCAGTAATGCAATTAACTGGGGAAGAACAAAAAATTACATATATAATGCATATTATTGTTGCTGTTATTGCATATGCCACATACATATTCACATATAATAGTTTGTCTCAGAAGCAACACCTCATCTTTGTCATTTGAGGAATTCTTGATAGGAAGGTGACTCATTTAGAGATAAATTATCCCTACAAGTTAATCTGAGCACTGTTTAGAAACAGAAAACAAACCAAACATCAGATAAATAGAACGTCTAGAAAAATAATGATGGTTCAGCAAAAAAGCCATGAGAAGAAAAAAGATAACCTTGGCATGGGCCTTATTATTGTCTTCCATTAAATCGATACAGTCTCTGAAAATGTTACTCTCTGTGTGCATGATTCAGTGCAGGAAGCAGGATTTAGCCCTGCAGCCAACCTGCTGCATGATTCCTATGGACTGTGTGTGTGACCTGTATATAACCATGACCCACAGAGCTTTTCTTGGCAAGGCGTTGGACCCAGCCTTCTTGCAAGCACATGGGATTTTATTTTGGAAGGCTGTTTTTATCCAAAGTATTTATTTCTGCTGAAGTGGAGATCCACCTTCTGACTGACTTGGTATTCTGGAAAGCTGGGCTGTGTGCACATGCTAAACAAATCTCTGTTGGACTGGTGCCCATTCTCTACCCTAGGAAAAGTGGTCTGGCATGGCTTATGTCCATATGGCTCAACTGCCTGCCTCAAAATATGATGCCCACATCTATCCTGCCTACGAAGCAGAGTCTGTGGTCCATGCCAGCTCCAGAACTGTGGGCACACATGGAACTGCAGTCTGGGATTTCCATGGGAGGGGGCTCATTCACTGTATAACTGCAGCAGAAAGTATGCTAGCAACTAAAATTTGTGAGTGACCAAAGGATGGTGTGTGAGCCTGAACTCCCCTCCAATCTAGTTTCCCAGACTTTCTCTACTGGGCACTCCTACTGTCCTTATGGCTTTTGAAACATTTAAGTCTTGCTGGTTTGTTCCTGCCTACCTTCTTGGACTTCTTGACATTAAGAAATGCTTCACCAGCAGACAGGATTTCAATTTGCATTAGGAAATTTGGATTTGCTTAGTTTAGAAAAGTAGGCATAGAAAGACAGAATATCATGGCCTTGACAGAAGCTAGAAAATACCTTGGGGTTAAGAATGTTCTTAATAGAAGCAAACATCAAAAGTACAAGTTGCAGAGCAACCAAGTGAATAATTAAAAATAATTTAGCCTTTCAAAATAACTGCATTATTTAGGCCTTTTACCTTGATAACAGCAAAGAAAATATCAAGGAATCAATCAGTTCTTTGTACAGAAGATACCTTCCAAATGACCGTAAGAATTTTTGCATATTTAGAGTCAAATCAGTGTTCTTGATGGCTGCACAAAACTGGATCTCTGTTAGAACTCAAATTATGTCAAAACTGTACGAAATTGTGATCCCAAAGAAAAGAAGTTCCAAGCTGGTTACTTTTTCTTTTGTCTCTTTTCCATATAGATTCTATGAAAACCAACACTTGGATGCTTTGACACGCTTCTGCTTTGTTTCTGTAAGTATTTACAAATATGTAACTGTATGCATTTTTATACATATTAAGCATCAAAAATTGAGCAGCTATTTATACAAACATAAATCTCAATGTGGTTTCCTGCTCTTAATAGAACCTGAGAAACCCCAGAGCAGCATAAACTGTGTCTGTTACATTGATGCCATGATAAGGAGACAACAGAAGAACAGAAAACCTTTGAAATTTCATCATGAGCTATTTCTGACCATAGATAAATCTCTATAGTTTACTTGGGTAACCTCAGAAGTCTAATTTTTTGCAACAAAATTTTCCACCTTAGGGTGTTCTGATGATTATATTCAAACACATGAGCAATATTATTTATGTTTACTTAAAATAATTCAAAAATTATCTTCTGTAACACAAGGAACACCAGCTCTGTAGGACAGCCATAATGATAAACTGTTGGCAGTAAACCATTCTCTAAAACTTTCTAGAAATATGAAGAACCCATTTCCCTCTGTTTTTTTTTTTAATTAAATCTTTATTTTTTCAACTATAAATGAAAAAAAAGAAATTATAAAAGATATTTCTAATTAAAAATACTTCTGAATATTTTTTTAACCATTGAAACACTTAAATGAGCATTGTTTTGCTTTCAATCATCAGGCAACAAGAGCAATAGGGCTAAAATTATGCTATTAAGGAGACACATGCAGTACACATATTCCTAGTGAAGACAATTTTTTTGGCAGTTTGTCTAGGTTTCATAAAAGGTTTCATAAAAGCTATCATTTGTGCAATCTGAGTAACTTCCTTAATGAGCCATCATTAAGAAATTGTTTTTCATAATTGCCCATTTTTGAAGGTTCAAGTAATCTCTTCATTTCAGACTCTTCCATACAAGGGTGAATGTTATTAGAAATTAGGTGGTTTAATAACTTTCACCCTCCTAAATCATGAAATAAATATTAGCTCACCAGCACAAGTGGTTTACAGCCATTATATGGATCACAGGCTAGGGATCTTAGCTGAAATATTGAATGCTGGAAATGATACATTTTCAGGTACTAAACCAAATACTAGTGAAGACATATGCTATATTAAACACATCCACATACATAGTAGCTAGGTGTAAAGAAACTGAAGTGTTCCTCCAGATTGCCTGTACTTGAAAATTACTTTAAACATTTGGATGAACAATTTGTTAGGTATAAGTCTTTTTCATGGAGCTTGTTTTGATGTCTAGTCTAAAATTTGGAATCACGATTACCTTTCTTTGCTGTTTTTTTTTTCCCCAAAATTGACAAAATATATCAGAATTTCATCAGAATCTCTTTTACTGTAATAAATATGTAGTTCCCTCCATACAAGCCCAGTTTATTTCTGCAATAATATAACTTCTATTCAATTGCAATGAAGTCTCAGACAGTTAAAACCCTATGCAGACGTTGCACTGAGTTTTTGGGGTATAGTCACACTACAAAGATTATGGCAATTCCTTACAATGTTTGAATGGTACGCTAAAAGTTGCTTTGTATCCTGATATAGTCTAATTAACAAAGAGTAATGGGAGATATTAATTACTTTCTTGTTGCTCAACTCACCTGGCATACGTGGTCTACTACCTGGCAGGAGCTAACTGGAATGGCCAAAAGATTTTCATGTTTTATGTGCAAAGTAAAAAATAAAGTGAACAGCGCCAGCAACACTACTTTGGGAATAAGGTTCTTGAGAAAAACTAACTGGGATCCACACAACTGTCCCCTCCAATGCCAAAGATCACTCACTATTTCCTTTTGTTGTCTCATGGACAGAAAACTGAAGATAATAAAGGACCTTCCCCTGGAGAAGAGAAGGAGAAAACCTTTTTGACTCATAAGGAGAACACAAATATTCATTGCAATAACAATGCCAGTCACAAAAAAAGCTAAGTATCATCTCCAGTAAACTGTGGTACTTTATTGCTTCCTTTGAAGGTACACAAAAAAGTCACTATCCTTTTTTTTTCCACCTAAAGAAAATGGTTGATGAGTGTGAGTGTGACAGAGTGGTCATATGAGCCAGCTTTTCTTGGACATAAAGTCTTACTGTACATGAAAGTCTCTACTTACCTAGTTAGTTTTGCTCGCTTTTCTTGATTTTGCTTATCTTGCCAGAACTGCAGAGATTGGGCATAGAAAGAATAACACCTATGACTTGAAAGCTGTCCACCCAGCTGGTGCTGCTTCTGGCCCCTCTCAGGACAAAGCTCAGGCCTTCTTAATAAACTGAAACACCAATGTTGCCGTCTTTGAGTTTGTGGTAAGAAAAGAAATAGAATTTATTATAGCCTTTTTGCTTATATTTCTATAATGAATCATAAATGACAGTTAGTTTTATCATATTTTTAATTATTAATTTCTGTATAATGATCAATTTATTGTTACATTTTGTTACATCTAATTTAAATGATTAATTTTGTATTTTAATTTTTCAGGGTGAATAAAGAGGATAGACTTAATAAGCATTTAATCCACCTTAAGAACTATGCTGATCAGACTTTTAAAAAACCCATGTACCAAACAATTGGCACACAGTTATGATAGTTATTGCAGAGCAAAAGAAATGAAGTTCAGCTATCACAAATGAGATGAATGTGGCTCCATGGTTCCCTTTTGAAACACTGCTGACTGGATTACAATCCTTTTGCTGCCAAAGGAATTCTCTGCTACAGCAATGTGTGACCCATGCATCAGAATGCTTTATTTATGTAACACTTGGCTGAGATTAAAAATTTCTTCTTTTATTATGATTTTATTTTTAATAAAAGGGCTTGAAGAAGCTGTCTCTTGATAAACCTGCCAGGGCTATTAAGAAACAGTGCTACATGAAATTAAACCCTTGTTTCTTGTCCTGTTGCAGGCCCTGTTTCTGTGTGTGGCCCTAGGGAGCCTCTAAAATATTTTCAGCCATGCTGCTCCTACTTCAGCCTTTCTGTTTGGCTTTATAATTTACACCCTTTTTCTACAGACCACAGAGTCCCAACTCCAGCTGTGGGGATGGTGAGTTGCCCCTAATCATGTGCTTTATGTTTGGGTTTGTTGTTTGGCCAAGTACTAAGGGAAGTCAAACCCTCCCAGGATCCTGAGGAGGACACAGAACCTAGATGTCCCAGTTCCTTCTCTCTGCCTTGGTGGAAGTCTTGTGGTAAGCTTTCATGTGATATGGGTACTTCAGCCCAACAGACACTTTATATAAACTGTGATAAGCTTGAATTCAAATCCTAGACTCAAAATCGCTCTAAATATTGAAGGGTTTTAAAGCCAAGAGGAAAAAAGATATGCAATTATGTGTTAACATTCACAGAATGAAAGGTGTAGCATGACAACCAAATAAGTTAAATATCAATGCTAGCAGAAAAATCTGATCAAATTAAGTTAGCAGAAACGTCTGATTAAATTAAATCTCTCAAATGAAAAATCCAGCTCTGTCTTTATAATCTTTGGGACCTGAGTTCACCCAAGAGCACATGTTCTTAACTCGTCTTTCAGATACTAAATTTGTTTTGTAGTTTAATTATATCAATTGCCTTTTCTGTGACAATTCTGTACAATGCTCTCCTCTCCTTGGATCTTATAATTTTCTATTGCTCATTAAAGCCTTTAATGCTTTCTAATACTAATAGGAAAACCAAAACAATGTCACTTTTCATAGTTACAATGGTTACCTTTTTTACTGCTGAATACAGTGGCAGTTCAGAGAAAATCTCCTATCAGTCTTGGTAGAATTGCAAGTTTCCAACAAAACAGAGCACTTTGTCAGAAGTGCTAACAAACCCACAATGGATAAAAAGAATTCTACCTTCAAAAATCATGTTTTCTCACTTGTTCCTTCTGTCCTTTGGCTTGACATAGGAAAATTAAAACCTTCCAGAACATGTTTTGACTCCAAAGTAGCCAAACCCATCATAATTTTATTTCCTCATAACTTGTTTTAGAATATAATTATAATTTTGTCTCTCTTGAAATCCATTCCTTCTGCAAGGCAAATTAATAATGTTTAGATGTGAGCTGGCAGGTTTTCCTTGTTACAGGATGTTAAGAAAAGGTTTCAAAATCTTATATTTATTTCTATAGTAGTCTTGACTGTTCTAGGCATTATACCCTCATGTGATGTACTTCTGGTAAGGTTTGTTCTACAAGATTGTTTTCACTGTTTGGAGATAAACACCACTGGCAAAAAATATATTTTATATGAACCAGTGTTGAAGTTAGTGTCCTTGACACTGTTTTGATCCTGATCAATCAAGCCATTTTACAGCAAAATCCTGAACATCCTGCAGTCCCCATGGTTGGGCCTCTGTAGGAAGTGGTTTGTGCACAAGTGAATGCCACTTATTTCATAGGCAACTAAGCAGGAACTCTCCATCACATCCCCTCAGCCCCGAAAGGGATATTTGGATCTGAATCAGTGACTATGCCTTGAACTACCTTCAAATTGCCTGCAGCCAGAGGATGTTCTGTTCAGGGAATCAAACTGCATCTGGTCAGATGTAAATATCTTGAGCAACCTGCTCAAAGTTTTCTTTGCTCTGCCAGCATACTCCATGGTGCTAAATTATTTGCTAAGTTGGATATAGCTGATCTACAGACACTAAAGAACTTGGCCTATATTTAAAAGTAAAAATGGTTAGAGACGACAAGGAAACAGTAATTTTAAATTATAAATCCACTATGCACATATGTCTTTGAATAGCAGCTCAGAATCTTTTAAAAAGGCATCCTCAGGCTGTGTGGTTTGGTGATCTTTTTTAAGGTCTTTAAATAGTCTAAAAATCTTAAGTCCTTTCTCTGCAGAAGGAATATCTGGCTGATTTTGAAGAAAGAAAAAAGCAGATTAAATGCTTCTACACGGCTCTAAGTAAGAGTGCAGGTCACAGAACATACTGAAAACATAAAAAAGGGACATGTCCAAGTGCACTTTAAACATATTCCATTTCATGGGTAATTTTTAAATCTTCATAAAGAGCAGGTCTCAAAATGCAGTCCTCTGCTAATTACAACTTGATGATACTTGGCTGCACTCCCTCTAGATTAGAGTTTTTGCTATTATTTCTAGCTCAGGAAATGATGTAACACTACTTGTTAGTTTTGCTGTAATATTTAAGTAAAGGCTAGTGTTTTTCAGAGAACAGAGAAAATCAAATGCTAAACTGTGCCCTGATCCCCCAGACAGACTGGGGAGCCCCTTGCTCATGGCAGCTCTCAAAGGGTACCACACTACCTGTTTTGACATGTGTGCAGGGAATGCTGCGTGGCCAAGGCACCGTGGGCACTGTCACCCCATCTCCAGGTGCATCTCAGGGCCCACAGATGTCACCCTGATTTTTAAGATTTTCTAAGCCTTCTGATGTTGACATTCTTGTAGCAACCTTTCTCACACACTTTCTGTAAAGAACTTATTGTTTTGCATTCCTTTATGGAGGAGGAGAAAGTTGGTGGACTGTTAGTTTGTCCAGTGTCATTGGAGAGGTGGCACTGTCACCCTCCAATCCACTGTCACTTTTGGAAAACTATAAATGTTAGAGTTAGAAAATAAACTTCCCTTTTCTTCACCTTGAGGACAGCAGTGTGTGCTTGTGTTCTTTCATGTTCTATAATAACACACAGATGGGAGTAGAAGAGAACACAAGGCAGAGAAAACCTGTGCTGAACCTCCAGACAATGCTGCTACATCCCTGGACATATCAAGATATGTATTTCTCAACAACTGTCTCACATCTGCTGCTCTGGGACAAAACATCGTTTCTTTACCATCAATAAATATGATACACACTACAAATTATATTCACTGAGCAATATATGTATTTAATCTGAATATAATTTTTCTTTTTAGGCACATGTGGACTTTGAGACCATTGTGTAGTTCCCCAGACAAAACATCTCTATGCTAGTGTAAGCACTGGGGAGTTTATTCACTAGGAGGTCAGTCCTGATGCGTTCTTTGCCCTTTTCCCTTCTGCTCATAAAGTTTCTATCCACAGCATCTAAGACCTCTATTTCCCACATAAATCCCAGAAGCTTTATGATGTCTTGACATAGTTCCAATGGTTTTATCCAGATCACAGTTACTATCAGAACTTGAGAGGAAGTTAACAAAAAAAAATTTATTGACTTGAACCATGGAAAAAGGGAAATATTGGAGGGACAGGAAGGAGCAGAGATGAAGAGATGGTATGATGTTTTCTGCTGTTTTTCTGATAATAGTTATAAGATAAAATGGTTATACTAAATATTACCCAATTACTTTGAAGTACATTTTCAGAAAAGGAAAACACCCTGCAAACTTTTACAAGTTCTTTTGATGCATTTTCATGATAATAAGAAGGAGTTTTATCATATGGATAACAACAATAACAAAATACAGGAGCCAATTCAGCTGAAAGTGAAAGACTAAACTATACAAGAGATTGTGCAAAGGTCAAGATAAACTTTTGTGTGCCTATGATGCAGGAAGCATTATGACAGCAATGTAAGGTCAGACAGGTAAGTACAAGAAAAGGTTTTGTGTGGATTAATTAATATTTTGCCCAGGCACTTTTCTTTATCAACATGGCATGATCTGTGATTCAATCCAAGAAATCACTGGTTAGGAAAAGCAAACCCAGCAAAATCACTGGCACTGGCACTAAATTTTAATATTTTTTTCTGTCCATTTGGTAATTAATAGAAGGTAAAAATAATCATGTCTCTGCTTTTCTCCACTTAAAACCTAATCTACTGGGATTTGTTTTCTAATTCAGAAGCTCTGCTGCAAAACAATACTGCTAATAGAAGTTTTAATTATAAACTTTTTTTTTGAGACTGCAAATCCAGAATTACTTCAAAAAGAAAAACTGCTTTAAAACAGGCTATTCTGGAATATAAAAGTTAGAGGGCATAAAATCTAATTTACCATCTAATCCACTAGTTTTGCTGTGTTATTTGTGCTTACACAGGTTGTGAGTTTTACTTAGTACTGAAAATTCATTAAGGCAGAGAATTAATTTCTGGCTTGTCAATACCTTGCAAGCAGCCTACCATAAACACTGTACTAAGTTTGAGAGAGCCACTACTCAGTGCTCAAGCTGTACAGATGGCCAGCTAAATCTCATGGCGCTGCTTACCATCTCTGGTCAAAAATGTAATCATAAAAAGTTGCTTCCAACCAAACTGAATTTTTGGTATTGAAAAGAAACATTTTTTTTCATGATTAAATGAACCTCATGGTCAAATATTCACTTGACATTGCCAAGCATATAAACAAAGTCTCCATCCATTCTAAAGCAGTGGTTAAATTTTAGAAAATGTAGTATGAAAATCAGGTATCAGAGCAAATCAGTCCAGAGAAAAAATACTCAGATCTGGATGCATTTCTTATATTATTTCAGAAAAATTTTTTCCAGACTTACAAGGACTAGATCTCTTCTTTGCTTTTTTTCACTTCTACATACTTTATTTGGACTTTTGTGTATGTGAGTTTCCAGAACATTATTATGTTTTTCTCTGAGTCATCTGAGGAACAACAACGTTTACATGTTTTCCAGCTTTTACAATGTTAGGCTTTTGAAAAATAACTAGCCAATGTTCTCAAATTCCTGTAATTAAATCACTGTCAGATGTAGATTGTTCATATTTCTATGTTTAGATTACCATGCATTTTTATGAAAGATGTAAAAGAAAATTTAGCTATTTGTACAGGCACAAAATCTCAAGGTTCTAGAACTAGAAATACACATAGTTCTGGGACACTTTGTGAATCACTATTTCTTTGGTAATATTTCTAAATTACCATATATTTTTCTGCAGGTTTGTTCAGTTTATTTTCACAATTTTCAATTGTCAATGATTCTTCTCTACAGAGAAATAAGGTGAATCCAAGTCCAATGAGACCTGTTCATTACATTTTTCTTTTCCTTCAGGTTGCAAACTCATAATTTGATCAGTTGTTCTACTTGCATTTCCTCTCATCTATCTGAAGCAAACTCAGAATCAAAAAACCTTCCAAAAAACTAAAAGAACTTCCTACTCTTCACATGGGACAGGAATCCCATCCCAGGGAAGGACTTCTCAGGGTGGGGAAAAAAACCACAGGAAGAAAAATGGTGACTTCTCCCTTCTTTGGGGGTTATTTTGCTTCCCTACAAGCCCTTCAAAAAGCTTCTCCTCAGTCCACTTAACCAGCATCCAGGTCCATCATAGCATCCCTGTAACCTGAAAAATTGTCTTCATCTCCTTCTTCTCCCTGGGCTCTGAAACATCTGGCAGACATGAATGGAGCAGATAGAAGTGACAATTGTGAGGTTTCAGAGAAACCACTCCAAGATCAAAGGTTAAAAAGTGTTGAACTCGCAATCATAAGAATGAGAGGAAGATGAATACAGAGCCAATTAAAGCCTGAACAGAACAGATAAGAACATCAAAAAGCATCTTTCTCCTCAAACTAGCATTTGATGCAATGATCTTTTCAAAGCAGTACACAAACATTAATTATTTCTCACAATACACCAGTGAGATAAAAAAAAAGTCACTTAATGCTAGCCAATAAAGTAATAAGGAAGAGAAAGAGTTTTCCTTTTCAAATCCATTAGGACACAAGGTCCTAATGGAGTGAGGGACTGTGCTGGAATTTAAGCTGTTTATGAACAAAGAAAGGCAACAGTGAAACTGGTGATAATTGTTACAGCAATAAGAGGCTGAATTCTAGTCACTAGAGCCTGGCTCTCTAATCAGAGTCAGTCAGCCCAGCGTCCCTTAGAAGTCCTTGGAAGAAAATAGTGACTTCTAAGTGCAGTTCACTCCACCTGGATTCCTGCCTTTGAGCAGTTCTGGATGGGCCCACAACTCCTTTGGGCTATAAGAAGGGCCCAGCTGAGATTAGGGATTTTGTCCTGATTTCTGCATTATTAAACGAGGAGACAAAATTCCACTGCTTTGTATGTATTTGCTGCTTTTCTCCTTTTACACTGTGAGCTTTCTGGAAAAGGCTGTGCTTCATTATGTTTTTATTCAGTGCAGGTAGTACAGCACAGCTTTCACCTCTGCCTCGGGCTCACAAGAGTTACCACATGGCCAATACATTTCTGAAAAAAGAATTCCTCCAGAGAACAATAATTAAAAGTCAGCTCTTCTGAATACATGTGAAATGACAAATACCTTGAGGGAAATGGGGAAAGAGAGGTGAATGTGGCAATAATACAGCTGTGTGATAGCATAATGGAGCATAAGTGATAACCTGTATAGTTTGGGACCTTTTGCTACAACTATGAAATTGTTTTGTCTTTTAAAGGGAACAAAAAGTCCTTTTTTGTAATGGCTAAAGATTCTGCTACTCCTAAAAAACATAAAACACAGTGAAATCATGCAAAGTGCCTAAATTGTGCTATTAATCCAGATTAAATATTATATTTGGTTTCTAACAATTCATAGCGATATAAACCAACTTTTTGGGAGAGCATTTTACATCAAGCTGAGTATTAAAATCTAGGAGTTGCTATAATGCATTCCTGGAATTTTCCAGAGAAAATTCAGTTTCATACTTCTTTTTTCCCCTCAGTTAGACTGTTTTTCTCAATTAGTTCTGTTAGACTGTGGAATTCCTTGTTCAGTAGTCAATAGGTTAATTTTTTTTGGATTTAGATAAAGTGTGGCATGATAGTAGTCTAGGGTATGATTGTCCAACAGCAGCATTCCTCATGTCTGTAGTTTCTCTACAGAATTGCTGGATACGATTCTAGTGAATTCTATGGATTCTAGTGATTTAAGTGCACAGTATAAAAAACCCTAGTTAATTCAACACATTTATGACTTTCTGAAAGGAGCAAACCAAGGCCCAGATAGAATATGCAGTAAACCAAAACGAGAATTTAAACCCAGAGTTTTCACTTTGTATTTTAAGATAGGGTTCTTAAAATATTATTTATTGCAAACCTCTCCTGAGCTCCCATTATTGAGGTATCTGAATCATCAGCTTACAGGTTTAGTCATTCCATTAATTTGGGCTTAATGCTGTTTAGCTGAATCTAAGAACAGTAAAACATTATTGTAGGCAAATTATCAGCAATGAAATAAACAAGAAACTAGTACACAAGCCCTAATCCTAATAACTATAATTAGGAACACTGTGGTTATCTGAACATTCTGTATTTTGATCCCAGTACAGTTTTTGTTAGTGAAAGATTTGGTGTTACAGCATTAGGGTACTGATCATTTCCAGACTGACTTCTTTGCTTTGAAAGAATTCTTGTTAAATGCAGCCTTTTTCAGGAGAGCTTTCCCACGACATATTGAGATTCAGTGTGACAATGGAAATAGAGAGTGAGAAAAGTTGTCTCTCAAAGAGATGTCTCGTGGCAATTCACCTCACCTAAGACATGAGAGAAGCTGAAGCTTTTGGCTCCAGATTCAGACCTTAGCAGGTGTGGTCCAGAAGTGACTTTGAACCTTTGTATGAGCTGGGACCTACAGAGGCCCTGCCTTGGAACAGTCTCTCCTTGCGACAGCCCATCACATACCAGTCAAATTCTGGTTGTGTGTGATTTTGGATGTGTGTGCCAGAGGCTACTGAGCTGCATCCTAACAGCATCTCTCTGTGTGGAACAGCATGGCTGCACACACAGCTCAGTACAGAAAGACCTGAGAGTTCAAAAAACTCAGCAAGTCTTCTTACAGGGTAGGAAAGAAGGTATGCACTTTTGGCATTTACTTGAAAATGTCTAGAATCTGCTCATTTTCAGGGTTTATCTCAAAAAAAAAAAGATAAAAAAAGATGAGTGAACAAAATAGGAAATAATTAGTGAAAATATAGGCTAAAATATGTATTATATATAATATATATATTATCTTTTCTCTATATCTGAACATTCTGACTTGGTAAAAAGCTGAAGAGGGCAATGTTTAATGACATCTCTGTCTTGAAACAAAGCATCTTTGGGCAAACAAGACTTTCACAGCCATTCTTTGAAACTGGATTCACACACAGTGTAGTGACATCATTGCTATAACGCAGAAACACTGTATGACACTGACTGGAATAAAGCACTTGTTACCCTAGAGACACAGTGGTATCACTCAGAAGTTACAAGTAAGGTTTTAGCTGTTTCTGTTCCTGACCCTGAATCTAGAAAGAGTAAGTTGGCCTATATATTTGTAAGCATTAGCATTTTTCATCATTCTGACCAAATTAATTTTTGTCTTGAGGAGCGGTTTGGTTGTCAAACAGAATTTCAGATGCAAGCACAGTATGAACTGCTTACAAAAATGTATAAGAATTATCTCTCCTTATCCTCATCTGCAATGAAAAACTACAGTTCCCTCTTGCTGAGTATTTGCTGGTGTGTATATTTTTTGAGGTGTCAGTTTACAAATGCTGGATCTATAATCAAATTAGGATTATATAATGTCAGCATGGATTATGCTAGGATGGTACTAATACTACTACTAAGTACAATGAAGTGTGACCTAGAGATTTCCACACACATCAGCACATTGAGTGTGAATGAATTCCTTCAGAGCATAAAACTGCTAAGGCCTCCTTGCTGTACAGCTTGGCTTTTGATGACTTTTTATCCTTCAAAGGCATCAAGTCTTAGAATAAAGGAAGTGTTTAAAGAGCTATTTGTGGCTGTTGAGATACATAAAATGACAACACTTTCTGGGCTGTTGTAAGATTACCAATGAATCCCATCTGTCCTCCCATGTTCACTGGGCATATCAAGAAAACTTATCAAGAATTATTGTCACCACAATCCATTTGAATCTCACCATGCTTCATTTTTAAGATTATTTTCAAATATGCTCTGATACTTTTATCGGGATGCTGAAAGTGTCAGAGAAGAGACAAGAACCCTTTTCTTGTAACTGGAGGTTTATACCTAGCTTTAAATGAATGGCCTGAACTACATGTCTTAAACTTTATCACACTGCATTACTTTTAGAAAGATAAAACATGTCAGAAAGAGCATACTTTAAACAGAATAGATGCCATTTTTGAGAATAAGTGATAAAAAAGAAACAGCAATATGCTAATAATAAGCCTACAAATGAGAACAAGTCATCATACAGCTTACAGTCCTTTTTTCTTTTTTTTATAATTATATTTTTGATGTGTTATCTTTAATATCTTTACTTCAGGAACTCAAATACTGAGTTTTACTAAGAAAACTGCTCCATCATATTTGAAGGATTAAGCAAACAACAATTGCTGCAACAAATGCAGATTGTTTCTGCATACAAACTGCAGTACAGTTATCTGCATACATATGATATGTACATACATATTACAGTTGTGAAGCTTCCTCCCAAAAAGACACTGTTTTTTTTTGACCCCTACATATTAGACAATCATATAAAAATATTTCTGATTATTGGTTTGCTTCCTCACAGCTTCCTTAGGACCTAACCTTCAAGTTACAGTGCAGGTATTTTTTTCTGATTTATTTCTTTAATGAAACCCTCTTTCAAAATAATGTTTCCTAAATTACTTCAAGCCTCATTATAAATGCAATACAATTTCATTTTGGTGCACCTTAAAGCAGAAAATTTTCCTAATAAAAATTTCACTCCAGGTTCTATAAAGTATCAGGTTATTGTCTCAAATTAGTCGTATTATCTTGTTTGTCTGATAAAGAAATTACACTGAAGAGAAGCAAGCAAAGCATGCAAAAGCTAACAAAAGCAATCCTATCACTAATTAAAAAAAAAAAAAAGGAAAAGTAAAAGCTGGCATTTCTCATCAACACGCAGAAAACTAAATTGGACAGAATGAGACATATGCCAAATATATTAGAAATGAGTTTTCTTCATGGCATTTGGCATCTACAGCATAATTACTAAAACATTTTCCCAGCACAAACACAGAAAATTTAGAGGGAGATATTATTTTACATCCTAATTACACTTTTCGTACATCATTAAAATGGCTCTGAAGTCTATCTGTTTGAATTATATGCCTTAATAAAGAAAAAGAAAACAAAATTAATTATTATGAATATTTCTTCTTCAGATCTCAAAATGCAGCAGGTATTTCAGGCCAGCCCCTGGTAGCATATTCCTCAGTCCTGCATTGTCATGGCTATCTGCAGTGCTGGCACAGTCTGTGACACCATGATTTCTTTTTCCTTATTGTAACCTCAGCCCACATTTTTAAACAGCCTTTGCTAATTGTGAATCAAACCTACTTAGAGAGTAATTTAGTCCTTGTCCTCTTAGACCTACTCATTTATAATATAAAGAAATCTGGCACCTGGTCTTAACACTAATATAGTCCAGGAGATTTAATCAAGGGTGGATTTTCTTGAAAGGCAAATGAAGCATTTTGGTGGCCTGTGGCCATGGGGGAGCCGTGCTGCCCTGTGTGCCCCCTGCAGCTGCAGCTGTGTTCAGAGGTGATGAAAGTGTGGGGGGAAAAGCACACCCATGCTCAGCGTCAGTGTTATGGAGCTGTGCCCAGAGCCACACCAGGAGAAAATCCACCAGTGTATAACTCAAGTTTCCACCCTGCTCTGGCCCCCACCCAAGTGTGCCCCACTTGGTGCCCCTGTGCTTTGCTACTGAGCAGCCTGCCTGTATGGCTGCCATCACCCATGCAGGGAACAATCCTGGAGAACAGCTCAGATGTGGAGTAACGCCAACCCACAATGCAGCAACCTGGCCTCTCTAAAATGGGTGCCTTTTCACTATCTGTGATCACTGTTCATTTGAGAAAACAGCAGAAGTGTCAGAAAAAAATATTGGTGAATGCCGCCGCAAGGATGGGGAAAAAAACCAAAATGGCAAGTTCATTCAGAGTTAAAATAGGTTTTCTTTATCTTCATAGCATTGCTCTTTTCAATCAGCTTTCATAGCACAAATGCTAGGCACCTGAATGGAACCAAGCACACTAACTAGCCATGATATATTTTTTTATTATAATATGAAAACAAAAATCCCATTATGCCTGTATGTTGGGAAGAAAAATTCTGATGATGACTTAGCAAAAGTAAATTAATAAAGTCCATCTTAATCTTGCTGAGGATGCTCAGATACCCATAATTTTCAAGTGTTCTCAGCTGGCACACCTGTGGTCCTGAGTCAGGAGAGTGTTTGTTCTGCAGAAGGACCCATTGTTGTTTAAATGTTTTGAATAAGAAGATATTTTAGACAGATGGTCCAGATGAAGTCATAGCACTTAGTCAATATTTGATCAAGATTTAGACTGGAGTAACATGTGCAGAGATGAAAGAAGTACATTTTTGTAGGTGGGACACTGGCTTCTGTGCCACGGGGCTGCTTACTGCTTCCACATGAGAGCAAACCTGGTTGTGGGACTGTGATGAATACCTTGAATACCTTCTCTTTTTAATGGGAGGGCTTCTAAAAGGGGATTACATCGGTTTTTTTAGAAAAGCATCTGTGGAACAGCACTCTGAACCTCACATTCACACACATTCAAAGAGAAGGAAATGTTCACTTTGAATACATGATAATAAATCTACCCTGAAGAGCTGGGACATGGCATTCAGCTAGGAGATGGTAATCACTGATCCCAGACTCTCATGAGCTCTGCTGTGCTGCTGAATCTTGTCAGGCAGTAATGAATAGTTTATTTGCTAGTTTCAATCAAGCTTCATAAACTTGAAGAAGCTGTATTTTGATTTTGCCAGCAAACTGTGCAAGAGAAAGGAAGATGCTTTACCTCTATTGCAGCATTCCAAAGTGCCTTTTATCTAAATGTTTCATATAGAAGATTGAATAAACTGACCATTTCAGTTCTCTCTCTGCAAGAATTCCACTTTACTCCTTTTAAAATTAGTTTTCTTTTTAATCTACCTTTTATTTTTAGTCTTTACCAGGGGTACTCTCTTTAAAAGCAGTGCTGGGTATTTTTCCTACTTACTCACTGTCTGACGTAACCATCGCTTCCAATCTATTATTTTTGATATTTGTTCCCATTCATTTTCACTTGAAAAGTATTTGAGCATTTAAAAGCTCTAATCTAAGGTAGCCTTGGGATTTCTGAGCAAGCAATCTGAACTAAATTCATCTCTCTGATTCTGACAATGTCAAAACAGGAACTAAATTTTCCAGCAATAATCCAATTTTATTTACTGAACTTGCCTGGAACTTAGGAATTGTCAGCTTTACACATATCAGAACACTTTTGACTTCCAGCCATTGTTTTTCAAAGCAATTCATTGCCATTAAAACATACCTTCTTAGAAATAACTTTAATTTTTTTTAATTAAAGGAAATATATTAAGGTTCTTTTCATATTGCTTTATCTTGAGGGCAAGCTATATTTTATGTTACTGTAAATAAACTGAACCAAAAATGACCTTTAAATAGGCAGTCTGTGATTATGCTAATAAACCACTGTGTCTTATAGTAGACACCCTCCAAAATTGCAATTAAAATTCACCATATTAATCAAAATCAAATTTAATTAAATTTAATTAAATCCATCAATGGATTCTTATATTACTACAGAGAGACATATTCTCAAAAACAATTATACAAGAATACTCCTTGCTGGCAAAACAAAGATGCTCAAAAGAAAAAATGGCTAAAAATCTGCAGAAAAACTTGCATACATTTAAGCACCGATGCCCTTCTAGCACAGTTTTAAGACTATATAAAGTATTTTAAAACCACGGAGATGATGGTTTTGTCTTCAGGAATCACTGTGTGGTCAATGAATAAAGGTTTTCTAACTCTTCAAAATTAGGTAACTTTTTGAAAAGTCACTTTCTTCCCTGGCATTGCTTCTTTTTCTGACCAGTGGTTACAGACTTCTTTTCAGATAAGTTGTCAAACAAAATGAAAATAAGGAGAAAATTAAATTAAAACCCGATCCACTGAAACAACTACCATTTTCACTGACTTCCATAAGGCCAGGTTTCTAATAATTTTGAAATCTAGAGTATCTAATAACCACAGGTTATCTTTCCAGACACAGGGTATTTTTGCCTGGACAGAACAAGTCGACATCTGAGCTTCATAGCAGCAGACTAACAGAGAATTTTGCCAGCAGTCATGATATGGATTTTCTCCAAAATTGTTTCTATTTGTTTGCTTTACTGAAATCCAGTGATATATTGGCAAAAGAATAGTCTGATTCTAAATTAGGAAAAAGGATGGGTATAGGAGGAAAAATTCTCTCAAAATTTTCTAGATTTGTCCCTTCCTTGGTAATTTCCAAGGTGTCTGGCAGATTTCTCTGGTTCTAGGAATCAAGAAAGATAAGCAAAATATCCAAAACACAAAAAGGCAGGAATAAAGCCTCCATAAAGACCTACTACACATTATCTGTCTTTATCTAGATTATCAGTCTTGGATGAATTTACTTTGGACTCAACTGCAATGTGGGAGGAACTGCTCCCCATGAAATGCATTAAAACATGAGACTACAAGGCCAGACCTGATTTCCCATTGTCCTTCTCCCATTTTCCTCAGTGAATCTGAAAAGGCAGGGTGCTATACTGCACACAAACACAGAAAATGTTCTAGAGTTATTTTCTGGAGACTGCATTGGTTTTGGTTTGCTTTTGCTTCTGCTGTTGCTTCACTTTGTTGCTGTTGCTGTTTTAATAGATAGTTCAATATGCTTTTAAAGGATTAGCCTAAAATACTTCACCATTCTTTACTTTTCTGTATTTATCAACTCTCTTAAAGGAAGTTTCTTAACTCAGCTTCTCTTCTTCAATCTTTAATCCTTAATCATTTCTCTGAATCCTTTAATATGTTGAATAAGTCCTTCATTGCCTCATCCATTTTTATAGCACATTACGTATTTGCAAGTGCTCTGAAATGTCAGCAAGCTGCTTTATTTTCTGTCCTGGAAACCTGATGGAAAATAAAACCCTGAAATTTTTCTTTTTAAAGCCAGCTAGCAGGCTGAACACATACCAAGGCAGAAAGGACTGTTTTGATCACCCTGCCTGACTTGCGGCAAAGGACAAATCAGAACATTTGACTCGACCATTCATGCACAGACATTTACACCAGTCTTCAGTACATGGCTCAAGAGTTATCCTGCTGCCAACAAAGCCCTCCAAAAAAGCATGAGAAGTGGCAGCTGGCTGCTGCTATGAAGCAATAAGAGGGAAGCTGCCCATAGCACATTGCTTTCACAGTACAGTGCCCATGGGCAAGCAAGGACCTCTTAGTCTAAACCACATATGGACACGATTTGAGGGGTTACATAAATCTCAGACTGTACCCTTGTGACTCAGCCAAAGAGGGCAGCACTCTTGTTTTGAACTGTTCAAACTGAACAAGTGGACTTAAGCAAAAATGCATAACTTAAATAAGACAAAGTCTAAATCAGGCAGATTCCTGATCTCTAGCTGCCTCAGGCTCTCCTAGATGTCTGATATTTGCTGTTCCCCCATATTCCCTACCCACTATATTCTTTGTGTCACTTCTCAAAAGGAGAACGGTCTTGAAAAGTTTCTCAATGGACTGGATATGAGTCACTTTTTTTGCTTCTAGTTTATTCCTCTGGATAATATAAAGAGAAGATTATTTGCTTCAGTCTGTTATTCCAAGAGGCAGCTATGACTTTCTAAAACATTTTGCTTTTAGACTTTCTACGATGTTTCCCGCCATTAGCTATCAAAGACTTTATATGACATTGCACAATGATTGACTGACTGTATGTAACTTCTTGCCCACAATCAAATTAATGTTTAACCAGTTTCCAAAAAGCTAAATAGACCATGTGCTTTTCCAAAAAGCTAAACAGACCATGCGCTGATTTCACATTACTACTCAATTATTAGAAGATCTGAAAGCCAAATCAAATTCTCTGATTGTCTAAAAAATGTCTGGTAAGTTTTCCCCCTAGATTTATGATTAAAAAAAAGTATTTGAGCAGATTTGCTTACAAGCTTTTAGAAAAATTCTCTTCCTCCATTAAACAGGCATGTTCTCAGATCCATTTTAAGAAACATTTCTACCTATTTCTCAAAAATTTGTCTTATAGAATATCAGATCTTCCGAAGAGATTTTGGTTGCTTCATCTGAGAATGTGGCAAGATTTTATATTGGTTTTTCTCTTCAGTGTTTGCAGCTGTCTGGTATGCACTGCACTGAAATGCTTGATTTTCTGTGTTCAAGTGACACATTTCTGGAACCAGGAACCAAATATTTCCTGTTAAATTAGGACCCAAAGTCTGTCTAATCATATTGAATGGGTCTACTTTTTCTAACAACATTTGTGGCTGCAATATTTAATTAGGAACAAAAAGTTCTTCTCTTTTTAATTTAATTCAAATGCTTGAATGACTCTGAGAGGTGCTTCTCAAAATTCGTAATTTCTCAGAGACAACTGTACACTGGGTGGGAGAAGTCCTGAAGGTTCACTGCACATAGATTGTCCAGATTAATAAAGAGAAAATATAAAAGCTGAAGAGTAATAAAATTATAAACCTCATAACTTCAGAGAAATACCCTGAAAGAAATAGATGAAAGATAAACACTCAGTGTAAACAATCAGAAAGCAGTTGTTTCTCCTCTCTGACTAGGTGAACTGCTCTTTCTGGTGAGTTATGATGGTAAATATTTAAATGTTATGGTATATTCTTCATCTTAAAGCAAATGGGAAATTTAATGTAGAACATAATTTATTTATCTTCTTCTATTCTGTTAACTTCTCCCTAGGAAATTATCTGAATGTCTATACATGAAAACAGATCAGACCCAACAAAGGGATAAGTGTTTTCAGTGACAACGGAATCAGAGTCAACAGAAATCTGTTGAGAAATGTAGAGTATGGCAACTCCTAAAAAGTATCTAGCTATAGGATTTAGTTCCCTATAAAGGAATTACCACCCTATACAGTGAAGGAATTTAAGCACATGTGAAAATACAGATATAATGATTAGGCCCAACACTTTTCCTGGATTTGGTCCCTACTTCAATATCCTAAAAATACACTTCAAAGAAGAGATAACTGTATAGGAAAAAGGAGTCAAGCCTTAAAACAGGTAATTGCTAGATTCTGAATTAAATAATTAATTATAGTAATATTTTAAAACCTTGCTGATTCAGGCAAGGAAAACAGTCTCAGCAGCTTTAAAAACTATGAAATCAGGTCCAATATTGTCTAAAGTATAAATTAAAGAAACTGTAACAAAATGCTTTCTGTTCAACTCATATGAAAGGAAGCTTTATTCATGCAAAAGCTTTTTTTTGTTTATGAACACCTCTCACTCTAATTTGTTAAGGATAACAGACAAATTGCATTTATGTAATTGACAGGATAACATAATGCTTTGGTTCTTATCAAAATGAGGGTGAAAAAAGCTTCAAATGCTACCTAAAGGGATGTTTATGGGATATCTCATGGGATGAATAAGGTGATAAGGGCTTGTTGGTGAGTGTCCTGAGGAGGGCCACGGTGATGATCAGAGGGCTGGAGCACCTCTCCTGTGAAGATATCCTGAGAGAGTTGGGGCTGCTCATCCTGAGGCAGAGAAGGTTCTGAGGAGATCTTAGAGCACCAGAAGGGGCTAGAAGAGAGCTTCTAGCTCCTAGTCCCTAGGAGAGGGACTTTTGACAAAGGTATGCAGTGATAGAACACAAAGTAATGACTTTAAACCAGATGAGAATTGGCTCAGACTAGATATTAAGAATAAATTCTGGTAAGACACTGGCACAGGTTACCCCAAGAAGTTCTGGATGCCCCATCCCTGGATGTGTTCTGGGTTTAATATAAATGAATGTTAAAAAAACCCAACAAACCTGCTGGAGACAAAGGTTCTTTTAGCTGTACTGTTGTCCGAACAACAGAATCACCCAAGAATTCATTCTAGTCTTTTAAAGGCTGAAGAAATGCTTGTAATTCATTTGATATCAGGTTACCAAAATATGGAAAATTAATATTTATTGATTTTTCTGGGTTTTTTTCATTGTCTGGTTAGAACAATAACAAGACAACCATACATTTTTGAGGAGTATTTGTGAAGAGAAATAAGATTAAAGCCACAAATTACATGTCGTAATTCACTTTCTAATGAATTATGAAAGAGAAAATAAGCAGTAATGTACCAAATAGCATCTTTTATTTAATTTCTACATTTTCATTTCTAGCCTTCATTTTTATTCGCTTGGTCCAATTTCTTTCCTGAAATCAGAGAAAGGATATTGCAATTGTCTGTTGAAGCTCATACAAAATCTTTGCTGAAAAACACCAAATAGCAGTTTTTGGAACATATTAAAAGATGCAGAGTTCATCACTTCCACGTAGTTTTTTTTTATCCTTAAGCATAGGTATGGATTTTTTGCTCTATTTATAATCCAAATTCATTTACCTTCATTTAATTTCTATTGAGACCTTAGCTGTATGATTCACTATAGTAATGCATTAGTTAATGGCTAGTATTTTTCTCTGTAAAATTACTTATACCTGCTTTTAGGTTATTTTATTTGTTTGCTTTAATAACTTAAACTGATTAAACTCTGATATGAGCTTATTTGCTTTCACTGATTCATTTTCTTGGGTAACTTTTGTTTTATGGATATCCTTGTAAAAGTATATAAGAGAACTAAATACTGTATATCATTATTTCACTTAAAAATGCAGCATATACTTCCTCTCACCCACTCATTGCTCTTTATTAATTTTTCCCCCCACATTATTGTGCTAATTCAGATCAGGAGTGCACCTTGAAGGTGACTTTTCTGTTTTCCCCCCATATACTCCAATTTCCATTGCAGAGTGGTCATGGGGTGCCTAACTCCAATTCCTTTTCCATTAAATCAGATGGAAGATGGAAGCATTTGGAAGCAACTGGAAGCAATTCTAGGTGTACATCTAATGCATTTCAGGCACAAATGGACACAGTCCCTGGTGGAAAGGAAAAAACCCCAAAACAGAAAAATCTAAATACCTACATGGTGGATGTTAAATCCTCAAAATCAGCTCTGTCATTTTTTAGATCCAATTCTATTGGCCTGCTCTACTTCCTAGACACGTCTATAAGCCTAAGGCCTTTCTTAGAGCCCCTGCAGTTTAGTGCACAGAAACTCGTCCAAACTTATGAGCTGTAGTCCACATTTTAATGTCCAAATCCATTTAGGTACAACACATTTTGTGGAAAATATCCTAAAGTAGCAAGTCACTCCAGACACATGCTTTCTGTTCTCTTCAATACTTCCCACACAGAGATGATGTCACCCTTATCCATGTAGAAATATACCTTAGCTAACTTAAAGAGAGGAACTGAGAACTTTAGAGATTACATCCATTTAGACCTCAAGTAAAAAATATTTCAAATAGAATCCATGGACTCTTAGCAGCTATATATATCTGATGAACACTGACAGGAGTAGCTGTTGTGAAAAAAATGAAGGATTAGGTACAAAGCAGTGATCAGCCAGTTCAGGGTAGATGGCCCAATAAATAAGGGTAGAGTTCAGAGGCATAACTATGACCTTTGGAAGTACCATCGACACTGTTGCAATGCAGAGGAGAAAAAGGGCAATGAGGATGGGAAATTTATCATCACATTATTTACACCAACGAAAGAAAAAATACCTCATTTTCTACATTTATACTACAGTTGCCATAGTACATATCTAAAGAACAGTAATTAGCAAGGATTTAACAGAGCAGTCAAGCTTACTATTATTAAGTTGTTTGCTGTGACAAATTCACTGTTTGCAGCATTAAAGACTTAATTGCAAAGAGACTAACTTCAGGTTGCTTACTGAGCTGTATAAAAATATTTTTAATTAAAATTCAAATGGTCAGAAATATATTCAGGTTTTTTATCTACTTCTCACATTCACCTAATTAGACATACACAATATTCTCAGATACTGGTGGTGCTTATTCAGTGTTCCTGCAACGTATAATAACTTTTGGTTGTATGCTGCAGTGTGTTTTTTGGAAAGAATGTAATAGATAATCCCAGACTAGCATCTATACAACAGCTTTTTGCAGCTGTAGGTTTTTATAGTCCACCTTTGCCATCATATATAATGTTCATAGGATTCTGATGAAAAATGAAACTTTTGTGTCATTTTTAGGGTGTATAAGGATTTAAGAATAACTAACTGAGTCACACATAGATCCTCTTTTCTAAATAATCTTGATCCAAGGGAGAAAAAAATGCATAAAGGCAAGTATAAAACAAGACCAAATTTATAAAATGTCTAGGATAACTCATGAGTTTTGACATTGAAGTTATGATATTTGAGCATTATCAAAATGATGTATTATTATTACTAGTTTTCTAGTCTTCGGTCCCCATAGATAGAAGTGAATGTTCTATCTATTCTGGAAGTGAATGTTCTATTTCCCTCTAAAGTTCCTCTAGGTAGAACTAATTACAAATGTTTCCTTGGCCTTTAAAAGAAAATAATGAATTCTTGAGGAATTCCATTGTTCCTAAAACAGCAGATCAAAATGTTCAAGAAGCGATGTAAGCATTCAACCCAGAGAAATAAAAAAAACAAGTAAAGCCTGAGGTCGATGGCATGTTTAGGAAAACACTGTTAGCATAGCTCCAGAAGTAGGAACTGCTTTCTTGGGCAACAGAGTGGTCTGTGGAATAGGGGGAGAGGTATGTGTACAATATAATATATTGTATATATAACAATATAACTCAGTAAAGAAAAGTATTTCTTCCTGACATTAACAGGAACTCAGAACTACATCCAATGTCCTGAAACCATATTTCTAACCATAAAATTTTTATTTTTTTTTTTAAATCTGTCAGGTATCTTTAAATTGCTACACTATGTCTGAGTGATGACACAGTTTCATTTGGTGATGTGGCCAGAGGAGAACAGCACACACTTTCTGACCACACAATCCACTGGTGAATACACATTGGGCTCCAACAGACCAGGCAAGATAAGAGAAGATGTTACAGAAAAAGTGGAAAAATAGGGGACTTATAGTGGAAGAGGTGAAGGGTAAGAGAGACAGTGGCAGATCCAACATTAGCAAAGCAGGGAGCTGCTGGCATGGACAGTGAGGCTGACTCCAAGGGGGTAACAGGAATTTCCCAATCACAGTCAGTTAGGTTGGAAAAGACCTCTGAGAACATTGGGTTCAACCTATCACCCAACACCATGATGTCAACAAAACCATGGCACTGAGTGCCACATCCAGGTTTTCCTTTAACACTTCTAGGACCAGTGACTACACCACCTCCCTGCAGGATACAAACACAGGGATTCCGTTAAAAGGCAAGACTTTCTGGAAATATTTTTTTAATTTTTTTTTTAAAAACAAATTCTATATTAAATATTAAGTAAAATAAATTAGCTTCATTTCAAGAATATTCAAAGTCTTTGCTAATGAGTTGCTAAAGAGTACCCCTAACTTAACAGTTCCTTTTATTCTTATGCAACTCATTTTCATTCTTGAAACACTTTTTTCTATGCAAATATAAATCCTATCGGTTATACTAGATTTCAAAATTCTCTTTAGAATTCAGTCTTCAAACTTACATCTGGGTTTTGTGCATTAGATGAACCAATCTTTCTAATTTATATTCCCATGTGTATACATAATCAATGAATGGTGTCTCTGAGGACTTGTAGGAGAGGGACTCCTCTAGCTAAATTTAACTGCCTAATTAATCCAACACTATGCTGCTCGGCTTCAAACAGTTTTCACCAAATTAAATCTTTATATGGCACTGTGAAAATACCAACGGGAAGTGAGGGACACACAAATAGAAATGGAAGATAACCCAGGAAGAAAACAGTAGAAACAAAGTACAAAGCAAAGAACAGGGGAAAGACTTTGGTGAAATGGGATGGAAAACTGCCACAGACCATGTTTCTAAGAAAATTTCCCCTTTTGGAAAAAAAAAAGGTAAGGAAATTACTGTTTGTCCCCATTCAGCTGCATATGTGTAGGTAGGGAGAAAAAAGGATGTTTTCTGCTGCTTCAACATTTCTGCAGGTATACATTTCAAAGCACAACTAAGCCTTTAACAGACAGCACAAGAACAACTTTTCAATATTGATGCTGAAGAATATTTATAGCTGACCTTGAAAAAGAAAGCTTTAGGGAGAAAAAAAGCACTGCCGTCTGTAGCATCTTCCACCTTAAGAAGATGACAAGTACAATTTGTTAAGCTTCATTTTTTGGTTTTGAAAGTGTTGTGCAGCTGTTTCAAGACAAGTTTGAGTTACCCCTGGCAAATCTTAAAGGAACAGGTTTCTATGACACCAAAGGCTCTTTCCGAAATTAATTGAGAGGAGAAAGAATACCATGTGATGGGAAGTATTACTGTAAAACATGGACATAGGAGCAGAAGAACTACAAAAATAACAGATGAAAGTGCAACTTTTATAGAAGGTTCAGGTTCCGATTCAGCCACAGGAAAGTCTGCCTGTTGGTAACCTTGTCTTGAGAATCCTCATGTGAGGAAGAGGTTTTGATAAATTTCAACCAGGACTGGGAACTGGTGCTCTAGTTAAGAAATTCTTTGAGCATGTAAGATTTTAAGCTGTCTTCTTGGATGTGAACTTTCACTCTCCCTAAAAGCCCTTCTGAAAAATCTCCTTTTGAGGTCTTCCTTCCAAACGACCCCAGCTGCTTCAGCTGTCTCTGGCATTAATTGTCCCCTTTGCAATGGAAGTATTCTGAGAGAAAGGATTCAAGTGAGCCAGGATCCAGATGACATTAAATGGCCAAGTGACTTCAATATCCTGTCACAAAACTTCCACAGTATTAGATGAAATACAATCCTCAAACCAGATACTGTGGTTTTGGATGAGCTTTAAAAAAATGAATTTTGTCATTACGAAATGTATCTAGCAGGACTATTTGCCTTCAGTTGGTTTCTTATTCAGAGGACAATATACTTCAAAAACAGAGAAGGAAAAATCTTTGAAATCTATTTTTACTGATGTCACTAAGACAGCAATAGGACTGGAAGTACCACTTCAATACTCTTGAACAAGAAAAGAAAAAAAAGGGGGGGGGAAACTAAATTATGGGAATAATATGCAATTACATGATTGAATACTTACATTTGAAAATTATTTTTTCCAGCATTTGCTAAATACATTAGCCAGAATCACTCTTCACAATTCAATATACACAGGGATTGCTCATTGATGTCAAATTATGAAGTGATTTTATGTTATTTTCTTTTCTTTTATGGATGAATAGAGTTATGAGAACAATTGCTCTTAAGAAAAAGTAGTGATTTTGACTTCCCCACACTCTTTCTTTCCCTATCAAAGTTTCTAGAACTGTTAAAAAATACATTTTTTTTTTTTATGGCATTCACCAAAGCAGTCAAGACTTAAAATTGAACTCATGATGTGTTAAGGAAAATGACCAAGACCAGTAGTTCTCCCAGAAAATCTTGAATTATCAGAGCACCGCAGAACCATAGACAAAAGTATTTAAAAAAAAATTTAGGAAAGGTATCCCTGCAATATGAAGTTCTGAGCAATTTGAAATGATCATTCCAGACAAAGAAGCTGTTCCCTTTATGAAAAAACAATGCTTTCTACTATTTCATTTCATAAGTGAGTGGGGTTTACGTTTAAAAAAAATGCAGTCTAGATTCTCCCTAATTCTTTTCTGTATACCAGAATAAATTGAATTTTCTCTTGGTACCCCCACATTTGTTCTTGGTTCTCTGTACAGACAAAGCTAATTCCTGATAGAAGTCTTGTGCTGGAGATACCTCCAGAACACACTTTTACTATCACACTTTTGACTAACATTGGAGCCAAGTGTGAATCCACTCCTACTCTAATCATTTAAATTAGCAGTTAGGTGGGTTGATTATACATCAAAACTCTTCCTTATTTTTCTTTCTGTTATTACACCCTTGTCTCCTAGAACATAGATAAAGTGTTGAGTCTTGCAGCTTGCATTTTGTAAGAATATTCTGTGATAGGTTAGGTATGTCTTTGGCACAGTTCTGTTTGCTCATAAATTTTGCATGAAGCTGTGTTTTCCAGACATTTTTGGTGAGAAAAAGCAAGAGTAAATAGTTCCTTCACTCACTGGTCTAAGATTCTTTCAGTAGGATTCCACCAAAATACAGGAGGAAGTTTAGTTTTTTTCATGTCACCCTACAAGTGTTACCCTAATCATCATCACTGTCATCATTATTAGTTATCATCATCATCATTTTGAAAGGAAAATTTTGCCTCCCTAATGCAAAGGAACTGTTCTTGCCAGGGTTTTTGTTCAACTGCTAAACTTGATCTGGAATCCAGGCGGACAATGTTGGACACGAGGAATCTTGATACTTTTGGTTAATGGAAAACCCACCCCTGACATTCACCTATTGACAATTCAGTATTACTGAAATCTAAATTATTTAGAATCTAAGCATAAGCATCTCTTTCAGAACACTGAAAGCTGCTGAATTTCTTCATATACTTTCCATTAACTGTTTCTCTATTTGCTTCCTTGCCAAATTAATTCCTTCAGGCAAATCTGCTTGAGGAAATATTGCTTTAAAATGTTATTAATACGACATCTACTTTGAGTTAAAAGGTGAACATAGCTACAAAAACACTTCGCTAAGATTTGGTATTCAATGCATGGTTGCTTTTTTTTCTTTATGTTCAGGAAGTTGTGTTCAGTTTGAAACCAGACCACCCAGACATTCTTTCTATTTATGTCTATTTATCTATATTTATTACTATTTACTACTATTTATCTCTCTATTTATTTCCAAATCTCTCCCAGGGAAATTCCAGGGAGACAGGAATGGTGTCCCATGATCTTACTGGAAAAAGAGAAAAAAAAATACATTTAATGAACATGAGTTCCCTCCTTTACACAATACACTACGGAAAAATTACATGTATATTTTATAAAAGAAAACAAAATCCTTGGGGTCCATGAATTAAGAAGTATTTGACTGTTTCTTGTAGAACTTAGAAGTTTATAACTGTGTTATAACTGTAAGCTGTAAAGTATCACTTCTGAATGACCAGTTCTGTTCCCAAGCTGAAAAAGTGCAGGTCTGTAGAGTGCAGTCTAAAATAATCCAGACAAGGAACCTTCAGAATCATTGCCAGCATGTGAGAAGACTGAATGGCTGCCAACCTGGATTTTATTGTAGTAAGAGTTGTAACAATGTCTGATTGTAGTAGATAATGGTATTTTGTGATTTGAAGTAAATTGGGTGTGATTCATTTATCTCCTCTGAAAAGTGACTCACAAAAAGTGTCATACACTAAGGAGCTACAGTTTTATGCATCATGTACACAGCTGGACTGGTTACTTCTGATGTGCACTTTCCTCCTCCAGTGAATTCTGTAATATGATGGGTATATCTTAAAGTTTAATTACAATTTAGGTAACTTCAGCTGTGGTTTAATCTAATCTCTTCTGAAAAGACTTCAAAAAAGTGGAAGAACATTATAAAAAATGATGCTCTAAAATAGCAGCACGTCTTTCTAATTGCTGAATATTTTCAAGTTAAATTTCTCTCTGAAACACAAGGATTATGTGTCAGACATAAACTGTCGTGGACTGAAGAATGGAGGAGATAAAGATCCTCACAGTATATAAATTTTAGGTGCTCTCCCACAAGACTTAAATTCTAGCTAGAAATAATCTGATAACTTCTAAAAGAGAAATGTCCAGCAAAAATGGTTCCATGAAGAATTACATATGAAAAGAAATATTTGAAGTCTGTGAATCCTCAGCCTTCCAGGCAGCCTCCACTTCAACTCAAAGTGACTTTGGGACCTAATTTGCTTTTCCCAGTAGTGATGTGGATTAGCAGGGATGAGCTCTTGGTTTGTTTATTCATTGAAAGCCTCTGGTGAGTTCTTGACTTCAAATACTGCTCTGAGATACTGTCATTAAATCAATGATTAACAAACAAATGGGTCAGTATAACTGGAATCACATTGAGCAGAAAGATGTAGTAATGTAGAGAATTTGCTTTTTCTTAACGGCATGTACTTTTTAATAAGAAATTATTTTGCTTTATAGTTAGGCAAAAAAACCTCATGCTCTAGAAAATAGTTAGCAACAAAGATGTTCAAAGGTATAGCACAACAAAGCATGGAAGCCATTTTGCCTGGGGGAAATTAAGCTCACAATGGAATATGAGGAGCAGGCCTACCATAGCATGCCTCCAGAGTTGTCATGCTGTGCCTATCATTATCTGAGCATTGCCATGAGACATATCCAGCTGCCTCATCTGTCCATCCTCTTCACAAGATGATTCACATATCACACACACTGGGAGCAGTGTAAGTGCCTTTCTCCCATTTGGTTGACCTACTTTGTTCAGTATTTGTTTTCCAAGGTGATGTCTCAAAAGACTGGAAGAGATCGTTTATTGTTAAATTTTTCTTCACCATTATTGCAATCTTTTTCATGCTAAAGAAATAGCACTTTATTAGAAGAAGGCTGCTATAGATTCCCCGAATAAGAAATGTTTGGTAGCGAGGATCCAGTGTTACTGCTGCACTACAATTCCACTTTCATGCAGACAACAGCAGACTTCAGAATTCCAGAGGAATCCCTCAACAAAGAAAGGAAGTCCAGCTAAACAAGTACCTTCTCTGAATTAAGATAACTCCACCACATCTTCCACAGTTTTTGTTTTGGCAATTTAACCACCCAATTTAATTAATCCTTTCAAGTGGGAAGGGCAAATCCCACTGCCTCTGGGTTGCCGGTTATAACTTCCTTCTTCTTTTCCATCTCCTGTTTCTTCTACCATGTGCCTTTAAAAATATTTTAAGCACTGCAGGATAGAAACCAATGCTGCTGTGAGACCCAGGGTCTACTTAGCTGACCTACTTAGTACAATCACTGCTAGCAACTAAATGTTGTTCCCATGAAAAATTCAGCGCTGAAGATTATCAAAGCAGATTTACTTCTTCTCGTATAGTAAATCCACATTTTCCTATAACATGCCTGGTCCCTCACAGACCGGTACACGTGCCGTTTCTAATGTATTTTAAAAGGTTTTTTTTTCTGTGCAAGCCTTAGGGTGCAATTAAATAAAACCAATACCACCAAGACTAGTGTATGAAAGCAATGCATTAAGCACTTTGTGTCCCAGAGCTGTACTACATATGAATACTTCTTTTCAAAATTCCCATATTTGCCATAAATATAAGTGGTTTTGACAGGAGGTAAATGCTCGAGCCTGTCCTTTTTTTGACCTGAGCATCTCTTGTTGTACAGAATATTCTTGCTGTGCAGAAATAAAGATAACTAATAATGCACAGGAGAAAAGAGAAGTTCTAGAAATACTTCTGTATACAACTCAGAGAGGAAGAAATCTCTTGAAAAATTAAGGCTGAACTACCCACCCTAAAGTTATGAGCACTTCTCTTTGAACACAATTATTTTTTCTCTTTTCTTCTGCTTTTCTTCTTCTTGGTCTTGGGAGATTCTCATGTCATCATTTCAGTAAATGTCCTGTAACTGTCAACAATTTTATTTACTCCAAGATGTTTTAAAGAGCAATTAGTTCTGCAAGAGGAAAAAAAAAATCCTTTCCATGTTCTTTTCAGCATCCCACTGATTTGACAGACAAGGTATGAAAGGTACATATATTAACTAAAAGTTGCAGAATGACAGAATATGTTGAGATACTAGTGAGAAAGGCTGGTGAAAATTAGTAGGGTTTGGACACAGAAACATTGTGCTTGGAGCTCTTCTCAACAAATTTCTAGTCTAGAGTAATATTATCATCACACAAAAAGTGGCATCTTCCTTATATTCTTTGACTGCTGAGGCTATGCCACCAGAGTAAAAAAATCTAACAGTCAGTTGAAATCCAAGACTTGGATTGACGTGGAACTGCTCAAGCTCTAGTGTGACCTAGAAGTTACACTGTACCTGGACATCGTTCCTCTGGCCCTATTCTCTGTCAGTTAACATCAGTCTGTTCTGCGGTGCCCTGGATGTATCACTGTGACCTTCCTCACTCCCACTCACCTGTAAACTCCAGGTAGAATAGGAATAGGAAAACACTGGCATGGCCAAGGTTTTCTTCCAGATACCCATAGAAAGCACAGTAAACATAATTTACCCCTTCAGAAGGTAGGGTGAGAAAGACACTAAAAGACTACAGGGACTGAGTGTTTCCTAGTGTCCTCTCCCTGGAGGAGGCCTGATCTGAAGAGTGTTTGCCTTAGCAACGAGGATTAAGGATTTCTGAAATCCTTGTCAACTTTTCTCCTGTGTAAAAGACAGACGAAGAACAGTACTGGGCAAAGCCTAACTAAAAATTAGAGTTTAATGCACAATGCCTTTATAAGTGCTAAATTGATTCACTTCAGTAAGGAACAAAATGGTTCCAGCTCAACAGGCCGATTCACATTTAAAACTGAAAGTCCATGACTAGTCTAATTAAGCCCCAACTAAATACTTCTCCAGCTGACTTGATTCAGTTTAATGACAGAGAGAAATACTTTCAGATGTGAAAATTTTCCTGTCCTGCTTTGTATGACTTTGTTTAAAAAAATAGTCTGGCCAGTTCCAGCTGAGCCAATTGCATGAGCTAACTTATGGTGTTTCATTAGGACACAAAACAAGGGCTAACCTGAGTTTTTCTGAAGTTTTTTAGTGAGTCAGTTTTTGTTTTGAAAATATGACACACATTATAAATATATAAATTCATCTTCACCCAAAATTTTGTGGAAGAAAAGGAATCCTCTCTAATGAGTTCAGCAAAACAGCAAGTAGTTTCACCCTTGAAATGTTTTCACTTGAAGGTAAGGCAGAGGCCTTGTCTAGTATAAATCAGAGACTAGGCCTCATAGCTACTAAAAGATCAGATGAGTTATTAGGGCCACATGGTAAAAACAGAGTGATTATAAAAGAGATTACTATGGTTTTACTAAGGAAATGTGTAACTTCACATTATAACCTTCAAAGCAGCAAAGCTGCTCCCAGCCCCTCTTCCTCCAATCACCTGCTATTTGTTGTGGAGTAGTTCTGTGTTTTACACTTTGGATTTTCTGGTAGAGAAATAAATCTCCTGTATCGATTCCTCACATAAACCTATTTTCTTTGTGGGAAATTACTCTATTTGCAGAGGAAAAATGAGGATGATTTTTCCTTTCTTGCTTGCTTCTTTTTCTGTTCAATAGTTCATTAATTTTCACGAAAGATCAAAAGCTTGCTCAGTGTGCTGAAAAAAACCTGATGGGCACTGTCAAAACATCCATGAAATTACTTTTTTTTTCACATGGGTATAAAAAGAGCTCATCATGCTAAACTATGAAGAAATATGAATCTGCCACTTACTCTAAGGTAAGCATCTTGCAATTGCCTGCTTTTAAAAGCTGAAGGACACAAGATGCTGCTCTATAGATGAAATATTACAAACAACAGTGTACAAGACTTCTGACACAAAATAAATCTGTTCAGGTCAGGTATGACTTCAGGAATTTTTGAATAATTGCATGAATAAACTTTTAAAGGAATGAGAAATTAAGGTTACCACATTCATATTCTGGTTTTGTTATACATAGTTGAACTTCTTTAACTCTTTTTGATTGCCATAATTCTAGAGAACACATCACATGAACTAGCCTTTGCTTTCAGGGACACTTTGTCCCTTTTTAGGTTGGTCATTAAAGAAAGTCAAGAGGTGACTTAATCACACTTTATCTGGGTGTTATTCACCTCATCCAGTTTTAAATATTGCTAATGTATATGCTTAAAGAAAGCTGTTAAGGTGCTATTCATTTGTGTTGCTCATCTGTGCCCTTCAGCTATGTGCTGTGCCAGTAGACAGCTCTCCCTTTCCAGAGGACCAGCCACTACAGAGAGAGCCCCACAAAAAGCTGTAAAAGTAGGGTGTGAGCAGCTAGCAAACCTCCCAGAGAGTCTTTGAGAATAGGCAGGTAAATACTAAGTTTCATTTACTGCTTCACAGCCACGGGTAACCGCGTGATCGCTAAGATTCAGCTACCTGCTAACACTTTAAATAAAACTCTGTGGAGGTGCTCTTAAACAGTGTATGTGTTGAAGGGAAAAATATTGTCTTTCATTACACTGAGTTATATCAGCAGATACATAGAATAGTTTTCAGATAACCAAGAATTTTCTTCAGGCTTCATACAAAAAAGGTCCATGCAAAACGTAAGAGAAAAAACAATTGCTATAATTTGAATTTAATTATGTCCAATTTGCATTCATATTTTAGCATAAGCATTTGACAGCTTCTGAGGTGGTAGGTGAGTGCTGAGGAGGCTGAGAAACAGGTATTGCCTTTACACATGTTAGCAGGAGAGCTGAGAAAATTCACAGTCAAAGCAGTCTCAAGGGTCCCAAAACATGGGTGTGTGATGTAAAGTAGCCTCTGGTTACCACACTGTAGCTTGCTTTACAAGTCAAACCCTGGTAGACTCAGCTGCCAAGCTCACATTACAGGTTTTGAACTCTGAGGGTGCATTTCACCCTGGGTTTGGGTTTTGAACTGTCAGTAGCGAGTGCATGAAAGCTCCAGACCTCCAGACTAGGCTTGTCATCAACATCGAGTCACCAAACACTGCACTTGCCTCTCAGCAAAGGCTGAGTGTACACACACAGATAGTAAAAATGATAGGGGTTGCACCTTTAAGAACAGCAGTGTATTTAAAGAAATTAGATCAGTCAGAATTGTGATCCATTTTCATCTGGCATTTCAATCAGACATGGATAATTTACTCCCCCAAATAAATAAGTACTTTCATGTATCTTACTCTAGAGTGTTTGAAGCGTACAGTTCTATCAGTGAAATGTAGTAGTTATTTATTCTGAACTGGTATAACATAAATAGATAATGACTAGTGACCCACTTAAACATATGGGTGAAAACTAATCAAGAAATAATATTCAGCTCTAAAAAGACAACACACATGAAGCCATACTCCTGCTCTGATAAATCTCTGCTAATTTAAAGTAAAATGTTCTGTGACCCATAGAGGTGCTTGCGTACATATTTGTGTTTCAGACACTTTGAAAAATTTCCTTTGCACAACAATTTATATGGCAGGCAATTCAGTCTTCTCTGCTAACAACAATAGAAAATCATTCTGGAAATGCATTTATCTGCATGGTGGTCTTTTGTTTATTTAGGAAAAAATGAATTTTATAAAGTTCACATATCACAAATTTAACATTTGAAAATTAAAAGTGTCAAGATGAGAGCTACAACAGGGCACAGTGTCTGTGCTTCAATATATTACCATGTTTGCTTTCAAGGAGTCAAGGGAGTCCAGATAATTCTTAGAATTTAATCACACAACTTTGTAATCATAAATACACAACTCTACAGCAGAAAGCATTAAAAAGACAAACCATCTTCTGGGTAAGTGTTATGAAGTAGTGGAAGAAAGCCACAATGTCCCTAATTGATACCGGAATGGAAAAGCTTTTAAGAAATGTAATTACCCCTGTACTGATACAAATCTGTCTTGTCATGACAGAATTTCTAAAACATGTTTTTCAAGGCTATTTTTCTTTATAGAAAGACAGTTATCATCATTTGAAATGGATTGCACAGAAAGCTAATAGCTTAGATTTAATACACTAAATCAAAGTACTACAACATTGGGATATTTAATGAATATTTGCCACAACTGAGGTTATTGGTAAGCTTAAAAATATATCATATATTTGTGGCATATGTAGAGCTATTATTACTGAGAAATAAACCACACCTATGCTTTTATGATTGATTTATTTTCAAAGGTTTTAGATGAAGAAAAGGATTTTGACTTGTGGTGTCCAGGAAAGGGATTGTAGGCTCTTCTCAAAAGCTTACATAGTCATGGACAGAATTGCATTAATGGAGTAAGGATATTTTTATGGTTTGTCTGAATTTAGGAATTCCTGGAGGAAGCAATGTTAAGGAGTCAATAGGGCATATATAAGGCAAAGAAAACATATACTATAAGGAAAACACTCAAGAAAATAGAATTTCAATGAAAAACTAAGGTCAAGATAACTGTCTCACTGTGTTGCATGGATTGGATAAGAAGAATTCATCACACCTGCCTAGAGACATATGGAATGCAGGTCTTCAGAGCTGAACTACTTTTCTATGTGGAGACATTGGCACTTTTGAGGAATTTGTCTCATCCTAAGGTAAAAATGTAACTAGATCTGAGGAATCATGTCCTGAAAACTCTTGCTTTTTCTCCTCTGGCATTAAGAATGCCTCGTTTGGATGCAGCATCTACAGTTAGGCAAGACAAAACATACTGAATCTGCTCAGCCTCAGAGCACTGATATGCAGGAGAGCTCTCCCCAGGCTAGGGGGGTAAGCTGCAGCACTTCTGATGGAGCATCTGCTATCAGGTTTTGCAGTGCAGTGTTGAGATCCCACTTTGGTCCAGAAATAAATTACGCTCTTCAAGTATAACAATCAGGTGTTGTCATCTTATTGCAAAAGTTCCACACCTTCTCAGTGATTTCTCATGTACAGCCCCTCACAGCACAACCAACAAACTCCATCTCTCTCCTCACCCAGCTAACCCACTCTTCTATAGCACTCATCATTATTGGACACAGCTGTGGCCTGTTAAGGGCAGGCCTGTTCCTAATCTCAGGTAATTAGCACAGCTGCAACTCCTCAGGTGTGAGATTACCTTCTGCACTATCTTTATTTTCTTACATTCTATCCCCCCACAGTCAGGTAAGTGCAAGGTCTACAACTTCCAATGATTTTGTCCAATTCTCTTTCTTTAAACAGTTAAAGCATGGCTGTAGGCTACTGACATAAGTGATGACACTATCCTCTAGACTTCCAAATGTGAGGTATCAACAATCCCCCTGATAGACAAGGGAGAGAAATAAGCTTTTTAATGGCATACCTTATTTCTTTCTAATATGGTCTTCTGAGACAGGCCAGATTTGGCTTAGGAAATTGTTGTAATTGTCCTTTGACAGCATTGTCCTCAAACTTGGAGTTTGAGGTAGTAGCTCAGATGTTTGTCTCAAGTCTGTAGACTTGATTGGATGAGACAGACGTCAACCCAAGCTTGAGTGAAAAAAATCACTAAAGTCAAAGGAGGAGAGGATTTATAAGGGCACAGATGCTGGAGACAATTTGAACCCCTTATTGTGAGAATCTCCTTTTTCTAATTCATACATATTCTTCCAGATAAAATGTACAGAATGATGTGACTAGTTACTTCCACTGACAATTATGTGAATGTATACAAGGCTAAGAAAAATAAAAGTGAGTATATCAACAAGAGCCAGAAATATGCAATTATTGAAATGGAGAATTTCTATGTTGTTTATTTATAGTACTGGTTGGAAAAAAAGGGAAGCTGTATCTCTAGTAATCCCCATAGCCAGTCCACCAAAATAAGGTTTGGCTCCATATATCAGTTTTACAGCCTCTACCATTATGAACACACTGAACTTCATTAAAAACTCAATAAATGTACTCAGTAAATGCATGACTGGGAACTACTAGAAACTATTTAATCAATAAGAAAGACAGAGAAAAACTAACTTCAGATCTTGACATCATGGCAGGCGTTATACTATTTTAATATAATTTCCTTGTCTGAATGACCAGGGATGTGACTTCTTAAATCCAAAAAAGGGGTTTAGCCCAATAATTTTTTTTCTAAAATCCTATTTTAATTTTAGACTTCACAAAATTCCAGCAAATATTTTCAGGATGACACAGAATCACCGAAGATATGGATAGATCTCACAAAGTGGCCTCCATTCCAGCCTCTTGGTGTTACAGAGGAAAATAAAAATAAAATACAGATAATAAATAAAATTAAAAATCAAGTACAGATGTAGCAAATGCAGTAAAAGAAAAAGTTGCAGAATTCCTATTCCAGCACCTAGCTGAAGCCTGATGAAATGTGAAAGAAAGGTGAAGATACTTTGAGATGGACCACAGAAGAAAGAGACTAGCAATGTGAAGACAGACATCTACAGCTTTTTTAAAACTATGCTGTATGTCAAAAGAAGGCTATCTTATTAAGAACAAGCATTCTAACTTTGCCTTTTTCACATCAAGAAAGATAAATCTGATTTGGGAGGCATTTCTGCAGGTATGGTCTTAGTGACATTTAAAATCAATTACAAAGGTATGAATAAGACTAACACTACTGAAAAGGCCGAGAGAAACAAAATGGATTTTACTAAAACCTCACTTTTCTAGCAATGTTTTGGTGGGTTAGCAGTAATGTAATTCTCTGACATCACTGACATTATCTAGATGTACCATGTTTGAGGATGTGGCATTTCAATCCACTGATGTTTCTTCAAAGCAGAAAAATCACATCAGTTTGTTTCATGAATACACTCAGGGGAATGTGTCAACACTTGTTTTGCTTTGGGGCCATGTTCATAGCAATAATGAAGTGCAAAGTAGTTGGCTTGCTTATTATATTGTACATTATACATATACATTCTTATTATACATCCTCTGAATAAGAAGTGCTATTAAGAATGAAAAATTTTTCTTTTTCCACAGAGATAGAAAATTCAAAAACTTTTTTAGTCATTTAAGTATTTGTCACCTAAATTTTATTCAGCACACTTTACTCCTATTTAATTATAAATAGTCAGTAAAACTTCAATGCTGGATTTCTTTTTCAGCAGGTAAATGGATAATATTTTTTCAAACATTTTTATATTACCATAAGAAAATTACAAGGTTTTCATGAATTATGTTTAATGAATTACATTAACTGGACTTCTACACTTCTGTATTTAGTAGCATAATTCTACTTGAAATTACTCTGGAATAATCATTGAGTGAATGGGAATCCTTCATATGGATTGTAAAGCAGTGTTTATAAAGTTACAAAACCTGTCATGCATCAACTCAAGAACATTAAATAAGTAATTATTTACTTAATTACTGATAATTGCAATTTTTTTCCAGAAAGCTAGCAAGCTGCTTTGCACACTAGCCAATCCTTTTCGGGGCTGCAGTAATTTGGAATTGTTTTAGCAATAACAAGAGGAAAGTGACTCTTCCTTTGATGCAAGGAAGGTACAAAGTCATTGCAGTGAAAATATTCCAAGGAGGCATATGCAGTTTCTGGCACACCATTGAGAAAGAGCTTTGAAAACAGCCAGTCCATGCTCTGCTGCTGCCCCAGCTTCAGGCTTTTGTGCACAGTGAGGAAATAAGGGATTAAAACCACAACTCCTTATAGTTCTTGCTTCACTTTCTCTAAGTAGCAAACATCTTGAGACAGCTAGTGAATAAGCTGGTGCCTCAACATAAAAATCAAATGGAGTCTTCCGCCAGTAGAAATAAATTCAGTAACTCTTCACCTCAGAAGTGCAAGTGGGAACATGGCAGTGGTTGAAACAGCAGTTCTTTCAGAAGAAAAAAATTAACTGATGCCTGAATTCTGCATCTCAGCTCAAGGGAGAAGTTTTAGCAGAAAATGGCAAGCATCAGTAATCACCAGCATAAAATTATGAATCCTTCTGCCACCAACGCTGCTAACTGCCCTTCAGCTGTCAATGTGATGTGCTTGGGTAAGGAGGCAAGAGTCTCCAGATCACTAATGCCAGCTGTACTGTGCACAGACTATCCACTGTCACTGTATGCAGAACCTGTAGGATGCCTGAGCTCATTACTGCTCTTAATTGCCTGTTTGTTCCCTCTATCATCTCCTATCTTCTACACTGTCTGGAAATTTTGTTTTCTAAAGCGACAGGGAATTTTATTTCTGAAAATATGAGAACTTTAAATGTTTTATTTTTTGTGCAGAAACATAGGGGAAATTCCAACAGCAAAGTTGAAGAGTCCTTTCCTTCAAGGCCTCAAACACAGAGACACCTCTGTGGCCTTCTGAGAAATTTAGTTGAAAAAGGATTAATTTCAGTGAGAATCAGTTCTAGTGCTGATCAGTCTCAGACCAAGGATCAAGTTCAACAATTCACAATCCATTCTCCTGGATTAAGAATATTCAGCATTTCAAACAAAATGCTAATTAGCCCTGTTACTTATCATAATGACCCTGAATTTAGAATCTGGTCACCAAAGACATGTTTTGTTGGTTTTTTCTTCCTTCTTATCCCTTGTACCTATTTCTCCAATTCCCATATAACAGATAGGATATAGATGTCCCCTGATGATGTTGCCCTTCCATTAACTATGGGAAAATAATAATTCTGAGAAATAAAATTAAAAATGAAAATTTCAGGGAATTTCAGGGAACATTTCCTAGCAGATGGAAATAATATGTCTTTGCTATGCACTTGAGAACATAGCTATATATCACTAGATCATATTTCACATTTGTTAAAAGAGACAGAGGTCCACTGCAGAGTAATTGCAAAATTAAATTCCTTGTCTACAGTGTTTTTAGTCTGATAAAAATGCCATTTTCTTTCTTGGTAGGATTTGTCTGGGCCTACAGTTTATTACTGACTGCATAGATTGGTGCCTGTTTTTGGAAACTTTTGCCAAAATGTTTCTTATGCTAAAAGTCTGTTACAAGCACAGAGTTTCTCAGATTTATTGTCCACTCAGTATCTAATTGAGATGCAAAAAATACCATAGTAGCAACTTTTTGTTGGTAGGTCAGCCAATTTTATTTCTTTTACTGTTATGTTAGGAAATTTTGAGTATGTGGTGATCTCTAGCACCAGAAGAAACCACTCATTAGCTTAACACCGTAAGATATGCAATATCTTGACTAGTTTCTGCTTGGATGGCAAGTTAGATCAGACCTATTTCTTGGTTTCATTAGGAAGTTCTCTAGCACAGAAACTCACGAATTAAATGACTGTATGAAGAGTTTTTAATAACCAAACACTCACTTTAAGAATTATTTATCTACTTTAAGGACACTACTTTTTTACATTTATACTGATGTTCATCTTTCATAAAATGTAAGCATGAATAAATAATATTGAATCATGAATAAATAATTTATTCTAAGTTAATTCCTGCACAGTTCCAAGGGATTCCATTATGTGAATCAGTTTTTAATTTCATTTCAGGATACAAATAAGTGTGACAATGCTTAGGTTAGATTTTATTTTGATAACCTATTCTACAATAGCAGTTAACTACATAATTCGGCAAGTGATAGAGCAGCACTTGCTATGCTGTATTTAAATTGCCATTTACATTACACTCTGGACTAGAAAGTATTCTTTCTTCACTGACTATGCACATGCATTTGACATTTACCAAGTGTACATTAACTGAATTATATTAATTAAAATACAGCCTGATTCTTACGTGCCACCTTGTGGAAAATCAATGAAATTTTCTTACCCAGCAGCTGATGCTAAGAATTCTGAACTCACAAAGTGCTGTTAGAAATTATAGAAATAGCTATTAGAAAGAAGAATGGAATATTGCTGCAACAAGATATATGTACTGATAATTCATTTGCTTAGCATATCTCAGCTATGACAAATAACTGAATCAAAAAAAATAGGGCATATCTCTGTGTGAGGCTTCCTACCATCATATTTTCACCATGGATTTCTCTAAATGTGAAGAAAGCACACTTCAGAGCTGAAAGAGCTGCCATTCTTATCCAATTACCATAAAGCAAAAATGGGTTAATTTTGTTAATAAGAGGTCAATTTCAAGCAAAAAGAAAGTTTCAAATACAGTATTTTAAAGTCATAATTGTAGTACCATTGTTCTAATATCTTTCCAATATCTTTTACTGTATTTCTAAAGCACCTCTGCAATGGCTCAAACATAATCTGCTGGTAAAATATTGAACATCCATAGTTTACATGTTAAACACTGCAAGCTTTCAGTATTAAATTTAGAAAATCCAGTTTCCATGAGAGAAATCAGAATTATTTCAGCAGACATAAAATCTCACCTATTACATGTAAAATTTAAAGTGTTTCCAATTTTACTTTTTCCACAAATTTGCAGCACCTTTTCCAAGTCAAATGTATGGCCTTCAAACAGGTATCTGGAAGGGAGTATTTTGCAAAATTAAAAAAAAAATTGTCCTTAGATTAATGCACAGAAATGGAAATAGGGATACTTAATGTAAAGGGTCTTTCTTAAAGGTCTGTGGGATAATGATGACATATTAAGAGGTGTAGTGAAAATGCAAGGAAGATTATTATCCTCTTTTCAGAGGTTTTGATTGGAGACTTTAGAACTTCGTATTTCAAAAACTGTTTAAAAAACTGCTTAGTACAATATGGATGGTATTGTTTGTCACACAGTTAATTCCCATCAGCTTTGGTGCCATCCCTGACAGTAGTTAAGAAGATGGTAGCTTAGGTAATTAAAGGGGCATGTAGGTCTTTTAAAAAACATTAGGTAAATGTTGTAAAGCATCACAGCAGTGACTCAGGCTGAGCCTGCCAAACAATGTGCTACCATATAAACAAGAAAGATCAGAAAGTTCTTGTTTTACACTAGAGGTACCTCCAATGAAACTAATGGAATAGTTCTGTGGTAATCAGAAGAATTTACTAGTTCAAACAGTGTATTTTTTAAACTACTTTCTAAATAAAAAATGCATTATTTCTCTCAGCCTATAAGTATTTTTTTCCTAATTACATGTATTTAAAAGTCTTTGTGTGCGCCCTATGACTACTAACTAAGTAGACAAATCATGGCAAATTATGGGGAAAATTTTATATTCTACACAAAAATCATGCAAATATAGAATGAAACATATCTGATGCTCATGTAATTTCACACTCTTCATGGTATGGTATGAGAAAAGATTCAAATTTCTCTTTGACCGCTGCACTTTCTGGGAAGGGGGAAGTTATGTGGGTTTTTAACTTGTATTTTTCATAACAGTACATTGCCAAAAATATTCCAGTCTCCCTAGGGCTCTAATGAAAGGCTATGAGTAGGTTAATGGATTATAATGAAAATCCAGCATGTTCAAATGTGAAAGAGGGGGGGTGGTTTTTCTCTTTTATTCCCTCACATCTTTTATTTTCTCTGAACCAAATGGCTCACTAATGCATTTAGAGCTCTCTCCTGTTGGAAAAAGCTGTTGCTCTAGCTGTGAAACAGCCCAACCCACTCAACAGCAGGTCTGCCCCTCTCCCACCTCCTACACCTACCACTCTTTCCTTCCCAGAGAGCCTGTTTCACCCAGCTGGCTGAGCACAGAAGAATGGAAGAGTTTGGGTCTCTTTTTTATTGGTCTTCCTGGAAAAAGAGATTTATCATCATCTTCAGCCTCCCGTCCCCTGAAAACGCAGAGCCAAAAATCCTCCTTGTTTCATTTTGCTCATATGTCTTAGCACAGATAAAGAAGAAAGCCAAACAAGACAGGAGGATTTGTGAGGAAACCTAGAAGGGAAAAGACAGTATTTAAAAGCCAGGAAAATACAGAGAAAGACACAGAAATCCTCCTTTGGAAGACTAACACACCAGTCCAAATGCATACAGCCTCTCCACATCCTATTGGAGGTGGTCCAACACATCCTGTTGGACCTATTGCAAAGGGAAATAATTTCTTCCAAAGCAGCTACACATTATTGTGCAAGTGGTTCTAGGCAGGTTCAGCCCCAGTGCTACTGAAAGGTCTTTCCTGAGGTGGCAGCTGAAGATAACTATAGAGTACATAGTTTTAAAAGGCAGCCAAAGAAATTTGGAAATCATTTTTCAAGATTTTATCCTTACTACACTTTGAGGTGCCAGTAGGATTTGTTTGGAGGAAAGCAGAAAAATTAACATTTGACAGACACTTTCAATTTTCATACATACCAATGACAGAAGCTGTAACTCTAGGGTAAAATAATCTTTATGTATCTTCAGTAATATGTCCATTAAATAAAATTATTATTTTCTAGGTGATGTGGAAAGTTCAACCCTGTAATTTGAAATATAATGTACCTATTTATTTCTCATTTTCTCTGGCTTTGTGTCCATGATTTACAGTGTTTACTTCTGAAAATAGAAACTCAATTCCCAAAAATGCATTAAACTTCTCACTGGGAAGCTCTTTAAACAGATTGACAAACACTGTCTTTGTCTTCCAAAACATAGATGAAACTGATCATCACTAAAATGCTTCTCTGTGAGTCATTGCCTTCTTCGGTAACTTACCCTTCTCAGAGAACCCCCAGTGATGAAACACCCTGACCATGCCCTGGACAAGCTCCTTTAAAAATGCAGGCTTTTACAGAGAGCTGTTATGTACTGGGAACTTGTGATCAGATCTGAAAAAGGGCAAAATACCTTCAGCAGAAAGGCATCTAAAATATAATTCTAACCAGATACTGACCTCCTTCCTGAGCTCCGCCACTTTATTTGCCCTGATGTATTTTCCCCTTGCAGAATCACAGAGCTGGAAGAACTACACTGTATTGAAGAAAAAAAAACATTTCATTGTGAAAGGTCTGTAAACAACAGGACATTAGAGTGGTTTCAATAAATTCCCTGACAATCCTGGAATGTGGGAGGTGGGAATTTTCAAAAGACTGTCAGCAGCATCTTTATGAGGTTCAGGAAAGAAAACCCTGGACAGATATGAAATGGTAGATGATATTTTATTCAGCTGCCCTCTCTCCCCCACAATCACATGCAAAGAAATAAAATGTGGTTGAAAAGTTTTGAACCTGGGTGTCTGTATATAGGGTAGATACTGAACTGACCACTAAAAATAGCTTCCTAAATCACACTCTACTTACACATTATTTAAATGCTGCTATTTGAAATTTCACTATTAACAGCAGCAGGAAATCTGAACAATAAATCACTTATGTAAAGACAGTGTCACATATTCCATACAGGTCTGTAAAAAAGGGGAGGAAAAATGAATAAGCAAAATCATTTTCAAGGCTTGCCGACAGGAAGAATTCTGTATTCTCTGACAAAATTCTGTAACTTTGCTTAGTGTGCCATGACGACCTAAAAATGTGTGTGTGTGTATGTGTATATTATATATATATATAAAAAGATGTGATCTTTCTGATTATGATTTGTAGTACTACAGTCAACCTAGCAGAATTTTTCAATATGCTGAGTTATTACAGAGAAGGCTGTTCAAACTGCAGCTTTCATTTGAACAATAGGGCTACTTTCCCTCACTGATTGCAATTAATCATTCCCCTGCTCTTTCTTTTTACTTGAAATACCTTTGACGTAATGATCTTCAAGTAAACAAAACAAAACCATTTTCCTTATATAAAATGATTACATTTATATGCAATTTTATTGTATTACAAACAGAAATGTTGTAACCATCATTCTAGGTGTTGTTATTCATAAACTGAACTACCTCACAAATTTTCATTTACACTGGGATAAACTACTCTAATGTCTGTTACTTAAGCAATATTCCCTATAAAATATATTCAGAGTGACTAAATGCCTGTGCCTTCCCAGGTGTTAGCCACACACAGAAAGACTAACAGGCAAGTGAGGAAATTTGTTGTCCCTTGAAATATGACTTTGGATGTGCTCCCTCAGTTGTTAATAGGTTTTCCCATTGTACTTTCAGCAGCTTATTTAGGAAGACATCATTTTAACAAACACTCTTCTTTTTATTGATTCAGTCATTCACAAACTTTCCTGCCATGATCTGGCTTTTTAAACAAGTGATTTAAATCTTGTGTCCAAAAAAACAGTCATTTAAGTACTCAAAAATCACTGCACCTTTGACTCAGTTTAATGTTTTTTTCCTTAAAAATCATGGTTGCTAAGTATGTCTGTCTGAAACATACACACTCAATCTGCTTTTCCTCTTATCTGTATTCTTTACAAGAATTCCTGGTTTCCAGGAAGCCAGACAGAATCTGAAGAACTCATTTGGCTGCCCAGGCAATTTCACTTTCTTCCTTATTAACTCAAATTCCCAAATCTTTTATTCCTTTCTGCCTCTCAGATGTACTTCCAGTCTGGAAAATATTTTCTATGGTATTTTGATTTAGTATGTGACATATGAATTTATCACAGTGAATCTCACATTTTGCTATGATCTGCTAGATTGACTTATTTTTAGAAAGGGTCGTCTACAGCTCAGTGACATATATTGTGATATTCACAGAGCAAATACTCCTATTCTATTGTGTTGTTATTACCAGTGGCAAATGCAGGCTCTGTGGCTCTCTATTGGTATTTCTTTATGTTGACTGGTTCAATTGCAATAAAACAAAACCATTCCAGTCCTGCCTGGAAGTTTGGACCCCATGCAAACTTTTTTAAAACAGTTCAGTTCATTAGATCAATGGCTTTTTCTGAAATAAAAGAAATAGCTCTTGGTTCCTTTGAACAAGAGAAGATTTTAATTTTTTCAGTTGTACTTTATGTGGGATAAATCTAGTGGATCAGGTCAGAGAACTGGAACACATTAATTCTTGACAGAGATGATGATATAAACAGGATAATACCTTGGAGATGTTAACAATGGAGACAAGAAGCTTGAATTTAAGGCTGGAAAAAAGCCCAAGAGTTATGCATAAATTTTAGGTATCTTCTTTTTACTGGACTGTAAAAGCAAAAAAGAACAAGACAGAAAGATAGGGCAGATAAAAAGGTGAGTAAAAGCTTAAGGGTTTAGCTCAGCCTTGGATCCACAGAATCACAGAGCAACTGAAGCTGGATGGGTCCTGCAGGTCATCTGCTGCAGAGCCTGCTCAGATCAGCATCAGCCAGCACAGGGCCTTTCTCATTGTGTTCTGAGTATCTCCAACAGTGAAGATTCCTCAGCTTCTCTGGATAATCTGTGCCAATGTCCTATCAGCCCCACAGAACTATTATTTTTTTTCAATACCTGGTCAAAGTTTCCTCTGTTGCAACTTGTGGCTATTGCCTTCTGTTCTGCAGCCATGCTCTTCTGAGAAGCCTGGAGCACCTCTCCTACACACTACCACAGGAAGAAAAAAGCTCTGCAGAGAATGATGTATACCACTCAGCCAGAATGTTCCTTCCAACTATCTAAGCTTAAAGCATCTAGGTTAAGATAAGGCAGCAGCACAAATGTTGGGAAAATCTGTTCTTTGAATACATCAGTATTTATTATTAGTAGTAATTCTCCTTTTGTCTTCACATCACAGATTCCCAGTCAAGGGCAAGGTAGCTGCTATGTGATCTCACACTTTCCTTGTCAAACTGGACTAACAAGTTGAATTCAAAGGTGTTTCAATTTTTTCTGCCATTACAAAAGAAATATTTCTTAAAAGATCATACAAAACTGCTACTTTCTGGATTGCCAGTCTCCGACTTTTTAAACAAACCTGTCTCAGCTCAGAATAATTTTCTGATTCATAATGAGCATCTATTGTGTTTGTGTCAATTTAATTTCTTAGGTAACTTTGCTTAGAATTACTGCAGATATAAAGTAGCAAATGAATTCCAGTAAAACTAAGCCCTTCCTGTGGATTTGTTATGCTTCACTGAAACATCTTAGTTTCTGTCCTCCATCTTCATTCAGTATCAGCATTCTTCAGCTCAGGGAGATATCACAAAAACGATTATTGAATTTTGTTGTACTAAAATGCCATATCTTGCTCCCTGTTTTGACATTTTTCTTGATCAATAACTTGTCAATGCAAAATAGACACAGCTATTTAACTTTCTGTGTGCAAAGAATATGGGCTATTACTGGATTTCTCGTGTGTGGGACATGAAGGAAGCAGCCCATAATGGTAGGGAGACTTAGTGAGAGAAAATGGGACAGACAAGGCAGTCATACCACACAATTGTAAATAAAGAAAAAAACCAAGGTTGAGGAAAGTGTTCCTATCTTCTAAGGGCTTCTATGGATAAACAAAATGTTTTTTCCTCTTATAATACAAAACACAGTGAAAAAGGAGGCAAGTCTGGTCATACAACCACAACAAGTAAGATTTGATACTTTCTTTCTTCTTACCTGGGTCATCCATACACAAATTTCAAAAAACTTGCGACACATGCAAAAACACCTGCTTATTATCTACAGTATGTGCACTATAGAGTTATCTGGCAATTCGAGGAAACACATAGCAGTGATACCTATTACTATCTGTGGTACAAACATCCACTTGGGTTTTTTTCAGGTAGCATTATCAAGCAAAAGTCACAGCCAGAGAACATGCTTTTCCCATCTGTTTTCAGCTGACCCTTACTGGTGCAACAAAATGGAATTTTCATCTCTGATGGTTGTGTTACCATTACAGTAACCAGTTTCTCTGTGAAGACCACTTCGTCACTCTCAACAGAATCAATTAAAGCTGCTGATTTTCAGACAGAAAACATCAAAGCATTCTGCATGTATGCCTTTCAATCCTTCATCGTAAATCAGAATTTTAGGTTTGATCTTTATTGTTTTAGTTACTTTAGATGTCAACAGTAAAATAAACCATGTGTGTGTAGTTCCAACAAAGTGATGTCCCATTCTTTTGCAGTTACAGAAATACTGCATCTCATTCCCACCAAGGTCAGCGAGTCCTTGGAAAGCAGCCTGTGAAACAGGGCCTTTGGACAGGGAGAGACTTTTCCAACTCCATCTAAAGAATAAAAAGGTAACAGCAGAGCTCCTTCATTACATGTTCACCACTGTAGCTTACAACAAAAAGCCTGATTACACTTGTAAAATACTTGTTGTGGGGTTTTGCTTATTTTCTTAAAGAATAATTGCACTGCATTATTTTCCACTCCCATATGAAATTCTGCATGAGATTTCTCTAAAGCAGATTTATGGCATTCTGCATGATAAGCCTGGGATTTTTCTTATTTTATCTAAACAAGGCAGTGCTTGCATTCAAAATTTAAATGAAAACAGAACATGCAGTTCTTAAGGAGAATTATGCCAAAAACTTCCTATGCTAACTGATTTAAACAGTCTGAGTATTTAAAAATGCATTGGTTAATCAATCCCTAGCACTAAGATAAACAGGGAAGAACTGGTTTTAGAAATGGGAAAGGGAAATGAAGTAGGCTGAAACACAAATCTGTGTTTTCAGTCTTCACTCTTACTTGTTTACCATTTCTAATGGAGTAGGATGTGTTTCTTCACACAGTGTTTTCTTCTTCAACTTTCTACTGATGTTCTGATCCTTTGACTACTGGCGAAGCTGCTAAATCAAAATCTGTGAATAAACTTCACATCATAAGTTATATACTTATTTTAATTACTTTTAGACATGCTGAGAATATCTGCAAGGTGATTAATATAACCTGCTTTAATATAAAATCATGCTAATGGCAAATAATATCTTTCTTGGGCTTTCTACACAGAGAATATAAATCCTTACTAATGAAAGAAGAAGCTTTTACATCAGAGTAGGATTACTGAACAAAAACTACAGCAGATATATATATATATATATATATATATATATATCAGAAATCATTTGCACATTAAGAAACTTACAAATCCTGAATATACCTAGAGAATATAGTTACATCTAAATACTATATATATAATATAGAAGAAGAAAAGTGAGGAAATTCACTCCTCACATTCCTCTAGATTATTACAGTGGATTTAATTTTTGAATGCAGGTATATTATATCCTCTTCTCCTGAGCTAGAAATTTATTAAGACTTTAATGTTTGATGTTTGAGCAATGACTTTTCTATTCTTCTTTACTTCTTTTCCAGTCCTTTTTAGCTGCAGGAAAGGGCCAATTTATTGAAACATCCATATTTACTTAATTACTATGCTGCACAATATCAGTATTACCCAGGGAAGATTAATACATGCTAAATATGAGAGAAATCGGAAAAGCAATGTAACTAAACATAATTAAGGTGTGATAAGTAATAATAGCAAAGCATCACAAAAATAATTTGAATGCATTTTGATCTACAAAACATTCAGGTAGGTTATGACAGACTCTCTTTCACTCATTATTTGGAAGACAAATTATTTGATGTATCATGCATCTTGTTGACAACAAGATCCAATACTTTCTGTGTCAAATCCAATCTGCATTGTTAAGCTGCACTGCTGAGCCACCAAACACAAATGGGGTGGAATACACAAAAATCAGACACATACACGTGGCATCCCTCAAAAACAACTAACAAGGAAACAGGAAGTTTAAGGATGCAAAATATCTGAAGGCAAAAATATCAAATAGTGCAGGTGAATCTCACTTGAGAAGAGTCGTCTTTAATGGGAGTCAAGGCAACCAGAGTGGGATTCATTTAGAGGTTATAACCACCAAAATCTAGCTGGTTAAGCTGCTTTACTCAGCACAGATGCAGGTGGTATCCCTGAGACTAAAGAGTGATTCAGGTGTCCAACTGCTTGATATAGGATTTATACGTGCAATAGTGGAAGTTTGGACCATTTTACCTGCCAATGGTATCCTGGGTTTCATACTGAGGAGCAGGAAGAGTAAAAATCTCTCTGGAGTGTATCAACTTTTCGAGCCCCTTGTAGTGGGCTCAGATCAACAGAGTGTTTCAAATGGCACGAGCAAAATTACTTTCAGGTAACTGAATCCTGTTCTACCCAAATGCCACCACCTGCAATGATCTAGTTACATGAACAGATGAGAGCATAGCAAAATCAGATGTTTCAGTGGTTTCCACACTCTTTTTTTTACAGTGGGAAAGAAATGTGTCTACTCGACCATTCTGAAGAATTCTTTGAGACTCTGGAAAAGGTCTGGAGGCACTTCCATAAAACACACCATTGCTAAGAAATCTGCCTTTCCAAGCAGGATCTTCAGTACAGGTTTCAGACTGACTGATTGGACATACTCAAGATCCACAAGAAGGAAGTCCATGTGATAGGCAGGGCATAAAGATGGCACATGCCATGCTAGTCCATGATAAAAGGTGCTTTGTCTCACTCTTCTTGCCTAGTTCCACCATGCCAGCTAACAAAACAAGACCTGTTGCTTCCTAAGGAAAAGTTGATAAGAAAGTCACACCATCACTATTAGTTTTTGTATGAAAGTGCATGGTGAAAAAAATTCTCCAAGCTGATCAGAAAAGCCTTAAAACAAGGTAAAATAAGCATTATTTGAACAAGCAAAGCAAATGTTAACACATTGGTTCTAAATATGTTTTGCAGAACTGAAGTTTAAAAAAATACATCTTAACTAAACTGTTGCCAAAAGCAAAAATAACTCTTCCCTACTACACAATTTGCTTATTAAAATATTAAAAGTAGGATGTGTTCTTTTTCGGTTCTTATTTAACAGACTGGATTAAGAGCCCAGTTGCTCAAGCATAATCATTTCTACGTCTTTTCAGCTGAATTTACTATTTTATGTAGATCAAAACTAATCCTTTCCTTTTCTAAGGATTTGTAGATGTATGTCTTCCAGTTCGGTAAATGTGACTAGTGGAGTATATATTTAGGAAACATTTTCTTTCTTTTTGTTTCCTTAGCTGTATCTAGCTTGAGTATTAACCAAAGTTATATGAACAGAGTCACATGAATGGGTTAAAATTAACTCATCATAAAGATCCACTGTCAATAAAAAGTTGAAATGAATTTTTATTAAGGTCACACCCAATTTTTTTAACAGAATCAGACAAGAGTTTACAGAAGAAAAAAAAAACCAACTGTGAGGGCTCCTGTTTTTTGCCTTTTGTTTTTTCCCAGTTTTAATTACTTTTTCTGTCTAAAACTTTAGAAAAAGATTCAAAGAAATTTCTACACTTAGTTCAAAGGCAGCTTTAGGTTCCAAATTTTACAGTCATAAATATGTGTGAGGGAAATTTTTGATTGATTGAAGCAGATTGCAAAGGTCCCTTCAAAAAGTTCAGAAATAAAAGCTGAGTTCTCTTCTAGAATTTTCTTGAAGATCTATATTTTTCTATCACTAGCTTGGAATTTCCCTACAGTTAACCTGTACACTTCTCTTTTTCTTGATATGTATGTTTACAGGGAGGAAGAGAGAAGCAGAATTACATATGCTAAATCACAGCATCTAAGATGAAGGATTTTTTTTAGTAAACAAAATAGTGCTGAGGGAACTGGCCAGTGTCACTGCAAAGCTGCACTACAGGGCCACATGTGACAAGCATGGGAGGTTCCTGGTGACTGGTAAAACAGAAACACCAGACTCAGGAAGAGAAAGAAGACCTGAACAACTACAAAACAAACATTCTAATGTCTGAGGAGTTTATGGAGCAAATTCTCCTGCATCCTTTATATGAGGCATATGATGGACTCAAGGTGACTGGGTGCCAATTTAATAAATACCAATTTAAAGAGGGCAAAGTCTGTTTGAGCAACTTAATAGCTTTCTATGATGAGATGGTCAGCTATGCAGCTGATGGGAAAGCACTGGATGTAATTTACCATGTCTTTGCTACAATTTTCAGGGAAACTCAGAAAGTTCAACAAGAGCAGAAGCAAGTCCTGTGTCTGGGATGGAATGCCATCAGGTAACAAAACTGGTTGAGGAAGATCAGTTTTACAGAAAAGTGAGCAGTGAAGGTCAAGTGCTGGGCTGCATTACAAAGTGAGGTCAGCAAAATGCAGGAAGTAATTTTTCTGTACACAGCACCTGAGACTGCATCCGGAGTATTGTCTTTAGCCAGAAAAATATTCTGATTATTCTGTTCCTCTAGATGTCACACAATTAAATGTTTAACCCAATTTTCTTCATATTGTTCCAGGTTGTAAACACTGATACTAATTCCTGCACCAGTAGGAACCAGCCTGGTCTGGCTGACTTGAAAGCAGTTTTGCAGAAAATTACTCACAGAGCTGCTGGACAACAAGCTGTCTACGAGCCACCGATGTGCCCACAGTGGCCAAGGACACCAACTGCCTCCTGGGCTGCATTAAGAGCATCACCAGCACATCAGAGGAGGTGATCCTTTTACTCTGAGAGAATTCAAACACTGGCATAGGTTGTCCAGATAGGCGGTGTAGTTTTCATCCTTGGAAATATTCCAAATTTAACTGGATAAGGATCTGGGTGACCAGCTTTAGATGATACTGCCTTGAGGAGGAGAAATTAAATAAACCATCTCAGAAGCACCTTACATCCTCAAATACTCTGCAATTTTGAAAAGAATAATGTAGATAACAACATAAAAATCTTCAGCATGCCAAAAAATAGCAAGATTACCTCTTTCCTGTAACATTCATGTTCTGAAAACCATACAAGCAGCTTGAATAGAATAATTGACTCAAGAAGGCAATAGGGTTTCATAGAAAATCCGTTTCCACCATACTGATAAAGCCTTTGATGAAACATGCCTTCATGGGCTTTGAAGCAGAGTTAATATGATTCTCTTTGAAGTGAAAAAGACTAGTTTAGTCTGACAAAATATCAATAGCAAGCACAACCATTTCACATGTGGTGCTTAGTCATTCAACAAACACAGTCATTCTACTTCAGAAGATCATTCATTTCCACAATCATCTTCCTGTCTAGGGAGTCAATAGGAGCTTTATCTGGAACAGATATGTTCTACCGCATGCAGCATGGACTGTGCAAGAAAACAGGCAAAACAGAGCAAATGCACTCTTATCTGTTCTTGGGGGTTTTGGCTAATCTAAATCTGTAAATTAGACCATGGACTTCACTTACTACCTACAAACACACCTCAAAAACCAAAACTCAACTGATACTTCTCTGACATTCTCCCTTTCAAAATAAATACTTCTGATTAAAAGTCAAACTAAACCAATACTAAACTAAAATTTTTCTAAGTCCCCTAAACTATCTTAATCGTGTCCTATAAAAATGACAACTTGGACGAACTTTTGAGTAGACAGGATTTCCTTCATCTAACAACAGTTTTCCACAGACACTTTATTGAAGGTGATCAGTTTATTTGTGATATAGGTAGGAAGAATGGGGATTAAAAACTACTATACAAATTTATTAGAAGCAGTAAGTCTAACAAACGAGTCTAAATTATTTCTGAGGATATTTGTCTTTAGCTCTTAATTTATATATTATGATTTTGTAACCTACTAAATTCTGAATGCTCAATTCTGTAAGAATATGATTCCTGCTACAACTTGATATTAGGACCAATTACTACATCATATTGAAATGTCACATTACCATTTTAGTTTCTGAATTTCCTGCCAAAGCAACATGCTTCATTGTGAATCCCCAAAAAAACAAGGAAAATTGTTAATATGACACATTTTACATTTTATGATAGGTGTTAATATGATACACTTTATTAAATAATGTATAGCTTTTCCACATGGTATTTTTTATTTTTTAGAATAGGTCTTCCGTGTTTGAAAATCTGCTGTTTTTACAGTAGGTATAATGTGATGTATTGCAAAGGAAAGACACTAATACTCTTTTTAGGCAACATTTACATTGGCTTCTCTGTACAGGTGATTCACTTGGAATACATTGTCTGAACCTGCATCACTGATTACTCTGTATAGGAAAACAAATGAGATCCAGGAGTTTATTATCCACATAGGACAACACATTTCATTGTAACAGATAATGCTATGAATTTAATGCTGGATAGTCTTGCAGCAGCCATTTCTTGGCTTACATATCAAGGAAAAACAGATGGGAGGTGAGAAATGGCAAAGAACTGGTAATTTGTGCAATACAAACAGCACAGAGGGCATACACCATGGGGAAGTCAGAGAGGTAAGTGGAAAATTATGCTTGGACTGAAAATAAAGTAGGGATAAGCAAAAGAAAGCAGAAAACAAAGAGAAAATATAAGCAATGCTGGAGTTATTCAGGAAAAATAATTAATTTGATATAGAAGAAAAAGAAATATACAATATACAATATACAATAGCATATTGACAGAAGTTTTTTGCTAGACTACAACAAAAAAGTGTCCAAATAGAGACAGTACAAACCTAATCAATAATTAAACTATGGTGGAAAAAAATAAAATTCAGAGAATTTTTTTCCTCTATCAGTTTTGGGTAGATTTTGCAAGTTAACAATGTGTTTGATGTTATCTCATACTTGCTCATTTCATTTTCCCATTTTATGTAGTTTCAGTGATCTTACTACTTCATTAACAATCCTTGTGGTTTTACCTTTTGGTTCCGCTCTTCTGAACAGTAGAGAGGTGATACCCTCATATTGTGTCCATTATCTTCCAGTCTAATTTGTAGTGTTTTCTTCTTCCATCGCTTTCTGTACAGCTCATTTCCTTTGAATTGGTGTATTGAACCAGAGGCGATGGGCACAAATTAAAACACAGGAGTTCTCCCTGAACAGTAGAAAACACTTTTTCAATGTGAAGGTGACCGAGCACTGGCGCAGGTTGTCCAGGGAGATAAGGACTCTTCATCCTTGAAGACACTCAGAAGACAAGTACATGGTCCTCTGCCACCTGCTCAAGGTGGCCCTGCTTGAGCAGTAATTGGAGCAAATGACCTCCAGAAGTCCCCTTCCACTTCAATCATTCTGAGATTCTGCAATATCTTCTTTCCAATGAGTTTATTCAATCTTCCTTTTGCATTTTTTTCCATTTAATTTCTTTTATTAGGTTCTATGCCACCATTTACTACTCTGTACACTACTCAGCCTTTCTAATAACCATAATCCTGATTCATATTTAGGAGTTTTCCCAGAGCAATTGCTGAAAGAAACAGGTGCAATGAAGCTTCTGGAAAAAGAAAATTATCTGCTAGAAATGTAATAGCCTAAACCGACTCCATGTGGTGGAACAACTGATCCAGTCTGAAGCAAAGTCTTCAAGATAGAGGGAATGAAGGTAAGACACCTATGTGAACATTTAAATCAACACTAAAACACTGTTTTCTCTCTTTTCATAGGAGGAAGACTTAAAGAGTTTAATTCTACAGATGAAAGACATCACATCAGCCTCAACTGAAGTTGCCCCTGAAATGTGAAATGTGGTTATTCCTTTGCTTTTGCATGAAAATGGTAACCAGTACTGTATTTATCCACTGAAATCCTATTTGCACTTTATTCTTCTTTCAGATCTTAATGTGATTTTACTTTCATGCCAAGGAATGATTCTTTAACTGGTATTTTGCTGGGTTTTCTAAAAGATTGATTTTATCTTTTATGCTTTGTCTCCCCATATTCTAATGAAAGAACCATACAAAATTAAGTTGAATTCAACTGGGTATCTGAAGTCATACAAGAGGAACAGTAGAAGAGGGGCCTGAATAATGAGGCTCCAGAACATATCTTAGGGGCATGAACAAAGTGTGGGATTTATGTCACCAAACCCTATTTGAACTAAGTAGATGTCAATATGAGAGCTAGTCAGTCTAGGCTCTCCCTGTTGTCAGTTTGGGAAGAAATTGGCACTTTGAGGAAACAGCTCATCTTTTCAGATGTCTACTTCAAAATAATACAAATTGTGCACTAGAAGTACCTTCTTTTCGTTTTGACTATGAAGGGAACACAACGGAACTAGCTTAGATATAGATATTTACAAAGTTGGCATCAAGATTTGTTCAGCTGAACCCTTCAAATTCTGTTGTAGTGTTGATTTGCAGTTAAAATTTATTGCAGTCAAAGGATTTAAAGGTGTTAATATATTTTCCTAAGCCTTGCTAAATAGTAGCATTCAGGAGATGGCATGAAGATATTTTAGCAAGATAATATGCTGCATAAAAACCCCTGCAATGAAAAGCACAAAGTTACTGAAATGAATTAATACATTCTTCAGAAACTCATTTGGCACAAGAAGTTGTGAGTCTGGTCTTCATTTGCTAGTTAAGGGTCATTTTCTGTTCTCTGCATGTTTCTTGACTATTTCTAAACAGTGTTATGCTTCAGAGCTTAAAAATCCCTTATGCCAATATAATTTTGCACTTACTAGAATTGATTTTGTTTTATGGGTAATGGTCCAGAAAAAAACAAGTTTTCTACCACGTTTACCACAAAAGCATCCTAAATGTTCAGAAAAACCTTCAGCATTGTGCTACAGCAAGCACTGCGCAAGGAGACACATTTCCTAGGTCAGAACATTCCAGCTAAATCTCCGATCAATTAATAAGTCCACAGGAAGACGACATGCAGAGAAATACTTGGCTTTGTACCCAAAGAAATTAGAATGCAAATCCTGATAAACAGAGCCACAATTTGAAGGCTGGTGTCCTGAACCACAGCAGGTTAGAAAGGCCTGTTCTAGATGGAGAAAATTAAAGGTCGTGTTTATCTTTTTCCCAAAACACAAAAAAAAAAAAAAAAAGCTTTGGTAATTTAAAAGTCCAGCCTTCGCAAACACAACATAAGTTCTCACTTCTCTTTCATTTTCACAGAGATGCACCACCTTCTGTAAATCTCTCTTCTAATCCCTTCAAACACTAAACCAGTGATCTGTGTAACCTCAGCTGCATGACAGTGAAAACTGTCCTCTTGCAGTAATACTTGCAGATTATATAAACTCTCTTCTGGGCTTGCCATCAAAGAGAACAAAATGGAGAGGAAAAATACAAGAGGCATCTTCATAACACATGACTGAAAAAAGAGAATATATACAAGGTCACTTTGTTTAAAGAACTGTGAGGGATATCACAGTTGAAATCTTGTACTAGGCCTCTTGGAATCACAACTTCCTGGATCCGAAAATAATTTCTTTAGTCTCCTTCTCTTCACCAGTCTTTACATTCAAAAAAGGAAACATAATTTGGCCTAATTTCTTGCTTCACTTCAGCAAGGACCTGTGTAGCTCTTTTTTAGTTAAATGTTAACTGTGAAGTCACTAGAATCACCTGATTTATTTAAAGTTTATAAAAAAGTATTCCTTGTTAAAAAATCTAATAGCCTAGGCATATTAGGAATAATTAAATTCCAGTAGGAGCTGAATCAAGACTCTTGCTGCACATAAAGTATGAAATTTTGGATGAAAAACTCTCACTAAATTTTTCACAGTGCTAGTAACAATTTAAATCTGCATGTAAAGCCCAACCTGCTTAAGAAATGAAACAGCACAATAAGAAAACCACCCTGGTAGTATTGGAAAAATGCCTTGGTTGGATTGGCATTTATTCTCTACAGAAAAAGAAGGGATACTACAATAAAAATATTCTTAACCTGAATTTATGCTTCAGCACACTCTTACATTTTACTGTTGGAGTCTGCAATGTTTGTGTGTATTGTCCAATTCTCTAAATGATATTGAAAATAAGGTGATTTTATCTCCAGCAGCAAGTCAACCCACTGCAACACATAACAGAAGTAAAACTAAATGACAGAACTTCACAGCCTGATGATGGGCACAAGAAAATCAACACACAGAGCAGTTTACTAGAGAAAAGATTCTGCATAACTATATGAAATAAATACTGGGTCATTTCAGAGGAGTATGCTCAGATCACAGAATTTACTGCTTGCAGCAGACAGGTGATAAAGGTATATGTACTTTCTGAGACTGCTGACTAGCTGACAAAATACAATCTCCTCACAATTCTCCAAAGAAGAGTAATAAAATATTCTATCATAACTGTCCTCATTGCATAATCAAACAAAAATAATTACAGTTTATTAAACAGGTTCAAAAGAAAAGATGGAATCTCATTTCTTAGTGCCCAATTAAAACATGGATATGACTCTTATGGAAAACATATTAAAACCATTTCCTGCATATAAAAGCAAAGTATCACAAAAGCTTTGCCATCACTAAAAGCATCCATAATTGTCATCATGACAAAAGAGAGATAAATCAAAATATTTTTAAGATGACTAGCACACCCAAAAACCTATTCACCTGGAAAATTATTCAGAAGGAAAATTATTTCATACAAATTCTTGAAAATAGGACACTCTATGTATATCTAACACATGAATCAAATTCCATGACAAAAAATGTGAGATACAAGAAAGAGTACACAATTTTGGTTCCTCCTGATACTTTCACCCTGATAAATGCTTATTATAATAGAATCATGGAATTGCTTATTATAATAGAATCATGGAATTGTTTAAGTTGGAAAAGACTTTTAAGATCATCAAGTCCAACCTTAAGTCCACCACTAAACCATGTCACTCATTGCCTTATCTACACGTCTTTTAAATACCTCTAGGCATGGTGAGTGAACCACTTCCCTGAGAAGCGTGTTCCAGTGTTTGACAACCCTTTTGGTGAGGAAAGTTTTCCAAATGTCTGATCTAAACCTCCCCTGGCACAACCTGGGGCTATTTCCTATTGTCATATTGCTTGATTCTTGAATTATCATTTTGATTACTATAAAGATTCTTTTACTTTTTCAAAGCATTTGGGAAAAAAATCAAGTGCTGGTTCTTCAGAAGATTAATCTTTGTTTTGATATGTGGTTATCTGTACTATTTAACCACATACAAGCATAAAATAAAATTTCTGGAGTCTAGATACCTAGCATTATGATTTCTATATGACTAATATGACATTTGTATGTGATCATCTTGTTTTGATGAATTATTTCAGTAAAATGTTTGTGACACAAGAGAACTGTAATAGGTTTTAATTATTGTTTTGTTAGAGGAAGAATATGAAGACGTGTCAAACTGTCTGATGATTAACTTTGCATGGCATTTCTAAAGTGTTATAATCTTTCTCTATCTTTGGCTTAACAATGTTTTTTAAAATCCCTATGTATGCCTATGTTTTACAGAGAAATGCCATCACACAAGAAGGAACAAAAGTCTCATATGGGCTGCAGGCTCATGAAAGTAGAAATTCCCTGTTTAAAGAAGGTTAAAGTTTTCTTACTGGGGTGTAACAACAGGCCAGTTTAAATAGGCTAAATTTATGTGGTATGTTACACCACTAATTCTGGTTGAAAAAAATAAAAAAGAAAAGAAAGAAGAAAAAACATAGAATCTGTAACAATTGAAGAGTAAAAAACAGCAACAAAAACAACTTAAGAGATTATGCAGTGCCACTGCTTCCTTTCTGGAGGGCTGAACTTCCTACAGAAGGATCCTACCAGACTGCTTGAGAAAGGCAGACCACTTCTGCTGACATAGGAGGATCTGGTAGCCAAGCAGGTACCTCTGTGTACTGGGATGGGTCACAGAGGCTCACATTGATGAGCTTGGAAAATCAGGCCAAGAGATGCCATCATGCTGAGCCAAAGGAGAGTTAAGGGGATATACCAGCCAAAGGAAGACTCCAGCATCCCAAATACAGGAAATGGTATCAAAGGGAAACCTTGTTCCTAAGACCTTTAAGACCATCAAGTCGAAACATGTTAACACTTGACTCAATGATCTTATGGTACCTGCTTGTTGGAATCCTGGATGCTGAGAATTTTAAACTTTCTGTGCTAAAGGTACAGATCCACAAGAGAACATTGCATTTGACCTGAGGCCGTGAAGAAGGCTTCCAAAATTGATTGATAGTACTGGGGTTACGAGTGTGTAGTTGGTTAGAAGTGTGTAATATCACAGGGTGAAAAACTTAGAGTTTGGGATTTTAGAATATAGAAATAGATATGAAGCAAGATGGAGGTTTTAGAGTGGAGGCAGGTTGTTCTTCTGTACCTTCTTCTTCATGGGTTCGGGTGATGTTTTGTAATTGGACAGAAAAGTGTGCATTGCAGGCTTCCAGGGATTAGTTATTGGGTTAAAAGGGAAAATAATCTAGGTGTCCTTTCTTAATTGGATAGTCTTAAAAGACCTTGTAACAAGAGATTGTGAGCCATTTCGTGCCTTGCTAATGAAAAGCTGCCGAACTCATGGTTGTGAGACTGTTTTACGGATAAGAAATAATAAACACCTGAGTCCGAACACAAACTAACATCTCAAGTGCCTTCAATCCAGACTCAGAGAAACCAATACCTGCTAAAAGGCTAAACTCGGTACTTTTTCACTAAAGATTTCTGGAAGTCAAACATTCATTATTCAGTCCAAAACTGACAAGCTAAAAGCAAATTTTGCAGGTGGAAGATTTTTTACTACAATTCTTAAAATTTCGTATTTGATATTTCCATAGAATACTTAGTATAGATGCTTATGTAATAAGCTCTTCCTCCACATGGGCACAAAAACTGGCATTCTTCAAATGGCACATGCACTCATGAACGTAGAAATGCAATGAAGGTTAAAAGATTTGAGTCACAGTGTGTGCTTCCGAAACAGAGGAGAAATCTTTCAAAAATACAAACACTCAATGCTTAGTTTTATGGCCAGACTCCAAACTGGTCATGTTGACTTGTTGTTGAAGGAGCAGGAAATTTTAATTCCCAGTTCTGTATCATGGGGCAACTCTACTTGAATGCTCAGCAATATATTGTAGCTAACAGATTACAGCAAGGGAGGAGAGGAAACAAACTGGAAAGAATAAAAGCAGGCTAAATAACAATAAACACAGTTCTCCAGTACTTTCTACTCTGTGCTGTGGCAATTGATCTGCTTATTTTTCTCAACTCAATTACACTAGGCGCAGCCAGGTGGAATACAGGCATGTGGGATGAACAGCTTCTATTTACTGCAGTTATTTTCTCTTGCAATGCTATTAACAACTAGGTCTTGCCCAAAGAGCTGTCAGAGGTATTCTAGCTCATCTTACTAACATCCACAGCATGCAGGGGACTATATTGTTATTTTCTGGTTTGCAATTTTTTTTTTCATTTTCTTAACCTAAAAGCTTTCAGTTGAACAACTGTGTTTACATATTGCCAGATCCCAACTGTTTTAATTAATTGCTGAAATTGTCATTCCTTTTGTCATTTACACAGCTAGGAAAGTCAAAGTTAGGTCTCAGTGCTGTAACACAACATATTTGAGTATGGGTAATTAAGAGCTGTAGAAAAAAGAAATTTTATGAGGAATTAATTTTTTTTCTCTGGCTTCACTCACAGGGAAAGGAGGGCAGACTTTTTTTTTTTTTTAATAAAGCAGTTTTTCTGGTGTTAAAGAGAATGTTGTTGTATATAAACCCATTAGTGAAATGCAAGCCTCTAAACCATCCCTGGCTTGTTTGCAGACAGGACAAGTCCCATTAACTCTCCCAATTAAAAGAGAAAAATCATGCACATTCTCCTTCCTCTATTTACTGTAAATTCTCATAAAGGAAAAAAAATCAACCCTGCCAGCTTTTTGAACAGGTTGAGACAGCATAGGGAAATTCTGAATTTGCAGCACTGAAAAGGTCTTCCTTTCATGAAATCACTTGGATGCCTGACTGTACATCAGAAGATCCCGATCCTGTGTGCTGGGTTTGCCCGGCAAGGTTTTGGCAGTGGCAGGGGCTACAGGGATGTCTGTGAGACTCGGTCAAAAGCTTCCCCATGTCCAACAGAGCCAATGCCAGATGGCTCCAGGATGAACCTGCTGCTGGCCAAAGCTGAGCCCATCAGCAACAACTCATCAGCATCTCTAGGACAACAGACATAAAAAGGAGAAAAAAAAAACCCAAAACCACAGAACAGCAGGGAAAGGAGTGAGAATATGTTAAAGAAACCACTCTGCAAGCACCAGGGTCAGTGGAGGAGTGGGAGAAGTTCTCCAGCTGTCACAGTAGGTTTGCTGGCAGGACTTCTGATCCCTGGGAAGGACCCATACTGGAGTAATTTGTGAAAGGAACCTTACAGGCAGAAGAGGTAGAGACTCTGAGGCAAAGTTCAGTCCAGAAGGGGGGGGGGGGGGCGGTGTTTTTAAGATTTCATTTTACTTCTCATTACCATACTCTAGTTTGATAAATAATTTCCCTAAGTCGAGTCTGTTTTGTCCATGGCAGTAATTGGTGACTGAACTCTCCCTGTCCTTACCTCAACCAATGAGCCTTTCTTCATGTTTTCACTCCCCTGCCCAGCTGAGGAGGGGAGTAACAGAGTAGCTTCCCTGGGCAGCTGGCATCCAGGCAGGGTAAGCCCACCACCCCCTGGCATTACCATGAAACTCCTGATGCCTGCTTAGAATACAGCTCCACAGCATCTCAAGCTGACCTAAGGTGCAGTACAGTATCACTGCCAACTAGCTGTGCTTCCTCATGTCCTTCTTTGTTGGTGGTTTCTGAAGACAACCACGTTAAATCACCTAAAAGGAAATTTTTGGGGATTTTGCCAAGTCAGTTTCTGAACAGATTGTTTACTGGTCACAAGTGTTGGTTCCTTTGCTTGACAGAGGACAAGACCACGTGGCCAGAACACAGGACTAGCCAGGCCTGGATTTAGACTGTTCTCAGCACTATAGCACACATATGCTCAAACTGGATTTAACCAAGTAAATCTGGATACTTACACAGTCCAGTTCCAACAACACAAAGATTTGAATCTCTTATTTCCTCAGAGGGGAAGTACTTATAGTTAGAGGCAGAAATTAAGTGCTGAAAAGATCAGTCTTTTATTTCACACCTGCATTCAACACCTTGGAAAACAGGAGACAGCAATGTATTAATGAAAGCTGCAGATAAGAGAGCTACATAAGCTAAAGCCATAACGTACATTAAAAACCAGCAGATTTTGAAAAGGGCAATGATAAATATAGGATGACATTTAGCTAAATGCACTAAATGCAGGGTTAAATACTAAGAGATGACTATTAAAATTAGCTCCAATTTCAGGTGTGATCTCTTAAAAGCAGGGGGGATGAAAAAGCCACGAGATCATTAATGGATTACAAGATGTGTACAACTCCCAAATTCAATACAGCTATGAAAAAAGACACAGTAACATAAATGCAGGAGATACTGGGAAATATGAATGCCATTGGACAAGCTGATAGTGAAATTCTTGGGTTTTTAGTTTTTTTTTTCAGTTTGGTCCATGTTCATATAAGAACAGCACAAGAGTGAAAAGCTGGATTTCATATGTGGACAAGAAGCCAGTCCTTGGGAAAAAACTAATGACTAATGTACCACCTGCCTTTTCTACAGCATCTACCTTAATCCTAATGAGACCCCAGTGAAGGTGAATCCAATAAATGCTTTGCCATGACCAGTTTGGCAAGCACTGTGTGACAACAAACACTTCACCTGCAGTGAATGCTGTCCTTCCTGCAGACAGCAGAAACTGGGGAAATCTTACAAAACATCTTCTATAAGGAAAATACTGACACATCAGAGTTGAAAACTCACTCATCACCTGCGTTAGCAGATACATGACTATTAAAGACAAGAACTACTTTGCAGTTCCATGGCACCTAATTAAAGGGAAATTGATTTGTCAAAAGTCACAAACAAACAAAACTGGAACCTGCTGATTTTCTGCCATAAAAGTAACCATCACTATCCAAACAAAACTCATGTTCTAGTTCTCTCATCACAAGAAAGATATGAACAATTTTAAATATTAAGGGGATAGGAATCAGTGTTTGCATCCACTTTTGCCTGCATAACTTTTAACAAGCACCTGCAGACCATTCTGATTTGAGAGCAAAACAGGATCACAAAATTATTAGGGTTGGAAAGGACCTCTGGAGATTATCTACTCCAAAACCCTGGCAAAGCACGGTCCCCTAGAACAGATTACACAGGAATGCGTCCCGGTGGGTTTTGAGTATCTCCAAAATGGGAGACTCCACGGTCTCCCTGGGCAGCCTGTTCCAGAGCTCTGTCACCCTCAATGTAAAGCAGTTGTTCCTCATGTCGGGATGGAACTTCCTGTGTTTCAGCTCCTGGCCATCGCTCCTCACCCCGTCGATGGGCACCACTGAAAAGTCTGGCACCATTCTCTTGGCACTCATACTTTGGGGTATTCATACGCATTAATGCGATCCTCTCTCAGTCATTTCTCCAGACTGAACAGGCCCAGCTCTTCTCTCTCCCTCTCGTAAGATGCTCCAGACCCCTCACCATCTTTGCGCTCTTGCGCTGGACCCTCTCCAGGGGGAGAGGAGCCTCTTGCACTGAGGAGTCCACAATTGGACACAGCACACCAGACATGGTCTCCGGTTACCAAACCCCCCATTCCTACATACTCCCGGTGTGACCACAGCCCACCAACGCCCCCAACCCCGGTCCTGCTCCCTTCTCGTCCCGACTGCGTCTCCCTGCAGCCCCCATGGAAGCGCCGGGTCCCGGTGCCGGGGTCCTACCTCGGCCGCGGAACACCCAGCGCGACTGCCTCATTAGAAATCCTCCCTGCCGTTCTCCGCTGCGTCTCACCCACCCTTTAGACTCTCTCTTTTCCAGCTGGAGTGAGGCACTGAGGAAGAACACGGCCGCTCCCCGCCTCATAGCGGGTCGGCGGGGCATGTTGTCTTCCCTTTGTGATCAGGCGCGCTTCGGGCAGCGCAGGGCCGGGGAAGGCCCCCGTGCGGCGGGCGGCGCTGACGTGTCGGTGGGAGCGGCGGCGGCCCCGGCAGCACCATGTGAGTGAGGGAGGGACGGACGGACCGACAGACAGCCCGGGGGTCCCGCAGCCCCCGCGCTCCCTCACCCAGCCCTCACCCTCTGCTCTCTCCACAGGTCCAAGGTTACCTTTAAAGTGACGCTCACCTCGGACCCCCGGTTGCCTTACAAAGTGTGAGTGCCGCGCTGCGTGGGGCGGCGGGAAGTGAAAACGGGGCACGTCGCGGGTGGCCTCTAAATGGGCATCCCGGCGGGGCATTCCGCCAGCGGGAACGGCGCTTGTCTCCCTCCCTCCCTCTGTGTGGAGTGGCAGGCGATGTCCGTGGTTAGCCCTGCTCTCGGGGCTCTCCCGCTTTGCCCGACTGTCATGTGTGTCCCAGAGTCATTCAGGTTGGAAAAGACTTCTGAGATCAATGAGTCCAACCTTTGCCCGATCACTGCCTTGTCGGCCAGGCCGTGGCACTGCGGGCCGCCTCCAGGCCTCTCTTGAACAGCTCTAGGGACGGTGACTGCACCCTGGGCAGCCCGTTCCAATGCTTGACAGCCCTTTCAGTGAAAAATTTCTCCTGATGTTCCACCTGAACCATCCTGCCACAGCTTGAGGCCGAGTTCTCTCCTTCTGGAGGGGACATTGCTATGGAGCTTAATCCCACACCTCCTGAGACTTGCCACGTCTGCTGACACATACAGGTGTTCCTGTTCTCTGCTAAAAAGGCTTCTCTTGAAGCATCTCACACCTGCCAGGGATCTATTCTCCCCCTGAATAGAGCTTGCACAGCTTTGGCAAAAGTATTTCCATTGTTTCTAGTATTTCCAAGTATTTCTACTGCTTCAGTTAGTAGTTTAACAGCAGATAAAGTTGCTTTTTGGTTTGTTTTGACAGCCACGTATTTACTTGTGTTGTGATTTCAGGTTAAGCGTGCCTGAGAGCACACCTTTCACAGCTGTCCTCAAGTTTGCTGCAGAAGAAGTAAGTAGAGAGTGATGATGTTGGTTTTTAACACTTTGCATGTTCTTGTAAGCTAAAGCTTTTTTGTAGATAAAAATGCAGTGGTTGATTCTGCTCAAGGAACTGCTGTTGGTCACAGATGATCAACAAGCTTTACTGGTCTCAGTGGGGGCCTGGCAGAGCTTGCAGAATCCTAAACTTAGTGATCCTTGCTCAATTTATGCATCAGCAGATGACACTGAGGTCATTTCTGGTTCTGTAATTAACTATTTTATAGCAGTGATTTAAAAATTTGTGACAGTGAAGAGAATTAAAAGGTACTGCTATTCAATACTTAATACTGAAATTTCTTATGTGGAATATCAGAAAAGTTCTTCAGAATTATCAGGAAACTCTTTTCATATTCAGTTCTAGTAATCTCTGACTTTGGAAGACACAGAGTTTTTGATTGTGGAAGGTATTGAGATCAGCCATATGGAATAGAATCAAAACTGTCTTAAGGGAAGATGTGGATAGTGTGTTCTTTAGTTTCTGTGTGTTGATCTTTCACATGGAATCCTATATCATTAGGTCTTTAAATTGCCCACATAATGTGTTTAAAGGGATGTATCATGTTGTTTCAGATTAAGCATGGAAAGAGATATTCACTGAATGTAAACAGTGAAGTCGAGTGCTCAGAAGCATGATGAGTCCCTTCATCTAACTGGCAGAAAATCAGCTGAGAGTCTGTTCTTGCAGTTCTCCCTCTGTCTTTTTAGGAAAACTTGGGAAGTTTTGGGTTATTGAAAATTTCTTTTGTTTGAGGATTGCAATTGCAATAAAATAGTTAGGAAGGATAAGAGACTTCAGGTCTTGAGTCTCCTTATGTTGTTACTGTTACACCACGATGTGACAGAAATTATTAGGGAAACACAGCTTGTGGGGGAGGCCGTGGATTGGTTTTGTTGTAAATTTGCTTGGAGAGAGCATTATACAGAATATTGCTTGCTGTTAAAGATATTAGATTATTTAATTGGGGGTTTTTACTATGTTTTCCCCAGTTATTTTTATTCTGTATTAGTACAGCTGTGCCAACACAACCCATACACAGAGACCTAGACTGAAAAGTCTAACAAGCAAGTATGAGGTACCAGAAATGAGTGTTGGAGATGTTGAAAGGGAGGTGCCATTTCTGGTGGGGATTGCCATTAAACCTGTTAACTTCACTTACTCATGGAAACTAATGTTAATTAGTGGTAGGGTCATCTGAGTAATGGATATAGAGAGTCATTACTGACTTAAATATTCACATTTGAATGCCATTATTTTAATTGGTGTGAGTATTTTGAGTATCTATGGGCGTTTGACCTCAGGCTGTTCTGGATCAGCACTGAAGATTTTTGCATCTCTTTGAGACCAGAATGAAGTGCTTTGTTAGCAAAGAGCAAAAAAGTATTGTTAATCTCTTCCCCTGGAATGAAGCCCCTTGTGAACTGGCATTGAAAAGAATGACAGATAACTTTTGTGTTATATGAATGTTTTTTTCATTCCTTGAACTGCATAGCTTAACATTAACTTATGTAGGGGTTTGTGATTCAAGAACCAGTTTCACAGTACCTTAAGTTATACATATATGGAAAAGATCAAAATTTGGGCAAAGTTGTGAGTTGTTCTTCAGGGGAAGTGCATTATCCTCTCTGTGATTGAAACTCTCAGGGCAGAGAAGTGTTTAAGTTCTGGCTATTTGGCCTTAGCCACTTTCTACTGAGACATCTCTCAAAAACTTAAAGTTTGCCAACTCATAACCAGACTTGCCCTAGTTAGAAAAAAACTCATTTATAGTGTGTGGTATCTATTGGGTTTTTTCCTTCATATTTTAGAGCTACCTGGTACATGTCTCAGGTGTATGTTTGCACAATAGTTAGAAAAAAAAATCCATTACATTTGTGGAATTACTACTAAAATAGTCATCCATTTCCATTAAAGTTACTTATATCTATAAATCTCAAGGACCTCTTTTCTTATATTTTGTATGTGAACCAGCTAAAATTATAAATTTAATATTACCCATGTATTTTCTGCTTTAATTATGTCTCTTACGTTGTCCTACTCTTACTTCTTTTAGTTCAAAGTTCCTGCAGCAACAAGTGCCATTATAACAAATGGTAAGAATATAGTTTATATATATTTTTAATAGTTTTTGTATTGAGGTTTCAGTGAAAGTTTATTGATAAAATCAATACTGTCTCATGTTTCACAAACTCTACTTACTGCAGATTGAATTTAAAAATATTGCAGCATTATTTAAATTTCTTATGCATGGGGTGAAGATACTAAACCACTAATTCAGTTTTGTCCAAATATATAGCTTAAACTCCTCTATGCTGAAGCTTTCTTGTCAGTTCCCATTTTTTGGCTATAGGAAATAGCTGCATGATGACTGATGTAATAATTGTATCTTGCTGGTATGTTTTTTGAGCTGCAAGTTTAATGTAATAAATTGTAATATGTCTGTTTTATCTTCTTTTTTCTCTTTTTTTCCTTCTTCCTAGATGGTATAGGAATAAACCCTGCACAGACAGCAGGTAAGTTACTGTGTATGAATCCCAGTAGTTAAAATTTGTTATCTTTCTCTCAGTCGAATGTATAGCACATGAGGTTGTACTGCATTTTAGGTTTTGTCCTCTTAAATGGGAGGAGCATTTCCCAGTAGTTGAAAACTACAATTATTGTGGTGTGTAAAAGGTTAAATCCAAAAAACAGTGGGGTTTGTGTTCAGTGTTTATTTAGTTCTGTGAAAAAGTGGTGAGCTCCTGATCTTCAGAGCTTTGCATTTAAGGTGCAGTCTAAAAGCAATACAGTATTACATGCTACTGGAGTAATAAGTAACAGCTATATTTCCCCCCCTGCTCTATCTAATTCAGTAATACTTGCTGTTCTAGCAACACTTCTCATGAGATGTGTTTTAAAAAATAAGAGTTTTAGAGCAGGAGCTCCAGGGGCTTTGGGGAGTGTGTTTTCAGAAGAGTGGATTGGAACTAGGTGGTCATAAAGATCTCTTTCAAATCAAACCATTTTTTGATTCTTGCTGATAGTGCTCTTGTTCTCAGCAAGGGGTTCCATGTCAGAAATCCCTGATGCCAGATGTTAAGGCTGGCTATGAGAGAAGAGTTCATCTCTGTCACAGGAATGTGTAAGGCCCTTTCCCATCACCTCCTGAAATACATGGAAACAGTACAGAGGTTGAATTGTACCAGTAATGGTCTGCTGTCCTAAGGCAGATTGTGTGGACTTGTTCTTGAAAAGCTCTACTTTTACACTAATAGGGAAATAATTACAGTACTCTAATCTTAAACCATTTGAGAAGAGAGTGGAACAGAGTATCTTGATAGAAAGGTATGAACATTTCTTACCTAGTAAGTACTAGTAAAAATGGCTGTGCTGCTTATGGAATCCAGTCATCCAGTGAAAACAGAATAATTTTACTCCTACTTGCAAACATGATGAATGGTTGAGGGAGACATGCTGCACTTCTGGTTTTTGCATGAAATCCATGCATCCATCCTTCTGTCTCATTTATGCCTTTTGACTGCCAGTCATTACTGAAGGAGGTTGGAGGTTTTTCATTAGACAGGAAAAATAAAACAAAGTATTATCAGCACACTTAGCTGTGTAAACTAGAGAGTATAAAGTAAATCCTTGCAGAGCACAGAACAGTATCTGATGGAGAGAAGAGCAATTGCTTGACATTAGTTTGGGGAATTTTTTGAGTTGTAAAAAAAACAAAACATTTAAGTGTAGAGACCTGTTTCTGAGGTGTGTGATTGCATCAACAACATTTGAAAATGAGGATCAAATAAGTTTGGCTTTCTGCTCCACCAGAGACTTCTGTCCTGCCTTAGTACATCTGGATTATGATTTCACAGGTGTACTGCCTCAGGCAGACTTCTCAGCTGATGCTGTCCTTATCATGATCCCATGACCAAATGCATTAAAAACAGATGATAAATCTAATAATTTACTTTAGTTACTAGATCATCACCCTCACGTAAAGCCACATTTTCACATGACCACTAATGAATACTTAGGCAAAATGGTAAAATTGCTTAAGGTATACTTAGGCTGTTTCTCTTCCTCAGCAGTATGCTTTCATTTTGTATTATGTAACTTAAATTAGTTGTAGCTTAATCCTTTAAAGTAAGTGTATTTAGAACTACGTGACTGCTGAATGAAGGCATCCACACAGTAGTTCATTGTTCTTGCATCTGTGCATATTGAATTCCCGTCTCCAGTTGATTTGCTTTACCTCTCCTAAGCTCTTATAAATTTTGAGAAAATATTCAGTAGTATAAGAAACATCACATGATCAAGAAACAGGTAAATTGAAAGCATCTAGATGCAAAATGTTGTTATCACTGCCTTATTCTGCAGATGTAAAATTAGGCACATGGGTTATGGTTTTTTTAGCATAGGTGTTCTGGCAATGCTGTGTGATGTTTCCCTTAACTGGAACAAAATGAACCAGTCCACAATAAAACAAACCTCCAAAATCAACCCAAACAAAACAAGCAGAATACAGCCTATACCAAACATAGTGCTCAGACCAAAATCCCTCCTCAGTTTACAAGTAAACGTCCATAATTTTGGTTTAATCTTCTGTTCAGCCTCACTAATTGGTATCTCAAAATCTACTTTTTTTCCCTTCTTCTTTCTATTTTTTTTTCATATATCAGAGTTCCTACACATTTTGCTGTTACTCTAGTCTTCAAAAACTTCCAAAATAAGATACATGGGAATAAAATTTTAGTAATCCTTGGGGATTTCAGAGGTTTTGTACTGTTGCACAATTTCCCTTCCTTTCTGAAAAAAAGCACTCAAGTATGACTTTCATTTTCCTTACATGATTTCATGGAGCAGGGGAAATGAAAGCTGAAAGAGCTAGGCTTAGCACTTAATCCCTGTATTGATTTCAATTTTAAATCCTTGATAGTTCAGGGAGTAGTATGCTATAACTTTAATAAAACCAGTGTAATATTAATGATGAAAACAGACCAAGGTGAGGTGAGCTGCTGTCTCCGTGAGGTGCAGCTGAGGCCTGTTTTAAAATGTTCAGAATTTTTTGAAGGCCATTACAAAAGGATGTTTCCAATCTAGAATAGTAAGGTTAGTAGGCAGTTCTCTGTTTTGCTGGTGAGGCAGGTTTGCAGTCAGTGGGTTTTATAGATCTCTCAGTACCAGGGCTTGGCAGATCTGTAAGATCAGAATGTCTTCTGATGATATGTTATTTTGAATTGATTTTCTATGGGTCATTATGTTGAATATATACAATGATTTTGATCCTGATCCACTTGCTGGAGTTCAAAAAAGGATAGCTTTGTTCTAATACACAGACAATTTAAATGGATGTCAAGTACCTTAATCTTATTTGTGAGAGCACTCTACATCTCTGGAATGGGATGCTCAAGAAAGAAATAGAATTACTCTGTTTTAGAAGTTAATTCAAGGTTGAATAAGGAATCATATATAGTTGATTCTGTGCAGTAGTATAATGAAGTAAAAAAGTAAATATTCCATATATTATTAAGTAAATACATCACTTAGTGATGTGGTTTCATTTTCAAATGTTACATTTAATAAAAAAAGCAACCTGAATATATTAAAAAAAATCACCACATCTAAATATTAGAAACTTCTAATATTTATTATGTCTTCTTGAAAAGACTATGATAATTAAAGCAATACAGGAGTAAATAAGTAGTTGAAAGGGATTTTTATCCTTTTCAACTAAATGAGACTAAAATCAGACTAACTTATGATTGGACATTTGGAGAACCTTTCTAAAAGAAAAATACAATTGTGGTTCTGAAGTTAGAAGTCACTAAGTATCGAACTAAGGAGAGAACTAAAAATGAATGCATGTATGAATGACCTCAAGAGAGCAAAATAATTGTGGAAAAGTAAAACTTTGTTTCCTGTTCTTGAAATTATTATGGCTTATAAGTGAAATGAGGCATTTGAATGTGGAACTGCAGAGTTTGAAAGGCTGCACTTCACAAGGCCTAGTATTTTCATTTAAAATAAAGAGCTCTTTGGAAAAAGAGAGGCAAGGTAAAATTATGTGGAAGCATGAAATCTTATTTATGGCATGTCAGAGGAATTACCATGAAGCTGTTAAACACTGACTTAACACTGTTATCCTTTAAATGTGCTATTGAGGGAACATTGTATTTTCTTGGTTAGTAATACATCCGTTTTCTTTCTTTGTTTAGGAAATGTGTTTCTAAAGCATGGTTCAGATCTACGGCTCATTCCCAGAGATCGTGTTGGGAGCTCATAACATTTCCTGAAAGCTGGGGAATAGGTGACATTGATATGCAGCAGAGGTCTATTTATTTTGGAACTCCAAAATGCAACTGATGAATTGGACTTTTTTAGAGCTAGCAGAAATGACTTCCCAGGATTTTATCTTTTCTTTGGAAACAGATATAAAGGTTCATTTTCCTCTTAAAATACAATAACTCATGCACTGATTCTTCCCAGACTAGTAGAACAGGCTGATTGCATATTATGTTGCTGTAAGAAAGACAGACTTCTCTACAGGTGTTACTGACACCACAGGAGTAAACACAGCCACCATCAATACTATAATGATACTTAAAATACAGGATATTGTTGAGCCTACTTCATGAAAGGGAAAACTGTGTTATGACGTTGCTACAAAGAAATTATTCCTACTGTGTGCTAAAAGTTAGGGTTTTTCCTGTATTTTTTTTCCTAAAGTTATTCCCATATTTAGGGGAGCAGCTTTTACTTGGCTCAACTATTGATCTCAAGTAGAGGGGAAATTTCAGGACTTTATTACTCAAATAAGTAAACAGCTGCCAAATGTTCCAAAGTAATTCTAAGATTTAATTGCTGCAAGTATTTGAGATAAAGGAGAATACAGGGATTTTTGTGTTTTAAGACTTCATTTTGACATTCTGTGAAGTTATATTAAACTCAATTTCAGAGAATTTGTGAGACCTAGTCTCCTCACATGAAGTGCCATCAGCTGGGAAGGATTGAAGTGTAATTTGGGAATGTGTAGACTGGTCAAATATGCCATTCCTTTTTCGGTAAACTAATGCTCGTTCTTTCCAGAAGTCTTGGTTTTGTTGCTGCCTGTTACATAGAAAGCAGGATAGAATTCACTGAAATATTTTTGTTCAGATTAGAAATTGCCATGTGTACACTATCAGTTGTGTATTTTAAGTAGAGAAATTGCTGCTTTTCTTGGACTGGTTGTCTATGCTGTGATTTAATGTATTTGGCAAAATCTTACCATATTGCATTTTTTTCTGTTCTACTGAGTTGAACAGAAAGAGCAATGGGTATTGCAGTGCTTGGTTAAATGAGTATTCTCACAAATAAAACTGTCCTGTGCAATCATCATGCTTTAGAAAGATGTTCAGATAATGTGTCAGATAATGCAGAAGTACAGAATGCACTTCTGAGTGGGTGTAAGCTGAGGAAATAAAGAAAAACTCTGCAGAAATCAATATTTGCCTATAAACAGCTTCCAACTTTAGGATTAACTGTAAACTTCTGTATTTTTCTTTACTTTAATAAACAATTAAATGAAAAAGTGCAAACATTGTTCCTCTCCTATTCTTAGAGTTTGATAATAATTAAAAACTGTTCCCGTTAATTATTCAGCATGCTTTGGGATTAATTTTGAGCCAAAAGATAGTTATTATGCAGAATTCTACAGAACACTGCCCCAAAGGGCAGAGTGCCTTGTTTTTTGTTAGTATAATGCCGCAATATAATTAGTATGAGCAAAATTAATTGCTTGTAATTTCTAGCTGCAAATCTCTTGACTGAATGCTTGAGAAAGCACCTCATATTGGAATATAACAAACAGGAATCTTTTTTTTTTCCTGTCTAAAGGTTTTTGAAAGGGAATCATGGTTAACTGCATTTTGAAACTAGGATGCTCTGATGTTTACATAATTGAGGGTTATGTAAAAATTATTTCATGTGGTGGCTAACATTTCTCACACTGTTACTTAGGTTATAACAGAGCATGAAGTGTTTGACATACTGCATTGCAGGTAGTTTATGTAACATGCTAAGAATTTCTTCATTTGGAAAAATAACTGGTATTTTTAGTACTCTGTTCATTACACCTTTGTCTCAATATGGCCTCTAAAATCTGACCATGGCTTTTCTGTTTGGTAAAGAGACCATTTCAGTGCTAAAACATATTTACCAGTCTTATCAAGTTGATTTGACCTTTGCAAGTTCATTTTGTTAAGTCATGTTTGACATGGTTGTATAGGAAACTTTAGGTTTCTAGGGCTTGGGAGTTGTTAGAAGATTTTAGAAATGCTGTGCTCCCAGATTTGTACTGGGCTGTCTGTGTAAAGTCCATACTTTACTGTGGACTTTGGAAATCATCTCTACCTGGCAGTTGTGTTGTTTTCAGTTCTGATTATAACTTGAATAGGATTAAAGAAAAGATTTTTTTTGGTCTTTATGATTCACTTTGTTGCACCTTCGCTAAAGTTAATTTGAATAGCCTTTCTTCTGTATTCTACATTTATAAAAGGATTGCTGATTTATGTTACAAAGATAGTCTGTGAGAAAAAATTTGGCAGAAGCATAAATTGTGAAAGGTCCCACCAAAACTTTCAAGTAACTCTAACTGTTCTTTTGGTTTATATGAGTTCATAGAAGTTTAATTTTGATAAAATTTGAAGATATCATGGACATTTTTCAGGGAAAGCACAGTGATCTGATGAAATACAGTAGAACAGGAGAAGTTAGAAAATGGTCCTGATAATAAGTTCTGTCAGAAGTACGTTTTTTTTCCTGTGTTCTTGTCACAAAATCCAGCTTTATTATGTGTTTGAGATGAAAAGGCCATTTTCCTTTCTTGCTGTTACTATGTGAGAATCAAAAATAGTTGACAATAGCTCTCAAAAGTTTAGAATCCTCATTCTTGTGTTTAGCTTGATCACAAAAGCCCAGCTCCCACTGCTGCTCCAGTGATAGGAAGAGCAGTTGGAGTGAGAGAAGGAGCTGTGCCAGCACGGCTGCACAGGGAGTGGATTCTGAAGGTGCTGGGGCACAGCAGTCCTTTGTATGGCAGCCTCCAACCAAAGGTGGCCTTCAAACAGAGCACTTCAATGAGGCGCTTGGAAAAATTCAGTCCTGCAGTCATCCTAGCAGTGCTATGGATCCTGTTCCAGCAATTCCAGCAGGAGTGCTAAGCTCCAGCTGGGTGAACTTCAGTCCATGTCCAATGCACAGTGTTCAGGGTTCAATACAGTATACCCAACAGTGCGTCTCTGTAGTGAATTTCAGCTGCTGATGGAAGGTAAATAAATACTGGGGAGCGTTCACAAAAGCAAGTGTGATCTTTTCGAGGCTAATCTCTGCAGGCTGCTTCTGAAGTTAACAAGTTGAAGTCCTCCAGAGAGATTCAGTGTAGCGAAACAAATCTTTAGCTCTGAATGACTCTCTGAGAAGCCTTTATCTCTTCACTGGCTAGAGAAAGCAATTGAGGCATTAACCTGCAGGGGCTAATGTTAACACTTCTGAATGCCTTCCCCAATTGATACTTTTCCCCTCCCTTCAATAATATATGTTATATAGCAGTCTTGTTTGATCTTGATTAACACATGATGCAAAGTTCCCAGGGACTTGTTCAAAATCACAAGAACCTTTCTGCATGAAATCAAACTACTTTCTAATGTAATATAATTGCTTCAATATAACCTTTTTTCCTTTTACAGCAGGTTCAGAACCCTTGGTGGTACTGTGAGGAAGGCTTGTCATTTTTCATAGTAAGTTTTGCCAAGTTAAAATTAGTTCTGTTTACAAATAAGAAAACGTGTGTACCCAAGAAGAAAACAGAAGATTCTATTGCTGCATCTTTTCAGAGTATGGATTTGGTCTCCTTTATCTCTCTGAAGTGGTTAAATGTTCCTAGCAAGCAGATTTTGAAGGATTTTGAATGTATACAAATAGCCACTAATAAAAGGACCAGATGCAGGTGCTCCTGTTTACTGCTATGAAGAGAATCCTGAGGCTGTGAGTGGGAATTGTCAGTGTCTCTCACTGCTGAGAAATACCAGATGTGGTAACAGCTATAACACCCCTAGAGGCTTTTGATCACTGTAATGGAGAGAATTGCTCTTTGATTTTGACAATAGATAAATTTGTTTACAGACCTTGAAAGTAGTCTTCATCTGGTGAGAGTGAGATCACTGTCCACAATCCCTTTCCCTGCTCGTGATATTTGACAGAAAGTAAGTCTGGGACAATCTGGCCATTAAATAACTGGACTTGTTCCTGTGGAATTCTCTCTCAAAGGTAAAGTGTGAACTGAGAAGTGCAGCATCTGTATCTTCAGAAGACTTGGCTGTGATAAAAATCCATTGCTGTCTGATGAAAAGTTTAAAATTAATTGGGGGGGGCGTGGGGAATATTCTTTGTCTTACCTATTGAATCATGAGGTCATTTTGCAGTTCGAGGATCACACTGTGTGACTTCTCATAGGAGAAGTGACCAGGTTTTAGTAAATGTTTGCTGTTAAACATCTTAGAAATTTGACTCAAGAACTGAGGGCTATTTGTAAGACAGTAAACGTGAAACAAATAGAAGCATATCCACATCTAGGGAGCCCTTGCTATGGATGATCAGAAATAGCAATTGGTTTTAATAATGATGCATGCTTTTAATGCTCTAAAAGCATCAGGCATTATTTTGAGCTGCTTTTCAGGTCTGGTTTTTGTGAAGCAGTTTGTAATACTTTTGATTGCTTGCTAGTCTTGCCAAAGTGCTGTTAGTTTTTACTATGGGCCATGATTTTTGTAGAGTTTAGAGACAGAAATGCTGCTTATGCCTCAAGCTGGGTTTATGCAGACCTTGAATATATCTCCATGTGAAAGTGACTGACATAAGCAGCACTCACAACTCCCCTGAGGAGGGGACCTTAAAGATCATCTAGCTTCAATCCCTCTGCCATGGGCAGGGATGCTTTCCATTAGGCCAGGCTGCTCTCAGCCATTCTGTAAATTAAATTTTTTATGTGTAAATTGAAAACAAAAAGGCAATGCTGGAAGTAGCTAATCGGCTGATGTTTATTGCAGTAGCTTTTTAAACCGTGGGAGGGGGAAGGAGTCAGTAACATTGCTGTAATAAAGTGCTGTCAGACCATTCATGTTGCTTGAAAAATTAACATCTTTAAATTCATTTTTGCATTGACATTTCCAGTTAGTAGAGACCCATTAATTTGTGACAGGGTTCTGTTCTATTGCTATAGGCTCTTGAATAGTATACAAATAATAGTGGCTAACAATAAGAGCAGGCAGGCATCCTTACCAGCAGCATGAAGGGTGAAGGTTTGTACAAGCACTCAATGTCAGTAAAGCACCACCCATGCAGAGCTGCTTATTAGTACATGAGCAAGAGCACAGTACATCTTGCCAGCTGTTCTGTAGCTGACACGATCCATTATTGGTGACAGTGATAATCAAATGGTCTTATTATTTATGTCAGGTTCATTTAATTCCCACTTCTTGGCTAAATGCTGTTCTAGATTAATATGTGTGTGTAGCACAGAGTGTCCACAGTGACCTCAGGTACTCATCATTCTTATTTCATGATTCTCTTTTGAACAGCTCCAACTCTGTCCAAGAGAGGTCTGTTCCACAGTGTGATTGCAGGACACTCAGTTCTATGGGGCCTCACATCTCAGAATCTTGTTTAAAACCTGAAGTTTATGCCTTTCATTTTTATTTCTAATCCTGTGGCCATGAAAATTTAAGGTGGAGAGCTTCCACTGATTTTCAGCCCTTATAGTCAGGGATTGCTGAAATTTAAAGTGCCATATCTAAATGTCTATAAATAACAGAAAGCAGTTTTAGCCATGTGGTTTTGTAAATTAGGCTTAAATGTCTTCTGCCCTACTGAGATGCCAGAGGAATTTAAAAATGTCAGAAAAATTTGCAGCCATAAAAAATATTAAGGGAAAGTTAAAAAAATAAAGAGGATCTAAAAATAAGAGCATATGGGTTTTACAGGGCCTGATGAAACCTGACATCCCATTTCAGTTTTGCAGTTCTCAAAATTTTCGTTGTTGACCACTGCCCTGTCATCATTCCATTAACCGATTCCAGACACTTCCAGTAACGAACTGAAGAGGTGACTTGTCTCTAAACGTCTCTAAAGAAACATCCTGCTTTCAATTCTGATCATTCAGGGCTGTCATCTCTCTGATATCAATTATACTTCACTCGCAGACATCATGTCTTTTGTCATTGCAGTAGTGTAGAGTAATTTATCTCTAAATGATTCAAGTAATGAAGTTTACACTGGGAAAGTGCTTGCATCTAAGGAAGCATAACAAATATATAAATTGTCCTATATTTTAAGTTAAAGTTATCAGGTATTTTTAGTTCTCTAAAATGAAATTGAAAGAAAACCTGTAACTTTACCACATCATCCTGAAAGTGGCAGCTATCAAAGTTATAGTATGCATTCTTCTTCATATTATGCCTTGACTGCAAATTTTACTTTTAGTTTGAACAGTAAGATCACCTGGAAAATGAAGCCTATTAAATTACTGCTGTGATATGCCTGCATTGATTGATGACCTCACATTAGAATGGCAGGGAAAGGCTGTAACAGCCTCTTATGTTCATCACAAAATTAGGATAGATATTTATAAAGGTGTTTTAACTCAGGATTTGGCTGGTTAGGCAAAATTATTTTAATAAAATCCTGAACAGGTTTTTTCTGAACATTTGACAGTTGATGATGCTTAAAAACAAATTCCTGCTTATTAGTGCTCAAATATTAGTTTTAGTAATGCTTCTCTGATATGAGTGAGGCATGTCACTGCACCCCAGATCTTGTGCACTGTACCGCAGTTCATGTTCCAGTGTAAAAGCTAAAGGAAGACAAATAATTATTTCCATTATTTAGTGATGGTGGACAGGAACATCAGTTCTGTTCAAAAAAGAAAAAGAATGAATACTGGACTGTGAGGTAGCAGATAAACAGTTATGATATCAATAAAATGCATGATCATCTACTTGAGCTCATGCAAAATTTTTAGTATTAAAAAATGTAATAGCCTTATGGGTGGGGAAGATCTGCAACCAAAATGCACTGATGGTGCTCCATTTTGGTTTGCCAGAAGAATCCTCAGCACCATTCCATTTGATTTAATGCAGAAGACAATTTCTTTAATTCTTCAACTATTTTTGTTGTTGAATTGTGTGAATTATTTACTTTCTACATATGTAGAATTTCCAAAGGGATCTAAAACTGTTCTGGAAATTTGTTAGGGGTCCAAAGTTGAAAAAGGCAGAATAAATGTGATCTGGCATAACTAATGGTCTTGCAGTATTTAAAGAATAAGGCAAGAATAAATCTAACTGTACTACAAAGTGTTTCTGCAAGCATGGTTCTCTAAAATGTACTGCCAGGCTCTGGAAATTTTGTGGACCAGGGTTCTACACTTATATTTAGAAAGTTTTAAACAAGCTCCATTTTAATTTGTGAAAATTAAGCCTGCTTCTTCTTCCTCCTTTCCCAGCATATATCTGGGACAGCCAATGGGACCAATGCTTGCAGGTGCCTATTTCTACAGACCACAGGAGAAGCCTGGTCAGTAAGTTCATGCTAAGTGACCTGCTAGCTCAGGTAAGATGGATTCCGGTCAGGGAGGCTTTTACAGAAAACAAGCATGATCAGCACAGATGGGGAAGATGATGCTTCCTGTTCCCTGCAGATCATTGGTTTTATGAGTTTCTTTAGCTAACCACAGTACTGCTGGTCATAAACATAGGCAGCTTAAGAATCTGTTTAAAACCAAGCTAAAAAAATCTCTGTAGGTTAGTCTTTAATTAAATTCCTGTCAGAGGTATTCAGGCAATAAATGAATTTAAGATCTTATAAATAACTCTGTCAATTCAATTAATTTCTTGTGTCATACTTTGAAAGATGTTAATTTTTCTTCTCCAAGGTAATTTTTTCACTTAGGTTATGCTGCCATTTTCACACTTTATCACAGGATATGCTGAATTGGTAGGGATCCACCAGGATCATCAAGTCCAATTCTCAGCCCTGCACAGGGCAGCCCCAAGAGTTACACCATGTGCCTGAAATCATTGTCCAAACACTTCTTGAACTCTGTCAGGCTTGGTGCTATGAGCAGTTCCTTGGAGAGCCTGAGTGTCCAATGTTGGGGTTTTTTTTCCCTTGGATTTCTCTTCCCATCTACTTTTTCATAATTTTCTTCTTCCTTTGTTTTAATCCAATTCAAATTGTCTGACATTACCTTGTTCCATCACAGCTCTTTGAATTCCATTTTTCCCCCCTTTTCCTGAGACCTTTCCACAGTCCTGATTTCTGTTAATTAATGTGAGGAAATTAAAGAAGTCTGTTTGGCTAGCTTACTATGGATTACTGAACAACCCTCCTGGCTGTTTTGCTTTCTTAATCTCCAGTCTAGCTGATAACCTGACTATGTTTTTGCTCTTCTTGGCCCCAGGGCTAATTTGGTGTATGAGGATGTGCTAGAATATTAATATAGGTAGCTGAAAAAGTCTCCTCTACACCAAATATAGTTTCACCAATTAAAAAAAAAAAAAAAAATCTGGCATGCAGAACACAGGCTCCAGTATTCTGCAAACATATTATATCAGTCTGGACACCTCATGTATGAACTTAGTTTTGTCTTCTTCATATTCTCCACATTGCTTCAGTAGAACTAAGTCTGTGTTACTCAAAAGATTGGAAGCTGGAAGGCTGTTGTGTGAGCTAGGAAACCTAATGCTGTTGTGCCTCATTTTCCTCTTTAGCTTTCTCCTTTTTTTATCTTTTTGGTCTGTTTATTTTCACTTTTTCCTTTTTTAGCTTTTTTTTTTTCTGGAATAATTCTTAAAGCATACTTTAATCCCATTATCCTACAAATCCACCATACATTATTTCCTTGCTAACTACAGCAGCTGATAGTGAGTACAGCCAGCTCATGCAGAGCAGTGAGAAAGACAATAAACAGAGCATAAGAAACTGTTTCAGCATTTTAAAATAATCCTAACTGAAGCAAGAGACTGTAAAAATTGTGGTTTACTCAATTAAGGATTTTTGTGTTAATGGAGGCATGAAAAAACCCTTCTCAAGCAGTGAGGGGCTTCTCTTGGGCAGATGCACAGAACTGTCCTGTTGTGAGGATGGAGGGAACCTCTCATGAATGTTTCTGATTGTAAGTGGGAGATGTGCTGGGTGAAATGAACTGATCTAGGAAAAGAAAAGGAGGTGAAGTTGCAGCCAGGGCCTCAGCATCCAAGAGTCTGCATATCTTGAAACAGGATATCTCTAAACATGTGTGTGAGTTCCTGACATATTGGTGCTGTGCCCCCACCCCCAGGCACTGCCTTTTCTCCTGCTGAATAGCATCTCCATCTACTCATTGCTGAGCAAAGGTCAGCTTATCTTGAATAAGGGGAGCAGAATCTGACAGATTGGCACCTTCCCACCCCAAACTCAGTGCAAATCTGCCTTCCCTTCAGAAATGTGGGATCTAATGTAGGGTTTGTGTTGTTGGAGGGTACAGCTCATGCATTTCATCCAGTGTGTGCCTTGCAGGGGTGCACATATTGGTGGATTCTTTTTGTGTTTGATCTTGCCACTTTGCAGCACACTTATGCTATTGTTAAAGAAAACACTTTCCAAAGCTATGTGGTTTGCTGAATAGCAGCCTTCCTGTTATCAGTGGATTGTGGAAAGCAACCTGTGTTAACTGTTCAGCTTTGTGGCTTACTAGCTCAAACTGTGGGTGAATGATTTGTTGCAGAAAACTCTATAGCAATTCAGCTGTCTGCCACTAAGAAATGCTAACTTAACATTTTAATCCAATTTACAGGGAAGAGAATTGATACACAAGCCTTCTCTTTAGTTATGGCTGTTTTCCATCTGCTGCACTTGGAATACCTGCCCTTGTCTCGTGCATAAACCAATATGGATGTGGAGAGAAGGAAGGCATTAGACCTGGTCGTATTCCAGCTCTGTTCCTTTCATTTCTAGTATTCCCAAGGTAGGTCCCTTCTGCCTATCACAGAGGAAGGACTGTAAACTGCAAAACTTCCTCCCCACCCCTAAGAGAACATGTGTTTCCCCAGAAAAGAGGGTAAATGTAACATAAGGGCTCCCTGACACCAGAGGTATGATAACCCTGGAAGAGCTTTGCTTTTCTTTCCTGACCTGTTTCCTTCAAGGGCTCTACTGAGCTACAGACAGACACTCTTGTTCTAGCAATGAAAGCTAGATTATCTTGGAAAAATGTTTATTGCCTGTAGTGGAAGGCGCAGAAAGTTTTGTCTCAGAAGATACAGTTCCAAGCAAGTAGGTAATAACATCAAGCAGGAGAGCCAGCAATGCTGGGACCATCAATGCAGGCTTATATACAGGTGAGAAACCAAGCAGAACTGTGTGTGTATGAACCCAATATAAATTGCTTTTCTGGTGCAGGATGTACACCAGTCAACAAGACAACAGGAATTTTCAGTTTCTAATTCCTCTGTGAGCACTTCCTGTTGGCTCATACATTTTTAGGGTAAGATTTGAGACCAGTCTTGGTTTTGATCACAGGGCTTTTTTAGTCAGGAAAAAACACAAAATTGATGGAATGGGAAAACTTTTTTCTTAAAATCTCAGGGGTGTGTGAGAGGAGATAAAATCACCCTGGAGAATGAAAGGCCTCAAGTGACAAGAAGTGGTATGGCTGCACTCCTGTGTGTATGGAAGGCACAAAGTCATTGCAAGATGAAAAGTAGTTGAGTAAGAACTTATTTTATTCCTCTGAAAATACTAGGATTTATTTATATGGATCTATGACTCCAGAAGGGGATAAAAGTGCATTTGTTATGTTCTTAAGAGAAAGCAAGGCAAAAGAATTTAATTAGTCAAACTTTATTGCTTTATTAAGGCTGCTTTCTGAGTTCAGTTTTTTGTGTAGCAGAGGGCAGGTGAGAGTTTAAATGAATGCCTCATGATGTAGCTTTCTGGGAAGGAAAATACCTTAAATGGCTAGAAACTCAGTACACATCTGCTTCTTCTCTTAAAAACATAAATTATACATTTTGACACTGTAAAATAATACTTCTAAGCAAGACTGCCATAGCAAGAAGACAAAAAGTGTCTATTTAAGGACGAGGTAAAACTTTCTGATACAGTATTATTATGTAGAGCTGCCTGGGAAAATTGATTTCTATCTAAAAATCCAGAATAAATTCCTGTTTACAAAACTTAATACCTGAAGTTGTTAAAAGTGCAGAGTTTGGTACAGACTCTTGCTAGCAGCAACATTAAACATAGAATTTTCTTAAAACTGTGGGGAGAGAATTCTGACTGCACCCCTGGCAACAAGGTGGCATCATTGTTTGACCAAGGCCTCATCTTGTGTGTCTGCTTTGTGAGATTTAGGGGAATGTGAAACACACCCTTTTTGACTAAAGTATATATTATTATTTTTTAAAATATTGAAAACTCAGAGGCACTAAGTAGACTAATGCAAAAGGAAACAGGCTTTGTTTACTGTCTTGCTCATCTGCTGTACCTAGTGAAGCAGGTTTTTCTATACAGACAGCTCAACGGTGCTCTGTATTGGAGACTTCTCTGCTCCATCCCTCTGGCCTCAGGGAAGCTTTTTACCTCTTTAGGCATCTTCCTCTTCCTCACTGCAGTTTCCCAGCTCTTGCTTCTCCCACCCTGGAGCAGCTCCATCAACCCTAGCATTAGGTCTCCTCGGAAGGTGCAAGCTTCCCATCCTAGGTTACAGTTTTCCAGGCAGTGTTTAAAGGAACAAAATATTCATCTGGAAAGACACACTGTGAAGAAATCATCAACTATGCCACTGTAAGAAGTGACAACAAGGTACCTTTGTAGTTTAGAACCAGATCATGTATGGAAAATTTAAAGATGGCTGTCTGTGAAAGTGGGCATGCTGATGCTGGAGGTCTCTGTCCACTGCAGTTCAGAATGTGGCAGCAAGAAGGGAAGCTGATTCTTTCCCACATTTCCTGAATAGGTGCTCAAACCAACACAATTATTGAAGATGTAGAAGGTACCTACCTGTACTCAGACTTGACCCTTATATTCAGTTTCAGTGAATGTTTGGCTTATTAATTACATGTTTTCCTGTAACTGGGCCAGAGCGAGTATGTTTCTGTCTGAATTCCCATTCATTTTAAAGATGACTCAATGATCTGAATCCCTTGCACATGCAGTAAATGAAATAGACATATGTGAGAGAGATGATTTCTATATTCAAAACTATCTCCTGCAAGCAGAAATGGGTTACATAAGCAGTCCTAGTCTGGCATTCCCTACTTTGACTTTGCTACATTAATCTCAACTATATATGTACTTATATATATATTTTGACTAACTTCCTGTGGATGAAATGCAGCTTCAATCTTCCAGACAAAATATTTCTTTGAAAAAAAACTCATGGAGATGAAGTCGTAAAACCTTCTTCCAGTCCTTAAAGTTTCATAAGTTTGGTTGAGGCTCAGTTTTTGCCAGCACAGTTTTGTCTGTCCTGTGTTTCTGTGCAGTCTGATGCACATCTGCTCTTGTCCATCCTTAAAGGAGTTGTTCTGTTCCTGTGACATGCATGGAAGGATGTATCTTGTCTGTTCTTGGGGAGCTGGTCTTTCTGGACTGTTGTTTTCAAGTCCAGTTCCTGCCCAATAAACTTTTATGCTTTACTCAGACAACCAATCCCTTCACAAAATGGAATTTCATTTCTGATTTAAGGTTGCATGTATCATACAGTTTATTGGGTCCTGAGGCTCTGCCAGCCCTGAGCACCCCCTGTCAGGCCCTGGGCCATCAGTCCCTGCACTGTGATGCTGCAGCAGGGCTGGTCTCCAGCTCCCCACAGCCTTGCCCAGCCATGGCCATCACTGCTCTCTAACAAAACCTGCACAGGATTGACTCTGCTCCACAGACTGACCCTTCTGTAAAGTATTATTGATTAAAAATTCATACTTTAGTTAGTTTACACTGCTACAGATTTATATTGACTTGACATAATTCTTACGTCTGGCTGCAGATTTTTAATTTAACTTATTAAGAGTAAGGGATTTAAATTAACACACCTTTCTAACATCTACTATAGCACTACAGTAATTCCAAATGCTACACTGTGTTTATTTCTTTTTAAATATTAGTTTAATTAATTTCATTACAGATTTTCAGTCTATGCAGAAAGTACCACAATTAATTATGAATCCACATTCAAGTAAATTTTTTATGCTGGGCCTAGTTTTTTTAATTAGTGTTTAAATCATTTACAAATCTTTATTTCAATACGATCAGCATTTGACATGTGTTCTTTATAGCAATTTTTAGTTTTTTAGTGTCTCAAATTTTTTTTAAATATGTCCAAAAGAGTAAGGAGAGTGAGGAACAAAAGAAAAGTTCCATTTAATTTTAGGGTCTGTTAAGTCCTGGTAACATTCCACAAGGCTGTGACTGGCTTGTAGACGAGGAAAGACCAGTGGATATTGTCTAACTTGATTTCAGCAAGGCTTTCTATATTGTTGTGTGTGAGACCCTAATAGAGGAAGGAGCTGGTGATGTATGGGCTGGATGAGCCCATGGGTTGAAAACCAGCTGAATGGCCAGGTCCATGGGGTGGAGACCAGTGATTCTTGCTGTGCCTCAGGGGTCGGTACTGGGCCCAGTCCTGCTTATCACCTTCATTAATGATCTCTATGACAGGATAAGCCTCAGCTGTGTTGCAGACAGCACAAAATTGGGAGGAGTGGCTGATACACCAGAGGGTTGTGCTGCCATCCAGAAAGTCCTCGGCAGGCAGGAGACATGGGTTGATAGGAACCTCATGAAATTCAGCAATGAGAAGTGCAAAGGTTTTTTGCAAAGAAAAAGTACAGACAGTTTCACCCACACTCCAGAATAGCAGCAGACCTGTCCCAAACCAGCTACTCTACTTTACACGTGGCTGACACGAGGGCTGTAATGTCCAGAACACAGAGCTCATTCTGCACAACACTACGTATTTCCTGTAGTGACCTAAGAGTATTATTAGGAGGAAAATAAATCATTCTCATGTTTTGGTTTTTCTATTCTTCATGTTACAGCCTGGAACAAGGAAATCATTATAGTTTTTGCTTGTGTAGGAGTCACACAAGTGGGAACAGAGCCTCCTGCTTTCTGCAGTCTCTTATAATGCACTGCTTCTAAGATGGAGGATGTCTCTTCAGCATCATAGTTAGATATGATTCATCACCCAGTTGGGTTTTATACTGCACACAGACTGCTTGGCAATAAACTAGAAAAATAACATCATACTGGTTTAATTTTCTCAGGAAAGAAAGTCTATTTAATCACAACACAGTTCAGCCACATGCCTACATTTCTTTTTGTACTGTAATATTTGTAGGAGCAGCACTCTGACCACCTGATATATTTCTACACTCAAGAAAAAAAGGAATGCAAATCTTGTTAGAGGGAAATGTTGGTCAGAGGTCAAAACATTCAGAGAAAGTTTCTCTGCTTTCTTTTAGTAGCTCTAAAGCTTCATATCAACAACTGCAATTCCCAACCCTATGCTCCTCAAGCAATTTCTTGCCCTCTGCTACAGTCCAAGGTCTTGGGAAATGTCATGGTTTTACTTCTATGTCACCCATGTAAGTTTTTATTCTTTTGGCCTACGTGTGTGTCTCCCCACCTTGCTTTTTATCCATTGCTGCACCTGAACTGGACAATCTTCAATGTAACCACCAAGACATTCACTATATTAAAATATTTACCTAAAATTTTACTATCTAATTAGGTTTTAGTCCCTCAAATGACTCATGTCAGTGGTGTCCATTTTCTTTTCTCTTTTTGTTTCTTATGATTTTTGTTCCTAGAATTAATACAGTATTTGTGAACAGGAATATCATCACACCTTCCTATCATGGTTACTATCTCTTACCTCCTTGCAAGTGATCTCAAAAGGGAAAAAATCAAATTTATGATTTTACATGCAATATACTGAATACCAGTTCTGATCCTATGGTGCCATGATATCTAGCACTCTATGTTTGGATTTTATCAATCTTCATAATGACATATATGAAAGCTGTTTAGGTAAGGACTCAGTTATACTGGAGTCAAAAATTCCATCTAGTCTTTGCTAGTCCTTCCTGCTCTTTGGACAGTGCCATTCAGAAAAGAAAGAAAAACCACAGGTTTTTGGCAGAAGATCGAGAGTTTATCACAACTGTTCTGTGACACTTTTTCTTCCTACTTTCCTTACTCTTGCTACCTGTTTTCTTCTTTTTTGCAATAATTATTTTCAGCTGTTCTTCTCCCTTCTTTTCGTAGTCTCAACTCTCCTTATTTTTGACACAGGCTTCACCCAGACTCTCTCCATCCCTTCTTTGAGGTGACAGGAATCTCAAGGGTTGGAACCATGTTCAGAAGTATATCCTGCTGCTTGCTCTTATTTATTTTTCCTCCTCCCTGGCAGTGTTCAGCCTCTTTGGGGATGTCCCCACCTTTGTGTGGATTGCCAAAGAGCCGATTCTCAGGAATCCACTCCAAGTTGCTGAAACCTGTCCTCTTTTACCAGCTCACATTTTTAGTAATACACTTGGAAAGTGCAAACCAGCTGTTTGAGGATGTTTCTGAAGTGTTTGTGTATAGGATTGAAAGGCAATGCAAAATAGCCTCAAGCTGTGCCAAGGGAGATACAGGCTAGAATTAAGGAGGAAGTTTTTCACAGAAAGAGTGGTCAAATACTGGAATCATCTACCTAGTGAGGTGGTGGAGTCACCATCCCTTGATGTGTTTAAAAAAAGACTGGATGTGGCACTTGGTGCCATGATCTAGCTGAGGTGTTAGAACATGGGTTGGACTTGATGATCTTGAAGGTCTCTTCCAACCTAGAAATTCTGTGATTCTGTGAAAATATTATGGTCTTCTTGGGTTTTGCTTTTTTGAGGGACTCTATATTTGGGGGTGATTTATTTTTTTTTATATATATTGAGAGAGAAGTGATAGGTGAATGAATGAAAGAGAACCATTTTGCACTATTATTGAAAGAATACAATCAAAAGAATATAAATTCTCTGTTATTGAAAAAGAGCTGTAGGTAGGATTGACACACAGGCAGTTTATATTCACATATAATATTAGAAAATCACTAAAATAATAAAAATGTTACTGCTAGGCTTTACCACAGAAATTAAAAACAAGATAGATCAGCTGAATCTCCCAGAAGGAGGCTAAAAGAATAAGAAAAAGTTCCTCAAAGAGAAAATTCATATTACAGTTATTGAAGAGGGGAGTTAGTTACTTGGTTGGCTGATCCTGTAACAGCTGTTCATAGCTCCTCTGTCATCAGCTCTTCTTCCTCCTCTTTCTGTGTTGGCCCTGATCCTGCATCCCATGCCCTCCCTAACCCACCCTGGCCATTCTGCCCCCCTTGCTGTGCCAAGCAGAGGGATGGAGCAACTGTGAGAGCTGCAGCTGGAGGAGTCTGAGGCTGAGGCCTTTTCCTGCATCTTCTGTGAATGTGGGGTCCTCTTTGATCATATCCTGTGCATTGAACTGTAAAATAAAACCTGTAAGGTGTTGCTAGCTGAGTAGGATCTGTGATGTAAGTGTGCTGAGGACAGGAAAAGTGATTTTCTAGAGATATCTGGGGAAATTGCTGCATCCTCTGCAATGGCCTCCTTGGAGCATTTTTGCAGTGATGTATGTTAATATGAGTATTTCAAAAATATCTGGAAGTTGAAACATATCTGTGTCCATAAAAAAAAGAGAAATTGTTCCTTAGCTATGAATCAGAGGAAATATAGAGATCAAAAAGGGGAAAATACTTGCTTAAAGAAGAGAAATTATGTTAAATGCAACAGAAGAAATTAGTGGGTATTTTAAAACATAGTAGGGAAAGTGCTTTGAGATCAATAGGTAATAACTGGGTACGTAACCACTATCTTATATTCAGCCATAAAACACACCTTTTGGAACAAGCTGTCAGAGCTGCTGTCATGTTACCAATAATTGTTCTTGCATTACTTACTCCTGACAGGATAAAACAGTCAGAGTTTAATTCCCTGTAATATATTTGTCATAAACCTTAAAATAAAAAGTCAGAGTCTGTTTATGACACCACTTATGATTCAGAATGAAGACTGAGTTTCAAACAGTTACAAATGAGAAATGCAAAATGCTTTAGATATTGGAGGAAAACATGATTATCAACACAGGCTGCTTTAAAACGATCAGACATAAGTAAAACAAAAGTACTACATAAGTGAATGGAATAAAATACAAGTACCAAAATAAGTACTCAACATTGAAGGTCAGTGAAGGGTCAGACCTAGGATCACATTTGCTTGTTCAGGGGACTTGTCTTGCATAGACTTGATAAACACCAGTTTCATTCTTCTGCAAGTGTTGGATTGGTTTTTACAGGACTTTGTGTTTTCAGCTAACCTGATATAAGCGATCCCAAGAGAGAAGACCTAATTTATCTGTTTCAGTAGTTTTCCATAGACATATAAACTTTTTATAAAGAAATATTATTTTGACTTCTTTTTTACAGTCACTTCTAGTGATACAGAATTGGCTTTTGCATCAGTTTACATAATTCAAGACTCACTATTTTATCCTTTTGGTTCAGTAGAAACACCATGAATATGATAAATACAGAAGAAGTCTGATTGCAGCTGGCCCACCAGTGATAGGTCTGAAGTGTGATAAGAATACCATACAATTACAGGGAGCACAGAACACAGCACAGAGGATGAAGACTTGTAGTTTACAATGAGCAATGGATACAGACCTGCTCAGCTGGGCTCAGATGTGGCTTTTTTCAAAGCTTGATCAAGCAGCTGAGAAGCATTTTCATATTAAGGCTAAGATGAAGGAACAATGTGTCCCTGATTTTGTGCCAAATTAATTTCTGTTTCTTCTGGACACTCTGGGGCTTGGCAGTACTAAGGTGAGTAAGTGCTTACTTGTATTTGTTAGAATATCAGAAATTAGATTGAAAGACTCCTGTACTGTAGGCAAAAGGCCCATAATAACTGTGATCTTGGTTACTGTCATGACACCCCTATATCCCTAAATGAGAACCATAAGTAAGTTCTGTAAGACCTATTGTCATCACTACTTTTCTTCAATTATTTTTTCTCTTTTTTTTCTTGTCACACTGATCTCTAAGGTTCAGACCTCAGACACAGACAGCTAGATCTCCCTTAACTAGAGAATGATGTTATTGTATAATGCAAGAATTACGACCAAACTAATTTCATTTTTTATCATTTTGTCTTATTCTCCAAAGCATTTCCACACCCACATTCTACCACCTACCTTTTGTTCTATGTGAACACATGAAAAATGGAATTTTAAAACTAATTTTCTTTATTTATATTATGGAATAAACCAGCAGTTACTTGGGGAAAAAAGAATTCTTCATAGCTATTGGTTCAAAAATGCAAAGAAGTTAGTAAAGCTTTTCTCTTCATACATTCATCTTAATATATCAAATGCGGTTATCTTACAAGATTTTTTCCTTGTAGCTAATAAAATATTTCTTTCAATGCTTTAGCTTGCTTCATCTTATGATTTGTTTTATCATTTTATTGATAAGCAGAGGACTGGGGGTTTTTCAGAGGGATCTGCTAGCTGATAACCTTTCCTCCATTCAAAGATCCTGACTCTGACAGCAGCAATGGTATGGATAGCAGTGTCTGGCTGCCAAAGCAGGTGCTTGGGCTCATTCATCTGTCCTGACTCCAATCACAAGCCACTGCACATTACACCCAGCCCTAAGTGTGCCATGTGCTGAGTTCACTTAGATACCAAGGAGAAATTGCTAGGATGAGAGTCTGGAATTAAGCTTTACAAAGCCTGGAATGAGGCATCAGAGCTGAGTATCTGTGGCAGTGAGTCATACCAGTGAAGGATGGTGTGCCTCACCCTCCTCTTACCCAGATCTGCCTTAGCCTCCTGACAATTGTTTGGGCTTGTAGTAGCCTGTGGATTGTGTCCACTGACTGACTGTAAGCTACTTTAAGATGAGTTTTGCCACTTTCTGAGTTGTATTGATTATACAAGTTCTGTATCTAGGAGGGAACTTTCACAGCTGTAAGCTAGATGAAATACCTGATGACATCCCAAATGATGCCAGATGCCTATGCTTTAGCAATGAAATTCGGCCCCAGATCTCCACTGATAAAGGTAGGTGCTCACACACAGGCACTATTTCTAATCTGTGGGTATCCATACTTAGTCACCCCAATGCACCAAAAAAGGCGCTAAGGAAGATGGTACATGAAAAGCCAGTGTATCTGCAATCAGAGCTCAGGGCTGTATGAACATAGATCCTATTTTTAAAAAAATTCTGTCAATATTCAGTACATTCAAATCCAAATGACCAGCAATCAGAGGTATTTTGAGAAAAGGAAGACAGACATCACTGATTTCTAGGCTGTATCTGTGTCAAAATACTCTCCAGGTAAATGCCGTTTGCAAGATTATGTATCTGTAGGCAGCATCAATATAATGAAATGCTGTTATCTCTTTTATTTATAATAAAAAAATCAAACTATTATTTATGGTCTAAAAGCACATTTCACAAGTTCATGTTTGAGATACTCAATAAATTCCACCATTTTATTTTCTCTATATATGTGTAGGAAAACAACTGAAAGATGTACACTCATTAAATCTACAGCTGCCTTTTAATGATGTTTTTCCTCACCTGAGATAACCTTACTAAATGAATAAATTATTTCCTGTGTGTTTCAGGTAATTGGAATAAAAATATTTTTTCAGACATGAATGACTTATTTACAGTGTCTCATCACTGAGGGCAGGATTCCTCTTCCCTAACTTTAGACATCTGCAACATAGAACACCTGATTTATTTTTCCTACTTCACCTTTGTCAGAGGGGAAAAGATCAACATTTATGATGGTGCATTTCCATTTTCCTTAATTATAGAAGGGTTTTGTAGTAACTAGTTCAGACAGGGTCTTCTACATGATAAACATCCAAGATCTTTACTGCCATCAAAGCACGTTCTCACCAGGACTAGGGTGAGATGCGTTTAAGGAAATCTCATCAAGTTGGAAGAAAATACGGTCTGTCAGCAATTCAGTGAACCTACCCACCATTTCCTGTTGTTGTTTCAGGACCAAGGTGCTTTTCTGTCAATCCAAAAGGTCATTTCTTCTATTAGCTGTGATGTATAGCAGGTGCTCTTGAATTACCATCAGTCTGTAGATGAAACTTGCACACTGGGAAGTTCTGCGTCACTGGCTGGTGAAGGAGCTGTGGGAACATGGCAGGGAAGAGACTGAGCTTTACTATATTTATTGACTTGGTGGTAAATTAGATTTATTTTTGCCTCGACTACAGTTTTCCATCCTGATGGCTAACCCAAATTAGCTGTTTCAAAAGCAGTGTGGTTTTTTTGTCTACCAGTGACATATATTAAATATAAGGTAACAGCTCTTATGGACTCAGGCAAGCTGTATGCATTAATAATGTGCTTACCATTACCAGATAGCACATGCAGTCTCTCAGGCCTGCATGAGTGATCTGACTGCACTAATAGCTGTTTTGTTGTGACAAAAAAGCCTCATGATTTTTAAATTATTGAATATTTTTCAGTAGAATTACTTTTACAGTTAATGTGCTTCTGATGTTGGCATCCATTATTTTCTGGCAACACAGAATGGAACCATGGAGGAAGATCCCAGTTCTCCTTTTACTTTCATATATGTTAACATGAAAGAGTGGCAATAGTGTAAAATGGGAACAACATAAGGAGGCCAGTGTCCAGCTCAATACAAACTTGCTTTCTATATCTCTTACATGTACTATGCCATGAAGGAATTAGTGAATGCAACATAGTCATTAGTTACTTGAAAAAAAAAACAACTTTTTTCCCGTTGTGTAACAAAGAGCATTGTTTTAAAAGTTACTTTCAATATTACAAGTTTAATGGGAAAAGAGTCACCCCTCTTTTAAGAAAAAAACAGTAAATTAAGACAATTTTTACTGTTGGGTACAGGTTTGTTTCTGTATGTCATATATATAATGTGTTGCACAACCTCATGAGCTCTGAAAAATGAGCTTCTAACTATTTCCAAATTATCATTCAAGATTAGTGAAAACACTCCATCTCATCCTAGTTCCAGAGCCATGAATGTGAGGTTAACATCACCTCCTACTGCTCTGAAGTTTCAAAATGTATTGTATTAGGGCATGGAGCTATCTATACAACAATAAGGAGAAAATAAGTGTAACTACTCATCAATTTGAAAATAGTAACTATTCAATGTTGTGCAGGAAACAAAGGATGGTGACCTTTCAATTATATGCAGTCATATACTTACAGACAAAATTGCTAAAAAGACAATTCTGGCTGTCTTCATTCTGGCACTTCCCTGCTTTTGAATACTCAGCTTTGTGATTCTAATCTTGTTCTTTTGAAGTGGGGGTTGGGTTTTTTTTTTTGTTCTGCAGTTTCAGCTGCTAAGACAATAGGCTGTACTTTGTATGAAGCTTCTGTTTTCCTATGATGACATGCTGGAGTTTTAGGTCCTCTTAGGACACAGTTTTAGTAAGAGGCAAAGAGAGAAGAAGGGGTCCTTAATTTAACAGACACGCAGACTGGTTCACCTCTTTTTTATTGTCCAAATAAGTGGCCAGTTATTTGGAGGAATATGGTTCTGACCCCACCAGCCTCACCTCATGGAATTTCAAGAACACTGCTGTTTGTATTGGTTTTGTTTGTTTGATTGGTTTCTATTTGCTTTCTTCTCTTAGTTCAAGCACATGTACAAACTTGTAAGCATGGAACTTATCACTCATTCTCCGATTTAATAATGTGATTCTATAATTTATTGGATTGTATATAATTTATAATGTATAATGTGATAATTAAAACAAAATTCAGTGCATTTCTCTCCCAGGCGAATGCTCAACTCAATCTACCTTTCATTTATTTTGAAGTTCAAAAGAACCATTTTGAATTTATTAACCGAATTATGATTCCAGTTCATGTCTCCCAGTGCTTTTGTCAGGACTGTCATATAAATCATGAGGTTTATATCTTCCGTCAGTCCTAAAAGAAATGAGAATCCATTGTCATTTTCTCTGCAGACTTTGATACTGCCCATTCATGCAGTCTTTGGAAAGCATCTGGTGGATACAACATTACAAAACCAAAGGTTTGCGTGAATTAGGGCTGAATTGCTAAGATAAGACAGTTCAGAACAGACTTGCAGCCTCACGGGGACATTGAAGCAGAGCACAGATGCCTCTAGCATTCAGCTGTGACACATTTAAGATGCAGATAAGGTATTAGTTGGGTCTGAGTATTTACATTCATCTCCAAGTGTTCGTTGTCTATCAGTTTTGTGTTTATTGTCCTCTCTTCTGTGCCAAGAATTCGCAGTGTTTCAGGTGGAAAAAATTTCCCAGACTGTACACCAAGCTGGCTGGAGACAACCATGAGATCTTCAAGCAACTTTGCTGACTCTGTTGGCTCCACTAATGTAGGCAAGTTGAAGAGTGCACTGTGAATCAGGAGTGTTTGGAGAGTGGGCTGTAAATCCAGGAGCCAGGGGTGCTTGTCACAGCCTGAATTCAAAGCATGATATCTTTTTGTTAACACAAAGAAATAATTCTTGTTGGTTGGCCTTCTCTAGCCTAAGTCACTGAAGTTTACAAGGGAAGGTACAGCTCTCTAAGTCCAGAAGTGCAGTAATTTAGGCTGCCTACTTTAAAAAGTACTTCACTGCTTTACAGTGATCTTTAGCAAACAGCTCACATTAGCAAGATGGGTGCATCCTTAAATCTTACTGGCGGAACTTCTTACAGCTCTGAACAAACCCATTATTTTGCTTGTGATGGTAATGGTTTTGGCCTACCCTTTGTACGTGTCATGAAAAATACTACACTTGCAGGCTGGATTTAGAAGAGTCCAGTGTAGCTACCTGGAATCAGTGTGTATACCCACACAAATTATTAACTGAATTTTGTTCAGGAAAGCGAGTACTTTCAATCAGAAAGTATTCTGAAGTACAATTCAGGATGTACTGGTATCCTAGATACAAAAGGGGCTTAATGATGCCAATCACAGTTCGTATTGAATCCTTCCACATAAAACCCACACAAATAAGAAATAAAAATCCTATATTTTTCAGGCCCATTTCTGACAGAAAATAGTGATATAATCACACTGTGAAAACATGTTCCAGAAAAAACAGCCAAAGGCATAATTTTTCAAATTAGTGGCATTCAACTTTGTTCTTTGCAGGGAGCTTTAGACTTTACTCTCAGATAAGTCATTGTACTAAAATTTCAGGTCATTGAGAAACCGTTGCTTTTAGATCTATTAGCTGCAGTCCCACACATGAACCCCATCAGTCTTGGTTTTTTGTTAGGTATAATAAATGTTGAAAATGTACCGTGCTGAATAAATCATATGACGCATTACACACTTCACAGTTATTTGTATCCATCTTCCATTTACTCTTTTTTCTGAATAGCAACATGTTAATCCATTCTGAGGAAAAAAGGAAAGGTCAAAAAAAACCCCATGAGTGACTGCAAAATAAAATTACTTTGTTAAAATATAAGTGAGCCACAAGCTTCTGGCAGTAATCTGAGATATTTGACAGTGGAGCCAGAAAGGCAGAGGTCCAGGCATTTGGGAAGAAGCCAGGGAGCAGAGAAGGAGGGAAAAAAGGGATTGTTGAAGCAAGGTATTACTTGTTATATGCTGAGAGAGGTTCCCCTTAAGAAGTCAGTATCCTGTATTAGAGATAGGATGAACTTGCTGAACAGTCCCTGTTTAATTTTAAAAACACAATTTTAATTATTTTTAAGCTTATGACCTTAAAAGCCTTTGAAAAATTAGTGTCATGTAATTGACCCAAATGGCATCAAATCCAGACCCTCACAAAAATCGAAAGGTGCACAGAGTTAACATTCCAACTCACATTCAGATCAAATTTGCCTTCAATCAATAAAAATAGCTTTTGGGCATTTTTCTCAAATGAACAGCATATGAAAAGCTGCACTTCCATATGATTCTGGGTTGAGAAGCAAATTATTTGCAATAACCCACACTGGTTTGCCAGGTCAGCAAGCTATGAAAAACATGTGACAGATCCATAACGATCCAGCTGCTCTGCCATTACATGACCAGACCCTGCAGCAAGTGGTGTTAGCAGGGGTGAGGGAAATAAAACCCTTGTATATCCCAAAGATAATTGAACCTGACCCTACAAGCATAGTGGTGGTGATATTTCCACCTGTCCTTGACACATCCCCCCCTCCATAAAGTCACACAAAACTGTCCCTTCTTCTAAAAAGAGCTTAAAAAATTTTGTGACTCATAGAAATTATCTATTTTACAGTCTTCTCACAAAGCTGCAATTTAAAAAACCTCAAGATTCCAGATTTATGTGTATATCTATGCACCACTGTGTATTTCACTGGAACTGAGATTAAATGCTGTGTCCATTGTTAAGCACATGTACAAAGTCTTTGCCATGTCAAAATCTTATTTTTCAAAATACTCTTTTTAAAGAAGTATGAGGTGGAGATTTAAACTGGGGTTTTAAATCGGTTTGTAAGACTCGTTCATGATGCTGAGTTTTACTTTTTGAAGTAATGTAATTTTTGAAATTTTGAAGGTTGTAAGATTCCTGTATACATATCTACAGAGTTGAAAATGTAAGGATGTTTTTTTTAAAATCTATCCTGTGCATAGAAGCTGAAGAGCTTTTTGAATAAGGTCTCTATTCCCTATTTTAAGTAGGGTAAAGTTGATCCTTTCACTATTTGTGTATAGAAGGATTAAAGAAGCGATCTATTTGTGGTATCTATTTAGATGGGGACAAGGATGATAGACACTATAGGAGACACCTGTAAGAGAACTCTTCAAACCTCTCATAATCATATGGAGCTTACAAAACGTTCTGGAGACACAGACTTGATGAGGAGGAAAGGCATTTTGGAGAGAAAATCCCAGGCTATGGATGAGAGAGACTGCTATCATATCTATCCTCACAGGCAAAGGTGTCTAGCTGGCCTACAAATCAATTACAGTGTTTGATTTTGAACTTCTAGGCAGCAATCTCTGCAGCAGAATTCTGTAGAATTAGTAGAATTAGTAGAATTAGTAGAATTAGTAGAATTATAGAATTAGTAGAATTAGCTCTGTGCAGAGTTGCTTGTAGCCTGACTGTTCACCATTGGGCTGGTCAGGACTGGAGTTGGTTCTCCCACTCCCTTTATCTCACATTTCCCAGTGCAGATCTTCAGGCATACCCAAGCAGCCAGTGCCTACCTGTTACACTCCTCTCTTCAGGTCCTCCTGATCTTCCTGCCACGCTGGTCTCCCTCTGCTTGCACTGGATGAGAATTCCTGCAAATAGCAGAGCTTCACAGTGGGGAACCACTGCTCTACCAGAACATTACAGGCTCTTTACTGTCTGGGCTTTTTCCCCTTCTGTGAATTTGTTTTCTTACAGTGTTTGGTATGTATTTCCATGAAGTTAACTCCTATTTGTTTCTTCACATTGAGCGATATTTATTTATTTTTTCATATCTAAACTCTCTGCTTCTGTAGAGGGCAGAGAACTGTTAATACTAAAACACCTTCCTGTACTTGGAAAGGGGCTTATTCGCAGTAAGAATATCTGGATGCAAATAGAAAAATTTGAAGCTTAATTGATTCATGTAGAATTGGTGCGGATAGACCTATGTAGGGCACTACCACTGGCTAAGCAGAATCAGGAAGAAGCAGGAATGAGGGTCAAAGACTGCCTTGGGACATTTGGCAGCTGAGGTTTAATAGAATGTGACTTAGAAGCTACACTGACCCCCCTCCACAGTGGCAGTTTGCTACAAGTCGAAATGTGGCTCATATTCCAAAGCCTTTACTCTGACATGTTCCAATATCTGTGTGTTTTTTTCCATTTCTTTCCTTCTTTTAAATCTCAAAGTTATTTGATTTCATTTCTAGGGGAAGAGATGAATGGCTGAAAAAAACAGGCAAGAACACAGCACTGAAATAACTTTCCTTTATGATAATATTTTAAAATGTCCAAAAAGTTCTACTCCAGAAAAGGGACAACCTTCCTTATACAAATGTTGGAATCATTTAATACATTTTCAGGATCATGATGCACTTTGGTTATGTCCCTATTGAAAGTGAGAATATCTGCAAAGCAAGCTATACATAAGGACTGACCATAAGGTATCTAAAATGCATTTGAAAATAATAAAATTATTTCATTTGCTGCTACTAGAGTTCTAGCTGCTAGTTTGGGCAGTGGATTTGGGGGTGATTCTATTCTCAGGACTAACAATTTAAATTATCTCAAGAAAGTTTTATATTCCCACATTAGGATACAACATTAAAGGCAGAGAAAGAAGAATGGGCAGCACCTTCAATGTATATTCTGGATGCAGGAGTAACAGAAAGGAAAAGAAATGTTTTGGGGAAGTTTCTGTTGTCAGTAAAATGCTGCACAGATAATAAAGTTCAAAAATTTGACAGCTGTATTGAGGCATTATCCCTGTTTGCATAGAAGTTTTCTCAAGGAAAAGAAGAAAAGCATTTGCTAATCTTGTTAATCTGAATTAAATTCTTGTGTTTAGAGGGAAATATGCAGGCTCTTCAGCCACTGCTGGTGTGAGTCAGTCACTGTCTCTAGAGATTCCTTCTGCCGCATAATCCCACTGCAACTCTGCTCAAGAAGAGAGATCTTTTCAGAAGAGCTGCAGCACAGTTATCCTTGTATACTTTTTGATGACTTCTGGAAAAGAAATGAAATATGGCCTTTATAGTTCCTATATGATCCATCCTCTTTTACAATGATACAAAATCATATCTGATTTCCTTACATTTAAGGGGACTTTTTCTCAGAACTAGGTTTGGATACCTGACCTGAGATGGAATTCTGGACTGATCCATTACTTTACTTCTGGTGTTCTTAACAAGAAGCCAAATGTTTTTATATGAAATAAGTGGATAGATTTTAAGAAAAAAAATTCAAAAATTCTCTTAAAGGGAGAAGTATTGCATCCTTTTCTTGACAGCATAGAAAAATCATGGAAGTTGCACAAATCTGAGCTTAAAGATAGTTTGTTCCTTTGTATTATAAAGATGATTTTTTAATTTTGATCCTTGAAATATGACTTCTCTGTAAGGAGCCCATGTCCCTATTTTTTCATTTGTTTTTGTTATTCATACCAAGAGCTCTTGGGCATTTTCACACACCCTCCATTCAGCACTCTTTATTCAACTATAGCCTATGCTGGACAATTAACTGATCTGTCCCTGTCATATCTTCTATTGACCAGGAAATCAGATTTCCGTAAATGTTACCAGCCTTAATTCTTTGGACACCATACAAAGTCCTCTCCCATCCTCATCCCCCAAAGTATGATCCATTCATCTGATTGCATCATTTGTCCCTCAACTTTGAAGGTGTTCTTCTGTCTTTCTTCTTTTGTCACAAATGTCTAGGTCCCAGACTTATACTTCATCAGATTCAGGACAAGGATTCATCATTCAGACACTGAATTCTGAAGTGTGGTGGGCGTCTGCAGAACAAAAGGCAGTTCAGCATTGCTGAGGGCACTCACGATCTCCAAGCACGTTTGTTGCTTTATTGGTCTCAGTAAAAGCACACAGTAGCCAAGTGCAGTGCTGAATCAGAGCCACAGATAGTGAGTCAACTAAATGAAAACTTAAATGATTTATAACAAAGTATTTCATTTCCATATTGCCCAAGGGATGTACGTCTTTATCAGTCCACTCTTTCTTCTCATTATTTGCCTGCTGTCCTATTTAAAGTTCACTATTTATCAGCTGGAGCTAGGGAAAGTATCAGGAAAACCTAACTCAAAGCAGTACCCATAACCTGTTCTCTTTCTCAATAGCTGTTTGTAATATGCTATATGAAATTGTAATCCTAATTATGGTATTGATTCCTAAGCTAATTCAAGTTTCTCTTGCTCTTTTCCTGGAAAGAAAAATGGTATGGAGAGACTGAATGAGCTATATGTCCTTGAAAGATTCAGATTAAGAGTATTTCTGAGGTTTGAAAAAAAGGAAATTATTCTGAACATTTGATTCTTTTTCCCCTGGAAAATAAATGTTTTTTGAGAGTTTGATTGGTCAAAAGGACTTTTTATCTAGAACAGAAAATTGACTAGTTCTGTCCATATTCATAAATCATAACAATTCCATCAGCTAAAGATTCAGAGAGACCATGCATCTTCTTAGCCTTTCTCAGAACTTTTACTTCCATCAAACAACACATACTCTGTTGTTCTGTGACTGTACTATTGTGAACTTCTTTCAGTTCACCCTTAGCTCTGACATGTCTGCTTGTCACTCTGCATCTTTGATTCCTTGAGGAGTGTTGGAGTGGATGAAGGGCCCATGACAGTGCCCAGGGCTGGAGTTCCCATGGACCTTGCAAAGAGCAAACAGCAAAGTAAGAGGTGATGGAGGTCTGAACAAGGGGTTCCATGAGAATTAACAACAGAAGAAGCACTTTATTTAAAACAAATCAATGGGAGAAGTGATGTTTGAGAAAGGAGTAAGAGCTGGAAGGAATAAATTGGAAAGGGGATAAGAGAGAAGGAAGGATAGGAAGCGGTCGAGCTGGCAGCTGAGCTGCTGCTTGGAGGTTGGAATCACACATCTTTTTATTCAGCTGCAAATCCAAATATTGATCCCAAGTCAAATGTCCATATCCACAGTCTTTATCAATGTGTAAAGGCTTTAGACACTATATCAACAGGCTTACAAGAAATCCTTAGCAGAGAATCATATATAGGCTGGCTCAGTTCTGCTCTCAATTTTGCACAAGACTGGCCAAGTATCCAGAGAGAAAATGTGATGCCTATTTTGACATTATCTCTTCCCCTGAAGTACATAACATGCACTTAAGCACCAGGACAAAATACTCCAAATTGTAGAAGCTATAGATACATGAAAAAAAGGCTGGATTGCACTGTAGTTTAATTTAAAATTATCGTGTTTTTATTGGATATATATGGAGTACTCAAAAATGAAGTATCCCAAACCAGTGATATATTACTGTATTTCTTAATTGCTATCTTCTCCCCAATAATTAAAAAATCATTCAAAAAGAGATTTTTTTTTTTCAAATGTCAAATTTAAATGTGAAGGACGAATTTATGTCTACAGTAGATGAAATCTATTTGGGAATTCAGCTGAAATGCTCTTACAGTGCCATCTGCTGAGAAGCAACTAAGGCTAAAAACTATTTGACAATTAAATTTTGCTAGGATACATGTAAATTCTTGGTCCATCCTGGGATTTTTTCAGTTGTTTATGCCATACAATGTCATAGCACAAAATCTGTAGACCCAATGCAGGGGAAACTAAGAACACTGCATTTGCCCATATTGGTAGGTGTATGGTGACACTGGCAGGTAAAACCCAACTGTCTCAAACAAGAGGATGCAAGCATGCTTAGGGTTTTAATTGGTTTATGCATATGCACAGCTTAAGGCCTGGATGTCTGCACCAATTTTTTTACCCTCTGTCAGGCTGCCTCTCATAAAGCAGCCTAAATTTAATAAGCTCTAACATGTTCAAGAAAAAAAAAATAAAATTTTAAACTGACTTCAATTCTCATCTATAAATGCTTTTCAAGCATGTGACTAGTTCTTTTAAAATGAAGAAGACAGACTGCATGGATTAAGGTAAGATTTTGTCACAGCCTGAACTTGGGCCATGTGATAGTAGCCCACTTGTCTGAAGTTAAAGATGATTATTTATTTCTTTTTTTAATCAGCAACTGATCTGAGTTTCAAATTACTTCTTAATTACAGGTGAATATTTTTGTCCAGCTTGCTGTGTTAGGCATACTCATTCTTCATTATTTTCCTATCACTTTATAAATTCTTCTGGCTTCTCAGTCCAGAGTGAATCAAATATTCAGCAGATCTCGTGTAAGATCTGGTCAACAGGCTCAAAGCTGTGTACATGCATCTCCACAGGAAATGCAGGGAATTTTTGGTGTACATACAGATGTAAGTCATCATGTCAGTGAAAATCAGATTATTTCTTCCCTCTCACAGGCTAAAATAAGTTTGAAAATGCAGTATGAAATCCAGGTTATCTGGCATTACCCCCCTGCTTGAAAAGTTTGCTACAGTCATTTCAAGAAGTAACAAAATGTATTCCAGCAATTAATCACAAGCTGCGCACTGCCAGAGTGGCCATTCCATAAATAACCTAGAGGCTGGAGCTCTTTTTCATATGTTCTGTCATGAATAATTTAGACTTGTAAAAGCAAAGTCAATCAGTAACTCACTGAAAGAGAAAAATACTGAATTTCAATTAACTCTGTCAACCAGCATGACTAATTCTACCCAGTTCAATGGATGTAGGACAGGCAGAAGTTTGCTCATCAGTACTGAGCACTGTGTCAGTGTCTGTTTGGTGACAATGTTCAAAGGCATTAATGTGATTTATTGCTGTTAAGTGCTATTGGTGTGAATTGCCCAAGCTAAGCAAAAATGTGTTTAAGCTTTTGTCTTCCATCATTGTATTTTAGGGGTTCAAATTTGTGTGTAACTGTTTCAGAAACCTGAGCTAATTTCCCTAATTCTTACTATGATTACTGCAGTAAGATGTTCTTACTCCAGAGGGTGAGTCTTAACAACTGAATTTCAACTCCATTTCTGATGTGTGCTCTGGCAAGCCTCTTTCCCTCTTCTCTCTTCCCTTTTTCTTTAATTTTGAAGAAATATAGGTAGATTCACTTCTGGAGTCTCTTTAAATGCACATTTAAGCTCCTCCCTTTTTTCCCTTTGCCATTCTTTGTTAAAAGCTCTCATAAACATCATAATGATAAGCCAGTACTTAATAAAGTAAAAAGAAGGTCTGGGGTAAATGATTCTGATGTAAGCTAAGAATTTCCATATTGAAAAAAGAATCACAAAAACGCCAAACCTTGGGGCAAAATATTCGAAACGTGTGTAAGTATCTGAAAGGTTTTGTAAAATTTGACAGATGCCTGTGTCTGTAGATGCCTTCTTAGCCAGAAATTTTAATTCAATGTTCATGAAATTGTGTTTCAATCAAGACGATTCAATCCCTTTCCCCCTCCTGTGCAGTTTGATAAACACAGCACTGTCTTGGGTGACACTTGGTGACATTCATCTGTTTACTGGAGATGGTAGGTATAAGCAAGACTTCTAGCTGTTGAAGTTTTTTAATCAGTCCATTCTGTTTATTAACCATACCCTAAAAGAAGACTGACTTTTATGAAAGATGCCAATTGTTGAATGCTACATGTTCTTGGAGCATTTCAAGGACTGTGAATTCTCTTTATGGCTGCAGCCAGCCTGATCCTGCAATCTTTTTCTGCTTGGAAAAATGGATTATTTCCAATGGTCTTTGTTTTGAAAAATGCCCTGATTTTTGTATTGTTGCTACAATAATAGTAGCAAGAGTAAGCTTAGCTGCTTATTTTGGCTCATAGAAATAACAGAATCATAACTGATAGAGGAAATTGTGAAATCTCCCAGAACACTGCAGTATTTAAAGAAAAAAATAAATAACAAATGCAAATATTTCCCAAGTGTAACCATTGTTTGTCGTGGTGTCAGAGCCACACCATTAGTTTTCATTTAGGTTGAGTAACTTTCACATAATTTTAGGGCAAGATATAATCACCACTAAAATTCATGGACTAGGTGATCAATACCCTACAATGATTAAAGAGATCAGTACTTAGCTGTGACCTAAAAAAAACCCTGTAAGTTTTTATTTTCATCCCTGTAAGGTACTGGAAGGCCACAATAAGGTCTTCTTGGAGCCCTCTTGTCTCCAGGCTGAGCAGCCCCAACTCTCTCAGCCTGCCTTCATGGCAGAGGCTCTCCAGCCCTCTGATCAGCTTCATGCCCTCCTCTGTAGCTGTTCCAGCAGGTCCATGTCCTTCTTATGCTGGGGGCCCCAGAGCTGGATGCAGCACTCCAGGTGGGGTCTCAGAGTGGAGCAGAGTTGCAGAATTCCCTTCCCCCTGCTGGCCACTCTGCATTGAATGCAGCCCAGGATATGGTTGGCTGTCTGGGCTGCAAGCACACATTGCTGGGTCATGTTTGAGCTCTATATCCATCAGCAACCCCAAGTCCTTCTTGGCACCACCACTCTAAATCCTGTTATTCCCTACTCTGTATTGATACTAGGGCTTGCCCCAACCCAGGTGCAGGACCTTATACTTGGTAACATATAGATGGGCTCCCATATACCTCACAAGGATCCCACTGGGCCCACTTGAGGCATCATTTGGCATCAATGGGATCCCCAGACATCCTTGCCTCCAATGTTTTTTAACAGGTAACAGCTGTACAACTGTACTTCTATGTATTGACACAACCTAATCTACAAGTAGGTAGCAAAAAAGACTTTCATTTCAAGTCACGTTAGAATTTACTGCTTTATAAATAAGCCATAGAGGTATTCTTTTAAAACATGCCGTGGAAATACTGTGTGTGCATTTTATGGGCCCTGACAGGTTTGCTTCTCTAGGGTACAGGTTTCCTGAACAAACAAATGATTTCTTCATTATCTTTGGAAGTCTACAGTGTGCTGCACCTGAGCTGAAGCATTGTTTTTGTGCATTCTGCCAGCTCTCTTCAAGATGCTTAATGTTCTTACTCTTCTGCCAGCTCCTGTCCTAAATTACATATTTACAACACTTCAGGGAAATGAAAACTCAGGGTTGAAACCTCCCCTGCCACTTTTCAAAGAGGCTGCTTTAATTCCCACCTTGGAATTTCAGACACTTGCACTCCATACAACAGTTTTAGTAAAAACACTCAGCACACATTCAAAACAACATCATCTTCCTCTTTGCATTTTGGACTATAGGTTACAAAAGTCAGAGAAACAAAGTGCTTAAAAAGAAAAAATAACTTGATCATTCCCCAGATTACACTCCTCATTATATACTGAAGAAATTAGAACTCCATTACTCTTCTAAATATTATAGCCACTGAGATTTCCTAGGGCTGTGTAGAATAATTTGAATTAAAAGAAAGTGGGAGATAGCCCTGCATATTGGGGTTTCTCAGGACATAGCCTGCTGTGCAACAGGCTCTGCAGCAGCCAAAGAGAGAGGAAAAGCAGAGACAAAATCCACTTGGAGCTTCAACTTGAAGGTAAAGTGTATCTTCTTATCAATAAGAAAAATATCCTCTTTTGAGTAAAACATATTCAGAAAAATACCAGCAGAAGCAAGGACATTGAATACCCATGTAAGAATTGGACATCTGTAATTTCTATAACCATGCTTGCAAAGCATTGTTGCACCATCCTTTCCTTTCCCATTTCCTGCTGTTACTTGTCTTGCTAGGGAGCCTTTACTAATATTTGCCCTGGGTAAGATGTAACAGGAGCTGCAATTGCTTTTTAAAATTTAACACAAAAGGAAGAAAAGACAAGCTCTCAGGCATTCATGCCCTTCCTTGACTTCCTTTTGTTCCCAAAAGTCTGGTTTTTCTTGCTAACTGGAGGTTTAAACTGGGTTGTTTAAAGATGTGCTTCTCCAGCTTGTTAGGTAAAAGATGTGAACGCAGAAGCAGATGAAATGGAGATTTTTTTTTCAACCTGGTTTAGGGCTTATTTGCATTCTTTTTTATTAATGTGGATCATATTTGGTAAAATGCTTAGTCAGTAGGGATTTATATCAAGCTGCTAAATAGGAGGCATCTGAGAACCTCAGGCCTTCACTCTAGTATTTTTTTTTTCTGGGCATTTTAGTGGTCTGTAATTCAGTTAGGCTTCAGGATGTTGCTGAGTCCTCATCACACCAAGTCTGACTGTACCAAAGACCCGTGATGGAAAGGCCAAGAGGAGCATGAAGTCTAAGGTTTTGTCTGCGAAGTTTTATAATCCTAAATCCCTCCCCTTTCTGACACACCCCAAGTCCTCCTGTCCCAGTGCAATTTAATGGTATTCCACTGTTAACCACACACTTAGGTATTCTGCAGAAGCAAGATCTCTACTTCTGTTGCCGGATCTTCATTTAGTTACAACAAAGGCAGAATCCATCCTAAGTTACAGGATTGCTAGGCTCAATTTAGCTATGCAGTTTTAGCAGTAAAAAGGAAAGGGGGTTGGGGAGTGGAGGGGAATGTGTTTGTTAAAATAGCACAGATATGGTCTAATTCCCCTGCCTAAACAGGGAATATGTGTTTGCATGACAAATTTCAAGGTAAAACATGTTCAGCAGAAACAGTGCTTCCCAGTCGTCATGGGTATATAAGGCAAGGTCTGCATTTCACACTGTGCTTTCCTCTCTATTGACCTGAAGAGATAGATATTGACAAAAAGGAAAAGGTCATTATTAGCCTGTGAGATTGAATTGGAATGATGGGTCTATATAGCAAGCTTTAACAGCTTGTTGCCGAACATCTCTTTTAATGAAATTCATTGACAAAAATCTCCCATAATGTATGTGTTTCTAAACCTTTTGAAAATGGTGAATTTTCCAGTTTGTCTTTCAGAATTCAGTTTCAGTTTATTGTCCAGATACTCATACATCTTCAAAACAGCAGTACTTAGCACTGCCATGACAGCTTACATGTTCCTGGCTGCATGCAAGCAGTTCCTGATGTGCATCCACACTGGCAGGAATTAAGCCCACATGAAGCTTTGTCACGCACATGCAATTTCTCCATCTTTTAACCTCAGTCGTAAATGACAACTTTGGAATTCTCTGCCTCTCTAAATCTGCATTTCTCATTGAATCTAAATGGATCTCCAATATATAATAACTGCCCCAACCCTGAATATTACTTACAATTACTTTGAGTTTGCTGCTCTCACATGGCATTCATGCTGGTCTTTCATGCTGTTTGCATTAGGAAACCTCTTCTTTCTAAAACAACTTCCTTCATTCAGAATTAACAACTCAGTCCAAGGTTGAATTTCTTAAACTTCTTCTCTGACTTTTAAAAAATGTACAACTGGTGGCCTGTGGCTACAGCTCACCTATTGTTCTTTTAAACAAGACTTCATTTGGAGTCACAAATGTTAGAACTGGTTTTGAACAAAAGTAGCAGGTCTGTTTCACAGAATGTAAACTGAAATTCAGTGCAGAATTAGAGTGACAATAATAACACCTATTACAAGCAGACCATGAATTTTGTAAGTGCCCAGTAAGAAAGGGTCAGGCTGTGGAAGGATCAGTTCAGACAGTTGCTGCTCTCCATGGGTAACAAAACCAGATTAATTGATTTTGCCTACAATGCTATCATGGAGTGACCCTGTCCAGGGAACAGGGTTGAGCTTTCTGTTTTATTTTTGGCTGTTAGCAACAGCCTTAGGTAGGGCTGTCTCTGGGGAAACTGCAAGGAAACCTCCAATGCTGATTGTGACACTGTACATAAGTAAAGGGACCTCTCACCACCATGGGCTACGTTACACCCTGCTGCCAGGAGCCTCTATCTAGCCTCTCCAGGCTAACAAAATGTTCTGGACAGATAAAAGCCCTCATTGTGGGGGCAGAGTGCAGCTCCTCACTGTTAACTGATGTCACAGCAAGTAGGGTTTAAAGTTATGCTGCCACAGGGCAGCATAGATGGGCAGGCCCTAGTCTTCCCTGTGGCCTGCATTTCAGGCCACTAGGGACAGCCTGAGCATCTTTCTTGGGCAAAAAACGAAGTGTACATTAATACAGACATTAAATTCACAGTTCAGATCTTCATAGGTAATGGAGAAAGACAAGATCAAGGTCAGACAAACTCAGAAGCTAATTAATAGCTAATGTTATAATGTTAATTCACATGAGTGAAGGCAATTCTGCTAAGGAACATAGACATGCTGGAAAGGACTACAAAGACCTGTCTGGATGTCTAGATATCTGTCTATTATCTGATAAAGGCCTACAAAGATCATTTAGAGCTGACCAACTCTGTGCAACAAGAGCTTTTGTAAAAGACAGGAATAACAATATTTATTATTATTATTAAATAAGTGGCTCGCCCGGATATTCAATATATTGCAACAGCTTCCTACAAAGAAAACGGGTATTCTACTTCAAAAGCAGGGAATTATTTCAAAATCATAATGGAATTAGGAAAGAATTGCACTCACTGGCAGGCATTAAAGAAAGGAAAGGTGCAGCTAGAGTGAAACAGAGACTTCAAACATTTCTCCAAGATTTCTTTCCTTCATTGTTTTACCTCATGCCTCATTTGTGCACATATTTCGTTCTTGCTAGAGGTTTACATATCCTTGGTGGTCAACGCAAAAGACAGTTCTACTTTAGAGTAGGAAAATAATAAATAAAACTTTATTTTGACAGAAAGACAACGATAAAGAAGACATTTGAGCTCTGTTCACTTTTCAGTTCCTGGTTTGTCTGTGTAAGGATTTCACAGCTGCTGCTAAAAGGCATAACTTGGCTTATCTTGATGGGGAGAGATATGCACAGACCCATGTAATAACCATGTTCCACTTCAGGTATTTTCCACCTGCACCAGTGGGTCCCAGACTTGCCACTCCTCCTTCATTTCAGCAAAACTCTGTGTGAAGATGGGCAAGCATGACCCAACCTAAAAAATTTCCTTTTACTCTAAACTGAAAACAAAAACAAATAAATGTGCTATGAGGAGAATGCTTCTCAAGGCGCCATTCCCATAATAATTTATAAACAACTGTCCAATTTAAGCCAAGTGTGCTATGTGTCTCTTAAAAATATTTAAAAGATATCCTTGCTGTTCTGATAATTAAACAAACATGAGATGGAAAATATCACACACACAAAAATAGCCCACAGTGACTTAGAAGTACAATAACAGTAAAGCTAAATTTAATAAATAAAGCAGAATAGCGTGGTGACTGTGAGGCAAGAACATAAAATCCACAGAAAATAATGTACTTCACAAAAGAGCAACAAAAGAAACCTTGTCTGAAGGGCAGAAAATTATGATGAATGATATACTGAATAAGAAAATAAAATATTGGTGAGCAAGAGACTTCAAATGCTTAAGGCTGCATGAACAGTGTGATTATTCACAGTGATTACTGAATGTCCCTATGAGTCTTCTTAATGCCAGAAGCATTCAATTTCTTCCTAAGATCAACAGAACATTGTGCAGGAAGTGAAATCAGCCAACTCTTTAGCTAGACTAAAGGGATGCAAGGTTCTGTATCACTCTAGGACACTTTTCCTGGAGGAATTGTACCATACACATAATTAAGCTGAACAGGAACTTGTCTCCACTACTGCCTTTAAGAAATATTTAGAAGGAATCCCAAAAGACTAAAAAGTATCTTTCTCACAATATCAGATTTTTTAAAGTATCATTTTATTTATTTATATATGAAGCGCTACTTCTTTTCCTGCTAAATGTGGCTTTTAACTGGAAAGAACAAAACCACTCCTTATGCTAAATACACTGCAATTCTTCCCTTCCTCTTAGCAAGCAGTACTAAAAAATGAGGAATTTTTAAAATGCAGATTAGTTTGGGGTGACCCCTGGATCAGAAGGCCAAACTTCTAATGAGCAATATACTCTTAGGTACTGAATAAAAGTTAACTTATTAAGGCCGCATAGAGTTTTCCATTTATGCTATGTTATTATAAATATTTTACATATTCTTCTTATACTGATAGCAGAGTTCTGACCTGCCCAATGAAAATCTTTAAAATTACCTGGATAAGGGGCATTTGCGCCTTGCAATGATTCCCAGATATTCTGTTTTCTTTTTGTTGCTCTCTCTTTAACAAATGTTACATAAGAAAGTTTAGTTCAGAGATTTAGTATCAGGGGAGAAGCAAACAAGCAATTCTCATATTGTCTCACCTTCCCACCTTGAATTTTATGAATGTTTAATTGCTTTTTTTCTGGGGAAAGATCTACCCAGATTAAATGCAAGCTGTTGTAAAATTCTGGACATGACCAGACAATGTCCTTTTACATCATGTGAGAATTTGTTTTACCATATTTAAAGCCTTCAGTTCCTTAATTTCACCACCTCTTGTCTGAATAGATTATTTAGGACCAGAATCCATTCAGCTTTCAAGTTGGAAGCATGAAAAAAATTCTGAACTCACTTGACTTTCAGACTCATGATGACCTTTTATTTTTGCTTTTAATAGTATTAAATAGAGATTAAAAGTATCACTATGTTTTGGCTTACCAAAAGGAATACTTGTCCAGACACCATTTTAAGTATTACAAAGCAGAAAGTTTATGAAAAAGACTGTAGAAGATGTGGAGGCTTTGGTTCTTCAGAGATTGATGCCACTGATTGTCTGCAATTGTCTGTGTCAGATCTGTATTTCACTGTCAATTGAAATGAACTGAGAATTAAATGGAGTTCAGTCCTCTCAGCTTCCTCCTGACATCACCTCAAACAGCTTTGGAATCTGCTTGCACTTCAAATAGAGATAAAAAATACTTTTGATATGCTGCTGCTTAGAGCACTGTTTTCTAACATGTGGGCCACACTCTGCTAAGGAATCACACTAAGGCTGAGTTTGTAACCAGTGTTTGAAAGAGGGAAAAACAGGAATCAAGGAGGAATTTCAATCTACTTTTCAAAACATGAAGGACAAGCACTGAGTTGGAAAAAGAAAATAAATCCCTTTATAAATCTGGGGGGAAAAAGAGGACCACATTAGAGGTTGCTGTATCTCAACACTCACAAACTATATTTGGTCTGCAATGCACAGGTTGTAGTGTAAACCCTCTTATCCTGGAGAAAATAGTAATAGATGCAAGTGCTAATTTTCAAAAGTCTTGCATTTTCTGTGATGTTAGCAAAGGTCTGACGTTGAGAACTTTTCAGGCTTATTTTCAAAGGTGAGACAAATTATGTCACTGGCTCAAGACTTCTACATTGACATCTCCATTAGATTTCTGCTGAGACATTTTAGGTCCAATCCTGTATGTGGCATTTACCTACAGCTCAGGCTGTGAGTTCATCTGGGTAATTCACTTTTTCTGCCCATATGATGACTGCTGGTCATTTAAATAAAACTGGAGATCATGAGAATAATTTCTGAAGTACATGTAATAGTTCTAACATCTACTTGTCTTGAGCTCTGTACTCCCTGTCAAAAGATGATTGTGAAAAAAGAATGTATCTTTTCTCATTTTTGGGATAATATAAAATCTCCTTTTTTTTCTTTCTCTCTTCACTTGGATTTTATGGATATAGGTACCTATTAGATTAGGCATGATATTAAATGTAAAATATTTCTCTCTGAAAAAAAAACAAGAAAAATATTAAGTCCATAAAGTATTTTTCAATGTTTTTAAATTAAAAAACTCTACAGAGTAAGCATTACAGAAAGACAGAGAAATTGTACATTTAGATAAAGTTCTGTAATTCTAACTACAGATGTCAATCAAATGTAGTAAAAAAATTCGCTCTGACAGAGGAGTTCTTCAAAGCAACTTTGGATGAGGATAATACAAATCTCAAATTTGCACATGAAGTGTTTGGAGCCTCACACAACAAGCTTCAATAGATGATTTTATTCACAGTATTGTAATTTTCCTCTGCTTTATAATCAAGTTACATTCTTATTCTTGTTGCATTGCTCAGCTGGCTTCAGCCCAACTTGATATTTTGCTGCCCTTATCATCTTTTCTCTGCAGCTTCTGATTGACTGTGGTTTTTTTTCTTTTTTCTCGGTCTTGCTTGCATCATCCTTTCCTCTTTCCACTACAGGGCATTTATTTTTGCCCTTTCTCTTAGGAGCAATCACTGCTGAATACATATCAGATGTTTTTTGACCCTTGCATTCTCTTTTTACTGAGAGATGGCTGTCTCTTCTGTCACTTACCATTGTCAGAGAGATCCCTAGCAACATAAATTTGCAGAACTCCACTGCCTTCACTGGAATAACTCTGCTTTCCACTAGCAGAGGAACTGGCTTAAAATTCCAAGATGCTTCTTGCATTACACCTCAAGAACAGCATCATTAGTTTCTCCCTTCAGTTTAAATTCATGTATTTAAAGAGAAGGATGTATTACCCTCTGTAGTAGTATAGGATCTTTTAATAAGGTTTATATACTGTTAAAATGTAAAATAGATTTTGAAAAATTTCATTTCACACCTTTAGGTGGTCTCATTTATTTTGGGGAACATCTATAGAGGCTTTTTATAGGAGGTAATATCATACTGGCACTGAAATAATCCTTCAGGCTCTGAAATCAACAGATCGAAAGATCTGTCAGATCACAGGAATAGAGCTCAGAAGACAGACATTTCTGCTGCTCTGTACCTCATTACTGTTTAGATTACTGTAGGAGTATAAAATTCAGCCTAGAACCAGCAGCAAAGGCTCATCATGAGTGAGGTGGAACATACTTTTGAACCTTCTTGAAAGGGTGACATTTGAGACTCTCCCTGTAATACAGGCCAGGGTTTCAATGACTGCACCAGCACTTCCTAACTTATCTTTGGGGTGGAAAACCAACTATCAAACAGCAGTCACTGTTGTTTCCAACACAATGACCCTTTGTGAACATCATAGCTCTCTCCAAAGCACAGAGAAATCTGTGTAGCTATGTACCACGGCACTACTGGACTGAGATTCTCATTTGCCATTGTTCAGGGAACATAATCATTAATTGGATAAAAAACCTGTGGAAACCTGTCTAACCTTTCCCAATTAAAAGAGGGAGGATGGAAAATGTTAGATCAGTTCTGAACTAGACTGCCAGAGAAAGGAGAAGGAAAAACTGCAGTTTTCTGCTGATTAAGTAGGAGAGCAGGGCACTGTGACAGCAGTGTCTCCCACATGTCACCCCTGTTGAGGAAAGCACCTGTGGCCTGACCTTCTCTAAGGTGATGTGAAGCTTTGCCATCTCATGTTTCTGTGCCCCTAGAGGGAGCCAGGGCTGTGTTCCTTTTTGGGTCTTGACCCAGTAAGACACCCACTGATCAAATCAGCTGTAGATAAGCCCTTAACCACTGTTGTTAGAAGTGATACCACCCCTACACTGTATACTGTGTGCCCTCCTCTGTATACCACTGCTTGTGTGAGGACTGGACGATGGAGTGCCAATTTCCCTGTTGAGTCGGGTAACATTCTAATGGAAGCCATAGAAGATTCTCTCACTCTTCATTATGCCATCAAGTTTGAAATAATTCTTATTTATAAATGTTTTCTGATAAGGATGAGGGAAAATACACAATTTCGAATCAATACTTTTTTCTACAAATCTGATTTTTTTTTCCTCTTCTGTCCTGCAGTCGATAAAATGCTATTAAATAATACAGGACCCCTGCTATTTCCCACAAAGCTGAGGTAAGGGGTATTATTGCTCCCCTTCTGCCTACTTGAGCATCTTATCTGTCACCTGGTTTTGTCTGTGTTCTTTCACAGGCACAGCATAACTGCAAAGGCCGCCTCAAAAGTTCTGTGATACCATAATTCAGGTGTTAGCTGCACAAGGTCCTTATTTACAGCTTTTGCTTATACTACTCGAAGAAGGCGACTCTTTGGTCCTTCAGGAGAATAGCGGGGCACTGACCAAAAGAAGCAACTTCATTAGTAAAAATAGGCTAGTTGTTACTTTTGGACTGAATAGCATTTTTACATTGTAGCATTCAAGATTCTAGTAACAAATTTTAATACCATTCTGAGTTAGGTGAACTTCTAGTAATCAGATTATTTCTGTTGCTCTTACTAAATTCTACTGGGAGTAATTTGCTAATCCTAGATTCCTAGATTGCAACTGTCTTCACCTTAACAACTTCAATTTTTTTTTTTTTTCTTACATTTATTAGTAGTACTTATTTTGAAAATAAGTTGATACCTTGTACTGGTGGTATAGCAATGCTCTTGGAAAGTATGGGAGGCACCTTTCTTATGACACCAAGCAGAAAATATTATATACTTGGCTCAGCAGTAGCACATCAGATAACAGTAAAAAAGTGGGTGAATGCTGTAATACAGATAGTATTTAGCCTGAATGGGCTGTGAACAAAAAAGGACTTTCAGTTCCATCTGTTTGGCGTTCTCTGTGGTTTCCATAAAGTTTTAAAAACCCTTTTATTACTTAAGTCAAACAACTATAGGCTTTTGCCCAAACTGAAATGCATCATGACTGGTCTGTGGACATATGTTTGGGCATATATTATGCATTACATAATCTTACACGAATAAAACTTCTTTCATGCTAAAGAGCTTTAATAACTGCCAGCCATAATTGGTTTTGGCCTATCTGGGTGGTATTTGCTGTGAATGAGCTCTTCACAGATTTTGCAGCTGTACTCCTCTGGTGCCAGATTGGAGACTAGCTGGGTAGTAATCACAGAAGTGCTTTGTCAGCTAAAGGACCATGGCCAGATAAATTCAAGAAAGGCAAAGCCTTACCTGTCATCTTTTCATGTTATGCAGTTACTGTTAGGGCTGATGTTTGCTTTTTCATCTTGGAAGCAAAAGTATTACCCTATCCTTCCATCCTGTATAGACAAATTTGTATCTTGGCCCTTCCTTCCTTCCTTCCTTCCTTCCTTCCTTCCTTCCTTCCTTCCTTCCTTCCTTCCTTCCTTCCTTCCTTCCTTCCTTCCTTCCTTCCTTCCTTCCTTCCTTCCTTCCTTCCTATGAAGAACATAAATATTCAGTGTGCTCTCGGTTGCTCAGTTTAGCTGGGAGGACCAAAGAAAATAAACCTACCTGTTCTGTACTCAGAGAAAAACCAGCAAAATGTACAGTGTCATAGAGTCCATGGAAGAAGAAGCTAAAATTTGGGACTTTATCCTTTTAAGGAGAGGATAATAGCTCATATGCTCCAGGATAATGTAGGGAAAAGATGCCTGTTCTCAGAAACTTCCCTAACATGCAAGAAAGGTACAAGGTGAGTGTCTCTCCATCTTCTGTCACCCACACCTTGGGGATGCCACACTGACCTTTCTCCCACTGTTTAGCAGTGCTGAGGTGGTTGCATCCCAACACAATCACTCTCCCATCACCAGGTGGCTGCCTGACTCCAAGACAGCTGACACAAAGGCAAAATACTCTGGAAATTCAAGAAACTGTCTGGGCTTTATCACAATGTTATGCCAGTACTATCCATAAATGAAGTTCTCTTTTTACAGTTTTCCCTCCAAATATGTAGGGAAACCACAACAACCTATACAGAATATGGAATTATATGTGTCTGGTAAAGCCAATTTAGTTGAAATTTTAGTTGAAATCTGGTTTAAGATGAAAGTCTGACATGTGGCCCATATAGGAGGAATCACCTAGAAATACATCTGCTAAACTACATGAATGTAGCTTTTGAAAGAAAAGGTGTCGTGTGTGTTTACATGTAGAAGGACATTAAAATAAAACATGAAGTTTTAATCAGGACAGTCAATTTTCATAAATACAAAGAGATTTAGAAATTTGTCTATATCATGTTAAAAGGTTTCAGAAGCAGGGTTTTTCTAACAGCACTGGAGATGAGTGTCTTAAATACTAGGGATATGGGGTGTAATCTTGTCCTCTGTGGGTGGTTTGCCCTGGACTTCAAAGGAAATGGAACATCTTTCACAGGCACAGGAAGGAAAAAGAATCTCTAGAGTCAAAAGATGTGCCTTATAGCCCCAATATTTTCCTAAAAGTACACTTACTAATATCACTATTTGGCAAATCATGTTCAAAACCATAAGGTGAAAAGATAGCTATTAGCTGTTTTCCATACCCTTCAAGATGTGACAGGTTATTTTCCCTGCATTTTTAACTTTATTTTCCGTATTTTTCTTTTCGCTCTTCATTCCAGCACTGTGCAAAGAACATACTTCCTTTTCTTTTCATGACTGCACTTCAAATATTTATCCTGTAGTGAGTGTTAATCCTAGCTACCTGTACCTGGTACTTTATTTCCCCTTCACTGTCTGAAATCCCAGTACCTCACCAATGCTAAAAATGAAAAAGCTGTGCAGAACATCAGCTGGCATTAATTAACCTTGATTGCAGGCAAACTGGTTTTTTATGCTGGTGACTCATAAGACACCCATTTTCACCACTGATCAACACCACATCCAAATAGGAATGTGATAAATTAAGGAGAAAAGACTTCGATTTTTGTCTTCCTATTCCACTGGGGAATAGGGAACTCTTCAAAGTGAAATCTGACACAGAAATTCTAAGTTTTAACTTACCAAATATTTGGAAATATCTATAATTTTTGATCATAATACATGCTAAGTCATGCCTGATCTGCTGGGTCTCCTGATCCTTTTCTAATTACAGATATTTACATTATGTTTTGTGGTTTTTGTTTTAATAAAATCATGTCTTGTTCAATTTAAAACTGTAGGATTATACTATTGTATAGCAAGTTTAGTAGAATTGTACTATTTTATTTACAAAATGCTGCACATTTGAAATAGACAGTTACCCAGTCTCTCTTGGCAAATATTTAGCATCTTCTGGTTGAAATTAGACATTACCTATGATTCCAGGGGAACTCACCATGGGAACATTCATTATTTAAGTCTGTGAGAGGCTGGAGGGGAAGGGGCTTAGCCATCAAAGTTTAACAACGTATTACTGTAAAATTCTCTTTTATTATGTTAGAGTATAAAGGTCAAATCTGACTTCAAAACAAACGGTAAATTTAATCTCTGTTATAACTCTATGGAACTGCATGAGAGAAAGAAGAAATATGGTATGGGGAAGACAAGAGAAAGAAAATTGAACAAAACTGAAGCAAAGTAAATAACTTCTGATGTATAAGAACTACTGGAGCATACTTTATAGAAATTCCACATGTGGATTAAATTTTTATTATCCTCTTCAACTTGCTAGATTCCTTTTCTAGCAGCTTGCTGAAAATGTGTAAAATCTAAAGATATGAAATACAATCTAATATTTATACACTCAGTATATATAGTCTGTTAAATTATTGTATACAACAAGTGATAATATTGCAGACTGTTATGATGATACCAAAAGTAAATCCATTATTTCTGCCAGATACCTTCTTCTAGATGTACCATCTATCATACATATGGAGACAATTTCACTTTAAAAGATTGAAAAAAGCCCTGCGGCTACAGTGAAACTACAGGAATGTAACAGTCAATCTGACATGAGATTTTTTTTATAAAAGAGAATTTTGGCCTGTTTCTTTTTTACCTTGCAGCTTGAATACTCATTTATGTATGTTTGAAGTGGCTGTAAAATATTAAAATTGAGATCATTATTTCCAGTCACTCACATTGGACTGAATGGTTTGCATGTAGGTAAGAGACAGCCTGTGTAACTAGACAGTGATGAAGATGGCATACCTGCAAACAGCTGCCTTCTAGCAGCTATTGCTGCTTCATGCCATCAAGAATCTTTAAACAGACTGGTTCAGAATTACATTTCCTGGGTCTCTGAAAATAGTTTTTCTTTACTGAGTTTTTTATATAACCATGGCTGGAAGCATTTAGAAAAATGTCTTTACAGTATTCATGTGCTAAATGGATGGTAACAGATTATATCTGAAAACCAGTTGCTGACTACAGTTCACACTTGCATCACTTAAAGTTATCTATCTGTCCTTGTATCTGTCTAACTACCAAGAATTTGTTCATGGCAAAGATATGTAACTGTCAGTCCGTTATATAAAATATTTATATATTCTTCTTACAAACATTACAGTGAAAACTCCAAGGTTTCCAAAACATGTCAGAAACTTGTTTCTGAGTCATTTGCCTGTCTGGTAACACCCCAGTGCGACCCGTTCTTGTCCTTTGTTGCAATTACTGTTAGTTAAACATAAAGGCTGTGAGAGATTTTCATCTGCAGAGAACGCAGGTTAAGCAGACTGCCATGTAACCATAGAATCCCTGAATCCCAGCAGAGCTTGGCCTGGAAGGGTTGTCTACTACAACCACCCCTGCAAAGAGCAGGGACATCTTCAACTAGATGAGGTTGCTCAGAGCCCTATCCAGCCTGATCTGGAATGTTTCCAGGAATGGGGCATCTGCCACCTCTCTGGGCAATCTGTCCATGTTTCACCACCTTCATTGCAAAACTTCTTTATTAAATCTAGTCTAAATTAATCCTGTGTTAGTTTGCAACAGTCGCTACTGAAATTGTTTTTCCTATCTTTCTTAAAAGTCCCCATCAAATATTGTAAGTCCACAATAACCTCTCCCCAGACCCTTCTCTTCAAGCAGCACAGCTCCAGCTCTCTCAGGTTTTCATTACAGGAGAGGTATTCCATCCCTCTGATCATTTTCATGGCCCTCCTTTGGACACATTTCAATAGGTCCATGTTTTTCCCATGCTGAGGACTCCAGAGCAGTATTCCTCACGAGGTCACACCAGAGCAGAGTCACCTCCCTTTACCTGCTGGCCAAATTTTGATGCAACCCAGGACACAATTGGCTTTCTGGCCTATGAGAGAACACTGCTGGCTCACACTGAGCTTTTTATCCACCAGTATCCCCATGTTCATCTCAGCAAGGCTGCTCTCTGTCCATTCATACCCTAGCCTCTGTAGATGCTGGAGGTTGCCCCAAGGCAAGTGCAGCACCTTGCACTTGGCCTTGTTGAACCTCATGAGGTTCCCATGGAGCCCCTTCTGGAGCTTTCCCAGGTCCCTCTGGATGGCATCCTGTCCTTCACGTGTGTCAGCTGCACCACTCAGCTTGGTGTCAGCCTGCTGAGGGTGCACTTGATTCCACTATGTCATTGCCGAAGACATTAAAAAAAACTGGTCTCAGTATGGACCCCTGAGGGACTGGTACATTCTAATTCCTCAAAAATCACTGAATTTAAGACTCCCACATTGTGCATCCTTCTGTAGGATGGCAAAGAGACCAATTCTGAGTGGAAACTTCAGATGTTGGAATAATACCAAGACAATGTTGCACAAAATGGAGTTTTACTATTTTTTAATGTCATTGGTTGGTTGTTTAGTTAGTTCCTAATTGAATTTTTAATATAATTACTTTCCCCCCCTCCATTTATCGGAAATAATAGCTTTTAAATTAGACTTATATTACCATATTTATTTTGACATTCACCACCAAAATACTCAGCCATTATACCATGCATGTAGGAACACGTTCCTCCCATAAGTTAATTGGTTTCTCTGGTGTTGTGTTATAATCTTCTAAATGCTTTACAACATAAACCAGTCTTGGTCTTGACCATCTATATTTCATCTGTCCCCTGTGTCAGTAATGATTCACACTCTCAGAAAAGAGACTCTGCCTATAAAAGGAAAAAAAAGGCTCTCCTTTTTTTTGTCATGAGAGAATATTGTTAGTGTATAATATATATTCTTTAAAGAGATCATGTTTCAGCATGGGAAAGGCTGTTTTATGGATTGAAAAACCAGTGGGCTTTGTTATCTAATAGTGTTAAATGATTGGAGTGCTCATCTGCTGCCCGTTATACCTCTCAGTTTTCCAGAGTGTCCAGTTGTGCACATAAATGGTCTTTAATGTTGTTATTGATGAGACTGTGGGCAGAGCAGGGCTGCTAAATAAAAGGAGAGCCTTGATGCAGTGCTGGTGTCCAGAGTTTCTTTGCAGAGAGCAGCAGGATGTAATGTGATTAGAGACTTGTGGCTGGCACTGAGCCTGAACACAAAACCAGAGGCATTTGCTCAGCCCCAGCAAACACTGGTTCAGAGGTCAGAAACCATTAGCACTGGAAGGGTGGAAAATAGATACAAGACCTGGGCTGCAGAACCACATCAAGGCAGAACAAAGCAACACAGCTGTTTTGGACCGCTGCTTATGCACTGCTCAGGCAGAGCTCATTAGTGGCCAGCTGAAGAATTGTGCCTGTCTGCCAAACACAGAGCAGAGCTCCTAAGAAATACTTAAATCTGAATTGTGCTATTTTTCCTTGTCTGGCATAGTGCAGCTCAGGCCATGTATCCCCATCTCACGTGTTCCCTTCTGCTGCAGGGAGGGAGGTTCTTGCAGGCCCTGAAGAGAAGGGAATTTTACTTCCTCTTGTCAAATCCCTACAGTGGCCAGGGACAAGCCTTTCAGGGTGTCTGATGTGGTTTATCCACACGTGTTTGGGAGGCAAAGAGCCTCAGTCACCTCTTACTCTGGACCAAAGCAGCTGCCATGGCCAGTGGAACATGAACATAGACTAGGGCAGGGCACTCAGGATCCAGGGGTATCTAGGCTGTGCTCTCTCACAGGACTTGATTGTTTTCCTGATGCTAAAATAAGTTTATGCTGTCGAAACTGTTGCTGTGCTGCTGGCCAGGCTGTTTTTTGCTTGCAGTCTTCAGAGAGAGCTGCTGGCTGCACTGACAGGTTCATAGGTCTCAGTGGGGCTTTGTACTTTGTGTGAGTGTTCAGAGGCCCTCACCAGCCAAGAGTGGGAGACAAGGTCTGACCTGAGCTATGGCAGTGCCATATGACTGTGACTGAGAGGAAAGGGTGGCATCTATCCAAAACACTAATTTTGATTGTTTTCAAGGCCTGGCTGTGAAGAAACAATCCATATCGGGTGTGGGCAATTTTTCAGTATGCTATGAAACCAGTGTACATTTCTGTATGTATGATCATCTCAAACAAAAAAATGTCCAAGTAACCCTGCTGGATCTCCCAACACTGACAGAAATTTTGGTCCAGGATTCTGGCAAGACTGGTTACTAGCTACTTCCTTAAATACTTAACTTTGCAGACAGAGATATCAATGAGGACAGCAGCAGCAGCTTCTGGTATTTATGAATTCTGGGCCCTAGATATTGAAAAAGTGTGAAATAAGAAGCTATATTTCCACTTCATCTCTGTTCTATTTATATGGACCCACACGTGCATAATTCAGTCACGGGGGAAATATGAACAACTACACAGGCAAAGACTGTCATACGTATGCTCTTCTGAGGTGTTTACCCAGAGAATTAACTCCCCCTGCAAAACTCGAAGATTTAAAACTAGATGTGGAAACAGCTGACACAAAGATCCTTTCCAGAGAAGGGGAAAGAGTCTGGAACAAATTACCCACCAATGACCGAGCAATAGTGAGAAGAGCTTTTTGGCAACCAGCCTTTGCAAGAGGAAATTTAAATTAAAAACGTTTTTAGTTTATGTTATTTTAAGTAGAAATTGCCTGTGCAACTTGTGCTGATTGAGAGCACTTCTGCACTGCTCACAGAATTTGATCTAGTAATTTTTAGTATAATTAGATAAAAAGAAGATGCTGTACATCTCGTGTTTTTCAAAGTCTTGCTGATTAGTAAGACTGAGATTCTTAATCAATAATTACAGCCAATTCATATTGTCTATCTCTCTCAGGGAGTCACTCTTGCCCTGTGATATATTTTGTAATTATATTACAGGCACAAAGTTACTTCCTGAGTGTTTTCCAGTCTCTGTGCAGCCCTCATTTCTCTTAGTTCTATTCAGTTTTATTTGACCTTTGGTGAGAATATAAGTCCCTCCTGCATTTTTCCGTATCCTATGTCTTTGAAAAACCCATTCCTTTCAGCTCCAATGTCTTCTAATAATTTTCAGCTTCATGTCATATATTTCTTTGAATTTGCTTGAAAACGAATTCTAAAATCCTTTTTGGCAGTAATAATTTTGGAACGTTTTAGTGAAACTGAATTTTCTCACCATTTAAATTAAGAATGTCAGAAATACTGCCAGTATTGAATTAAATATTGATGAACTAGCTGATTTTAGACAAACAAGTGCTATTTTGAGTCTCTTAATTTTGGAAACAATTGCCCCAGATGTCTAAATATGAGCTGTCATTTGTGAGACCAATGAAAGAAAATTATCTCTCCTTTCCTCACATCATTGTTGTTTCTGGTGAGAAACAGAAGCTGGAGAGTTTCATAATTCATTGTGAGTCTAAAGGGCATGATCTACTTTTTTCTCACAGTGTGGCCAGACTAATGTGTCTGACAGGATCTGGTCCTGAGGATAGCAGCTGCTTCATAAATCAGAGAGGTTTGCAGTCTGCATTACAAATTGATCCTTAAGACATAACCTGTTGCAGCAGAACTGTTCCAGCTATTATTTGGTACCAGTGACAAGAATGCTAACACACCAACTCACTCCCTGTCTGGTTGCAGAAGTAAAGATGCTTCCATGTACAAAGAGCTTTGACTGACTGGATGCTACTGTTAGACAGTCTTTGTCCTGTTTGTTGAATTGTGCACAAGCTTTAATACAGAAGTAATAAAGAAGAAAAAGGACAGCTGGGGAAATTAAACACCAGGCTACATGAATGTGATATTTGCTGAGCTCCTGTTTTTAGGGAAGTCAGACGGTAATACAGATTTAATATGTGAACCTCAGAAATTTGTGCTTCATGGGATTTGTTTCTTTTTGTTTTATCCCTAAATGTTTGCATAGGTACAGGAGACTGTTAATTCTGCTATCAAGTCAGCTCCCATACAGTTGTGAAACCTTAGTTCAAAATGTGAAGGAATTTCCTTATCACAGAAAATGAGACAGATGAAATTCAGCAGTGAAATAACTACATCCTCACACATCATGGGCCTCTCACAATGTATTTTCATTTTTTGAGCTGTTTTTCCTAAGAGATGCAAAAGGTAGTTTCTAGGTAGCCTGATTTTGGAAACCATTGAAAACTAGGCAAAACCCAAGACATATAAAATCACTGCTCATTCTAAGAATATAAGCTGAATTGGAAGCTGTGCTGAAAAAGAATTGAAGATTAATAAACTCAGGAATGTATCTTATCCATTACATTCTTATCATCATACTAATGGCAGTGATGGGGAATTTTCAAATAAAGCTTGATGAAATTTTTCCATTGTTCACATCCTTCAGGGTTTGCTTTTTTCAAATATACTTAAGCTTTTTTCAAATATACTTAAGCTAGTACTGCACCAGACATGTCTCCTCTGATTTATAACAGGGAATGTCTAAAGGTATATGATTATAACTGATGCATTGTGGCAACCTTTTTAGCAGGAGTATGTTCTTAATGCTGATGGACTCAAGAACTAACCACACCAGCTAGTAAGATCTTACAAAGTCTGAAGTTCTTACACTAGAAGACATTTCTAAACTCTTGAGTTTCTTATTCAGTTGGCATGAGTTCTCAGTTTTGCAAAATTGAAATGCAGTAAAGTGGCCTAAAACCTAGAGCCAGGAAGAAAGACTGTGACTGTGGAGAAGAAGAGGAAGGCAAAGCAGGCTAATCCTCAGAGCTGAGTTTTACACAGTGCGTGGATGAGAGAGGTCCCCAGAATGCTGCAAGCATTTTTCCAAAGAGAAAGACTTCATCTGTAGGGAGGGATCCCAGTGTAATTATATTGCAAGGGGAGAGCAGTGGGGGCTTGGCACACAGAATGCTTTTGCAAGAGCACACAGATTTAGGTCTTTGGGGATTCTTCCAGTGAAACAGAGTGTGTCAGTCTATGTGTTACATGGAACCATGCAGCATGTGGAGATTTTGGGATTACCTTTTCAGATCAAGGTATCCACTTCCTCTCAGATGTGATTTTATTAAACAGTAATGCTGTGGCACTATGAAGGAGATGGCAATAATCTACATAACTAGGTATCATTACAATATTAATGATGGCAATGAAATGACTGCTAATTTTAATCAGCAATGAACTTTATCTTTTGACAACCTTCAGAGCAACAACAATATTCTTATTTGAGTTTGGGTTTTGAGGCACAGAATAAATTACTTCCCTGAGGCAGTTACTGTACAGCAGCTCTTCACAAAATCAGCTCTCTCAGCTGTTTCATGCACTTCAGATTTCTCTAAGCCTCTTGAATTTGCTGTGGGCTAAGGCATCAGACTATGAAAATGTACATTAACTTCCCATCCAGTGGTAACCTGTTTGTTGGTCTGAGCTATTTCGCAGCTGATAATTGACAACTGAGGTAGCAAACAAAGTCCAAATTTTTCTCACTTTAGCAGTACAGTGTTCCCCTTCCTTCTGTGTAGCACTGACTTTCAAATGCCCATGTCTGCCTTTTTCAAAATATTCAGCCCTCGTGGACACAGATGTGTGCTGGATTGCATCAAACATGCCCTATTCCTGCCCATATTGAGCAATCTTTATTATTTTTATTCAGAGAGCAGATTTCGGTATTAAAGGTTTCGAGTGTTTCTATAAACAGAATGGGAAACTACTCCAGCTTTGTCAGAAGATTTGTTGAGGAATGATATGAATCTGCATCTAGTTCTTGTGCTGTCTCCAATGCCCAATATTAGCTGTTGTCTTTGGGGATCTATCCCACACAAATACAGTTTTTATTGGCAAAAAATTATCTGAGCTGCAACAATGTCTGCATATCTTAACATCATAATGTTATCCAGCAGAACCTTTTGCAAGCATCCCCCAGCAGAAGAATCCATTTCAGCTCTGTCATTCCCCAGACTCTACTCTCAGCTCCTCCAGCCTCACAGCAGATCACCTCTCCAAAAGTGCAGTGCTGTGCACAAGATGGCCCTGGTGTTAATCACCAGGGCACAGCTCAATACTTTTACTAACATAAAAAGCTTGGTGGATCCCTGTGCTACTGCTGTTAAACACTGACTTTCTGTAAAAAAGTTTTACTCCCACAGTTCTCATCTAGAATTCCCTTTCTTCCTCCATTTAATTATGTAAGATGATGCTTGTTTCTTCTGGAATGTTATATGTCGTTGAAAATCTTGACAGGGAATGCAGCTTTTATAGTTAATTACTTTTAAAGAGGAAGAAGAAGAGATAGGAAAAACATCTTTTAACTATAAGCAGCTTCAGCTCTCACAGTACATGAGCACACTCTGTTGGATTGTTCTGATAATGACTGTGCAGAAGAAATGGTCATTTTGTTTGAAATACTTGAAACTTCTCTTCACCAAAAAAAAAAAAGCAATCTTCTTCATCTCAGTCTGATTCTCAAATTAAATATATTCCAAGCTATAAATTTATGAATCCAAAACCCCTAAAATATTAAATGCAGAGATTATATATTGATTACTTGCAGCAAATACACAAAAAAGGAACACTTTCAATTCTAGCTTGAAGTCATAATGTCATAAATTAAAAAACAAAAAGGAACATGGATGAGTTGTTTCATTTCCTATTCTCTATTGGTTTCTATATAATGACAAAGGTTTTCACAATATATGCTCTAAACTCTAAACATCCTAGTACCTTTTGTATCTCCCAAGAGAGGGAAGAGGAAATAAGGAATATACAGATACAAAAAGGCAGATTATGAAGTTGCCTTGCTAAATTTGTAAATTGTCCCAGTGAAATCATGACCAGCTATCAGGTTTTATGCAATTCATAGAGTCATAAAAAGGCTTGGGTTGAAAGGAGCTTTCATGATCATCTGGCTCCAAACCCCACGCCATGGGCAGGGATGTCACTCACTAGGCCTGGCAGGTCCACTCCTTTGAATGAATTTCAAAACTACTTCTAGGGAACCATTCAGGCATCAGAGAATTGCCACTCTTAGTAGAGAACACTGCACATGCAAATGTTTTGCTGAATAATGATAAGGTTAATGCCCATCATGAGCTTACATGCTTACAGGGTCCTGTGAGTGTGGAATGACAGAATTGTACATATTTAGACATTGGTATGGCAATGTAATGTGAATGTGCTTTGCACTCTAAGTGCAGGGTCTTTGATGCTCACTATGATTACTTGAATTAAGTGTAATCCAGTTTGGGAAAAATTATTAAAATGATGCTTTTTCCTTAAGCACTTTAACCTCAGTAGTGAAGTTAGAAAAAAGCTGTGTGTAGATTTATTACAGAAATTTATTATAGAATTATGTAGACCCATATTTTTTTTTCTCATGAAATATTTAAATTAGGACTATTGCAATAATTTAAAGTCAAATCTAATTTATCTTCTCAAATTTGAATGCTGTGTTTCATATGATATACTATTGTCGCAGCCAGGATTGTAACCAGCATAACCTAGCAATGTCTTGCTGCAATACAGCTATGCTCATTTTGGATCTCTGCTGTGATAATTCATAAATATTTTCTATATAATTCTATATTATTATAATTATATATTATATATTATTATATTTTTGTAGACCTGGAGTGAGAGAATCACATCCAGTCTGTGTGGGCCAGACAGGACCTGAGTATCACCCGGCTATTTCCTGATCTTATTACATCTGGTAAGAATAAATGTTTACTGGCACTTCATTTCAAACCTTGTCCATTCTCTCCTGTTCTGTTTGAACTCTTAAACAATATTTTATTTCACACACTTGGCTGGTCTACTCCCTATTATAAAGGAAAGGTTTCACCAGCTTCCAGTAGCCTGAGCTTGTCCAGCCTCCAGAGGAGAAAGAGTTAACGGAGACAAAGGCGCTGTGAGATCTGACCCGTGATGAGGGATGGCGTGAGACCCGGCATCCCGGGCCAGTGCCCGCCTGTGCTCAGGTCAGGGCGCCAGGGAGGAGCCAGGCCCCCTTCAGGCATCCAAACCTCTTTGTTTTCCAGGGAAGGCAAAAACCTCAACTCAGGCTCCTGAGGGGAAGTACAGAAACCAAACTCAAAAGGATGTTTTTATCTTTTAATGCAGTAGATATTGGGGTCAGCATGCTTCTCAGCAGTGATGGCACATAGCAGGGGAGCTCTCCCTTTTCTCCCCAAGGTTCAAGAACTGCTGTCTTTGTAGAAGACAGCTTGTGGCTTCAATATAGTTTAAAACAAGAAACACAAAAAGGGGAGGCATCACAGTGCAAAATGTGATGACTGATTAGAGTCTTGCACACTTCTAGGCTGAAAAAAAATTGAAGATAAACCAGGGGAACCAGTGCTCAGTAACATTTATTTTGGTTTAGTCTAGAGGTTCTTGTTCCTTTTCTATCAGATGTTTAACGGGATCATTACTATGGTCACCTTGCACATTTAAGAGCATAAGGCTTTTTATATGTTTGACATGAGTACTAAATGCAATCTAAAACTAGCTTATCCTTTGTCACATATGAAGCCTCAACTCTTTTACAATCCTCTCCCCCAGACAGATGACTAAAGCTGTCTCTGTGAAATATAACTGTGCCTTGACAGAGACTAAATATCCCTTTTCTTCAAACAGGGATTTTTACAAGTGGGAAATTAGTCTTGCATTTGTTTCTCCCTGATTTTTCTGAGGTTGAGACTCCTGTTACAGAGAGGGGCTTGTCAAGCTTTTTTAAAGGCTCCCTTCATGTTAAAATGTTTGCAGTCCGACTCCCTCTGACGTTGAGGCAAAATCAAAAAGAAGGCATATGCTGTTCTCTGTCTCTTGCCATGGACAAGTCCCTATTTTTAATCTACAAATCCAGTAGTTTTCCTGAAAATAAGCAGTTCTGAGGAGAAAGCACAGCCTGCTCTGCAGACCTCTGGTGACTGATGTTCTCTAATCTCCCCAGGAAATTCCCACAGTGCTTCATTGTGGGGTTCTTTTTGATGGGAAAACCTGAGCCTTTCTTCAGCACCTGAAGGTCATGGCTCTGTTTCATCCACCACAGGGTGAAACAAACTTATTTTCACATGTTTCAAAGCATGTCTGATCATTAAATCCAAAACTGAGCAATGTTCCCCTGCCTCACCTCATTAGTCATGGAAGACAATGAGACTGTCTCAAAAAACTGATCCAAATATATAATCTGATCCAAATCAGTCTTGTATCAGAGAGCAAATAATAATATAGGTCTTGAGTAGAACAATAAACAGGATAATTGTGGGAGACATTTTAAAAGTCAGTGTCAAACTGGATTGCAGAGAAGGCTGAGTCTGGCTGAGTATTAATGAAATGGATAGAAATAGAAAGCACACGTGAGATCCACAAAAGATAATGTGAGAACATATGTTCAGCAGTCAATAATGTTGAACTTGTTGATCTTGTCAATAATGTTGAACAAAATCTTGAACTCTGTGGGATGTAGTAGTTTTTAAAAGTATATTCTTAATCTGCAAGGTACACAGATTTGTTGATGGTCCCTTTTCATGCTGTTACCTTTCAGGATTTCTCAAAAAATGTTTAAGCAAAAATGAATTTTTTTATTATTATTTGTAAAAAGCTGTTTTTATAACATGCGCATACAGCAGTATATATCTAATAGTAAACATATTATTATATTAATATTTAGAGTCATTTTCATGTGATTCTGTTTTCAAGTTACTATGCCAGGAGAAGCAGTTGAAAGGAAGAATGAAGGTATTTATTTAGCATTGATAGATTTTTCTATGAAGTTTTACATCTTGCCTTTTACTTCTCATGTTTACAAGTCTGTCTTCAAGGACTGCTTTCAAGAGGACTTAGTCAGTCCTCCTTATTCCCCTTTGAAAATCAAGGCCCTTTGTATAAACCATCTATAAAGCACCTAAAATGTAGACCATAAAACTGTGTTTCATGCACAGAAATCTTGGCCCTTACAATTATTTCCTTAATGAAACTGTTCCCATATCCTACTACAGCAAAATATATCCGCAGATTAAGATTCTGCATCAGCAAATAACACAAAGTGGAACCTCAGCACAAATTTTAATATGAGAATAGATGCTGTTGGAATGAAAACACATCTGCTATCATTGTCCAAAGCACTCCTGCACATTTACAGGTCATGGTAGCACATGTACTCAATCTGTAAAGCTGTGAAATTGCCACTGCATGGGGAGCACCCATCCCCAGATTAGACCAGCAGGATCTGCAAAGAGAATGAAGCCTCAGAAGATCAAACATTTTAATTCTGAAAGATAATGCCTATAGACAACAAAGGTTTAGGATTCATGTTTGCCCTTATTATTGTGTGAAAATTTACATTGATATGCCACATTTATTTCCTGAAATCAAATGGTATTAAATCAGTGGAAGATAGAAATTACACTCCAAATACTATTACCATTTAGTAATATTTTTTAGTGAACTGATGCACTGCAAGATGAATCCAGAAAGGCGATTTTGACCCAGCAATGCAACACCTACTTCTGGCAGAGCAATTACAGATGAATGCAGAAGCCTCTCCCCCAGCCTTTGATGCTGAACATCTGCACTCACTGATGCCAACTCAAACCCAATTCAGCCATCACTGGCTGACTGGCCAATTGATTGGCATCAATTTACTACCCTTATATTCTACTTTTTTTTTTTTTTCTGAAGAGTTGATCACAGGAGAAATAAAATTGCTTAAAAGCTGTCATCATTCATCCACAAACACTACTCAGAAGTATTTTAGAAGTGTTAAATTCCAAGTTAATACTAATATAGATGTGCTTTAATAATTTGAATATTCAATACCAATTCAATCACTATCAACAGCTTAACCCAGAAGAAATAAAAATAAGATTTGGTTCTCATTTGGACTAGTTTAAAGGCACTTTGACCTCTATGATATTATCATAGCTCAAATGTTTCTGTTACAAAAGAGAATCCATGTGGAAATCTGCAAATGCTAATCAGTTCAAACATGAAGAAGTGATAATTAAATTTGATCTCCAGTTTCTTTTTATATTCTTCCCAAGACATAAAAAGAACACAGGCAGAGAGTGGTCCTGATATGCTTTAGTGAACTGTCATAGAATGTGCTAATTACCTAGCAAATTCAGTTTCCAGAGTTATTTTTGTCATGTACAATCTTTACTTGAATACTGCCTTGACTTGTCCTGTGATGCCTTTTTGCTTTCATTAACCAGAAATGATGCTAAAACTGAATTTTTAGTGTATTTTTTTTGAACATGAACTTAAAAATTTCCATATTGTGTATTTTAAAGAAATACCAGTAAACCTATATCCTAGCAAATTTAAGACTTGGACCTTTATCCAAAAGATTACAAGTATATATATAAAGGAGGGCCCTAAACCTCAACACTCAGATTTTATTCTGTGTGTTAGGAATTGACATAACCTTTAATAACAGCTAGTGAATTACTTCTGTGTGCATTCTGGTGACAAACACTTTACTGAGATGTAATCAGTATTCTCAGGTTGAATCAACCGTTAATTTTAAAAATTAAACAAGTTATTATTCAGTGTGTAAAACAAAAGATGTCAATAGATACCTGTCTGCCAGAATATTATATTTGTTTTCAGGCAAACAAAAAGCTATTTTTCTTTTTCTGTATCATAGTGGGAGGTTTCTTCAGCTCAAAAAAAAACCTCAGAATTATTGACTCATTAGTAATAGAAATAATTGAAATAATTTAGCCACAAGCTTGCTGAATCTGCCAACTATATAGGTAAATGTCGAAATCTCACAGTTAATACTGACAGAGTTGCAATAATTTCAGTTGTGACACACCACAGGACTTTAACCAGTCAATAAGATGACTCCACATCACACAACTTCATAAATCTCAACCTTTGTAAGAGCTATAAAGTATTTTGAGACTTAAAAGTACCTCCAGAGTGCAGAGCAGACAGCTCAGTATTAAAGTGATGATGACACCTGATCATCCATCTTCAGTATCCCTTGCATGAGGAGGAGGAGCATGTGTCTGCGTGGATGCATTTGTGATTTGCAGGAGATCTGAAGTCTCTCCCAAATCCTGCACTGTTGCCAACAGTAGGAGGAGGCTGAACAGGAAGGTGGGGAAAGCTCTCCAGCTGTCACGTTTGCAAAATGGTTTAATCACGTCAAGGTGTGCAAGGCAGGGTTTGGCTGTGCACGGTGGGTTAGATCGGCTCTTTGGTGCTATCCTGAGCCTGTGTAGACTGGGTCAATAATCTTCAACTTCAGAGCTAGGGCTTTGTGTCAGGAGACAAAATTTGATCAGGTATTAAAGTGTTTAAACCAAAAATCTTTCCTACTTTTTCTCATCCATGACTTCATTACCTGGAAATCTCTCTTTCATATATTTACTTATATTAAAAATAGGTTTCCCTTTCTTCAATAGTGACAGGTCTGTATAAATGTTCTAGTGATGTTATTCATTAGACAATAAACATTAGTCTGGCTGAGATGAGCTAATGTTGCTTGACAAGCAACAAATCTGAACAAGCCTGCCTATCTGTACTGCAACCATCCAATTTAAATGTATATAGGCCTCACTTTAAACACATTATTTCAAGTACTGTTTCAGTGCCTTTCTGGCTTTTTAATTCAGATGTAATTTATGATGTTATTTTCTTTAAACTGGGTTCTCCTGCTTAACATGTTTACCACGGTGAAACTGATTTTACCTTTGGAGAGGACCAGCATGTGTGTTGTATGTTGACATGAGACACAAAAAACAACCCTGAGAAGGAACTGAAATCTGCTTAATGCAGCTCTCCACATTGCAAGGTAGGGTGCTGGCATCTAAATTCTAATCTAATCTTGTGTAATTACATTACTCAGGGAATGCAATCAAAACTTTGCCTTCCTAGGAAAGAACTCAGAAGGACTTAATCAGTGAAATAAAACACAGGAATTTTATCATGCTACCAATAAATTAATTTGAAAAACTTCTCAGATAGGAACATTTTACAAGCTTTGGAATTTTTTAACAGAGTTCTAAAGCATTGATTTAATTCACTATTTTTGTAAAATGATTTCTATCTATCTTTTCTATATTAATGTCTTGGTATGTCCTCTATAGAATGACACAGAATATACTACAACTCTCAGGACTAATTCAGGCCATTCTTTTCACTGCTTTATATTTATTCCTGCATACTTTAGCAGTACTTTGCCTAAATAAATATGTTTCTGACTAGTTTAGAAATTGAAGGTAGGGAGTTAAACTCATCTAATTTGCTAAACTTGTCAGAGCAGAGAGAGATTATTGCTATTTGTTAAGAGAGAATCTGCCTCTTTTGCAGTGTGTGATGGTAGGTAATTTCTGATCTGTATTTGCTGCAGTTCAGAACTATTGATGAAATGAAAAGTAGAATACTTTGGGGTAATTTTCATTAATTCTTCGTGCTTTGTCTTTTTTATCTTTTACAGGCAGATCAGCCTCAATACAGCACGGTGAGAGAGGATATCTTTAAAATGTGTATAATGATATTCTATTATGTTCAAGGATATTGGGAAAAATAGGAGGATTTAAAAGAGGATGCTTTCCTGTGCTTATTTCCAGCATGCTGAGAAGAGTCTATTCAGAATTAAATGTCCCCACTGTGACTCACTTGAAAACAGTGAAAGCTGAGAAGTGCAAGAGTGCAACCGAGTGAAAGTACCTGAAAAACACAAGGCAAACTGTTTATAATTAATGGAAAATCCAATGTTTCTTGATAATAAAAGTCAAGGGATATATTAGAATGTCAAAAGAACAGATGTAAAAAAGATCAGATCCATCTATTAGTGTCTAAGATAAACAGGGAACCTGATTTTTAATGTGGTTTTATTAAATAATTGTGGGTTTGAGGACTGAAGCAACCTGTGGGGAAGGAAACCAACAGCAATCCAGCAGAAGCACAGTTCAATATTTTTAGGAAAGTGAGAACTTGTGGGTGATATTGAAATGACAAACAGCTTCCTAAAAACAGTGAGGATAATGTTTTTTTCTGGATATAACATAATGAAATAGAGCCTCAACTGTAGGTGTAACTCAATAAAACAGAACATTTTCCTTGACAGATGATATCGCAATAAAGGCGAAATGAATAGGCATGATAAAAATCTATGCTATTTTAGGGTAGTGCTTTAATTTGTGAAGTAATGATCATAAAGTAGTGAATCTGGATTGCAGAATTTTGTTGGGACATAGAACTAGCTAAATAGTCAACATAAAATAAAGAGTCTGATTCCTTTCTATTGCCTGCATATTTCTCCCATCTGTGGACCATAATATAAATTGCTGAAGCATGCTCAAGTTCTCTACAAAATGTTCAGCAATAAAAGTTCTTGAGCACTCATAAAAATATAAGTCCTTATACTATATCAAAATCCCCAGTCTGGAAAATATGACCTTTATGAATAAACTGACAACGTGAAAAAAAAAATTTCATTGAGTATGGAGAAATACAGTGAATCCCAGCTGCTAAACTGCTACATCATCCAAACTCTTCTTACATGAACAGCAGTGTAAATTATTCTACTGAAAAACTATACCAAAAGTATAGAGTGGTCTGAAAACCCTTTCAGTCTTTAACCTGTTGTTTCCTTGCAAACACTTTTTGACTCCCTTAACCGTTTTTTTTCAGCACAAGAATAACTGCCATTCAGGATAATATCCATACCTAACACCTGAGGACCTGCTGAACTACCCCATCCTAATTTGCATATGAATCAATTGCCTACCAAATAAACGGAGGTCCAGAGAGAAGAGTTTACTATAGTTTTCCAGTAGTGATTTGCAAATAGTCCAAAATCCAACCTTTTAACTCTTTTTCCTCATAAGCTGTGACATATACTACAAATCATGGCCCAGTTTCTCAGTATTCCCCTCAATATAATAACCTAGAGCACAGGGCTTTATATTTCTGAGACAAATTCAACATCCACCCTATGCTTGAAAATAATCATGTGAACCAGTAACGTTTTTCGTTGGTATTTATATGGGCTTGGAATTTCTGATGATGCTGGCCTCCACCTATTTGGGAGCAACAGGATGGTGCTTGCTACCTAGATGAGGCATCCAGCTACAATAGATAATGTTAGTGAGCTTGATTCCTTATCCAGCCAATGGAGAAAGGCAGGTGCCTCCAGAGGCACGTGGGAACATCTACATTTAGATGCACAAACATAAATGCTGTGGTTATTTATCTGGACCTTGAAGGGTCAAACACAGAAGGAGACCACTTGTCTACTTTTAAACATTTATTTTGCACTGGTTTATAAACATGCCCAGCAGAGGGAAGTGTCTCTCTGTGTTTTGAACTCTCAGCCTCTGACTGAGTAGGGGTGGCCTGAGCTGACACCCCTGAGCTGACATCCAGAGCAAGGGTAGCCCTTGAGCTGATGAAAATAGGTGTTTCCACTACTGAAGTGGAATTATTTTAATAAAGCTGAAAAATTTTCTGTTGTGTTTCCCCATGCTCTGCAGTGGGGCACTGTGGACACAGGACATTGGTTACATTATTTGAGGTTCACATGTGCCATATTCAAAATGCCACAAAATAGCACAATGAAAATACTTTATAGAGGAGGAAAAAAAGATTATAAGTCAAATAATATATCTGATGGCTACATAATTTTTTAAGCAGCTAACCTAAATAGCTGTATGACACAAAGAGAAAAAAACCTAAAATGCATCTGGCTTGTTGTCCAAGACAGCTTTCTGTCTTGGCTATGAGAGGGAGACAGCTCCTTGATAGGCAGATGGGGGTCTACAAATCAGTGCTGATGACAGGAGGTGAGGGAGGCAATCCCTCAGCCTGCTCTCCACATTTCCAGGAGGATCAGAGCAATGACAAATTTCAGCCATTTGATAAAGGAGGGCACAGCAGTAGTACTGCAGATACAAGGAGCACATCACACTGCAAGTTTGTCATGCCAGCATTTGTGGGGCCTTAAGAAAGAGGTATGCTGATTTCAATTGAAGATTTTCTTTGGCTCTTCTAGCTTCCCCCCTCCACTGCCAAAAGCCCACCCAAAATTAAAAAAAAAGCCAACAACCCCAACATCAAACACATCAAAAAACCCACTAAAATTCCTTCCTGGTTTAGATTTAAGAGGAAATCAGAAAGGAAAGTACTGATATTGGACAGTAAAATTTTGTTCCTGCTGCAGCTTAGCAGGAAACCTGCTGTGAAGGTTGAACTATGCTTTCTCTGGCTTAGTTCTAGTGTTGCATGTGATCTTAGACTAGAAAAAATCTGAATGGCTGTAGTTTACAGAGGAATATTCCTTGCTTCCATACATACAGAAATCTCCTATGACTGGAAGTCAGTTGCACAAAGCAGTTCCTAATCACTGTCAGTGAATAGCAGAGCATTACAGATTCTTCCTGCATTTTGACTGATCATAAATTCACCCTTTTTCTGATCTTGGTGACAAAACAAAGGACAGTATTATAGACCTACATTTGCTACCCATAGTCAATCTTTTCTTCAGGATCAAAATGTTTATTTCTCATAAAAATTCTTATATTTTATATGGATTCTCTACTGGTGACCTTTTCTTATGACCATGTAATAGCAACACTATCTTTCTGCTTGTCACACACTTCCTTGCTTCAAAGGAATGGAGACTTTTTTGCACTTAACTTGAAGGGGGGTGGTGTTTTAAAATCCCATGCCTGTATGAACAATTAATTAAGAGCTCTTAGAACCTGGTCAAGTTATGAACTATGGTTTTGGAGCCTCAGTTCTTCAAAAGAGACCAGCAGCAAACTGAGGCTTAAATTGTCACTCACCAAATAGATAATGACACTTTTTCAAGACCCTGTCATTTGATCACTGGTCCCTGTATTAGTTCTGTTAAGTACTTCTTTGGCCAAGTGTCAGGTTTAGCAAACACTGTGTAATTTGAATCTTCCAAGTAGATTGTACAGGAATGCACACCAACTTATCAGTGCTGGGAGGAAAAAAACCTTGACAGCGTTGGATTTCAGACACGTATTACTATCACTAACACTGTCTTTGTTCTGTGGATGAAGGGTATTTACACAGACTGTGTCTGAAAACCGGGTTTTGATGGTTTATCACAGTTAGATCTCACTGTTCCATTTCTTTTGACTGAATGTGTGCTTTTCCATCTGAAGAGCTGGATTCCAGAAATTTCAAATGTTTTGCTGCACCTCTTTTTATGGGGACTTTTGTTAGATCTCAAAGGAAGTCATGTCTCAGGGAAAAAGGCTGTCAGAGAAGAAGATATCCAAAGATAGGAGATTAATAGAGAAGAGCTTCTAAAGTGTTTCTATTTGTGTTTCAGACAGAAATCAGAGTATCTGCCTTGGAGTAACTCAGCTCTTCTGTTTGTGGTTTAAACAAAGCCTTTTCACAAAGCTACACCTAAGGTGGCATAAACAGACCAGACCTACAGGATCTGGCAAAATTGGTTTGTGTATCTGCATAAGAGGAATGCATTAAACAGCCATCATTCAGGATACCACATAGGACAAAAACATAGGACATTTAATAGTTAGGAATAATTTGCAGCAAGGACCACTTGCCTCTGTACAGTCATGATCAAAAATTTTACTGCCAGTGCAAAATAGAGCATTACACAAAATGATCTCTCCCTGCTGTGCTCCTGCACAGCATAACCTTTGTCACAGACAATGATTTTAATAATCTTTCCAGAGATTTGGAACAGCCTGCAGGTGTTCTTGCCCTTAAGAAATCTCACTCGTAGGAAGAGACAGGCATCACTTCTGGGTGGTTTGATTATTTTCCCTACCAAATTTATACAGCAATAAAGCAGATTTCTCCAATGTCTGTAACAAAAACATATTTTGCAATTGAAAAACATTATTTTTAAATTTGCCTAAAGCTCTAATGGCAGATGCAAATCTTCTATTCATATTTAAGACTCTACTCAAAATATTCTCTGTTTCCTGGAATATTTTCAGTAAAGTGAAATACAATGCGGACACAGTTTTGGTTTTTTAAGTCCATGACAAACATGAAGCCATAAGTTTGCAGCTGGCTGCTACAGAGGTGAAATGTCAGAAATTTTCTTCATGAGAAACCCTGTGACAGAGTGCAGCTGGTATGTTTGATCACCAGGAAACTTCACACAAGTGGCCTTATCAGAACATAAGAGAAACAACTTTCACCTGAAGCAAATCTTTTGCTTGGGAAAAAAATATTGATTCTGAAGACACAGTATCAAACACAGTATTATTTTCTCTTGAATTCTTCTTTAAAAACTCCCTTGCTTCACAGACTCTATGATTAGATACATTCCCAAAAGATTGTTCCTCTCTGTTTTAAGTGCTATTACTGTTCCTGAGATTCATAGCTTGTCTTTCAGTGAGCTAGCTTGGAGAAGTATTTAGTCCCAAAGTTGTGTTTCAGTTTGAGCTGGAAGTAGTGAAGCTGCTCTTCTGGGAGAGAGGTGAGTCTTTTGTGTGCAGGAAGAAAGAGGAGGCTTAGCTGGTCTGCAGCCCCAGGCACTGTGTTAGCCAGGACACAGATTTCCACAGCAAAGGAAGAGAGCAGCCTAATCAGGTCTGGGAAGGTGAATCTGACACCGGTGTCACCAGGGGAAAGCACTGTGTCACATTCCCTACTGCAGTAGTTAGATACTGCTGCAAGCTGGGATAACTTATTGTCTTCTGCATCTTACGCATTCTGGGCAGAAAAAAATTTAACAGGAGAGTGCAGGAAGGCATATTTCAGAGGTCTTCCAGGGTCTGGGAATCAGTCCAGGTACATAAGCCTTGAAATCTTCCCCTTCCCATTATATAAGAAAGGTGAGATTTTTTTTTTCCCCCCAATTAGACTTTCATTCAGTAATGCAGAAGTTTTCAGCTGTATGTGTGCTATAAATAACTTCTCATCTACAAAACAAAACATAAACACAGTGCTTTTGCTTTTGTTATATGGTGTCTCCATGTAACTTCCTTTCGTTCTACACTTGTACCAGAAGGGGAAAAAGGGTTTTGCAGACCTGTATTTTATTCTACGTTTGCTAACAGTGTACTGGAGATGAGAGCATGTGGTTTGGCTAGGCCACTGGAAGCAGATACAGGATTTTTCTGTCTCAGTTACCTTGGAATGCTTGTGTCAGTGACAGGCATTGACAGCCAGCAGTGTGGAGGAAGATCATCCTAAACTGGAGTTTAAGCCATTTCTCTGGCATGTAACACTTCTCTCTTTTGTACATGCATATTCATTGCTACCCAATTCTCCAGTTCTTTTTTAATCTTAGACCTTAATCTAAGACCTGCTAAATTTGGAAATGTCAGACTGCACTAGTTCCTTTTTAAATCAGAAGATGGAAACAATGTTTTTGTTGCCAGAAGCTGTCCAACACATCCCTGTTGACTTCTTTCTGTTAAAATTCATGATGATGCTGCATGCAGGGAACTGGACCAGATCACTGATCTGGTTACCTAGAGAGAAAAGAAAGCACTAAAATATCCAGTAATTAAGTCCAAATGTGACGTGGGGTTAGAAGTAAGGTCACAATTTTATCACCAAGATTATCAAGTTATTGCTAAATATCTGGGTGCAACGATGTTCCTTAATCATGTATGGGTTCCCTGTACTCATTTGCCTTCAGGACTTGTAGCAAACCATGGTCTTTTTCAAAAGCACTTTGTTTAATTAAGGATGGCAGTACCAGCTTCTCTGAAAATGTTGAGGTGAGACCCATTTATATCACTGCAAGGTGCAGTTGGCCTTGAATCAGTTCAGCATAATAGCATGTATTGAATTGCTACTAAAAGCCACTTAGAGAATTTAATGCTTTTTCATTTCATCTAAACTCACCTTATTTGTTTTTAAGGTAGAATTTTATAAATATGGGCATGGCAAATATTGCATTGAAAAATGATCTAAACTGTAAAATAAATGCTTTACAGAACTTAATGTATCACTTATATTAATGTCTTGTCAAGGGGCCAAGTTTTTATTTTGGTTTCAGCCTACATTTAATTCAAGACATACACTGCATTGCACTAGATATGTGACTTTGTTGTAATTATTCATACTTTACATACACAGTAGTGTCCAAGCTATTTATTGCTTTAGAGCTATAGTCAAAATTAGTTACTCTTTGATTATTGATATTACTAGTGGAATTATTCAGTCACCACATTAAATTGACAAGAATGTTCATTATTTGACAGAAAATAGGTGAGATTCTATATCACTTCTGTAGCTGTCAAGCCCTGCCATAACCTTTCATGTAATCCATTCTATTTTGGGGCAACCCACCATGTTATCCATTCTATTTTTGGGCAAAAACTGCTAGGAGGGAAGGACGCTAGTTACAAGCTTTCCCAATCTTTTTAGAATCAATTTTTCATATATTTTAATTCCTTTTCCTGTCAAAACATATACCATTTTTAAAGTTATGCTTCTTTCAAAAGAAGACTATAATTTCTGAGACATCATCCTGCATTCCTCAGAATTATTAGATGCAGAGGAATAGGGAAAGGCTTATTTCCTTGATGACCATGGGATTTGCAGACTAAGACAGGCCTTGACATGACTCATTGTTACTCTCCTAATGCCATATTCAAGTGCAATGTAAAGCCTGTTTGATCCCTGGTTAAATCCAGATTTGAAAGGATTGTTCCTCCGTAATCAAGAGTTGTTTCATTTGTTGTTCCTTTCCATTTGATGTTTTATGTTTTGGAAATGTGAGAGCACTTTAGATTGGGATCTGAGGCTAGGTTTTATGCTTTTGTGACAGAAGTGACCTGTTCCATGTGATTTGTATAACTAGCAATTGCTCTTGAGGTGCTGCCCTACCCTACTCTACCAATATCTACCCTTAGGGTGTTATTTCCTCACTAGTCCATAAATATAATCAATATTTTTTCATAGGTTTCAAGGCATGTTTTCATCAGGTTTGGCAAAGCCATAATGTCTAGAGGTGTGATAAATCAGATTGCAAACTTTGGATTATAGTAAACAAGCACATAAAGCACATAAGATCAGAGGCAGAGATATTTGGGTACCTAAACTTACCTAAATTGACTCATTGGAATTTGGGTGTATAAAGCCCAAATATATTAGATATTTAAGTTAAAAATATTTAAATTGACCATGGTACACTGAAATATGACCCTTTTTTCTAGGGTATATGAGAAGAAACACTCTCCAAAATCTCTTTCCACAAGAGATTTTTCTCACAGACTTGTTGTGTGTCCTCTTTCTTCTATTCCCTTGGTCCTTCTTCAGCAGTGCCTGCCTCAGGTGCATCTCAAATTTCAAATGTCTATTATATTTGAGATTTGATTTTGTCCTTAAATCTCTGAAAAAATATCTTGTCTCTGATATCTTACTTATTCTATCTCTTCCAAAATAATTCATCATCTGGCCTCATTGCACTCTTTCACCTTTTTTTCTTCCCTCCTTCATCCACTTTACCCTTCATATGAGTATCTCTTTCCATCAGTGAGGTAGAATTTGGGCTTGTCTACAAAGCTGAGCAGAGACAGAAGCCTGTTCTGCCCACATTCTCAGCTGACAGAATAAAATCCAGCTCCTGAAAGCTATACACCATGTTCATTCATCCCTGAGCCTGCTCTAGTAACCTCAGCAACTCTGCAAAGTTCACTAGCTGAGCACAGCTGTGGCCTTTTCAAAGCTTCAAGCAGGGGAGGGAAAAATCAAATTTTGCCTCCTCAAGTATAAAGGCTGGGGCTGTGAATTGAAAGGAAGAATTATGTGAAAGTGGAAAGAAGATTTGCAGAAAGATGCAAGATACACTGGAGAAAGTTGAGTTTTCTGCTTCCTGGAAGGGTAAAGAACATGCTAACATCAGTAGCTGAGAGAGCCCATCCTCATGAACAATATCCCTCACACATGTACAAGTCACCTGTGTGACATGCTACAGCCACACTTTAAGCAGAATCCAGCCCCAGTCCCCAAAGCCCCAGGGCTCTGACAATTCAGAATAGTCTGTAAAGGGATGGAAAATAACATTACCCAAACCAATCCATGGTCACAAATTGCTTGCTTAACATGCTTTGCCTTGATCTTTCTGCTTTTTATTGTGGATATCAATATCAAAACTAATCCATCCAGACTGGGGACAGGTGGTAGAGTTCATGTCTGCCCACACACAGCACTCGAACTCCACAGTTAAACCTGAGAGCAGTCAGATCTGAGTAGTAGTAACACAGCAGCAGAAGTAGTAAAGTGTTGGAGTTTCATCTTGCAAAGATACTTCAAAAACAGAAGGCAAACTGCAGTTTCTGTGCTACAGTGACAGGAGAGCAATTAGCCCCTGCTATGTGTTCTTGTGTTTATGTGTTCTTGCCATAATCTGGTACAAGCCCTGTGCTGAGACATGATTCTGCAGCAGAGCAGCAGTAGCTGTAGCAGACAATTAAATCAGTGCTGGCAGTATCATATTCCCTCTTTTGACATTATTTAACAAATAATTATTTAACAAATCTAACATACTGCCCTGACTAGAGGAAAGGTACCAGTTATTGCTGGTGTAAGCTGGATCAGCTCTGCTGGTTCCAGACTTCTTTCTAACCCTTCAGCAATGCAGAAATTAAGACATGAAAGTCATGCTCAAATTTTGGCTCATAAATTTTTCTCACAGTATCATCACTCTCAATAAGCCCTAAAGGAAGTTGGCATATGTAGTGCAGGCTTTTTTAAAGTAAAAAGATAGGAAATAAATAAAATTAAAGACAGAGACCTTTTGCAGAAGTTTCACTGAGGGAAGGTATGCACCTTTCATAATGTTCCTAACTCTAAAAATCAGAAGAAAAAAAATAAATTTCAGCTAATGTCATTGATATGAGATAAAATATATTAACTTTTTTTTTTTACATGAGTTAATGTTTTTTTGAAGTAATAGGTTAACTCCCTCTGTTAACTGTTAGATTTTTTGATCTCCATTTCATTTGGCGGAATAAAAGTGTACTATCTTTTATCTCTAGCCTTTAAAGCCCTAAAACTTTGTTGGTGAAAAGAAATGAAGCACTCATAGTAACAAATTACATTTCTGCTTTCTCAGTCTGATCTCTCTTCAGCCACATTCAGCCAAGAATTCAGCCTCTTCAAAGTACTCCCACAGCATGCCAGGGGAAATCAAAGGGACTTAGAGCCACTAAGTGAAACATTTGGGAATTTGATGTGTAACTGGTGACTCCCATAACACTACAGTTTCTTTTGTATGTTGTTATTAAGCAGGTGTTTCTGAAGAAGGATTTCAGACCAGCAGTTTGTTTTTCTTACAGTTCATCCTGCTCCTGTGCCAGATGCTCAGGAATGCCAGAGAATATATTCTTAGGCATGCAACTTTGTGGAATGTCACCGGATTCAAAAGCAGAAAAAGCCTCATAGGAAGAAAACCCATTTCATATTAGTCCGCACACTTCTGTATGATTTATAACACTAATTGCTTTGCACATTTCATTATGTAGATGTCAGCAGTACACCTCTGTGTGTCCACTTTTTAAGAAAACTTTTCCAGAAGTCCCTTCTCTGGTCACCTGGTTCTTCTACTTGTTTTCTAAAAGACTATTTGCATTTGAGTAGCCTTTTATTCTCACTTTGCTGGGATGGCTTCACAAGGTGAAAAACTTACTAGAATTATACCCTTAAGGATATCTACTTTCCAAAAAGCATGTGGCATTGCTTTGTTCCTTTTGAATGAGTTAGAAACTGACACATTTAGGAATATCATGGAGGGATGGATAAGCAACTAGTTTAAATGGTTAATTTAGTTTAATTACTTAATTATAAAGGAGGAACCAAAATTATGGTTAAAAGTTTTCTTTTCAAATAAAGTGTTTTTACAGCTTTCACTTCAACATAATCCTCAATTAATGGATATATCCTCATGCCTTGCAAAAAAAAATAATATTAGCAAATAATTTCAATGTCTTTAGGCCACATTCCACTCCTGGTGTGGCAAGATTGCAAAAGCTCATGCACTCTTCCTTTTCTTCAACAAAAAGCATGTTCACTTACTTCCCTGCATCCAAAAGACTGACATGGAGGCTTATCTGGTCCTACTATTCTGAAACCAAACCAGATTTTCAGCTTTTATCTGTATTAATGAAACTGCTCTATCTGTGGAAATTCTCCAGCTGGAACCTGCTTTTGGTGGGTTTCACTTCTGTCCCCAGAATTTGATTGAATGGTGGATATGGCTGGTGAACAAACGAGCCATCCATCTCCTACCTACCAAGCCTATTTCTGAGCTGCTTTTCTTTCCTCATTCGTGTCTTGACCCCAGAACCAGTAAGTTTTTTATGCACTCTCCCTGTAGGTAGGGAGGCTCATATGGGCATTCATGGCCACTCACAACGAATTCCTTCCAGCTCAGTGTGTTCAGACATTAAGTTCCCAGACAAGAATTTCCTGAGACGCTGCTCTCTGAATTTTCCTCTCTTGTTTCTCATGAAGGTATCGGCATGATCGTTCCTAACCTCAGTCATCTAACAATAGCACATATATAATGTATTATACTGCAAGATGGCTGTGTGGAGTTGTTTTCTGACCCATGTTTTTAGGAAAAAAAGCAGGCTGCAATAGAGAAAGGTCAGCATAAGCCCTAGACAGCTCTCAAAGCCCTCTCCTCTCAAGGGTTAGGCTGTGGTGTACAAAAAAGGGAAACTCAGTTTGACAGTTCTGGAAGAAGTATGCAGAAACAAACACAAGGAGGCCTATGTTACTCAAAGCTTCTTTGTAACATAAGAGGTACTTTTAACATGACATGACTCAACATAAGGACGGCAATTTAAACACATTTGCTTTGCATATTTCCATGATGGTTTTGGAAAGTTATAAAGTGCTATTTTTTTCTGAAACAGAAATATCTTAGCTGCAGAAAGTGGATCAAATTAACTACAGCTTACCAACATTTGAGTTTTGGAAAGTCATAGGATAAAAGGAACTTTCACATCATATGCAGATGTGGTATTTTACATTTCATTCTTCCATCTAGTCCTGCATTCTAATGAATACTACAAACCATGTGGTGTTTTTAGGACTCAGTACATGGCTTCTTCAGTGACACATTTTTACCCTCATTTAGATGGTATTTCAGTGCATTTTCTTATCTTTCCTGCCATTTCAGGTCAGACTGCTCAGTCAGTCAGCTTGAGGTTATGGACACATCCACTGTTCAGACTCACGTTAGCTCCATTGGGCTTGTGCAGTGGGAGTGAAACTTTCTGGAAGCAGCTCAGGGATGCTCTGTCCACAGTGAGAATCAGTTGAGATAACACCCAAGGGTGTTATGAAAACCCTTCAGCCAATAGTCTGGTCAATGTAACATAACACATCCCAACAGTATCAACGTTGCAGGTGCTGCTAGTACAGGCCACAGGAGAGCACAGTGACATTTGGGAGATGGGGGATGTTGGATAGAAATATGGGAATATCAATAATGAAGGAAGGAAAAAAAAAACACCTCCTATGAGCCTGGAATAAAAAAGAACAGCTCCCTCTACTACCTTATAGTAAGGATTCTTGGCAGTGAAGCTGTGGACGTGTTCTTACCTTTTCTGTGACTGCCTCTCTCCGTACATGTGACTGAAGAGCTGTGTCCGAGCTCAGCTTCTAAAATGAAAGTAAGAGGGGAAATAAATATCATTAATTTCCATTTCTCAATTATGAATGCAAAGCTCTACATAGGAACAGAGCAGTATAAAACATCTGCTCTAATTCTCATGGTATTGGGAAGGAAGATGTGTACCTTTGCATGGAAGTCTCTATACAAAGAGACTCAGGCACAGCTCTGGGAAAGCACCAAGGCCAAAGGAGAGGAAGACAAATATCTGATGGGTCTTAGGACTATGGCTTTATTCAGAATCTGCACATATACATTCTCCTACCACATATAAGGAAACTTGAAGAGCAAAATTGTACACTAACCTGTATAAAAAATATTACATATAACCCTGACATAGAATCTGACATGTATTCCTCATTAAAAACAACAACCTTGTATCGTTTAAGGGCCCAAAGTAAAGCAATCTTTATTTATTAAATAATATTAGTCTCTACATGGAAAACACAGTAATTTTTAGTGTAAGTCCCATAGCCTCTACCTCTAACCATATGAAATCTAGGTGTCTATGAAAGGTTTGCTGTACAGGCTTTTGCACTGTATTGTTGACATAAACATGTGGGATCCCTTGTGCTCTGAACACACATTTTAGGATGAAGTAAACTGCCCTCTGGAGATCTTTAGTTCAGTCCCAAAGAACTAAAGAGGTATTCAACTTTGACCAGATACCTAACTTTAAGATGTTTGAGTAAATGAGATAAACTCCACTCTAAGTGTACACAAATTCTAACAAAGTACAAGAATTTTAAAACTCTTATCTACCTTTGTTTATAGTTCTGTACTTTGTACTATGTTCCTTGAATCCCACACTCTTATCTCTAAGAAATCATTATTTTCATTCGTACTTACTGAGACATCGAGAATTTGTTTGCTGTGCATAAGAGGTAATCCTCTAAAACCAGAAAAGAAATGAAACCATTTTTAACATGCCACAGAGTTATAGCACAGAAGATTCCACATAATTTCTAAGAATTGAAAATATTAGCCACATTGTTTGGAGAAGGTCCAGGTGGACAAGAGGAGCAACTTGCTTTGCTGCCTGTCTAGTGAATTTTATGGTAACTCTTGTCTGGACTGTGTGAGCACTCTAGTGAGTAGCTGGCAGAACAGTAAAAATCAACAGCAATGCCCCAGTCAGTGAATCAAGCTTGGGCTGTCTGGGGAGCTGAATCACAATTGTGCTAAGTTTTCTCTTCAGTAGAAAAAAAGGTTAGCAGTTGATAGATTTGACATCACTCTACATCCACATAGAGCAGGGCAGGTAGTGGCACTCTGCATCCAGTCCTCCAGATGCACAACATAAGGTGCATCTGGATCAGGAGTCCAGGCTTCAAGTGCTTTGTGTATGTACTGCAGCTCAGATTAGAGCCTTCATACAACAGGTAAAAGCGATTGCCTCTGGCAGTTACATTTGATTAAATACAACATTTTTAGCTTATCTGCTTAAATATTATCTTCAAGATAAACTCTGTGTTAAGAAAGCCTTGTTTGCATGCAAAAATAGCATAATTGCTATTATAAATGCTTCTAATACATGTAAATGCTTGTTTACAAGAACAGCCACAGATTTTTGTCACGCAGATGCATTTCAGAGCTTAGTAAAGTTTAAATTCTTCATTATAGTCTGAGTTGACTGCTAAGATTTTAGGTCATGGATTTTTTTCTCTCTGATTGCCTGTGTTTCCTATGTGAAAAGGACACTTTCTGTCCTGGGGACAAGGGATGACTAAGCAAAACCTGCTGCTGCATTATATGCACAACAAACATGGAGATTTGGTAAGATCTGGTAACGTGTCCTCTTGACAGCTACAGTATGTGGCTCAGCTGTTGTGGAGCTACCCATATTTACTAAAACCAGAAGGTGGCAACAAAGACTGTCTGACATTTGCAATAGAAAGGCCTGAAAACACATAGTTGAAAACCTTTATTTTTGTTAACAGATTTAAAAATAATGTGAGCATGGGAAGTCACTTTCTCTGTATTAGTCTTAGAATTTGGGGTAGACAGACTTCCAGTAATCTCCAGAGATAGCATCTAAAGTATTATGACTCCCACAACCCAAATACATTATTTTTTAAGAATCATCATGAATGAATCAATTTCTCTGGGTTTAGTAAATATATAATACTGTCCTAATATCAATATATGCATCTGTTATCCATAAGAGTTTAGTCATCTTCACAAATATAACATATACATCTGTGCACATGGTTTAACTGGCAGTGTGCATCTTGGTTCTCAGTCACCTAATCTAGGTTTTATCCCTCCTCACCTGCATTTTCTTCTCTGTCAGACTCCTGGACAGAACAGAAGGGGAAAGTGCTTTCTCTGTAGTAGTATCTAGTCAAAATAAGCTTGATTATGACAGGCTGTACTAGAAGTAAACTGAATGGGTTGATAACCTAATTCATCCACAACAATCCTGAAGCACCATTCATCCCATTATACCTTCTCGGAAAATCAAATCTTTGATTCTGCCCTGAGTTCTGTCACATATCTCCATGCCATGTTCATCTGCTGCCTCATTTGCTATCTCCCAATTTTTCAGATTTTTCCTATATCACTTCATAAACTTAAATGAAATTTCTGTGGGGTATGAGGTGTATGATACATATATTTTACCATTTTTTTTTATTTTTTATTTTTAGGAAATTTTGCTAACTAGAAAATTTACAAACTAAATACAATTTGAACACTATGTTTTTCCCTCTATTTTTCATGGCTTTTGAATACTGCAGAAAATTTAGAGACTGAGCAAAAGACTGAGCAAAATTTATTGACAAGAATTCTGAATCTGGCTGCCCACGTGCTTTTTTATCTAAATTCATATTTTTACTTTCAGTTATTCTCTATACTGCTATATTAACCTTCTACCTATTATTTTAGCAACATTTAGATATTTTGAGTCACTTATCACATTTTACTCTTAGCCATTCCTTAGCCAAACTATTCAAATTTCTCCTGTTGTTCCACCATAAACTGATTCTCTCTTTTCATCATTTTTATTACTCTTCTGATCAATCTTCATCTGCTCAATATCTTTCTAGAAATGTGGTGTTCAGAAACTGAGCCTCCCAATTCTAGGATTTTGTGGTATTAACTGCATAGTTACTTAGGGCAGTGTACTGTGCCTGCTCTGTCTTGTGTGCATCCATGTTAAGAGCTGAAATGTAAGGATTAGAGAGCTGCAGACAGTCGAGGAGGAAGCAAAGAGCCATCTACATTCCATTCTTCAGCAAGCACATGGAGAAATCTCGTTCAGGCAAGTACCTGCTTACCCTGCATTAGGCACCACACTTGCATGTCAGTCAGTTATTAAGCATATCATCAGATAAAATAGATGGTAAAGTGTGCTTTTTGCAATGATTTCAGAACAAGCATGAAATGAGGAGGTAGTGAAACATAATGTTGGCTATGAAGTAATTATTTGGAAACTTTTCAAGAAAAAAATGAAGGAGGGGTATTGTCAATTTTACAGCTAAAAGTCTGAGTTTGGTGACACGATCTAAAAAACCATTCAGTTCAGCCAGTTCAGCTCTTTTATAACAGGTCTTCTTTGGAATAACAGCTTTCTCCAACTGCATTGTAGTTTCCTGAAATCACTTGTCTACAAAAATGCAACCCACTGACCTTACTGGATACTTTTTGAATTCTCCTGAAATTTCACTAAGAAATAAGATATAATTCACTAAGAGCATAGAAGTACAATCAGCAAAGGAAAAATATTTTCCTCATCTCCAGAACTGAATTAGAATAGCTAAGAGGATATTTATTCTCTGCATACATGTGTGAGAGCAGATACCAGTGTGTGACTACCAAAGATTAATGCTGGCTTAAATGCTGGTCCACTTATGATGGCTGCTATCAGAGGAAAAGTATCAACTGAGTTAATGTGGAGTGTTGACCTTGGCTGGCTGCCAGGTGCCCACCAAGCTGCTCTATCTGCTCCTTTCCATCAATAGAAAGAGGTAGAAAATAAGATTAAAAACTTGTAGGTGGAGATAAGGACAGGAAGATTAGAGAGAAATTAGTCACAGGCAAAACAGACTCAATTCAGGGAAAATAATTCAATTTAGTGACAATTAATGACAAGTTGATAGTGAGAAATATGAACATAAAAAAAACCACCCTCCCTTCTTCCAGGCTCAACTTTACTCCCAGGGACAGTGAATGGGGGCTGCAGCCATATGTTGTCCCTGATGTTCCTTTCTCCTCACACTCTTCCCTGCTCCAGCAGGGGGTCCCACATGCTGGAAATGGTGAACTCCTTCCTGAACTCCAGTGTGGATCTGCCCCATGGGCTACAGTTCTTCCCAAGCTGTTCCAGCATGGGTCCCTTCCACAGAGTGGAAGAGTCTTCAGGAACAGGCTGCTCCAGCATGGGCTCTCCATGGGGTTACAAGTCCTGCCAGCAAACCAGCTCCAGCATAGGCTCCTCTCCCCATAGGGACACAGGCCCTGCCAGGAGCCTGCTCCAGCACAACCTTCCCAGTGGGTCACTGCCTCCTTTGGGGCATCCACCTGCTCAGGTGTGGGGGTCCTCCATGGTCTACAGGTGGATCTCTTCTCCACCCTGGACCCCCGTGGGCTGCAGGGGCACAGCTGCCTCACCATGGTCTGCATACTGGGAGAACTGGGAGCAGCTCCTTCTCCTCTTTCTGCACTGACCTTGGTGTCTGCAGGGCTGCTCCTCTCCCATTTTCTCACTTCTCTCTACAGCTGCTGTTTTGCAGCAGTTCCTTCCCCATAAATACATTCTCAGAGAGGCACTACCCCTGTCACTGATGGGCTGGGCCTTGGCCAGTGGTGGGTCTGTCCTGGAGCTGTAGGAGCTGTCTCTGGCTGACACGGGGGAGCTGCTGGTGTCTTCTCACTGCAGCCATGCCTGCAGCCCCCCTTCCACTGCCAAAACCTTGCCCTGTAAACCCAATACAGTTTCTAGAACTTTTTTCCCTGAAAATACCATGATGGATTTTAGTAACACGGTCAAGTGTGCTAGAGGCAGGAGACAAAGAGACCCACAGGGAGATATTTTGTTATTTCTCTGAACTTCATCACCTGAAATAGGCATCTAGTCTAAACTACTTTGTAATTTAACCTCTGCAGTGAGCAGAGACTCATAGATCTATAGAGCCATTTATCCTCTCTTAAGGTAAACACCTTAGATCAGTAGGACAACTCTTTGCAGCTGGTCTATCTCTCTGTTGACTTTTGGACAATTGGTTTGGACTAAGAACTTGACCTCTAGACAAACAAACGTAAGTCGTTTGAATACCACCTGTACATATTTGAGTATTTTGAATATTTTTATTTTTAATGGAATACAGGTAGAAACTATCCTTATTTCTAGCATAAAGAACAGAAACAGAAAAGACAGAGGCCTTCAAATTGTTGACAAGGGAGTAACATCACCACTTACATAATTTTTTAGGAAGGCAGAATTGCCTTTTTGGGTTGATTAGCCAATTTAAGTGTATTAACTTTATTAATATTATTGAAACAAGCAGGAGCTACAGTTGTGTGCTATAAATTTGTACTGCTGGGACCTGTGCAATAAAAATCTGAGATCAGTGCAAACTAACAGAGAACTATAGGAAATAAGGAAAGGGAGGGGCAAATTAGTAGGGCAAGAAAGAAAGATAAGAACATGACTAATTATGACAATTAATGTTGTCTTCTGAGTCTGACAGATATAAATTTTAAATTACAAATTACTGTATAACAGAAGCAGAAACATTCCCACCTTTTGTTTTCAGGGCTTATGCTTTGAAACAACCATTTCAGACAATATGAGAACCTTTTAGATGGTTAAATTAGGTGGTTAGATGGGTCATTTCTGCCTTTTGCTTGTTGATGTGATCATTACTTCTACAAAGTGATAGCACCCTGTTACAAGAAGTACTGAGACAAGAGGCATGGACAGCCAAGAAAGTTTTTTTACAGCACATTAATTACTACTAGTAAAAGAATCTGATAGAGCCTGATGTGCTAATTGATTATAACAAAGCTCTTTACATATATCCACTCACTTTTTTTCCCAGGCCTTGGAATTCCTCTCCCTCAAAGTTGAGCACTGAGAGGGAAAAGAACATTCTTATGTTTTCAGTGATTTCAGGAATACTGAGATGAACCTTATTTTCATCTGCAAAGCATCTCAACATTTTCCTAGGTTGTATATAAATGTTGAGGTCTAATTCTGTCTGACTGAGCAATGATGAATGGCTGATACCATCTGGCAGTTTTAGGACTGTTATGTCAGCTACTTTCCCTGCTGAGATCTACAAAATAATCCCTTATTTTTGGAAAGTCCTTTAAATAAAGTCCCAAAATCTATAGCAACATCCAATTAACCTTTGCACTGGGTTGACAAATTCACTGGAATTTGGTGTGATTATGCCCATTATCCTGAACACTTTAATCCTGCAACAAATATTACAATTCTTCCTTCATCTGCCTTTCATGAAAGCAGGTTAGAGCAGAGTCATCCATGTGCCAGTCACCTGGCAAACCTGCAGGACTTCACCACGGAAATACAGAGAGCACACAAATTATAGCAAAGGGATTTTTCCAACACTGACAATTTTAGGAAAGATGCTTTTAAACAGAACTTTATAGCTGCTGAAAAGATTTAAGTTGGTATCATTTTTTCCCCTCTGGCAATCTACCACGACAAGCATTCTTTTGGTTAAATAATGTCATTCATGTATCACCTCAGTGACTGAACACTTTGGTTAGCAAACATTCAGTAATTCCTTTAATTTCACATAACAGGAAACTGTGCATACTTGCACACTCTGAGATTGCTTATCAGCAGTTCAGGTAAGGTCAAATTTTCCCCTGACCAAAAGAAGGGAGGTATCTCATTAGACATCGGCTCCAGTGATTAATTTTGTGGTTGAAACACCATCAGGTTTTTGAGCTAAGTATGCAAAAAGCAGCAAACATTTCTAAGTGTTTGTAAAAGATTTTACAGCCATATCAGAGGTTACATAAGTTGCTATTTTTTCTTATAAAAGGTTGAAGAAAATGCTTCTTTGGAAGCTAGGGCATCCTTTTGCCAGGGCTATTCTAGGATTTGAAAGAAGCATGGTAAACTTTGGTGGTGTCTTCATTTGGGTGTGAGCTGAAGAGATTCCAGCCATGCATTATCACAGTCCTGGTCCAGATCAGAGACCTGGACAAAACACGTTGTCATCTGCCCAGTTTTGTTAGGACTTCTTCTGGGTTTTATGTTTATGCATGGATTTACTCGTATCTGGATGCTATTTGGATGCAATGGAGTTACATGGTCAAATAAATAAAGAAGTAGAATCAAAAAGCCTTAAATATATATATAGCCAATTCTAGCATTTAAAAACAATTTTTTCTGCAGTGTTTACAAAAGAGAGGAAAATTGCAAACAATCTGGAAAAATGCTAAACTACCAAGAATTAAATCTAGTTTCTCCTAAAAAGTTGCCAAGGTATAAAAAATTACAAAATCATGATAACATTACATTCCAGAAAGTAATATTAAAGTGTAAATGGACCAATTTTTGACTGTAAAATAAAATTATATGAAGTTTTGAACTGGTACATTGGTGTAATAAATGCACCTTAAATTGCACACCAACAATTTTCATTTCTTCTCAGCAGCTGTCTTCTCCAGACATCCCAGCAAGAGTTAGCTGATGCTGTGTTTTATATGCATTATTTCTATTGCTATAGCAGAAAAATCTCTGGCTACAAAGCTCATCTGTCACCCACCTTTTTAGTGGCCACAGGAACCAGGAATTGCCACATTGACACAGGGCCATGGAATTCTCTCTTTCTTTAATGTTTTAGACACTGGGACAGAGGACACTCTGCTCTTTCCTGTCTGCATGTGTCGGCACAAGAGAAGTGCAAAATGGACACATCTGGGCCTATGCTTTCTTAGAAGACTGAACATTTGGTACCTGATAAAAGATTTGGTACCTGATAAAAGAAATTTGAATTTTATTATGTTACTACACTCTGTTTCTCTACCAGAATTAACAACTTCACATTGAGTATAAACAAAATGGAGTAGATCAGGAAGGAAATTCTGTATAATTCTGGTTTTCTCCTTCCCACAGTGTCTTAACTGTAATTAGCTCACAACATGGTTCTTAGTTTGAAAGAGTAATCCTGTTGTACATTCATGTTCTATTCATTTTTGTATTAGCTTCCACTGTTGCAGGGCGGTAGTTGTCACTGAGTGGCGCCAGGAAGCTTGGATGAGCCTTTAAGCCAAAGGTGGCAGAACCCTTCATGTCACATGAAATGTCCTCTTCTGGCATGTGTGCCAGATCTGACATTTGTGCCACCAGTTTGCCTTCCCTTTGCCCTCTGTGCTCTAAAATTGTGCAGGTTTAAATTAACTAGAAGACCAGAATAGGAAAGCTGAATTAGCTGATGAATAGAAGCAAGGCTTGTATATCGATTAGGAATATTATACATACATTCATACAGATTAGTTCCTGCTTCTCTGAATTTCTCTAACTATATAACACAAGCCAATCATTTTCTTGTTTCACAATCTTTCGTTTTACAATTCAACAGCCAAGTTAAAAAAAAAAAGTGATAAATTTAACAGTGTGAGAGACAATACCCTAAAGGTCTCATAAACATTGAAAAGATAACACAAAATTTAAATGATTTAATAAAAAGTTGTTGAGTATTAACTCTATTTTTCATTTGAGGGCTTCCTTGAAGCCTTTTTTTTACTGCTTAGATTTGCCAGTACAGGGTATGGTTATTCTCAGCCTGCTAATTAATTGCACAGTCCCTACAAAATGGTTGAGGTCAGAATCTAAATTGGTGTTGCAAAAGCGTCTGGATTGGCACAAGTTCCACTATCATCACCTTATGAATCTGTCTCTCTGTGTCTGATTCACAGGTAATTTAGGCAATCTAAGGCATCATTTTGCTTTAGTTTCCAGAAGTTGCACATACGTAGGAGGTTGGGCTCTGAGTTTTATGCTGTGCTGAAAACCATGTCATTAAGGAATAGAGCTCAGGGACTATCAACACATGGAAGCTGATCATATTTTTACCCTTAAAACATGGGCACTCTTGGTCAAACCTAGAATGAAAAGGTGAAAAAGAGGAAAAGGGAAGGGAGAGCAAAGGTTGAATAGCTAAGGAATACAGCCATGCTGACCTAACTGTGATATTTGAGAGAAAGCAGAACTTTTGTCCTACCCTCAAACCCTGCCTAGGGAAGTCTGGCATATAAATGGAACGTTCTCTCTCTTCACACCACATCATCAGTGAGGCTTTAAGCCAAGGTCCATAAACTGACAATTGCCTTAAGGCAACAGGTTTTCCATAAATTCTCAAGAATCTGTATTTTTCTTTCAATTTCTGCTTTCTACTGTGTCTGCTTGAGAGAGGTGGAAGAGGATGTGGGCAAGACCTGTGTGAAAATACAGTGGTATTCTGGGAGTTTCTACCTTTATGTTAGAATATTAAATTCAGTTTGTTCAAGTTCCACTAGTAATGACCAGCCAGCACGTAAGACACATAGTTAGCACCTTATATATACAGCTCCTTACTGCTGTCCCTACAAGCATGGTCCATATGTCATCCCACACCCCTATAGCTCAGTTCACAGCCTGTGTAGTTAGAAGCTTCTTTTCTTTCTTTTTTTTTTCCAAATGGTAATTATTTAATCCATTCAAGAGTGCTCTATTCAGAACATATTCTAATAAATAGCAGTTTGGGGAGAAGAAAACCCATTTCTCTAAAATTTAATCTTCACATGAAGTGTCTGAATTAGACCTAATCAAGAGTGCTTGCCGCCTTGCTCACCTCCGTTTCTGTGTGAAGTCATAGACAAATATAAAATTTTAACCAATGTAGCAACTGAATGGACAAAGAAAAAATTGTGCAAATGGATTTCTGGAACCAGGGAGATTTTTCTTGCTTTCTTTGTGGATAGGGGAAAAGTAATGTTTCTTAACTGTCCTTTTTTTCCCTGAAACACTTCCTTTTACAAAACACTTTCTGAAATAGTTTATTTGAGGAAAAACCATGCAAAAAAAATGTGGCAATAAAGAAATTAATGAGAGAGCGTGCTTCAACATGTGTCTTTTCATTTATTCTCTCTACTCTAAGCATGCTCTTTCCGTGCAGAAGAATTTTTTTCATGAGATTTATCTGTAAAGCCCAGATACATGAATTATGTGATTAAAACTACTGATAGGTTTTGTTTGAGACTTGTCTGTGATTCTGTGGAATGTAGGTATTTTACTGAAAAAGGTATTTTACTGAAATGTATTATTACATTTAGGTGCCAGCTCTCTGTAATGAATGCAATGCAAAGATTTTCAATGGCAAACTGTAACTGAGCTGTCAGATGATAATAAAAACATTAAAGTACATTGAAAAATAGGGAAGAAAAGTCTCCTCTTTCTCACTTGACAAGTTCTGAAGCGCAGTTGTGGAAGTCATTCAGGTCTGAGCATTCATGCATGCACACTGAGCTCAAGATTCACAATTAATTCCCGTTTCCACCTCCCCCACAGCCTGGCCATCCCTTCTGTTTGTGCACTGGCTGGAAGCCCCACACTGCCTGGTGCCCCAGGCTGCAGCAGTGGCTCTGTGCAGGTCACCTGGCTCACCCACAGCCCACTCTGACAGGGTGAGCACCAGAAGGGGAGCGGCTGTTCCCTGCTGTCCCCGAGCCAGCAGCTCTGAGGCATTGCTTAGCCCTGTGCCCAAAGGATGCCATCACTTAAGGGCCTCCTGCTCTTAAAACAGTGCCCAGCCACAGCCCCCAAGGGCGACCACGCGTGCAGGATGAATCTGACTGCACAGCCTTGTGAGAGATCTGTGCCTTCCTCTGGTCACATCTTGTTTCACAGCAGCTCTATCTTATCTTCATTTGCTGCTATGGCTAGTCAAATGAAGAAATGTGCCTGAAGTGCTCTGTGTTTTCTGACCCACGGCCGTGCTTGCCTGCTCCTCAGGGAGAAAGAGCTGGGTGTCTTGTTCACAAGATCTGACTGCTCAGATCTTTGGGAACCCATAAATGTGTGGAAACACATGAATACAATCTATACAATGCAATTTTGGCAAACATCCTAAACCAGTTTAGAGACATAAAACACACATTTATTTTAGCTCTTAGAAATTTTAGGGATTTTACACTGACTTTATATGCTAGCTTTTTTTTTTCCAGTAAGAACACATCTTCTCCTATGATAGTAGAAGTTTTCTTGGGAAACAAACCCTAGTGCAGAGAAGTGTGTGATTTGCAAAGAAGATGTAATGCAATTCTATTTCCACTCTAAGACAAGGAAAGTGTTGGGAATTATATGCTACACAGGCTGAGAGCCAAATGCCCAACGACATACCTGAAAAAAATGTAGTTACAGCCATACCCTGCGCTGCTGAGTTCTTCCTTCAAGCTATTCACAGAAATATCAGTAAAAATCAAAGAAAAAAATCTTCTCCCCCACAGAAAAACCCTGGGTTTTGGAAAATTGAAAACTGGCTAATCATGTTAATTACAGCCCACACAGCTTGTCTTAGCTCCCATTCAATGGAGAGATTTATTAACGAAGCCATCATGTTTCAGTAAAGACAGAAAGAAGTCCATTTTGTGTTTAATGTCCTTCTTGTTGTTTTATGTCCAAAGGTCCTTTGGGGCAGGAATTTTTCATGTGGAAAAGTAAAGCTGATGCAAGATTATTTGTCCTTCAGACAGACATACTCCTTCAGTCCTCTCTTGGAAACTTATCTGAGTTGCTGAGGCAACAAACACTTTGCTTTGCCATAGGTCACACATACAAACTGGGAATCTCACCCACAGTTGTTTGAAGTTAATAGGATTTCTTTTCTGCTGGATGTTTACTTAGGCCATGTTATAGAAGACACTGAGTCTCCATGAGGGAAATTTATTGGAGACCGGGGGAACTTGAATGGCCTTGCCATTTCTCATTCTGAGAAGTAAGGACACCATCCAGTGACCAGACCAAACACGTAGTGACAGCACAACATGATAATTTATGGATTCCACTCAAATGAATCAGAGTAACCTCACTCAAGTCAATGAACTCACATGAGGAGGTAGAACCTTGGTATTTTTCTTCATATGTTTTTATTAGTGCAATACAAGTGTCTGAGATGGGATTCATGTGACATTGCTTTGGCCATCTGAAAGTGACAGCCTCTGTGGGGACAATGAGCTCACAGAATATGTTCAGTGTCTGCAGAGGTTAATCTTTCCACACTTCCCTTATAGGTTCAGGAGACATAGTGGTTGTTATCAGCACCAGTGCAGTCTGGACAGTGATTCAGCTGAGCAGTCACTACTCCAGGGTGAATTTATGTGTTCTCCTTGGCTTTCCACCTAGTAAATACAGAAGTTCCTCTTGAGTTGGATTTTTTTTTTTTCTAAAATGCAGGTCATTTAAAAATCGAACTAAACCAAACCAAACTGGGTTTACTCTACACATTGTACTTTATAATCAGTATAACTAGTGGTTTAAAAGGAAACATAACCATGGTTTAGCCTAGACAACTGATTTCTTAAAAGCTACAGTTGGTTAAACTGACTCCTAACCCCAATCTTTGTGTAACTTCTGAAAACTAGATGCTGGGAGGCATGTAGAACTAAGAAAACTCTGCCCTAATGACAACAGCCCAGTAACTCAATGGGGCTGTTCTGTCACCAGAGTAATTTCCACTGTCAGCTGTCAACTTGTCAGCTCCAGTGAAACCAAGTTTACTATGGCTCTGTCCCCTACAGCCAGTGAAGGCACAGGGCCATACCAAATGCTCTGGCATGAGTCCAGCTGTTGTGCAGGACAGCTGCTGAATTGTCCCACCCAAAGCCCAGCATGGCACTTCTAATATTTTCTCACTTTTTAAAGAGCCTGGTCTCTATTGCCTCTCTCCTGTACCCTGCCAGGCTTCTTCTTCTACACAGCTCTCAGCAGCAGCTGAGGTTAGTGCTGTCAGCCAGTATAGCACAGAAATCACCCAGGAAGAACTGGCATCCAGAAGCCCAGTTATTGGCACACATTTTTTTTGTCACTGATTTATCTTTGGTATTTATCTGGACTCTTTATCACGTACAACAGAAAACAAAAATCCATGCACTATAACAGTGAAGCTTTCTTCACCTCTTCTGCACACTGTAAAATAATACAACTGATTCACTACATTGCTATGCTGTGATATTTCTGCCACTTTAAACCAATTTTGGAGATGTTATCTAGAATAAATAAAGGCAAGGAAAATCTTTTGGGTTATATTCATCAATGAATAAGGTAGCAAAGAGTTTATGGGATATATAAACAAAATGGTAATATTTCCAATAGCACAGAATTGCCTGGGATGTTACTGACAGCAGTACAGAAATACCCAGCAGGTTAATGTTAGGCCTGAGTGTTATGCTTGCTCTCAAGATCATTTTAAGGATTTTTAAAAACAGGAAGTGACTTTTAAAGCAAGTACAAAAGCCAGCCTTTATATTCATCTGCTCAATATCCCTCTCATGCCAATGCTGTTTAAAAGCGTGCTGCTCAAACTCACCCTGTCAAAGTGGTGAAGCTACTGTTGTAAAAGCAAACAGGACTTTAGCTTGCTAAATTTTACATGTATTGGAGAGGTTCTCAGTCTCTCCTTCGCTAATAAAAAAATCTATTGATTTACTTTTAAGTAATATCAAATTATGTCTGACAAATAACCCTCAAAGAAAGATATTTTCATAGCATAATGGAACCTCAGTAAACTTCCTTTTCATAGCTGCCTGTGAAAAGGCAGACATTACACAAATGCCAATGAAAAATAAGAGCAAAGGAATAAAAACATTCAAATGTCTTAAAATTACTTGAGAAAAGGTTCATCTGTTTAAGCAAGGCTTTTTCCTGAAATGTACAAATATTTATTTTTGTCTTCTGAGTCATCCATAAGTTATTTTAAGTTATCTATAGCTCATTTGTATGAATCTTACTGGAGACAGCTTTGCTAAATATTAATAATAGGACAACTTAAACCAAAAATCCAAAATTGTCACATTCCTGCTTTATACAGCCAGGTTTCACTTGGATACCTCTGTCTGTTTTGCACTTTTGCTTTCATGCCTTTCACTCCATAGCTGATAATAATAGCAGGAGAACTACCATGAGGCTGGACTTTTCATGATGTATGGCCAGGTCCCGCTCTCTGGGTGAGCCCAAGGGCCCCCCTCCTCCCCAGCCTGAACATACCCTTTCTCTCCTGGTACTTCCAAGAACACAAGTATGATCCAGCCCATTCTACTCTGAGTACAGAAAAGCCTGTGAAATATTACTTGGTGCTGTATTCTAGTAGGATACACTTCAGATGTGAATGAATGCCATCTCTCTGTGGTGTGAAAAGTATTCTTCTCCAATTCTTGCCAACAACTGGCCTTTTGCTGCCAAGTTTTCCTTTACACTTTTCAGGGGCAATGGGCATAAATGCTACTACCCTTCACTAGGCAACTTGCAGCTGTTAGGAGGAAGAAAAACTCCAGGAAAAGCTTATATTTTTCTTCAGCTCTTTTAAGGGCCATGAAAGCCTGGAGCACAGGGAAAAGCAGTTCCCTATTGCTGATGGTAACGATAAGCCATTATTGCTGATGAGCTCAGTGTGGAGCTGCAGAAAAAAGGTCTGGCTGCTCATCAGACTGAAGGTGCAAGGCATTAAAGGGGATTAAACCAGCATAGCCTCTGCCAGCCTAATCCACTTGGCACCAATGAACTGTAGGGAGGCCTGGCTGCTTTGTGCTTATGGCATGTACAAGGAGGCTTAGAAAGAAAAGAAGTAGTAAGTTTAGTTGCTATGGAAGCTTTTGCTGGTAATTGACTTTTGTGATCCTTTCTTTTCTCCTTTCTTTTTTTGTAATTGTTGATTAGAAACTGTGCACCACTCTACTTTAATGCCCACGAAATAAAGGAAATTGTTATTTCACATTGAAAAATCAGAACTTTAGGGCAGTACAAGGGCTTGTGAATATGCCATGTATGGTCAGAACACTGCTGCAACACTACCTTTGCTCTGACTCAGCTAAGGCCGGTCCAACTTCATTTGAGACAATGGAAACTCTCCATGAAGTTATCTGAGAATGAGATTGGATCCCTACATGCTTTTTAAGTGTCCAGAACATGGTATACCATAAACCCAGGAAGGCAGCTTTCAATGGTAGTACATTGTCCTATCAGGAAGCAGGAGCAGCAAGAGAAAATCAGATCTTCTACAGTGAATTTGATCCTGATGGAGGCAATTTCTGTTCTGAATGTGCCTGATCCACTTTTGATGGCTTCTGATGGCAGACTCATGATGGAGAGAATAATGAAAGGTTGTATATATCTGCAAAGTAAAAGAGAACATTATTCTTTATATTCTCGGGACAGAGAGAGTCTCTTCTCAGAAAAAAGTCAGAGGAGGATCATAGTGCTAGGTATTTGCACTTACCCAGGGAAGAACTAGTCTTATCCTTTAACTCTGAAATGAGTGTGGAGAGTTTATGCTCCAGCCACCAGTAAAGATTAACCTAGCAGCATCTTCAGAGAAAAATCTCAAAGCAGTTTTTTTTAATCTGCAATCAGCAGTGAGAAATACATAATGTTGTAGCTACCTGCAAAGAAAAGGATTTTAAAGGATTTTTTCTTTTTGAGCAGTGGATGTTTGGTTGTCATTTTGTTCTCTCTTTATTGATTCAATGCATAAATTCAAAGGGTAACATGGTTCAGACTGACTCCAGCAGGTATGATGTGTGTGCCTCTTAATTAGGCTGTTGGAGAGAAATAAAATTGCAGTGTCAGTAGGGACAGGCCTGGAGTAGTGGAGTATTTGCTAAAAGGTAATTTTTAGGGATTAATGTAACAATGGTTCTGAAAACCTTTCCTCTTTTCACTTTTACTTCTGACCTTTTCTGTCTAACAGTGTTCTGATTAAGGTTTTGAAGAGTGTAATAGAAAACCAGTGAATTACTCCTTTGGAACAAGAAACCTGTTAAAATAAAGCACTGGGTATATTTATTTGTAAGCTGAAGAGAAAGACAACATCAAAAAATCCCCTAAACACACAAAAACTCTGAGGCAGAATTTTTTTTAGTGGAAAAGCTATTTGAAAGGCTTTCATTTGCTTTGCTTTTGGAGTAACCACTATGGATGTGAAGATAAGAGATCATTAGACCTACATCAGTATGTGGCATAAGGGCTGCTCTTCTGTAGCCCATCAAGCATGCAATAACCCAACTGAAATTCCCACAGAGGTTAAACAATAGCCTCCTGTTTGTAGCTGCCTCCGGTTCATTTAGTAGAAAATGTATAACCCAAGTTTTATCAGATTCAGCTATAAAGACGAGGTGCTCAATATTTCCTGGGCTAAGTGGAGCTCTTTGATCCATTGTCCTGCTAATTACCAACGGGGTTGACCTCTTCCTGGATTTAACTGCTCTTGCCCAATTTTTTTCTGGCTCCATGTATTTGCTTAATTAGACACAGCCATGAATGCTCCCACAGTTCAAGCCATCTTGAAGTGCTTTGACTTGTCTTTGTGGATCCAGCACCTTATGAGTTAAGAGTCAGTCCTGCTTAAGGACTTGATGCAAAGGCCGGGAAAGTCAAGGAGAGACTCGAAGTCAAATGGCCAGACCCTGGTATGGTAAATAAAATCCAGCATGAGTCCATGAGTGTAACCGGAACCAGGCCAATTTGTACAAGCAGAGAATTTGGTCCAAAAGTTTACATTCTAATTTTAAATTCAGAGTAACATTGTTTACACAACGGACACAAGAAAAACCAAATTAGGCATTGTGGAAACATTCTAACAACAAGCTGAGGAAGACAATGTTTCACTGTCTTTAAAAATGTTCCATTTTCTAGGTGTGATTCAGGTGTGAGATGTGGTAAGAGAGCTTATTTTCCAGTCTATTTAATACTGAATTTTATTTACTTGTAGACAGCTGTTCTGGAAAACATGCTGAAAGGCATTACAGTCCCAGCCCCAAGGAACATGCCTGTGTCAATTCTGGCATTTATTTATCTAGAGTACTTTTAAAACCATGATAGGAACTCCTTTCTCCTTTAGTAATCTATTTTTGTGCTTCTCTGTGCTAGCAATTAGATTGTTTCCCCTTTATAGCTATTTGTCCACAGCTGCAATATAGGCCCATTAGCTGTTATCTTCCCGTTGGATAGGGAAAATTATTTACGCCTTTCTATTTTTGTGATATCCTGTTATATATTTGAAAATGATTCCTATATTCTCTCCCCAGAATAAAGAAACTTCTCTAAGTCATCTTTGTTTCTATTTATCCTGGCAGTGTGTAGGGCAAATTTGTAGGATCTTAGTGTAGCAGAGCTTGGGTTAGACCTTAATTTAATGTGAAGGCCCCATCACCTGTGGGAAGCATGCCCCTCTTCCTAAGTGTTGACTGTCTTAACAGAATGGCTGGACTGGTGTTTAGTTCTCGGAGGAGCCATATGTCTTTCTTGTCCTCACTTTCATTAGGGCCCTGGGCATCCTGAGGGGTGTAGGAATGCAGAATCCCTTGTAGAAACTATGTAAGTTTGCACAATCTATGACAAGATGCATTAATGGGGAAAAACCATACAGATAGTATGGTTTTTAATACCAGCCCTTTTAATACCAACCCATGCTGATGGGCCAGACAGAGACAGAATTGGGATCTTCCTTCCATGAGGGATGAAACCACACAAGTGGGTTCAGGAATTGGAGCAGGAATTTAACAGGAATTTGATGGATTGTGTCATGTTTGAGATAGATCATGAGAAACTCTTCTCAATTTACATTCTGGAAACAAAGATCTGAGATAGAACTGGTTAGACTAAACCTAAATTTTACAGGTAGAGAGAATGAAAGCAGAAGAAAATGGAAAAGGTGGGTAGAGAAACAAGAGGGACTCTTAGCAAGTTTTATTTACTGTGTGATTGCATGCTGGATGTGTTTAAATAAGGTTTAAGATTTTCCTTTGAGAATGAGGCACAGATTACATATCATAGTACATGCGGTCTTCCTTTCATTAAAGATGGAGGGTTTTTTTCATTATCAGGCTTTTGGTGCCTGCAAAATTAGGTGTGAACATTCAATTCATCTATAGTTTTGTGTGTAAATTTATGCTAGGGAAGAGCTTTTCTCAAAACTTAGGATATATCAAAGGCATAGCTTGAGATAGCCACATTGATGAAGGTTAAAAATTAAGTGTTTTACCAGCTTCAAAGTACTCCACTGGTTAATTCTGCCTCAGCAATATCTCAAACAGGAAGCACAGAGAGTTAATAGTTGGTCTTAGTCAGGATTTGAGTTTTTTTCTTTGACTACGGTGCGCAAATGATTTCAAATATGTTATTCAATTTGTTTATATTTTGGGGAATCCATGTGGTTTCTCATATTTTCTCCCAGAAGTCTTGCTAAGAGGTGGAATTCAGAGGATACTCACTTCTACAAGCAATTCCTACACACACATCTCTTTCCAACCCTAGATCCCAGTGCTTATAAATACAAGATATTTTTTATAGTTCTTCCTTTTAATGTTTTTCTTAATTCCCACTTCATAAATGCAGTGTGTGTCATCATCCATGTGTTACCAACAGAAAGCCAAATACTAGGAAAATTCTAAAGCTACACAGTGCAAATACAGGTATGACCTCTGTGTTCTCCTGTCTGCAGAAATATTCTGGTTCTAGGGAATTGTGAATCTCAGACACTGACAACCTTCAGAAGGTGTCAGAGAGTGTAGCTTATTCTTATCTTCAATCTCCTAATTAATGTGTGCTATAGCTCATGGAACAGCTACAGACATCCTCTCTGGGTCACAGGCACTCCATGAAAACACTGAGCCAAATTACATTTTCCTCTGCTTCTCATGAGGTGATGAAAGCCTTTATTTGCGGGTTTTTTTTAATTTGTTTTTTTTTGTTTTGTGTTGCTGTTGTTTTTTTGTTTTCTTTTTCTTCCTAAAAAAAAAAAAAGAAAAGCTATTTTGCACTTTCAAAGCACAGTTCAATTGAATGTGTCATTAATGCCACTGCCAGCTTGGGGAAGAGGTGAATTTTTTATATATTTTCATGGTTAAGGAAACCCATATGGAGAATTGAAAGGGATGATAACTGGATTGTTTCTTGTTATTGTGCACAATCTATACATAAAACTTTCTTCAATTTAATTCTGCCCCTCCTAGGAGCATTATGAAGCACACCAAACTCTGAACTGTCCTTTGAAAGAGCAACAGTTTCCAGTGAGAGAGAAAGACATTTTTTTCACTGTAAAATTTATTTTGCTGGTCTTCTCTCCTGCACACTTGTTTAAATGATGTCGAATTGTTTAAATTTTTACCTGCTGAGCCTTTCTTTGGCAGAGCACTGGTACAGTTTGTACATTAAGTGTTCACACTCCCCGCATCAGAAGGCAGGAGGAACCCACAACATATCTCTTCCCTTCCCTTCCCTTCCCTTCCCTTCCCTTCCCTTCCCTTCCCTTCCCTTCCCTTCCCTTCCCTTCCCTTCCCTTCCCTTCCCTTCCCTTCCCTTCCCTTCCCTTCCCTTCCCTTCCCTTCCCTTCCCTTCCCTTCCCTTCCCTTCCCTTCCCTTCCCTTCCCTTCCCTTCCCTTCCCTTCCCTTCCCTTCCCTTCCCTTCCCTTCCCTTCCCTTCCCTTCCCTTCCCTTCCCTTCCCTTCCCTTCCCTTCCCTTCCCTTCCCTTCCCTTGTGCTTTGCATTCAGCCATACACTTTCTAATCAGGAAAAACTAAAAATTTCAACTGACTACTCTTGAAGTGTTCATCCACACAGATTAGGCTTTTCACAAGTTTTGACTGATGAATCTTAACATCTCTATCTCTAAAATAAAAATAATGTTAGCAACTGGTAAACATCTGAATGGGTTTTTTCCCAGTTGATAGAAATTTCTTTTGAAAATGGTAAATTACAGTTTTACTGCTCCTGAGCTTCGCAGAGATTGATAAAAATACTGCTAGACTTAGGGACTCATCTCCTCAGGACTGACATTCCTGGCAGCACTGTCACCCTCCTTGTATTTATCTTTTCTTTTACTCTAAAATGTAATTCTCAAAATAGCATACGACAAAAAACACTCATCAGCTTCTCTGTTTAGCTGAGACCATTTGAGCAGCTGGCTCACTACTCCTTTCCCAGACAGCATCTTCACTCTTCTGCAGAGTTCAATGGGGGTGTAACATGAAAACATATCCATGGTAAGAGTTGGCATTCAGAGGGAGAATTTAAATTTAGGCCTAGCTATTCTTGCCCCAAGCAAGCAAATGCCTAGAAACTAGCTATATTCAGATGCTAAAAAGTGCTGTACTTGCACAGAAAATCCCATTGGTTCACTAAAGGTCTACAAGCAAAAAGGTGGTTAAGTATGCTGACAGGTCTCCCTAGGGAAGGGATGACACAGGTTGATGTCAACGGGCTGTTGTGACAGCAGAGACTACAGAAACTTGCCAAGATTCAGAAGGCAACCACTTTTTTTCCTCAGAAGATATGATGATAGTTTCTAATAGTGGAAGAATTATTAAGATAAAACAAAACCAAATAAAAATAGTAATAATAATTTTTAAAAAGGGATTCCTTTTTCCTGCTTGCTGGGGAATATTGGTGATGAAAAAGGGTCAAAGGAACCAAGTTTTTAAAAAATTAATCTTGTTAGTAATACTAACATGTTGAGGATTTCTGTTTAATAGAAGCTTACATTCAGTGTCCAAATCTGTTTAGGAAAAGATCCAGTGAGTAAAATGTGGAAAAAGAGGTAGCACATTGTGGAAAAAGTAGCATTACCTTTCCTGAGGCAAAGATAACAGAGAGCAAAGATAGACCACATCTTTGCAGAGCACAGTTCTACCAAATGAGTAAATGTCTGTAGTCCCATCATGTCAATGCAAGTCAGATAGAACAATCCAACTAAGTTTTTTTCTTTTGTTGTTTTTTTTTTTTTCCTTGTGTGTTGGGGTTTTTTCTTTGCTTATTTTGTTGGGAGTTTTTAGTGTCTATGATGGCATTGTGAGGGACTTCAAACTGGAAGGAAATGTTTGAAGGCCCTTCTGCTGCTAATATTAAATCAGCCTTGGAATTTCCTAACTGTGGAGACCACAGTCTCCTAATTCCAAAGTCCTATACCTGAGAAGGGCAAACGCTGAATGAAAGCTCTTCACAAATGATAAGAGGTCACTGAGTTAACAGTCAGACAGTGAGTGTGAGCATTGCTGCATTATTTTCAGCTCTGAAAACAAGAAAGTCACAATGATTAATACTACTCACAAAGCTAGGAATGACTGTGAAGTGAATGAATGAGGAGTGCAGGCATGGGGAAAATTACTATGTGGAAAAAAAGGCTTACTTTTTACTATTTATTTGATATTCCTAAAATAAGATCTGGTAAAATGAGAAGAAAGAGAATCCTAGTCTTAAAAATGAAATTAAAAAGTCCTCACACAAAAAAAACCTGCCCTCCTAAGGAAGAAAATTGAACACAGTTAAGAAAACAAAATGTAAATATAAAATGAGGCATGAACAGGCATGAACATCATTTAGAAATTAGTCATTGTGGGTCTGTACCAATAGAAGCATAAACAGGTGAGTATAGAGAGTTAGTCAATGTACTTATTAACAACAAGAAGGCTTTGAATGATTTCTAATTTTTTTTCTCAAATAAAAGGAACCCCTGTAGTAGGGAGAGAAGGTTTCTGCATTGAAAAGAATGAATTTATCAGTAAGAGAGACACAGCAGTTGTGCTCAGAATGCACATGTTTATGTCATCTAAATAGATGCATTCCTGGACAGGATTTCTTAGAGCTTTCCTTGGCCCTGAGAAGAAAGAGTATTAACACTGATAGACTCTAATTTAGCTAGCTAGTATGAATTGCAGTATGACTTTTTAAATCTGAAAAGTGGTGTTTCAGGCAGATAAACTATTCTAACTTACAAGATAAACCAGCTTATCTACATTTTCACTGTCAAACGTTTAAGGATGTCAACATTATTCCCAAATAAACTAGAGGTCCACACTTAACGCAAAAATAATTTAAACAAAACAAAGGTTGAAAATGAGCTAATGTTTCTTTTATTTCTTTACCAAAATTAGAATTTTCCATTTCATTCTAGGACTTGCATAAAGCAGTATAATTTTTCTTGATTTGTGCAAAATTGTAAAGATTTTTCTTGCTTTGAAGACTAATAACTGAGCATTTAAGAGGAAATAAAGCAGTAATGTAATGCTACAAGTCCACATCACAAAAATGGAAGGAAAATTTTTGTTCTCCACATTCTTTCTGCAGGACTGCAAGACTACTTTTTAAATTCTATTATGCAAAGAAGAAGAGAAAGCCTTGAGATCCCACTGGGATCAGGGAAATTATTTAAAGGCAGCATGAATGGGACTAATTTAGCTGATTATTGGTATCTGTATCTGATACATTTAAGTTCCTAACACAATCAGTGAAGGTCTAACCATTGAAATGAGGTTAATTTCACCAAGTGTAGCCTTCTGCTTTAACATGAGATGAATCTCACGCTCAGCTTCACAAACTGGCTTAATGTCTGGCCGTTGAGGGAACTTGCATAACTGGTTTGGATGTGGCCCTTTGAGTTGCAGAAATCCACATTTGAACAGGACAGATCAAACCCTTCATGTGTTAATGCATTCTCTTTTGCTACTTATAAGAATGTCCACAACTGAGAATAGCATTTGCTACATCATAAAAACACTTCATTCCTAAGTACTGATTACCTTTTTTCAGATTTCCAGGTACTTTAATAATTTGTTGATGAGAACAGGGAAAAAATGTCTGAGAGCAGATGGTTTCATTTTGGCATTAAAGTAAGGAAATCCACAAATTAGTCAGAAAAAATAATTTACAGCTTTATTGAGCAATGAAGATACAATCCCTCAAAGTGTACATTCCCACTTCTGAGGGGCTCATCACTTCCCACTCTCTTCAGTGAGGCTTGCATGTACTGAATCTTTCTCAAAGACATTTAAATTAAATGCTTGTAGTCTGGATTAAAAGCATCAAAATGTCCACAGAGCAGTTATATCAAACTGCTTAAACAAATTTGGGTCAATGATTTGGAAACTTTAGATAGGAGCAATTTTCTTCTGCCCAGGAAAGAGGGCCCCACAAATGATGTCTTTGTTAAATATTTAGTCATGAATTAACATGTAGTGCCACACTAAAACATTCCATTTGAGATCAGAGACCAGAAAGTTTATTTGAGCCTGCAGCCCTGCTTGACAAGATTTGTAGCAAACACTTATCAAGCAGGTTGGTGTATTCACAAAAGTACAAAAACGTTCCCCCTTACACATAGCTATGGATGCCATCCATCTTATGATGCATTTTAACCCTGCTCTTTTCAGAAATATATAACCTGATGCCCAAACATGCTTATCACAATCTACTAGAAATCTGCCATGAAGAAATTAAAAGAGAAGGGGTTTTGTTTGCCATCACTTTCAGAAAGTGACTTGGGAGAGATTGACCAGTATATTTTAAGTATTGAAACACATCTATCAAAGAGCATAGCAGTAGCCTTTGGAGTTACTGCATTCATTCCAGGATAATTCTGAGGTGAATAGAAGAAAAGAAGAAAAAGAGCTGAATCTTAGAGATCATTTGAGCTGTAAGTATTTTAAATATATTATTTATTTGCCCTTGTTTTCTTGAATGAATTCATGATTGACCTGTACACAATGACGTTCTCTGGGAGTAAGGGCAGCTGTTCCATAAGGATCACACAGGGCTGGCCACAACTCTTCTGCAGTGATTAACAGAAAAAATAAACTAACTGCCTTTGAGTACATGGGCAGGTGGCAACACCAGCAGAGGTTTCTTCTCCTGCAAAAGTAACATTCATCTTGGCATTTACATATTTGTGAATGTTTGACTTTGAAGATTTATTCATCTATTAATTTAGCAGGAGGAGTGAAGGGAGGAGAGAGGGAATGTTAATGGAAAATCCTGTGTTTTTTAAAGAACAAGAAACTGACCTCCTCAGAAATCCATTATGTAGCATTACAGTGACCCACAAGGTTCATCATCAGAATTGTGCTCTTTGGATCCTTTTTAGTTAATAGGGGCACATTTGTCAACTTCTGCATAAATCAAGAAGAGACACATTTTGCCAGTAGTGTTTAAAGCTGGCAGTAGAGGAGGCTCAGGAATCCTGAATCACTTCTTGGCTTCATTTGCTAGAGACCCTCCTGACCAAATCCAAATTTTGCTCCATTTCCTCCCTTGTTCAAACAGGAGGAAATTCCTGCTCTTTCCACATTGCTATTTTATTTTATCACCTTCAGGCAATACTTGTTCACCTCACAGTCCCTGCTGCTTTCTGGTTTAATCACTTTAATGCTTCTTTTTCAACTAAGAGAAAAACAGAGACAATCTCTTTGTGTGCCTGGTGCCACAGGGGCCATTAGCAGCCAGAGGATGATTTTCAGAGCAAGCCTGGCTCAGCTGATGGCCTTCCAGACAAATCCCTCCACCTTTTACCATCATGACTCATACTACCCCATGTGGGACCTGCATCCCTGAACCTGCTGCCCCGTAGCAGCATTGTTGGTGTGTCTGTCCCATGCCTTCTCTCATGGGTGAACCTTGTGCCTGTCTGCTGAATGGACCCATCATAAATGTGTCTCATGTTAAATGAGAAATGTGTGTCAATCACATTGCTCCAGGGTTAATACTTCTGAGTCTTATAATATAACTAAAATGCAAAGAAGTTACAAACACATTACCAACATGAAAAGATGTGGAAGTTACAAAAGATGAATATATTCATCTAAAACAAGCTTCTCAAGCACTGAAGCTTTATTTTCTGAGATTACTAATGGAAGTATTTTAGAGTCTATAAAAAGGCTTGCAATGTCTACCAGGATCACGATTAGATGGTTTTCTGAAGGTCATCCCCTCTCCAAATGGAAAAACTCTGAAAGTCTATCTTGGTTCACTGCTGTTACTGTCACTAGATACTTCTGTACATGCATGTGAAAGCATCAATATATTTAGGGCTGGCTGCTGGGCATGTGCATATGAAAAAGAACAGAGCTCCACTCTACTGTAAAGGCACTGCTCAGGTTATCAAGCCTTCCACTTGTTCTTGTACCTATAAATAGACCATAAATTTTAGTTACTGTACATTCCTGACAATTTAAGAATTTCTGAGAAGAAAAGTCAGGAATAGCTGTGGGCAGGAACAGCCAAACCCTTTTGCTGAATTGGTATAAAGCACTAAACCATGCTACTAATGCTCACTCTGTCAAATTACCTGTCAGAGTTAAGCTCTGTTATCTTTGCTTGGCCTGCACATAATAAAAGCAAGCACAAGATTCCAGCTTAATGACAAACTATAATAGCTGTAGTCATCTTTGCATTTAAAAACACAACCAAAAAAAATCCCACATAAAATAGACACAATGTAATATTTCATTGCAACTGCTACTTTTGAGACCTCTGCTAGCAAAAATAGACATTTTTAACTTAACACAAGAAAGCATGGCAGAAACTACAAGGGTTTGGAAAGAGTCACTAATGATTCAAATTTTTTTCCCATACTGCCTTATCTTCCCTCAGGTTCCTTGTCCATTCTTAGCCACTTCTGGGTTTTTTGCCCCACCTCTCTCTCCTTTCCTGCCCAATTTGGACAACTTTCAATATTTCACAAGCACTAATCAGAGTACCATGAGGTGTTAACATCTGTGGTGCCAAGCCTTACCTTCCTTCATCCACCTGTCCTGTTGTTTATTTCTCCCCTTCCTCCCATCGTCTCTGCTCATGCAGACCTGAGGCCCTTGTTCCTTGAGAGCAGCAGCAAGAGGAAGAACATGCTCATCTCTACTGTGTGGCCTCTCCTCACCTCACACTTGTTGCAGCTCTGAAGAGATTATTTTGTTTAGGCAATGCTCAGATCTGTTTTGCAGTCCTTGTTTGGCAGCCTGCAGTAGCCCCATACACCCCTACTGATCATGCAACTGTGTGATTTATCGAGAGATCATGATTCAGTCAAATCTGAATGATTTCAACACTCTCCGGCTGTTTCTAACAAAGTTTCAGATATATTTAGTCATTCCTAGTATTACCAAATCATGGATTCTACTGAAATTACCTACAGTAGTTCTCAACTATTTCTCTGATTTTCGTCAGGCCCAGCAGTCTTGTCCTGGAAATGCAGAATGAACTCCATGTGATATCATTATAACTGCTTTCCATGTGCGAAGGTCTCCTTTGTGTCCTGATCTCAAGGAACATGCTTGAGCTGGACCAAGGGTGGGAATGCTTGTGCTGCTCCCTCCTCTGCTTCTCTCAGTTGGGAAGGTCTGCAGCTCTTATTTTGCTGTGCAAGAGGCACAGCAGAGAAGCTGCAGCCCTTCATGGTGTAAGAGTGAAGGACAGACAGAAGGTTAAGACTGTGAGAGCAGCAAGGACTTGATGGGAGTCAGAAACCGGGGAAAAGAGAAGAAGCTGCAGGGTGAGGTGGCAACTGAGCTGCACTTTTGCTTTAGCAGTGAAGAGGGGAGTCCATAGAGTGTTTCTTGGGTGTTTTTTAACAAGCTGAGGCAGGAGGGATCAGGTCAGCAGGTGATGTCATTGCCTCCTGAGTCTGACAGTAGTGAAGAAGTGGAGTTGATTCCCTGGCCCCAGCTTTGCTAATGACTGCTCACCACCTGAGAATTACGGCCTGTGTGTGTTTAGGAGGAAGCTGCTAATAATAAATAATAAATAATAAATAATAAATAATAAATAATAAATAATAAATAATAAATAATAAATAATAAATAATAAATACTTATACTGGATACAGGAAATTAAGACCTGAGACATATGAAGGGTGCTACTAAGCATGCTCAGTAGCATTGTTTTAGATGCCTTTCTGGTCTTTTTCTTGCCTCTGTGCTTCATAAGACTGTAGATGCTGTTCCATATGTCCTGTACCATATTTACTAGCCCAATTTGTTGTCTCATGTTCTGTGTGGCACCTGAGAGCACTAGACACCTATGCTTAAGCATTTGAATACCTCTCAAGGTATCTAACAAAAACATTTCAAGGAGAAAGGACATGGAGTGAAGACATGAACACCTAAATAGCTGCATTTTCCAGCATTAATACTTTATTATTACTTTACTTTTTTTTTTAAAGCAAACTAGATTTATATCAATATTTACTGAGAGTTCATATACTACCAGCATGACATGCTACACATGTACTATAAATATCTAACAAATAGATCACTCCCTGAGAGATTTCCGAGGCGGGGCTGATCAGCCCTGGGTATTACCAAATCTCTCTGGCTGCTTGTTAGGGCAGAATTAACCTCTTTAAATAAAAATAGATCAAATTGGTGGAGTGGGGGATGTTTCTATGTGTGTGCTTTTGGGTGGAAGGGAGTTTCATCAGTTCTCTCCTGAGCCCTTAGTCTAATGGTGGCTCTGGTTCATGAGAATCTTCAAGGAATACCTACGGTCTTTTGGACATATATTGGGCACATTTCAGATGTTTTAAAGGAAATTCAGGCAGTACAGCCCTGGAAGGAATACAGGACAAGCCTATGACCCCTCGAGCCAGAAGACAGGATGTCACTGTTTAGGTGGCCTGTAATGCAAGAGTTTGGCAGGAGTGCTAAGATATGCATCTAAGAGCCTCGGAAAGCACTTCTGGAATACAGCTTGAACCACATATTTGCACTTTGAATCTTAGCAAGATTAGGAAACCTTTGTTTACTCCTCTGTCTCTAGAATTATGTTTTCAGTGGGAGACACTAATGCAGATGTATGTATTTAGAATTTGAAGGAAAAAATAAGAAAACTCTGCTTGCCAATGAATATCCATGCGTGTAGTGGGTCCTGTATCTCTACTGCTTATAAAAGTTGTTTCATATAAAACAGGCTTCATTTCTTGTGTGTTCTATTACATTTTCATTTTAGATCCAGTATATTACCACTTGTTTGGATTTTTTTCCTTTTTTAATACAAGAGTCCTGCCTAGAACCACCCAAAGAGTACACTTCTGCACAGAAACACAGATTCCTGTTAGTCCTGTTAAGAAAGCAATGGAAGTAGGTATGAAATGTAGCAATTAGAAAAATGTACCAATAACTAGAAACAGCAATTAAATAAAGACAGCAAAAGTTCAGCTAGTGGTAACACAGAGGTATTCTCATTATTCCAATCAGACCTCCTTGACTACTGATGCCAGAACATTTAAAACAGTGGGAAACTAAGACGCTTTCTAGAAAAGCATTGTCATTTCTGCAAAACGCAATAATAAAACTGCATTCTCTTTAAACAAATCATAACTGAGCTACTAACACCAAGTGTTAGAAAGCAACACTGATCCTTCATGGACACATACAAAGCCAGAACATGACAGAAGAAGCTACTCCCAAAGCAGCACATATTCCATTAGCACCCTTATTTTCAGATGGATTGACTATTTTAAAAGGGAGTGATGGAAAAGAACATTATTTTTGTCCTTGGTTTTGTTTCTTTTATGTAAATAAATGTTCTTTAGGACTCTATGGTAGAAATACATGTTTTGGCACAGGCAACCTTCTGAATTCTGCAGTCTCTCCTGTGTCAGGTGGATCTGTTCCCATCAAAGAGTTTTCCTGACATCTCAGCCTTTAGACTGTATCATTAAAGATCTCCTGGGATTTAGCTTGTCCTTCCTTGAGTACCATGTGTGCATGCTTGCTCTAAGGCAGAGAGGTTTTGATCTGCACTGTCTCTATTTATGATTGACTAGCAGAGATTGCATGGCCTCCCCAGGCAATCTGCTTTGTTGGATTAGACAAATAGGTATTTGGTCTAGGTTGAGTTAATCCCACCCTAAGGCAGGAAGGTGGACTACTTGACCACCTGACATCCTTTTTAGTCCTATTTTTTCCTACAGTTTTCTGATTCTTTCCTGATAAGTAGGCTGCTGGGCTCTTCACAAGGTTAGGCACTGGAAAAATATGAGGATGAAAGGCTGAATCTATGAATGTATATACAAGCTTAAACTTCATTTATTTCTTGGAAACTGAGATCCTAAAGACTGCCCTAGATCAGAGACCAAGCCCAACATTATCACTGCATCCTGAATAAAAAAAAAATTAAAAAAAGAGATATCATAAATTGCAAATGGATGCAGAAAAATCAGTTATCTTAGTTAAGGCTGGACCACAATCTTCCCTGAATAGCACTGACAAGCTTTGACCACTGAATATTCCAGCTCCATTTTCAGGTGTTCATGATAATCTACCCAGCAGAGTTATGTCTGGCAGTAAGCTCCCCACATGATGATATTTCTACAGAAGATATCAAAGGAATGACAATGCACTGACTTTCCTTAGCAATTGTTTCAGAAATAGGGAAAGTTTCCTGATGGATTGATGTCAGATTGAGCTCCATTTTAACAATGAATTTAACCATACTTTGGACTGCTGCCAGACCTTGAATTGGGTGCTCCCAAGGTCAGCTCACACCCACAATCACCTGGCATGGGAAGAGACCTACGTCATAGGTTCTAAGCTTCAATGCTTTGTAAATAAGTTCCTTACCAAAGAACCCATAACATTAAAAAAAAAAGGAATTTTGTTTACTGAAAAGATCTAATCCTTTAGAGAGATTCATGTAAATATTCTATGCAATATTTAGAGAACCATCGAAGTTCTCTAAGACAGAAACTGTATTTCAAGTGTACAGAAAAGGTAAAGTGCAATTTTACTGCATATTTACATAAAAAGCAACACTTTATGTGCCCATGGCTGTCTACCTTTGAGCATTTTATCCTGTGAAATATTCCTGCAAAATATAACAAGGTTTCCACTTAACTCAGTATATATACACGTAATATTCGTATGTATACATGTCTTGGAAAAGTATTTATTACAATATCTGTGTTAGTATAGTAAACCATCCTATTCCATATCAAATATAGTTTATAGGAGATTGTGCTGTTGTGCTGAATAATGAGCAAAAATACAGATATGGTGTAGCACCTAATCATGAATGCTGCAAAAAACCCCAAATTAGGAAAGACAACATGAAATGCACTGTTTTTCAATGTGTTTCATCAGTTACTGTCAAAAAATTTCTGCTTCTCTTCAGAAATACGCACTTTGACCACTGTAGTTTCAGGGCATTTCAGAACTTCTAACATACTGTTAACATCTAACATACATAATCTCTTAAAAGATTACATGTTATTATTGCTACTTTGTAGCATATAAGAGAAAATAACCACAGACATGTAAACATTAGGCCTCTAATACAAGCAATGATTTCAGGTTCCCTGTTGTATATGGCTCAGCACTGATAAAGGGCAATTCAGTCTCATGTCTCCAATGTTCCCATTTTCAGGATAGAAAGGATGCTCTTTTAGAGGTGTCTGTCTATTTTCATCCCTGTACTGCACCTGACCTACTCACCCAGGTTTTTCTTGCAGTAAATGGAGACAGAGATGCTTTCAGAGCATTATTCATCTTATTCTAAAGTTGATACCCAAGGTAGGTATGATGAATTGCAAATTAAAGCAGCTTTTCTTTCCACTGATAACAAAAGGAGCCTGGAGTGATGAGCACAGAAGAACCTTCACTGTAGGCATCTGAAGTCAGATGAGACATTTCCATTCATCCAAATTCCCAGATATCCTGGGGAGTGCACTCACTTGAAGGGGATTGATGGTTTTTGTGAAGTACACAGCAAGAAAAGCTCCAAAGAATATTTCTTCTTTTTTTCCTGGGTCCCGTCTAATTTTCAGGGCTGAGGTAAGGGAGTGAAGTCTTTAGTCATTAGATGGGAGATTAACCAGCCCTTCCTTTCTTCTCCCTGCTAGGCACCAGGAAGGACAGGTCTCAAAACTGTTCTGTAGCTGGAAGTTCAGGTAATTGAGAGGAACATTTTAAGTCCTTTTTGATAGTCAAAAAGTCTAAAATCAACCTCCAGTATTTCTGGAGTGTTTATTTGTACATACCAGCTGATTTACCTCTTCCTTACAACAAACAGATCGTAAAGACTCAAAATCTTCATGACAAACCACTTACTGTATTATTCAGACATTTTACATTAACTCTGTAACAAAAATAAATTCACAGTGGATGGTCTATGATCACTGACACTTTATTTTGGAGAGAGATCTGAATGGATTCAGTTGTTTGTGTAGATATTTTGGGATTTTTTTTCAGCATATATATCATACTCATGTCCTTTTCTCTATTTTCTTTCAGACCATTTGTTTTAGTTATTGTTTCTCTTTCTTTACAGTATTCTAGACTGCCTGGTTTAAGATGTGAGAAAGAAACATTTGCTTCTTAGCAGAAAACTTCATCACTGAGAAGTCCTGCTGTAGTTATGGAAAAACAGATCTATAAGAAAATCTCTGTTACAGACTAGAGAAATTTAAGTAAAAGTGATGGAAGAAATTTAACTTCCACAAGTCCAAAATATTTTATTAAACAAAACAATGTAAACTTTCGGGGCGTTTAAATGGGTTCTGAACTAGAAATAACTGATCAGGGCAACATTGTGTTGTATTCACTACTGACCTCTTACCAGTCTACAGTAAGGGGCAGAAAAGCAAATCTAACCTAGGCATATTATGAAAGGTGTAACATTACAGTGATTAAGTTTTTTACATAAATGAGTGGCCTGGAATACTGCACAGAGAAATGGCAACTTGCTTTGTGAGAATTTTGGTTAATTCAAATTCTTTCATAGATGAGAAACCCTGGGAAGGGAGAATTCTCCTATGGATATGTATTATGTGTTTAGTGCTGATTTGGACCTTGAAGGTGGGATTTAATCCATATTGGGCACAGAGCAGATGGGGGGGGGGGGAGGGAAGTAGTTTCTTTAATCCTACGTGCACAATACTAAAGACCAAGGGCTTGAAAAGTAATGGGGAAAAGTGCCATGTCTAGCAATCTGGCAATGGTGCAAAGATACAAAGGTGCTTGTTTGGGTGCAGGGCAATCACAAGGCTGTAGGTTAAGCACACATCTCCCATAAAGTCCCAGCACCATTTATAGAGATTCAGTGAGCATAAAAGGCCTCCTGGTGATGTAGTTCAAAAATATTCTGTGAACAGTGGATCTACCAAGCACAGTGGATATACCAACCACATACACCTCACCTTCCGGCTGAGAGTGTTTCAAATCAAGCTGCCAATTTTACTTCCCTGAAATTGGCTGGAAATAGCCTAAACACTGCAAATACTAAGGTTATCTGACTGCAAATACTGATTTAGCTATCTAAGGCAATTGGCAGTGCTGTTGCATAGTCCCTGCTGGGGTTCTTGGTTTAGCTGCTGAGCTGCAGGTTTACATGTTGCAGCAAGGGTAAAGTTTATGGTGGGTCAGATACTGGTGGCCTCTGACCCTCATTATTTGGTGAGTGTATGTTTGCTAATTGGCCTTTTTTAAAAGAAAATAAGTTTTATAGCTAACTGCTTTTAAAACTGGCAAAGGAAGCTGTTGTGTGTTCAGTCTTTAAGCATGTCCAGAAACTCTTACTGCAAAATCCTACTTGCTCTCTCAATTTTGTGCCATTTGGCTAAACAAGTTCCCATTGCACTTGTCAGAGATTAAACGTGGTAAATTTGGTTTACCAAGTTGTGTTACACAAGTGCATCCAAAAACTTTTTTTTTAATAATTTAAGAATAAGAGTCCTGGAGGCAACAGGCTTAGAGCTTCTGAATCTCTCATAATGTGGAATGGCCTTTTGCACATTTAATTTTGCAGGTTTAGTATTTAAGCACCTAGTCTAAGCCAGGAACACAAACTTTCCATAGAAGGGATGGAAAGAAATGAGCACTTTTTAAGCACCTTTCACAGGATGAGGTATCCCTAACCGCCACCTCACTTCACTTATTATAGGAGGAGTGGTGTCTGGCAGTTGTCAAAATTTCTTAATTTCTAATATAAAGGCAGCAATAAGTGATTCAGATCTCTTCCTATCAGGAAGATAGACCCTGGTTCAACATACTGTCAATAGAGGAAGTGAGGTGCAAGGTCTAAGTCAGACATCCAAAATGGCCTGCATGCAGTCTTTCTATGTCCAAAGGGGTAAGGAATGACACATCTCATATTTCCTATTTAAGGTACATTTGCAAGACTGTCTCCTTACTAAAATGCTATAAACTCATTTAACTACAAAATTCCAGTTTATAAAGGGGCATGTACCAAAGGATCATTCAGCTTAGGCAGCTATATTCTGCCTCTCAACCAACATATTCATAACTGAGATGGGAAATCTGATACTGCTGTGCCCAAGTTTTTGGGTTGTTGGGGTTCTGGTTAAGGGCAGCCAGTTGCATGTTCCCAGCTCTGTGGTGGGCACTTTCTCTGAGAGACCTGTACTTCAGTGTGCTGAAAATATCCTTCTCCAAACACAAATCCCAGCTGTTCTTTGGCTTCCAGTTAATGTCTATGCTGCTTGAAGTTCGGCACTAAGTACTCATCAACACCTTCAAAAATCTTCCCTCTAAAATGAAGTGTAACCTGAAATTAGGATTCTTAGGGGCTAAGCACTATTTTTTCTGTGATGAACACCTGCAATCATAGCAAGGCAAAATCAGTTTAATCTACTGGTTCAGTGGCTGTTGCTCCAGAATAGCTCCTATTTCATAGCAAATGTTGACACAAATTGATAATTCATTTGAAAGTCCTGGAGAGCTGGTTTGAAACAACACTACAGTAAAGTCTAAAATCAACTTGCAACATCACAAAATTTCAATTTTAATAGGTATCCAGGTGAACAGACACCTACATCCATATGACTTGTATATTAATAAAATCCTCACCTATCATATTTTAAACAGACTGTGATTCTTACCTTGGCAAAACTCACTGAAGACAATGTGAGGCTTATTTGAATAGAAGCCACAGTATCAGACCCAAAAGTCTAAGATGTATTTATTCCAGTTGTGTGTAAAATGGGAGTAAAGTTAACATTGGCTAACTTAGGGAAATCTCTATGGAGAAAGGAAACACAGTAAGTGGTTGATATCACTACCTGGATATGAAGAGGGAGGGAGAAGTTCTTGTCCTCTTCACAATCTTAAGGCTTAGTTCTCATTTACTTTCCAGCCTGTGGCTGTCTAACATAAAGAGCAGTAGTTTATAGTCACAGGAAAATGTATATATGGCAGTGATACTGTTTGAATTATAATACAGTGAAACTGCCTGTGTGGGGTGGTTTTGTTATGACAACCAAAGCTACAAAGATTAGGAAAAAATTATTTTATAAAGCAGAACAGAAAAAATTACAGTGAAGGGAATCTTAAGTGATTAAACTGCAATTTCTTCAGCCTTTGATATGCAATTTTAATAGTTATCCAAGGTCAACTCAGAGATGGCAGGATCATTCTTCAGAAGATTTATAACAAATACCATAGCATCCTGAATTATTAAAAGCATTGAATTTGGGGATACCTGACAGCTTGTTTGACTGAATTTCTGGACCTAGTTTAACAGTCTTAGTCATGGAACATGACTGCATATTATATAAAATGTGCAGTATGTCATGTTTATAGTATAGGTGTGTATAAAAAATATTTAGTTGATAGAAAAGAGTTCTATTAATAGGCAGAAATCAACATCTTGGCTCACATAAATTAAAATAATTCTAAATATTTTTACTAAATATAGTCCTCTGTCAGCTGCAGAATCACTGCACTACTTTCATAAAGTAACTCACCCACAGACAAATACACCTCCTTCCATAAAAACAACAGACATCCAAAATATATGTGAAAGATAGTAACATTCTTCTAGATATTACTGCAATTGTTTTGATAACAAATCATGCTTATGTTATAAAAGCCTCACAGCCACTGAGACCACTACTCTAAAGAAAACCTTAACATGATGTGAGCACTTGGTACAATATAGTCTCCCCACAGCTAAACATGAAACATACAGAAAGTGATTAACCATAGAAACACATGATGGAGGAAGGTCATTTTCTGAACTAAATTTTAGCATGCACAGCTTCATTCTACAGGAACTGCTGGATTTCTCTCTCAAACTACTTCACAAATTTACCATAAAAATCAATTTGGGGCAAATATTCCTAATGCTCTGTTTCTAGGGCAGGCCAGAAGAAAAGACAGGCTAATGTGGTCAAAGGCTTTTCTATTTTTTGCATAGAAACTTCTGTTAAATCTATTAAAGAGTATTATTTTTATGTATAAGTCTTCCCTTGCTTATTATAAGGGGGTAAACCTAAAATCATAACTTAACAGGGAACTGAATATTGCCATTAGCAAAGATATTAAACTGTATTCAGTTTGTACTCCAAAAAGTTTCACCTCAACTTCATTTAACATCTGTGGTAGAATGAAATGTTTTGCCAATGATTACTTGTTGATACCACAATTTCAGTTATAATTATAATTTATATAAATATAATTAACACTATACATAACCACAAAAAAGTGCCTATTCTGGATTGTACATTGAGATTAAATTGTAATTGTCACTGGTGACAGTACCTGGTTACTTCCTGTCAACAACATTTCCAACCCCTCACCAATTTTATCCAAGAGCAATCTGAGAGAGACTCTAGACCTTAAGATCTTTAAATATTTTTTGGAAACACTATGTTGCTTAGAGTGTCTTTGTTCCTGCCTTCATTACACATCAAAGAACATGCATGTGTGTGTGTCAGTGTACATTTAAAAATAATGTTATACATTCCATAATCACAGTAAAGAAACTTTAGAGTCCAAACAGAAGACATAAACTATAGGTAATGGAACAGCTTATTTAGTCTAGTAAATTACTGTCTTTCCCCTTTGTTAACAGATCACGAAGTTGTATTTTGGCTTTGAAACAAAAAGAGTGATCAAAAGGCACAGGAAAAAAAACATAAAGGCAAATACATTGCTTCTGATGAGATCTAAAGTGGGAAGGAGCTTGAAGAAGGCTGACTTGAAAAGTAGGTTTTCAAAGAGCCAAGGTAGAAGTAAAAAGAAAAACACAGAGGGTGCCCAGGACAGGTGGGCAGAGCACCAGTGCCAGACAGGTGAAAACAATCCCTGGGACAGCAGCAGAAGAAACATCATAAGCTAATATGACAAAAATCTAAGAAGAAAGCTGGAGAGTGATTTTGGATTGGGTTTTGGAGTCAGTGTTGGTTAGGCCATATGGGCGCATTTACTGTAACTACATGAAATGTACAAACCAGCACTGTACTCATCCCAGCATCAAACCAAAACAATTTTGAGAACAGACTGTGTAACTTTCACTAGTCAAGGAATGCAACTTATTCTGACAGAAACCGGTTACATTTATTCATACCACAAGGCAATGGGAAATTAACTGTGGATGCCACATTAAGTGGTGCTGGACTTTGCACGAACATCTCTGCTGCATGGCAACAGATATTTGGATTGAAACAGAAGTCATGAAAGAAATGGAGAACAGGTTCAAGACAACGCCTCATTTATAGAATGTGAAGGTAAAGAAGACATTTTTAGGGGAGGACTCTTGAGGCAGCTCTCTGCCTCTAGAGATACCTGGCAGGAAAAGGATGACTGAAAGTTACAGCTTAGCAACACTCTTGCATAAACCCAGGCAAAAACTCATGCATGAAAATTAATAAATAGCCACTTGTGTAGTAATTCATTAATGAAATAAGAGAATAAAAATAGTATGGAAGCAACAGAAAGGTTGTTGGCTAAGTACAGCAACACACAGGCAACTAAAACACTCTCTCAACTGGCTGTTCTAAAATTTTCAAATTCTTACTATATTCCAGCAGACTATTTTGATCTTTGGACTTTGAACATCAAATTACTTGACATATTGGAAGAGATGGACATTTGCTCTGAGGCACAGTAGATACTGCACACCTTGCTTCTACATGGCCTTCAGAGTTGAATTATAAGAGCAAAATTACTTACACAACCAATTAAGTATCCAAATACTCCCATGAATCCCACTTGCTGTTCCTGGTCTCCTAATTTCCTTGGCAAGATAGAAAATACTTGACAAAAGATGGCAAATCTTTTTGCACTTGAAAGTTATGAAATACTCACATTGCTGGAAAATATTAAAAAATGCTGACATTTTTATGTCATATTTTGCCTCCTTTACCAGTATTTAAGAGCCAAAATTATTTCATGTTTACTAACTTATTTGATGAGCGTATCTAGAATTGTTTACATTGTTTAGTACAGAACAGCTACAAAAAGTAATATAGTAACAAAAATCAGGCATTGCTACTATTTAGAAACTAAGATTATGCCTTATCAACAGAGGGCAGTCTTTGATAACTATACATTTGAAAGAAGACTTGGAGAGCAGTAAACTTCTGTTTGTTTCACACAGGATTGTGAGCTGTGTAGGTTTCAAGTAAGGAATATACACCCATGATCCATCATCAAAAGCAGAAGCCAGATGTTCTCAGGAAGGGTTGAATTTAAAATAAGAACATATTTGCACTCGTTTTTAAATAAACAAATGTCTTAAAATATTTATTTATTAATGCTGTGTTAAATGAGGTCTTCTGTGCCCTAAATCTTTCTGTTTTTATTTAGATTTGGAAATAAAGTTTAGTAATATAGCAAAACTGAAAGCTCTCACGCAAAGATATGTATATTTTTCCCCTGGTCAAGTACCAGTTCCTTAATTCACTAAAAATTTATTTTAAAAGATCAATGGACTTTTTATTAGGCCCAATTCTGATCTGCCACACTAACTTCAGGGACAATTGGTAGGAAAACCGTTTGGATTTACATCTGTGTTATTAGATCAAAACTTAGCCAAGATGAATTTTCTTCAGGTACAATTTGAACACAAGATTGTTTAGCAAAATCCAAGGAAAATACTTTTAAAATTCTCATCAATTCTACAATCTGGAATTTTTTTTTATGTTGTCCTGAAAAGAAGAAGAAATAAAGCAAGTCTTGCACTTTGTACTTGGACTGTGACACAAAAGCTCACTGGCTTGTTTGACAAGACAGCAACTCTTAAAAATAAAGAGGACTTCTGCTGTTTGTACATGGAGATTTACTACTTGGCGATGGAGATAACAGAGGTCAAAGAACTAGAGCCTATACCCATGGAAAATAAGAGATTTCTGTGTAAGATATGGGGCAACTCCATCCCTTTATTATTTTTTTTTCAGCAAAATATCTCAAAAGCAATTAATATTTTGAATATTGAATGTCTTGGTCATTGATGCCTGGGACTCAGTTGAAGTATCTTCCTTTGAATCTTACAAATAAGACATTCATTGCTGAAGTCCAGGATGCATGTTTCATAGGGGTAGACAAATGGTATTAGTACTGCTTAACTTGGAAGATATCTAACTACTAGAACTACTACTCCTGCAGCAGCATCCAAACCCATGTCTGTTGCATAGGTTTATTTAATAAAATAGCTTTCAGCAGTATTCCACAGGTATGTCAGTAATAGAATATAAAAATATATCACAAATTACGATAATCCAGTGCTGTAGAACTGAGTGTGGATGTCTACTGATGTCCCCCCCCACCCCAAACCAAGCTGAATTATTTATTAGAAAGAATACTTAAATGTGAATGTAGCTGTGCCCACACTGCAAAATTCAAATTCCAAATTCGAGTTTTGCCATACAGAAAGCAAGATCACGTGCCAATCTTGCTCCACTACTGAAGGATACCGTAAGGGATGATTTTAAAAGAAGGAATAAAAAAATTACACAAATGTTGAAACAGCCTCGTGCTGTCTTTGAATCTATCTCTTTAGTGGTGTTTTTCGCTTTGTTAGAAACCTTTCCTAACCCAGCATGCGGATCACATTTCATAAACAATGACGAATGTCAGCAACTGAGACACGCTGAATCGGAACTCAGAGCCTGCTACCGGGCATATTAAAAGGCAAGGAACTCCAAGCCCGGGCTCCCACTGATGTGCTTTTAACTGCAGGCACAAGGTGGCAGAGGTACGTGAGGCTTTCATTCCCGCGCTGCCGTGACTCGCCGCCTCCGGGGAGTGACACTGGGCACTCACTGACTGGTGCCACTGATGCGCTCTGCGCCCGAGACATTTATCCGAGATTTCTTGTGGCGCACAGAACCGCGGGGCCGGCAGGCAGCTCCGCCGCAGCCCTGGGCCTCTTGCCCTCGTGTGACCCGTCCCGTTCTCCTTGGGGCACTTTTGTCACACCCCCGTTCCCCGTCATCCGGAGCCGGCTCTCGGGCAGCCCCGTTCCTGCCACCGCTGGAACCCGGGCGCCACCGCCGCCACCCCGCGGGGAAGGGAGACCCCGAGCCCGTCGGCGAGCCGGGAACAGCCCGGCTTTAGTTCTGCCCCGGGGCCAGGCGGGAGCGGGGAAGCTCAGAGCAAGAGGCGGCGGTGCGCTCCCGCCGCTCCTGGGGCTGGCAGAGGTGCGCTCCTACGCTCCGGGAAAGCCGTGCCGCCCTCCCCCAGACTAGAGGGCTCCCTTCCCGCGGCAGCTGGCGCCAGCAGAGCAATCCGCGCAACCACCTCCCCGCTCCCGCACCGCCGCCACCGCCCGCACCGCCGGCCCCTCTCCCGCCGCTCTCCCGACGCCTTCTCCTCCGCAACCTGTTGGGCGGCCGCGGGAAGGAAGGAGGGGGAGCCCCGACCCTCTCGTAACTTGCATGATTGGCACGCAGCTCTGCCCAATCGCGAATGGCGGATTCTCCCCCCGCGGGTACCCATTGGCTGCTCGGAGGCGCGGGGCGGGGCTTGCCGGGCCGCGGAGCTCCCCTCTGGAGCGGAGCGCGGCGCGCTCAGAGCGCAGCGTGTGCGCGGAGTGAGCGGCGCCGCGGCGGAACTGGGGCCGCGATTCCGCCGCTGCCGGAGGTTCTCGACGCTTACGCTCCGCCGGCAAGGACGATGCAGCCTCTCCTCGCCGGGCCGCGGCGGCTGCTGGCCGGCTTGCTGCTGCTGCTGGCCGGCTGTGCCTGGGCTGGGGCGGAGGAGCCGCCGCCAGGCAGCAGCGCCGCGGTCTCCTCGCCGTGGTCGCCGGAGGCGGACCCCGTGGTGGTGGCCAACCGCGGGCTGCGGGTGCCCCTGGGCCGCTCCGCCTGGCTGGACCCCACGCGGGACCTGGTGCTGCAGGTGCAGCCGGGGGACCGCTGCCACCTCACCGTGCTGGACGAGGACCCGCTGTGGCAGCGCCCGGGCCGCCTGAGCCCCCGGCGCTTCCCCTGCGACTTCGGAGCCCGCGAGGTGCAGTACTCGCACCTGGGCGGCCGCAGCCCCGCCCGGGACCGCGTCCGCCTGCAGCTGCGCTACGACTCGCCGAGCCGCGCCCTGGTGCTGCCCCTGGTGCTGGAGGTGGAGGTGCTCTTCACCCAGCTGGAGATCGTCACCCGCAACCTGCCCCTCACCGTGGAGCGCCTGCGGGGCACCAGCAACCCGCTGGACGCCCGCAGCCTGGAGTTCGCCTTCGAGCCGGGCCGGCAGCGCTGCCGGGTGGGGCTGCTGCCGCTGCTGGCCGGGCTGCCCCGCTACGGAGAGATCCTCAACTACCCGCCGGCGGCGGGGGGCGGGGGCGGGGAGGCGGCGGGTGGCGGCCCGATGCCGTCCGTGATGTGGGACTGCGAGGAGTTCCTGCGCCTGGGGCTGCGCTACCGGCACACGGCCGCCGGCGGCTCCCCGAACCGCGACCTGGTGCCGCTGGTGGCCGAGCTGCGGGAGGCGGCGGGCGGCGGGGCGCTGCTGAAGCGAGAGTACTTCCAGGTGCTGGTGCGGATTCGCGCCGGGAGTGAGAACGTGGCCCCCAAACCCAGCTTCCTGGCCATGCTGATGATGGAGGTGGACCAATTTGTGCTCACCGCCCTCACGCCTGACATGCTGTCAGCTGAGGACGCGGAGTCGCCGCCCGATCTACTGCTCTTCAACATCACCTCTCCCTTTGGTCCTGGCCAAGGCCACATGGTCAGCACGGACGACCGGAGCTTGCCTGTCACGTCTTTCAGCCAGCGGGATGTGCGGGAGCTGCGCATTGCCTATCAGCCACCCATGGAGGACTCCGATCGGGAGAGGCTCTTTGAGCTTGAACTGGAAGTGTTGGACCCAGAGGGTGCTGCCTCAGAGCCCTTTGCCTTCGTGATTGTGGTGAAGCCCATGAACACTCTGGCGCCCGTGGTGACCCGCAACACTGGTCTCGTGCTCTACGAGGGGCAGTCAAGGCCTCTCTCGGGCCCTGGTCCCAGCCCCAACCTTGTGGTCAGTGATGAGGATGACCTTGAGCAGGTGCTGGTGAGTGTGGTGGCAGGGCTGAGGCATGGCCACCTCACTCTCCTGGAGGATACCCCAGGACCTGCTGTCCCTCGTAAACACTTTACAGTGGCTGAGCTGGCAGCAGGCCGAGTCATTTACCAGCACGACGGCAGCGAGTCTCCGCTCAGTGACAACCTTGTGCTGCGGCTGGAAGATGGTGGCTCTCGCCACCGCGTTGAGTTCCTTTTCCCCATTACCCTGGTGCCCACTGATGACCAGCCACCCCTGCTTAATGCTAACACAGGGCTTGCCATGGCTGAGGGTGAAACAGTGCCCATCACCACCCGTGCTCTTAGTGCCACTGACATTGACTCACAGGATGCCATCCTGCTCTTCACAGTGGAGTCTGGGCCCACGGCTGGGCAGCTCCTGCTCCGTCAGGCACAGCCACCGCCTGGCTGGGAAGAGGAGGAAGAAGAGGAGGGCTTTTCTTGGAGGAAGGTGCCAGGTGTAGCAGGGAGTTCCCTCATCTATGAAAAGCCAGTGAGAGAGTGGCTGCAACAGGACATTGTGGAAGGGCGTCTCTTTTACCACCACTTTGGGGCTCACAGCCCTGGCCCTGGGGTTGTGTTGGACCAGTTCATCTTTAGAGTCCAGGATGACAATGACCCACCCAACCGCTCTGGACCCCAGACTTTTGTGATCAGGGTACATCCTGTAGACAGGTTAGCCCCAGAGCTCCATAGCAGCAGCAGCCTGCATTTAATCGTTGCAGAGCAGCAGGTGACGCCCCTTCGCAGGAAGCACTTGTGTTACACTGACCAGGACTCAGGGGACCGGGAGCTTCGCTATACAGTAATCCAGCCCCCCACTGACACTGACTCCAACCACCCTCCCGAGGCTTATGGAGCACGCCTTGGATCCCTCGTGCTGACTGAGGATCACTCCGTGGAAGTTACGCATTTCACCCAAGCCCAGATCAACCATCACAAGATCTCGTACCGTCCCCCACAGGAGGAGCTGGGGGTGGCTCCTCATTTGATTCAGTTTCAGTATCAAGTGCAAGATGCAGCTGGCAATGCAGCCAAAGGGACTTTCACTATCTACCTGCAGCCTGTGGATAACCAGCCTCCCGAAATCACTAATACTGGCTTCACTTTGCCTGAGGGAGGCAGCCATGTCCTTAGTCCAGCTGAGCTGGATGCCAGTGACACGGACACTGAACTTGCCCGTCTCAGATTTATCCTGACCCAGGCTCCTCGGTATGGCCAGTTGCAGCTCTCTGGGTACAGTCTGGTTCCAGGAGGCATCTTTGGCCTGGAGGATATCAGACAAGGGAGGGTGGTGTATGTGCACAGTGGAGCTGAGACCAGCAGTGATACCTGCAGGCTTGATGTGAGTGATGGGGTTCATTTTGTGCCCATCACACTGAAAATGAGTGTGCACCCAGTTGATGATGAGGTTCCTATGCTACGATTGCCCCCAGGCACTCTTGGTTCCTACCTTGATGTGCTGGAGAATGGTGCTGCTGAAATCACTGCTAATGTCATTCAGGGCACAGATCAGGATACAGATGACTTTATGTTGACCTTCATTGTAGAGGATCCTCCTCAGCATGGGAGCATCCTGGTTCAAGGGGTGCCTGCAGAGAGATTTTCCCAGAGAGATCTGCTGGATGGTGCTGTGGTATATGCTCATACCGGTGGTGAAATAGGCCTTCTGCCCAAAGAGGATGTGTTCAACCTTACCTTGTCTGACCTCTCTGAGAAGTGGCGTGTCAGGGGCAATGTTGTTCAAGGAGTTTCAGTCTTGGTGACCATTCTTCCTGTTGACAGTCAAGCTCCAGAAATTTTTGTGGGGGAGCAGTTCATGGTGACAGAAGGTGACAAACGGGTCATTACTCTTGCTCACCTCAGGGCTGAAGATGTGGATACTCCTAGTGATGATATACTGTGCACAATTGTTGCTCAGCCCACATCTGGGTATGTAGAGAACATCTCTCCTGCCCCAGGATCTGAGAAATCCAGGGCAGGTGTAGCTATAAGTGCTTTTACCTTGAAGGATCTCCGTCAAGGGCACATTTTTTATGTCCAGAGTATACATAAGGGTGTAGAGCCTGTTGAAGACAGATTTGCTTTGCGCTGTTCTGATGGCATTAACTTTTCTCAGAGGCACTTCTTCCCCATTCTTGTTGTGCCGATCAATGACGAAGAGCCTGAAATCTTCCTGCGAGAGTTTGTTGTGATGGAAGGCATGAGCCTGGTGATTGATACCCCCATCCTCAATGCAGTTGATGCGGATGTCCCTGCTGATGAGTTAACATTCACAATCACCAGGCTTCCCAGGCACGGCCACATCGTGAACCAGCTGGTCAACGGAACTGTCCTAGTGGAGAGCTTCACCTTGGATCAGATAACAGAGAGCTCCAGCATTCTCTATGAACACGATGACTCTGAGACCAGGGCGGACAGTTTTGAGGTGCAGCTCTCAGATGGTAAACACACCATTAGGAAAATGGTACCCATCATGGTTATTCCTGTAGATGATGAGACGCCCAGAATGGCCATCAATGATGGTTTGGAGATTGAAATAGGGGAAACTAGAACTATTAATAACAGAATATTGAAGGCTACTGATCTTGATTCTGAAGACAAAACCTTGACATACATTATAACTTACGGGCCAGGACAAGGCCTCTTACAGAGAATAAAGCCTTCAGGTGGAGTTGAAAATATCACCTGGGGAATGAATTTCACCCAAGACGAAGTGGATAGAAATTTGATTCGATATGTGCATTTTGGTCAACAAGGAGTTCGTGATCTTATCAAGTTTGATGTGACAGATGGCATAAATCCTCTCATTGACCGCTACTTTTATGTTACAATAGGCAGCATTGATATTGTCTTCCCAGATGTCATCAGCAAAGGAGTTTCTCTGAAGGAAGGAGGAAAGGTGACCCTTACCACTGATTTGCTTAGTACTAGTGACCTGAACAGTCCAGATGAGAACTTAGTTTTCACCATTACCAGACCACCTGTTCGTGGTCATCTTGAATGCACAGATCAGCCTGGGGTACCCATCTCCACTTTCACTCAACTCCTGTTAGCAGGCAATAAAATCTATTACATTCATACTTCAGAAGATGAGGTGAAAATGGACAGCTTTGAGTTTGAGGTGACTGATGGCTATAACCCCGTGTTTCGTACTTTCAGAATTTCTATCAGTGATGTGGACAATAAGAAACCTGTTGTCACAATCCATAGCCTGGTGGTGAGTGAAAATGAGTACAAACTGATAACCCCATTTGAACTGACTGCAGAAGACAGAGATACACCTGACGCACTGCTAAAGTTTATCATCACTCAAATACCAGTTCATGGCCAGATCATGTTCAATAACTCCAAACCAGTCACCACCTTCACTAAACAAGATCTGAATGAAAATCTAATCAGCTACAAACATGATGGCTCAGAATCAGTTGAGGACAGTTTCTCTTTCACTGTTACAGATGGCACTCATACAGATTTCTATGTTTTCCCCAACACTGTGTTTGAAACAAGGAAACCTCAGACTATGAAGATTCGAATAATGGCTGTGGACAACAGTGTACCTCAAGTTGTAATAAATAAAGGTGCTCAGACTCTCCGTGTTCTGGCCACAGGTCACATCGGGTTTCTGATTACCAACAAAGTGCTCAAAGTGGAAGACAGGGACAGTTTACATGTCACTCTTAAGATCAGAATCACAGAGGGTCCACGCCATGGCTTCCTGATTCACCTGGGGAAAGGCAACCATAGCATCAGCCAGTTCACCCAAGGTACTACAACACTTCATGTCCTTTCTTTAGATCACTGGAAACATTATTTTTCATGCTAAACTCTATAGTAATTGATGGGAGAAACATTTCAACAAAGAGCTTATTTAAAATGGTTTCCTAATATTTTGCATCTGTTTATTTTTTATTACATCCATGACAGCTTTAAACAGGAAATGTGGTCTGCTGGGTAAACACTGATTAAAGGAGCTTCATTTCTTTGGAGAGCTTATTCCAAATAGCTGGGATTTGCACTTTCTGTCAGTCACAGTGATAAAAGTTTGGATAACAGAATTGGGCTGTACATCTTAAGAGACAGTGCTTTTTTTAAGCAGTTTTATTTAGAAAATGCTATGGGAGTGGCCAAGCTATTGTTAACTAATGGCTTGGATATCGGTTGCAAGACAGTCTGAGCACACCTAACTGTAAAGCAAAATCCTTTCCCCACCAGTGGGAAATAATATATTATGAGTGCATTTGTTAATTACACAAATTACCTTAATTACACAAATCTTTACCACAAAGTGTTTGTGGTAAATTAAAAGGTAATGTAAACATTTAAAACTTATGTTAGCGGTACTTACTTTTTACATGGCACTAAAACATTCAGTGATATAAATAGGGCAAAACCCACATGTGTCATATATACTGAAATAAAGCCTCAACCCAAGACTGTGAAGTAACTTTAACTGAAATGGGAGCATTAGCTATTCTCTGGAGAATTTTCCATGTTACTTTACAATTACTTAGTGGCTAGTTAATTAACAATGAAATTAGGTTTTTTTGCAGCCTTCTGCAGCTGTGGAATGAGCAAACAGCTCCAACAGCATGGACACTCAGAGTTAAATGGGCCCAGTCAGGCTAGGCTGTGTAGGTGGAAAGGCTTGTGATGAACACTTGCAGTTGGTTGAGTGTCATTTCACAGAGCCCATACTGGTACATATCCAAGTTACAGTCTTGGCTGGAGTAACGTTCTTGTCAGATATACCAAATCTTTCAAATAGGCCTGATGAACTTTGCAATGGCTGAAGTTTTAAGTCTTAAGTTTTGCAATGCTAGCGCAAAAAAGAGGATGAGAGGAGACCAAACTGTCCAAGCTTTAGGGACCAAACAGTTCCTTAAATGTAAGGCTTCAGTTGTGAACTGTGAATAATATTGAGAGTGTTGTCAGAATACGGGAGAAAGAAGAGAGAAAGGGAGTGAGCAAAAAAACAGATTATCACTTATTTTAGTGGATTTTCTCTTACACTGAAGAATGTGTAATTAGTGAACAGGTGTTCTTTGAAAGCAGAGGAACAGTGATATCCCTTTTTTTTTGTGAGGATGTGTAGCACTTGGGAGAAGTACATATTCCATTTCCTCCTGTGCCATGTGGCCAGGTGTACATTTGTCTGATGACCAAAATGAAGTTGCTACTTTGCTTTGAATTGGCTGTCCAGCCATATGGCCTGAAGGCTGTCCTAATATCCTGGGGCTGCCCTAGCTAAGTAAGAAGCATGCAGCTCTTAGGAAAGGTTGGTTTAAAAGCTAGTGAGGATCCCCAGAAAGTGATGTAACTTCACAGTTTCACACACAGCACAAGTGCTCTTATTTTGTGTTGGATTGAAGAGTGTTTTTAAGAAATACACATTTCTTCAATAATATTGGCCTTTGAGATGGTCTTGCTTATGCTAGCTACACTGAGACAAATATTTGTCTAATGTTCAGGGCAGAAGTAAACAAGACCCTCTTTTGTCATATTCATTATGATCCCAGTGTAAGCACAGATTTTGCAAAGGACTTTGGGCAGCCTCTGCATGGACTATTGGACCTGTTATGTGCTTTTTATGTTTTGATCTTCTCCTCTCTTTAGGCCTCCTATCCTGTCATGTGCCACCTCTTTCAAAATGCTGAGTAGTTCCAGTTTCATCAACACATGTGGGTTCTTATGGGGCTTGTAAAACTTCATTAGACTCTTCCAGTTTGTGTTGGAAGGGACTTCTCAATCCTGTCGTTATTCACAACTGGGACAACTTTGAAGTCAAATGAAGCTCTTCAGGACATCATGCAAAAAATTTTGAAAGCTGCTTGCTAGTTTGTGAAGTCCATACTCAAACTCCCATTTCTTGGATTTGTTCCTGTGGTTGTATGAACAGGCAGCCTGACCTCTTTGAGTAGTGTAACAAGATTCATTGTGTGCAAGCAGCAGGAACAGTCTGGTTTTTCAGATTCCTGTAACTGAAAGAGAGGACAGAGCAATTATTTAGAACACAGCCTTCTGATAGTGGGGATAATTATATTTTTTGAAATAAAAAATTATGCTTGATGTATTTCAAAATTATGTTGGAGAATTCCAGTATAAAATTAATTTTTCAGGCACTGTGGTTACCCGATTGTGAATTGTGCTTGTTATAACTAGGCAAGTTTTGATATAGCTAGCACAACCTAATCAGCTGTGGAAGGAAAGCACAGACTTGCTCAAGTGACTCCAAACATGCTGTTAAGGAAGAGAAAACAGATCATTCTTTGCAATTATTTTGACAAAATTAAGGTCTTTGGATGGCAAGCGGCCTCTTTTTCTTATGAGTTGGTCCTGGTCCTGCAAGCACCAGTTCAAGTGCTTATCTTTATGTATACTGGACCCATGGATTTTGATAAGGCTACCCACATGAGCAGAGCTGAGTACTTGTGTGTTTGCTGGATGAAAGATTTATGTGTTCCACTGGCATGAAGAAGTATTTGTTTGCATCCTCTTTACAGTCCCATGAATTTTTGATCTTTAACTTTCAAACATTTATGGAAGAGATTCTTCAGTTACATATATTTGCTGATAATGCTCTTCACTTGTTTGCGCTCAAAGATGTCTGATTACTTTTGGAACTGAAGATTTTGTGAAGCTCTAACAAAAGTGCTCTTGTTTTTTTTTTACCCATGCATCCACCCTAACATCAGAGGAGAACTTGGGTGGTACTTGAGCTCCACTTTAATGTGATTGATTTCTAACACTTTTTCTTGAAAAATGTATCAGACTTGGGTTTTTACCAACAGCAGTCCTTCAAAGAAAGTGACAAAAATTAGTTTTTATGTATATACATGTTTCTCATCACTACTCAAGGAAACCAGAAAAGAAACAGTATTAACAAATGTTTGTTTATCTTTTACATATTTTATGATAACTGCTGGTTCAAAATTCTACATCAGTTTTTTTTCCTTACTGAAGTAATTTCTGTTTACTTTAATTGCATCTATTTGGGTTCTTAAAACAGTCAATCACTGTAACTGTCCTCTGCAGAACTTTGCAGGTTGAAAAATGACAGAATCAATATCCTTGTGGGGATACACCTCTGTTTAAGAAAAGGAACCACTAAAAATATGAAGTAGTCCTGATTGTCAAGCCCATGTTTGTCAATTTCATTTCAGTCATTTTTGTAAATACAGCTTAAAAGAAAGAGAGCCCTGGGGAGGAGGAAGTAAAGGTAGAGAGAATGAATGATATCTGTAAAATTTCAACACTGTTAATACTGAAATTCCTCAGTTCTGCTGTGGGACCTTGACCTCCGTCTTGTTGAAGCTAAACCATTTAACACATGTCAATTTTTTTCTAAAAAAAAGGTTTCCTATCTTCATAATTTAAAATAAAGTCTATTTTTCATCTTTCCAGCTGATATTGATGATATGAAGATATGCTATGTTTTACGAGGGAGTGACAATGCCACCAGTGACATTTTTCATTTTTTGGTTGAAGACAGTGGTGAGTACTCCTAAAATCTCAGTTTTTCTTCTTATTTAAAGACAAAGAATTGAAGTGTCCTTTGGGAGTTGAAGAACATCAAATTTAATTGAGGGAAGTCTGTGTTATCTCCTGGAATGTGATTGATTTTATGACTTTCCTATATTTTGAACTATTTCTGATGATTATGAAGAGAAGTATTGATGAAATGGTAATTGCACCTAATGAAAAAACCTCAACCTACTCTAGCAAGAAAATGAAATTCTGTAAGTCTACTCAGATACCTTCTGTACTCAGATAGTAGTAGTATACTTTCTGTAGTTTTGCCTTTGTATTCCCTCTCCAGGCTCTTCACACATAAATTCTCCTAAGTCTTTATATTGAGAAACTTTTCATTTATTTATTGTTGTCTATCTTTTTAAAGCTTCCAGTTCTAAGACTATTCATATCAAAACATTATTCATATCAAAACATGGACCTGTTGTGTAGAGTTCAAGTTTTTATTCTATGTACTTAACAGAATCCTCAATGGTTTGTCAAAGGTCTTTGTCAGGCGACTGGTGTCAAATCTCCTGGTTAATACTATTTTCTGGGATTGTGAGGGATGCAAAAGAAAATTATTTGAAAAAAATTGAGAATACTGGCGTGTACTCATTTGAGGGAGAGCTATGTTGCGGTTTTTTAATTTGTTTTAAAAGCAGAAAGAAAGAACAATTTAAAGGGTAAGCAAAATAGATCAACAGGCTTTTTTTTTCCCCTTCCGAAGTCTGACTTAATGTGGATATTCCTAAATGTAAATATTCCTCTGTGTGGTAACAGGTGGCTAGATTATGTTACTTTAATGCCTTTTTAAATATGTGATACATAGTTCTATGAGTAATTGGCAATGAATTTTATTAGTTGATTTAATAATATACTTCTTAGAAAGTATGCTTCAAGTTAGCTGATGGTCAGCTCCTGTACACAGCTTGTGTTAGTGCTTCACAAGAAGCATAGCCAATTAAGGGTATTAAGATCAGTGAACAGGGATTTGTCCTGTCTGTCACAGACTGGATGACAATGTCACAAGGTGACATTGTTCATGATTTTTGAGTTATTCTTTTAGTAAGTGAACAAATATTCAGTCTTGAGATTGTTTTGAGGTTTTATGTGATGGGGGTAATTAAAGCTGATGAAAGTTTGCTCTCAGTGAGCTGTTTAACATCAGTTCTTAAAACTGAGTTGCCCCTTGAGAGACCAACATTTGTGGGACTTGTCTCTGTGCTATTTAACACTTCTTAGTGGCAAATATGTAGTCAAAGTAAATTGCACCTAATATATGATTTTATTTTTTTCATGGGAAAGCTTACCTGTCGCATCTGCTTCTATTTGGCAGAGTTGTAACAGCCTGTCAATTGTAACAGCATGCTACTTTTCAGAATACAAAGAGTCATGATAGCAAGGTGCTTGTTGATTTTTTTAGAACCTTTGGAAGTTGTGACATTACTGTCATCGACACTACTTAGCTAGATGGTAAGATGGTTTTTGCTATCCTGAGGCTATTTGTTGACAGAAAAATGAGCTGTGTTGCATTTCACAGTATTTCTGATTTTGAAGATGGTAAAGATGTATTTAAAGTTGATGAAGTTGTGATCAAAACATTAGTAGTTGTCTGTCTGAAATATCTCAAGTTTATTAGCAATGTCTTTAGAATCTGTAACAGCTGAAAAATCCAGCAATTTAATCTACTTCTATTTCCACCCTCCTCAGAAAGACTTCAAAGCCAGTGTTTTGCAACTCAGATGTATTTTGGCAGACTTTCAGTTGTACCAAGGCTATTGTTTAGGATTTTTTTTGATTTTAAGCCAAATCATATTAAGAGACTCCACACAAGAGCTGAGTGAAAGATGGAGCACAGGTGATCAACATCCATTGTAGAAAGCCACGCTTCAGACTTCTTCAAGATTTTTGCAGTAGTAACAGGTTTGTGCTACCCTGCAGTGCCTAGTGCTATAAATCAAATAAGTGGGACTTCACTTAAACTGAATTGTGTGATTGTCCCTGAGTGATCTGGTTTAAATCAAGAAGCATTTCAAAACATGATTCAATGAATGAATATGCATTTGTATAATTCAGCTAAGTAATTTCAAATAACTTAAAAGCCCTAAAATAAGTCACATCTTGCAACCCAAGTATTTTGTACCTTATATGCTTTCATGCCTCAGCAAGGGGAACATACAACAGCACTTCCTGCTCTTTTCATATGACATGAATTAGAAAGTTATTTTTGCCCCAGACCTGTATGTTGCCTGTAAAATACTTTTCTACATGTCCTGTGATATTTGTTCATAATCTCTGAACTGCAAATAGGAGAAGAGCGTGACTTCCTCTAGGTCTGTCTTTGGTGGCTGATCTGCCATGCTCATTATACCATGACTTATGAAAACAAATGCAGAAGCTCTTTTGTTGGCCTCTTAAATGAGGAAAGTCTGACTGGGGCCTGAGGGTGTTATTTCATGCCTGGAGACCAAGTACAAGAAGTCATCAAACTGCTCTGGTGTGAGCTTTGTTGTGGATTTGGAATTTTGTTTATCTTCTCACATGCAGTAGTATTTATGGTAAGCAAGTTAGGGCAACAGCAGAGCTGGGTGGGTAGGTGAGGGGGAAATGGCCAAGTCAGCCCTCTGGCCCCTTGCCTGCTCCCCTTCTCTCAGCAGGAGTGAGTGCCATGCTGCATACCAAGGCACGACCTGGGACCTGAAAGCATGAAATATGGCACTGGAACAAGGCTCTTTGCTTAGTGGCCAGCAGGGAAAACTGATGTACAGACAAACGAAGAGTAGCTTGGGGATTATGGCTAGCTCATAATAAACTTTGTGATGCTAACTAAAGAGAACAGAATTGGGCTGAATATGAAGAGAAAGGAAATCCATGTAAAAGGAAAGTAAGTCCTTAGGACTATAATTAACAAGCAAGAGCATAGGCCTGCTGTATTCAAACCAAAATTAGAGGTTTCACCAGGAAGAACTGGTTGAGGTTTAAAGCTCTGAAGGAGTCTTATTGTCAGCATCAATTACCTACAAATGTATGGCTGTCAATATTTTCTGGCTTTAAATGGCGTTTTTAATAAGAGCAATTAAAAAGTAAAATAAGCTGGACACAATTCCCCTTTTTATCAACACTAATGCTTTTTAAAGGTAGAAAGCCTATGCTTCCTATGTAGGGAAGATGTTCTGCTATAAAGTGGATGAGCCCATGCATTTCTGTTGTACTTAGAATAAGAAGACTCTGTAGTACATCAGATGCTGCTGAGTTAGTGACATTTTCAAAGAAACTACTGTGGTTCATATTAAGAATTTAATTTCCATTTTGTTTTGAATTCTAATTTTAAAATAATAATGTGGAGACCTTTTGGTACCAAAAAAGTGTTATGAGTCCATTTCTGTGAAACTTTGAAAGAAGTGTGGAATTTTCTTTTTCACAAAGGTTGCAAAATAGTCTCAGTTGAATCACATTCCTCAAGACTGGCCTCTACATTCCATTAAGAAGGTGGAGAAAAAACCCTTCTTAGCAAGTGCAAGCATGTGACAGTGGTGAATCCTGATGTTTACATTATAAAAATTCTTAATTCAATGATTAATAAAGGAATGAATGCCACCAGAACGCAGGGAAAGCAGGATTTCTATTTCTCATGGGGAGGTAAAATGCAAATCTAGACTGATAGCTGAACTCTTGCATGTATTTCTGGTATGTAAGTTTCAACACTATTGAGAGACTGACTAGGCTGAAAAAAAAAGATCCAGTTGAAAATGATTCAGTCTTTTAGTAAATGAAAAATACACTCATAGACTAACTTATATCTGATAATTTTAAGGAGAAGCTGCAGTTTCTGCAACAAGTTCATATTACTGGAAGCTAGGCAAAATTATGTGTGTAGGGCACTGCATAGAGTTGGTGCTTCAGCTGTGCAAAATGGCATTAATCTGTATGGAATGAAAGTTGACACAGAAATTAGCTCCAGTTGAGCTAATGTTGAGCTCTGGTGCCTGTTTCAGAAAACTGCACACTACAATTTTATGCTACATCCCTTATGAGGGATGTCTGAGGCATTTTTACTCCTTATGTGAACTGGGCATAAAAAATGAAGTTAAAACTGAAGTCTGTTGTTTACCTTCTCTTCATTTTTGCTTATCTGAGATTCATTATTGTCACTGCAGTAAGTTGTAATAATTGACTAAGAATCTGGATTTAATGCCCAGCTATCCATTCTGTAGGAGATATTTTCTCATTAAAGATGCTGTTTAAATAATCTGAAACTGGTTAAACTGGTTTAAGGCAGTTTTTTTGCCAGATTCTGCTGATTGTGTAGTGTAAAACAAACATACCCCAAAACTGGCAGTAAACTCATACCCCAGCAGAACCTCCATGCCTCCAGAGGCAGTATCAAGATGAAATACATTCCCCTGCCCAGCAGTGGCTGTCTGGGCTAGCAGCACTACTGTGACAGCCCGTGGACTCCCTGTTAAAGAGCAGCTATTGTATTCTTCTTTTGATTCCCATAAGAAAAATTCTTTATTCTATTTAGGTTTTGTAGATAACTCTGAAATGTTCAAGATCAGGTCATGTAAAGTCAGTGAAGGAATGTTCATCTCTTGTAAATAGTGGTCTGATCCCAGATATTTTTAAAAGAAGACCTTTTTCTTGGCCTGCTTGTTACTTGACTCGTGCTCTCATCGCAGTACTTTGCTGTGTTTGTTCTCCCTCCTCCCCTGTCTGTCTTCTGAAGCTTGGGAAACTGTCAACCAGGATTGCAGCAGCCATGGAAGAAATTTATGTGTTCAGCCTTAGTATTTTTTTGTTGCAAGAGGCCAATGCCACACTAGTAATAATGCAAAATATTACTAGTGTGGCATTAGTCAGTTCCGTTACATTTTCCTGTTTTGAGTAACAAAATGAGATTAGCCTGATGTGGGCTTTTTGGTCTGGAGCATTCTAAAAAAACACCCTGATAGTGTGAGGGGAAAACCCATTTCCTATTCAGCTTTAATTTGAACCATAATCTGCCTGTCCCTTACCTACTTTCATTCTCTTCTCAGTGCTTGAGTCCTCCAAACTGTTTCTTTAGGACTGCTATGATATCTTGCAACACCTTGCCTCAAGGGTAGAAAGGTTTCAAAGGAGAAGTAATGACAGATTCTCATAGCTGGTTTAGGAATGTCAGGATCACTAGGGAAACAAGAGTTGTTTCATTTCAGGCTCTTTGGGCAGCTTTTCTGACTTAAAGCCAAAGCATCACAAAGCCATGGCTCGCTAAAACTGGTGATTTACATCATTAGCTAAATCTTACTTAAACTTTTTGTTACAGATCCCTAAATGCCTTAACACAGTACTGCATTTTGCTGTACTAACATTTGACTAAATCCCTACTGAAGCAAGAATCTTCAAAAAGAATTCCCTGAAATTAGCCTTTAAGCCAAATTTATGAGAAAATTTAATAAACTTTTCCCAAATATGTTTATGCAAGAAATAAAGAATCATGTTCCACTGCCTAGAGAAAACTCTCCATTAAGTTTGTGAAATACAGGTATTGCATCTGTCATCCTTTGTTTTGCTAAACAAATATTTTTTTAGGAACTTTACCATTCTTGTATGCTTTATTAATGTATGACGGGAATAATATTTCACCCTTGACTTTAATTATTAAACTATAACAGTTGTCAGTGCTATTTTTCAAAGCCAAAATGCCAATGTTTTTTCCTGGGTGAGCTATAATAATAATAATAGTATCATATCAGACCTTTTGGACTGAATATCTGATAGTTCCTAAAGTAGCAAATGGGTAAAATACGATTGGGGATTATTTGCAGCATCCTCACTTGACCTCACTTATGGCATTTGGGCACATGAGTCTTGGCAAGACACATCAACTACATTTATCTTTGGCTTAAAAATGAAGACATCACATGTTGATGGTTTGTTTGCCATCATTTGCCAAGGACTGTATTGGATTCTGGTCCATTGCCAGGCTTGTTGCTGCTGTTTTAATATACTCTAGGATGGTGCCCAAACAATTTTCCATATGTCACACTTCTTACTGTAAGTATAATCAGAGGATTTAAATTGCTTGACACTACAGTTTATCTATTAAAAAAAAATCAAATAAACTTTACTGTAAATAAAAGATGAGTTCATGGGGATGTTATTGTCAATGTGGCTGCAAGGTGTCAGCAAAATTATCTATCCGTGAAAATATACAGGATTAAGAGATGCTTATATGGGGCATATAGAAAGTCTGGTACAAGCCTTACTAATCTCAGTGGAAAGATTTTCATTGTCTTCTGTTCTAGTTATTATATTGATCTCCTTGTCCTGGGATTTTAGACTGAATAATGGGAATTACTGAATTTTCCATTTAATCCTCCAAATACGGACATAGAAAAGACCTGTTTTGTCTAGTTGAAACAAGATGTTTGTTTGAGACAAGTTCAGGTAGTGATTTAGCAAGTGTGACATAGCAAGAGAATTTTTGTATGGTTCTGATTATTTGAGTTCAAATGGTGATTTTATCCAAAAACAAAGAAAGCTTTCCCTCTGCTCCCCAAAATTTTTAATAATTTTCTTTAAAAAGCAATGCAGTGTAATTGAAGGGGTAAGTTTAGATATTGCCTTGGATTAGTAAAGGAGAGTCAATTATGGTTTTAATTGTCTTTTATACAGAACTTAGGGCACTTTGTCCAAACACGGAAGTCTCGGATGCAATTCCTTCCTTCATTTGAGAGGCTTTTTAACACATACTTCCACTAATGTGCCTTCGCTTACATTCTGGCCTGTTTTCTATTGATTTTCTGTTTGCTGCCCAAGTATATGAGTTCACTCTTTTGAATATTGCCTGCACTTGAATGTTCCACTTTCAACTAAGTATTGTTACATTGGGCCAACAAATTCTGCTTTTTTTTTTTTTTTGTGTTCTCTCCTCCTTTTCCCCCTATATTTCTCCTTTGCTGGTGACACTGCTATGTTCCACAGAATAAAATGGCTTAGGATCAGTGCCTTCCAGAATAACCCTTAGGTTGGTGGTTTAGATCAGGGTTTAGAGAAGGCAGATATTGATTCTGTTCCAGTTCTCCTTGAGTCAGGGCCAATGGTCTTTTCTTCTGTATTGAATGGGTGCCTGGACTGTTGGGCTGGTTGAGTAGAAGGAAATGTCTCAAACACCAATACCTATTGATAGTATTTTTCTAGTTTCCACCTGAGATCACTTGCTAGTAATCGCACTTTCAAACAACAGATACAGTTGCAACAAAGTTTACCAGTTCAGCACTTGAAGCTCAATAACGCTTGTTTTCCTGAGCTGAATGGTGCCATTGATTTCATTTGACCTGGTCAGATGAGAGACAAGGAAGGTATAAGGTAGCCCTATAAGTACTTAACAGGCTTCTTACTTGAAAATAATCCATAATTTAGCTTTTATATTCTTGTGATAAAGAGTAAGGCCCAGATAGCAGCAAAAGAAGCATGACAATGAGAAGTAAAATTAGGTCAAAATGCAAGAATTAAAGGGATTAAGAAGACACACAAGGCTTAAGTAGAAGAGTTGAGAACTCTCAGCAGTAACACTGATTGCCAGTGACATGAGAACCTGCAGAAAGACGCTAATTCCTAAAGTGAACTATAATAAGCTTGTGAAATTATCTTGGTAGTCAGTTGGAAATATTTTTGATTTAGATATTCTGAAGAGCTCTAGAGAAGGGACACTGGCTGCTGTCAAGAAATCCTGCTAACAGCTTGTTTAATTTCCCAATTTGTTTTAATCAAGGGATCCTAAACAGCCCTCAAGATAAGTTTAGCTTTTATCACTTCGCTGGCCAGTTAAGTGTGTAGAGTCCTCTAGAGTTCCCATAAAGGTCTGTTTGAGTAGTAAAAAAATGTATGCCGGAAGTTTCTGGATTTCTTTAAAAATTAGGTTGATACTTATTCAAAGAGTGATAAGCATCTCTGAAACAAACAACAGATGCATGAAAAAAAGTATTCCAACAAGGAAGGTTAATGAGTATTAAGTAATTAGTAAGTACTAATCTATGGAAGGATGCTAAGAATCAAATTAAGTTAAAAATGGGGAAAATATAGTGATGGCATATTTTGTCATCAAAGTCTCTCAATTTCTGCATCTTAATTTGCAACATTCTTACTGGTGCAAGTTTCTGTTTGCCTTGCTAGATATTATAAGGGCAATTCTTGCCTTGTCAGCCTCTGTGTTTTTTCTGAAAAAAATGAAGACAATTATTTTTTTTGGGTTCATAAGCCCAAATTTTGCTTGGATACTGTTCAAATTTTTCCTGAAATTATATTACTTGTTCTTTATAATTGGCATTGAAGTAAGTTAGGGAGTATTTTGGTTGGCTAGAGCTTAACAATGGAAGCAGTAGGATAGGAATCAAGGAAAGGCCTGCAAGGCAGATCTCCTGGTGGGGAGATCTGTTATAGAGCACCCAACCAGGATGGAAAGGCAGATGAAATAGTCTTTTAGCTGCCGTGAGAAGCTAATGGAGAGCGCTGGCTCTTGTTCTCCTGGGAGACTTCAGCTTATAGCATGTCTGCTGCAGGTCCAGGACAGCAAGGAGAAAGCAGTCTAAGGAGGTCCTGGAATGTATGAAGACAACTTCCTGACACAGCTGGTCAGTGAATCGACCAGCTGGACCTGCTGTTTGTCAGCAGGGAAGGAGTGGTGGGAGATGTGGTGGTTGGAGGCTGTTTTGGGCACAGCTATCACAAAATTGAGTTTAAAGAAGAGGAGAACTGCCACCTTGGACTTCTGAAGGGCAGACCTTGGCCTGTTTAGGAGCCTGTTTGACAGAGTCTCTTGGGGGACAGTCCAGAAAGGCAGAGGGGGCCAGGAAAGCCACACGTTCTTCAAGAAGGAAATCTTAAAAGTGCAGAATTTGGAAGTCCCGATATGCCAGAAGTAGGGAAGTAGACCAACTTGCCTGAACAGAGAGCTTTGGCTGGAACTTGGGGAACAGAAGAGCTTATCACCTTTGGAAGAAGGGGCAGGCAACTCAGGAGGAAGACAAGGATAGCATGAATTTATGCAGTTAGAAAATTAGGAGAGCCAAATCCCAGGTAGAGGTTAATCTAGCTACTGCTGTGAAAAACAATTTTAAAATTGTGAGAAAAAAAGGAGTAAGGAAAAACTATCCTGAATTGGATGTGGGGAGAAAAATAATGACAAAGGATGAGGGACTAAGTTCACCCTCAGCAAGTTTGCTGATTACACCGAGTTGGGTGTGAGTACTAATCTTCTTGAGTGCAGGAGGGATCTGGACAGGCTGGATCTATGGGCCAAGGCCGACTGGAAGAAGTTCAACAAGGCAAAGTGCTGGCTTCCAGTCTTGTGTCAAAATAATCCCATGCAGTACTACAGGCTGGGGGAAAAGGATCTGGGGGTACTGATTGACAACAGCTGGACATAAGCCAGTGTGTGCTCAGGTGGCCAAGAGGGCCAATGGCATCCTGGCCTGTCTTGGTAATGGTGTGGCCAGCAGGATCAGGTCAGTGATTGTCCCCTTCTAGTCAGCACTGGTGAGGCCACACTGTGAATCCTGTGTTCAGTTTTGGGCCCCTCCCTACAAGAAGGACACTGAGGTGCTGGAATGTCCACAGAAGGGCAGTGGAGCTGGTGAAGGGTCTGGAGCACAAGTCCTGTGAGGAGCATCTGAGGCAGCTGGGGGTTTTACCCTGGAGAAAAGGAGGCTCAGGGCAGACCCCACTGCTCACCACCTGAAAGGAAGGTGTAGTGAGGTGGGGGTTGGCCTCTTCTCTCAGGTGACAAGTGGCAGGACAAGGGGAAATGGACTCAGGTTGCACTAGGGAAGGTTTAGATTGCATATTTGAAAAATTTTTCATGGAAAATCTCATCAGGCATTGGAACAGGCTGCTTAGGAAAGTGGTTGAATCCCCATCCCTGGAGGTATTTAAAAGACATGTGGATGTCATGATTTAGTGGTAAACTTGGCAGTGCTGGGTTTGTGGTTGTAATCAATGATTTTAAAGGTCTTTTCCAACTTAGATGATTATATCATTCTATGAAATTAAAAGCCAGGAATGATACAAGCAGAGTGAAAATCCTATTAGAGTAAATTAATTAATTAGACTTGTGTTGATTATTGTTTAGGTTTGGTCTAGGTCAGATTATCTTAGACTGGTATAGTGTGGCTTGTTTTCTCTAGGGTTTCCTTCAGTTAATTTTTCTTTAACAGATTTAACCAATTATTTTTTGGTTTTATTACTAGAAAAGATTTCATTTAGCAGTAGGCCCTTAGGAAGCTCTTTGAGAAGATAAAAAAAAATTTCCCCTTCCTGAAGAAGGATTTTGACTTGTTTAAGTTCAAGTCATTAGTAAAACATTAATTCAGTTGGCTTGACACACCATTGCCCTGAATGTTTGCTAAGATTCCAATCTCAGTAACTCTTAAGTTAAGTACCAGCGTTGCACTTCTGTCACTGCTGTATAATGCACATTTTCTTCAAGACTGTAGGAATGCTGTTACCACACACTTTGCTGCCTCTCTAAAGCTTTGTAGTTAGGGAATAACAATAATTAGAGAGGGAATTGTAAGGGTACCTTTTAAGAAACATTTGAAGCCTAATTCAAAGCCCAGTGCCTCCAGTGAGGCTCTTCGTGCCTCAAGGTTTTGGTTTGAGCCTCCATCACTGAAATCAGTGAGAAATTTTTTTTCACTCACTTCTGTGGTGTTCAAGAGCACATTGTGCAAGATAAGATTCTCATAGCTGAAAGGTTATTCAGCTGTCCCTAAAACTATTTTGCCCTAGAAGTTTTTATTTTACGGCCTTTGATCAAAGTATTTGATTTCTTATTCTCATGTCTGCTTTTTAAGCAGAACTTGTGAACTCAAGAGCCTGAGACACTGTAGCCAGTTAAAAAAAAGCCACTATATTATTACAAGACTTTCCTGGGCTTTGTGCTGAATTCAGTCAGTGTCTATGCCATTAAACTGGCTCATCATAACCGTAGAGCATTTGTAGTCCTGTGTGCTCAGATACATCCCTCCTGAGAGAATTGCACTGAGTGTTTTGGGTAGAGATACAAGATTCTAGTGGAAAGGAAACTACTCAATACCTTTTTCTTTTCCTGTCAGATGCACAGTGCATCACACTCAGCTCCTTCTTTAGGGATAGATGATGCAGTGTTGTACATTTAAGATCCAAATGATAGAGCTTCTCTACTGGGCATTTTGGGTGGGATTTTGGGTCCTGGATTAATCCTAATCAAGTGGAGATCCTTAAAGTGCTGTATTAGTAGCCATAATAAGTTTAGGTTTTGCTCATAACCTTGAGGATGAGTAGATGTAGATGTGACATAGTAACAATTGCTCTGGATTCTAATCCAATTTTGCCCATAGTTTCCTTTTAATGCATACTTAGAATTGCATAAATCATGTAAGTATTAAACAGAGCAGTGTTCTGCACTAGAAAGGTGTGCATTTTTAGTTGGTGAAGTGAACATTTTCAAGCTTGTTGGCTGATTTGGGTATTACACTAAACATAGGAAAGGACATGAGGTTGCCAGTGTCTTGCTTTTACTTATTAAATCATTGTGTATTGTATGTGTTGCAGATATTTGAGACCTGTGCTCAATTTTCTGTGCTGCCTGAGGAATCTTAAGTAGATATTTCCTATAAAACTGCTGTTACCTTTAGGCTGTAGGAAATGTGAGTTAGCCTGTGCTCCTGCAGAATCCCGTTGTTTGTACACCAGTGGCAAGTGGGAATGAGATAAAGCTTTGCTTTTGTTACTGTTTTGTTTTGTTACTGTTTTGCCACCACTGAAAAAACACAAGCAAGAAGAGGAAAGAGTAGCTGGAATAGGCAGACTTTGGGCATTAAACAAAAGTTTTATTACTGCAGTGGTTGAAGGGGCCTAAAAATGAAGGATTTCATTGGAATTCATCAGCCAGCCTGTGAGCTCAAATACTTTCATCTAGCTCTCCTTTCTCCTCCCCTCCCTCCCACTTAAAGATAGGCAGAAGGTAATTTAGTAGTATGTCCTGCAAGTATTGTAGCAATAGCATAGCAGAGTCCTGTGGGTCTTCTTAAGCTGCACAGTTACTATATGCTTGGTTCTTATTTTAACATATACTACTTCTGACTTGTTGAAGGATGACAACAGGATATCAAATAAGCAGGATAATTTTCACCAGTGTTGTTCTGCCCTGAATCATATAATGCATAATTCTTGAGTTTCAGATTATGAAGTATGCAAGATAGGATCACAATAGAAAAATGCTTTATTCAGTCACTTGTTTATTTAAGGGAAAATAACTCTTTAAAAGAAGAAGTACTAACGCACTTTTAACATGCAAAGTATCTTATTCTTTGTGTTCCTATTCCCCATTCAACACACACAACCCAACCACCCACATCTCTACACCAAGGTAGTGAGCCTGCAGTGATTCCTGTATCATATCTCCACCAACCCAAATTATGCTGCTATTTAAACTCCTTTACTGAATTGTTAGGTTCATAGCACAAGTAAATTCAAGATTATATTATTTATTTTGATCAGCCCATGAAAATATATTGGCACCATATTCCAGTTAATGCCCTACAAATGTTTACTAAATCTTTAGGAACGAGGATGAGACAGAGGAGAGAAATATTTTTTATGAGGTTGGTGTTTTTTTCTTTTTATTGAGTTTCCTCACCGTATCCCCAAAATAGCCTTTAACTAATTCCCTTTTTCTGTCATTCAAGAGAGCTGTTTCTGAGAAAATTCATTTTGCTATTCTTAACATGCTTGAAAATTGAAAGAAGCCTCAAATGAATCTAGATCAAAGAAATGCAAACCCATTGAATGAAATGTTAGTCTTAAAGTTGTAAAAATTTCAACATATTGAGTAAGAAACAAATGTAGTTTTGGACTGTTAGTCTCTTTTTAGTTACTTCTATTATTTAAAGTAGTTTGATAATCATCAGTCATAGGAACTCTGCTTGAAATCATATGATAAAATTATGTCCTTCCCTTGATTGCTACTGTAACCACCTATTAAAGCAAATAACTTAAGTATGCAACTTGTGATTTTTCATGGTTCTTTAAACTTCCCTTAATTACACCCTTCAACCAGGCCTTATTCATTGTTTTGAGGTACCAGATTCATCTAAACCTCTGAGGAGGAGGCATTCCTGGATCAATATCTGGTTACAAAGTTACTGAGATCTCAAGTGACTGCCTTACTTTCTGACACTGTCTGCTTCTAGGGAAACTTAATTTAACTGGGGCACCTCTGAGGTTCCTCTTAGTGGTGTGATGAATCTGTTTGTTGTTGAACAGACTTCCCTGGCTTCCACAGCTAAAAGAGAATAAATCTAAATCCTCTGTGAACTTGACTTCTATTTTTAGTAAGACTGTCTGCAAGGTCTTTGGGATGGAGCTGGGACATACTTTTGCAAATGCAGATGGCATCTGATTTGACTATGCATGGCTTTGCTTGTTTGGTCCCTCATCAACAGGAAAAGTGTTATTTAGGTAAAAAAATAGCTAAATAGCTTCTATAATGTTTTTTCCTGCACCTCTTAAATTTTGTGCTTGGAATGGAATATATGGACATTGGAGCAAAAATATGTTGTAAAACATCTAAATATTCTTTGTTTAAATCTTGTGGTTTTCATAGCTTTTGAGTACTTTTGAAACATAATAATTTTTGTGTAGTTTTTTTCTTTCAAGTATTAATTTTGACTTGTGAAGGGGTTTTTTTGGGTTTTTGTTTGTTTGTTTTTGGGCTGGGTTTTTTGTGGGATTTGTTTGTTTGGGGGCTTTTTTGGTTTTGTTTTTGTTTTTTTGTTATATTTGATGACTCAAAAGATTGAGTGGTAAGATTGAGTATTAGGTATGCAGATAACTATAAAGAGTTAATATAGGCTTTTTTTTCTACAGCATTTGACATAGCAATGAGTTACAAAGTGATCTTAAACATTTAGCAAACGCTGAGCTTCATGAAGTTGACAGTTTGGACAGTTTATGTTTTGTTTGAAGGATTGTGGAACTTGTCAGTATCACAAAAGCTGGGAAGTATAATTTCCTGAGAAGCCTTGTTTCATGAAACGTAACAGTAATGGTGATTTTGGTAAACAAAGAGGCTAAGCTGCTTCTGGTCTGCTGGCAATTTTTGGATTGATTTCTATGTTTCACCCATGTTAGGAAGTGGCATCACAAGGATCAGTGGTTGGAATTTGAATGCAGAACAATTCAGCTTAGAGATAGGAATGTAGTTTTTAAGAGCAGGTGATCTTAACTGGTAACAGATTTCCAAGGCAAGTGGTGAATTCTGACGTCTTCAAGAACAGATATCTTACAGAAAAACATCCCACCTGTGAAACTACATCCAACACAAAGTTACTGAATGGACTACTAGGTTCTCTCAATGCAGAAGATCAAGCTAAATCATTACAAATGCCTCTTTTGGCCTTGAAATTAATAGAGCAGGAATTTGTAGAAACTCTCAACTATTCCTGATTTTGCCTGCATCTAGAGATAGCAGCAAATCTCTCCTGGAAACTTAGAAAAAACTGAAAAGAGAATATATCATTTGAGAAAATTCTTACCAGTTCTGTTCTTTCAAATTGTATGTATAAGAAACAATCCTTACTCCTCCTTGACCCTCCTCCAAGATCCTTAAGGAAATTAAGAAGTGCTATTGTGAAGTCATAAAAGGACCTTTAAATCACATAGCTGAGAAGCCAAGAATTCAAAGAAGATAAAATAAAACCTGAATGGTACAGAACTCAAAACCTGTGGATTGTTACAGCTTTTCATATAGTCAGTAGTTATTATTTGTTTAGTATTTCAACATACAATCGTATCCCTCTCCCACCTACACACATTCTTGTAAAGTATATCTTTCTAATCTTAGTGTTATCTTAACATTTTTCACCTCAGGGAAGTTTTTACAAAGAATTCTAAAAGTAAGCAGCATTTGGAAAAAAAACAACCAAAAAGAACATGGAAACCTAACAGATTTGACCAAATTGATTTTTAAAACCTTTTGTATTTAACAATTTAAAAACCCTTAAATTTGCCAGATTGTATTTATTTTAATGTGCCAGATACTCTTAAAATAATATTTTATCTAAATGTAGGTGACAATATTTTTAGAGAATTGCATTGTTTATCCTGTTGTTATTAGCTAGATCAGGGTTATTCTGACATAATCAAGTGAAAAAACTCCATCTCATGTAAATGAATATGGAACCAGACTAGGCAGATTTCTTCCCCCTTCTCAACCAAATTATTCCCACAGAGGTTATCCAACACGTGTCCTGCCTGGTTAGTGTCTCGCTCGGAGGAGTTCAGCAGATCAGAGGGAGATTTCATGATCATCACACTACTGGCTTCTCTGTGGATGTGCTGTCACATGATACCAAATGTGGGGATATGGGTTACTTTCTGCTCTGATTATGGGATGTCTGTCTTTCCTGCTTCACTCCTGCTTTTCCCCCTCATATAATGCTGAGGTTGCTTTGGTGAGTAGCATGGCTCACAGTTAAGTCTTAAGTTTTGGATTCTTGACATGCCTGAACTGGCTTTGCACCTGAAGAAAAGCAGGTATTCCTCCTTCAGTGCTTAGCTTTGCATAAATAGTTCCTGACCCTGACCAGTGCTCATGGACACTGTTATCCAATCAGCTACACTGTGGGGAGACTGAGAGCATACTGTTTCAAGCAGCAGTCCGTTTTAAAAAATACTAAAAATATTTTTAATTTATATTAAAAAATTAAAATATATTTAAAATTTAATAGATCCATTTTAATAATACAAAAATGTATTTTAATATATTAAAGGTATATAAAATACATTAAAATATATTTTTATATTAATATAAAAATATATTTTCTTCTGCATCAGAAATACTCCAATTTTTGGTGAAAAATAGTTATTTGGAAGGGAAATATGGTCAAGAGATATTTTCACAGTTCCACAGAATGCTTTGTAGGTCAGCTTTTAGCTCTCACTGATCACAGTACCTGAAACTACAACTTTCAGGCCCAACCCACCTTTCCAGTGTAGCACTGATAAGAGATTGTCAAGAAGCTGATAAACACAAGCTTAAGGATTAAGGGTAAAATAAAGTGTATGGGGTGGGCTTTCAGTGCGAAGTCGTGTCCATGAGTAAATGCAGATTTCCTTCCTTTTTTGCTTTAATATCTCTTTCTCTGGGCTTCTTTTAAAATCCTTCTCTTACTTACCCACTTTAGTAGTCCTTGCCTTATTTCTTGCTAAGATTTAAAAAAAATATTTTCCCCTCCACAAACACATTACCTCTGAGAATTTCCCTTTGGGCAGTGTTGTTCAGCTTCATTCCAAAACACAAGGTTGTGTGCTAAATGACATAGAATAGGATACACAGGAGGAACAAAGACATGATTAATTGCCTGTGCTAGTGTATTTGTTTTACTTCAATCTAGCTGCATATCTGAGAGTAGCAGAAGCCACAGCATGAATTCTAACATATGTTTGTCCAGGCACAAACTTTCTGTGCATTGAGGTTATACACGCTAAATAAATAACAAAATAACAAGCATTGCTAAAACCCACATTTCAATCCCTTAATTGCTAATGTTTGGGTGCTAGCTAGATCAAGCTAGCACAGGTACACTGTTCTGTACTCTTATTAGTTTCTTAATTTTTCTCAAGATTCAACTAGCTTTGGAGGGAGCTTGTAGCATACTTCCCCAGGAACTTTTAGTTTTTGAGGTTTTAAATGCAAGATCTGAAGAGTCATATGTTTTTGTAGTCTGCTAATTTATTACATTATAACAAAAATATTCTCAATGTACAGACAAATTTTGCTCTTTTAAATTCAGAAAGAAAATAAAAAGGATGGGAGTCAAATGTTTTAACGAAAATGTCCAAATGTATGGTTGCAGATCTCAGGGTAATTTTGGGATCCCTTTGTAGTTAATGGAGGTTAAATAAGGGTGATTCATCTCAGTCTAAGAAACAAGCTAATAGATGAGTTGAATTGCTCTCCTGAGGTGCTCATTTCTCCATTTAAGTCATGGTACATCTTGGCTATTAGTGGAACTCAGAAAAAAAAATGTTGCATCTACGCACATAGTTCTGTAACTCCCACATAGGATTTTATTTGCTGAAATTAATGTTGCGGAAAAATGTAGTTACCAATCATATTAAAAACATTTATGCAGTAATTTCAGTGCATTTGTTTAATTTTTACCTATATATTGCTCAGAAAACATAAATTCAAGTTTTTTATTTTGCCTTTCCTGCCCAGAGCTTGGAGATGGTTTATGGTTTTACTTTATTTCTTTATAAGCTTAATTACTGCAAAATATGCAGTTGATACAGAGAACAGCTTTAATGAGTTAAGGAAATTAATAAAAGTAAGAGTGTGTTATCTTTTTCTTCAGTGTAAATTTGGCAAGCCCCTTTCATTTGCAGTGGCCATTCCTTTTATCTAAATAGTTGGGAAAGAATACAGAGATAATTTTTGATGAAATGAAATACCAAGAAGTTGTGATTCAGATAAAAAAATGCTTAGAAGTGCAAGGAAAAACTTTATCTTATATATATAATCCTTTAATACACTGAATGATTAGAGCAAATAGGGAGTTGAGCACTGGACTACAAAATTGAAAGCAAAATAGTGCAAACATTTCTTTTTGAACCTTTATCTACATTTTTCTAAATACTTATGTGGGTATAGAGTGTCTTGATCATGTATGTTTACATGCATGTCCATACACAAAATGCAATTAAAATATTATCTGTGAAGTTAAAGACATATTGAATATTCTGAATATTCTCGGGTTTTAGGAGTATAATTAATAATATGAATAGAAAAGAAGCTGTTGCTTTCCAGTACTGTTTGTGTCTCTAACTGAAGAAAGGATGGCTTTGAAATGAAGTTGCTAAAATAGATTTTATTTCTAATTTTTCACACTTGGACTTCATGCAAGCCATATACTCATGCAATAACAAAGTGCTGGGCCCATTTCTGGAGATCCTTTAGTTTGATACTCCTGTGCAGAGCAGCATCAATTAGGGCAGATTGTCCAGGAATGAGTCCAGTCAGGTTGGAAGTACCTCCAGGGCTGGAGACTTCACACCCTCTCTGAAGAATCTGATTAAAAGCTTGGACATTCTTACAATAAAAAAGTGCTGTTGTCATGTTTGAATGCATCTTGTAATTCTGTTTGTCCCCATTCTTGTACTGTCTCTGGGCACCTCCAAGAAGAGCCTCTCATTACATCTACCCATCAGGTACTTCTAAGTGCTGTTAAGTCTCCACCTGAGCCTTCTCTTTCCCAGGCTGAACAATAACAACTCTCTCAATTTCTCCTCAAAAGTTAGGTGCTCCAGTTCCCTAATCACCTTTGTGTCCTTTCTTGCTCCAGTATGTCCTTGTCCCTTGCGTGTTGGTCTCAGTACTGGGCTCAACGCTGCATGTGTGTCTCTTCATGAGCAGAAAGGAAGGATCACATACTTCATCCTGCTGGCAGGTCACCCTAATGCAGCCCAGATTGCTGATTATGTTCATGTTATCATGGATCAAAGTAGATAAGTCCAGGGCTCATATTGTGGCAGTAAGAAAAATATCTATTCCTTGTTACTTTATTCATATGGAGAAGCAAAACTCTAGTATTCAAGCATACAAACTACCACAAATGTGAGTGGCTTACAAATTTTATATGCAAGGAGCATTTCCAAATTAGTGTGAATCACTGATAGCTGAGACAGGGCTAGAGACTGATTTCCATGTTCCACATGGAAATGGAGCATGGTTGGGAGCCACCAACTCTAAGTAGAACTGTAAGTCTGTCTCATAGTAGGATTCTGGGGAAATCTCATAAAAGACTTTGTCAACTGCTTACAAAATCTATTATCATTTATTACCTTGGCTCATGGCAAAACAGCTGCAAGCTGCTGCCTTCTCTCTTCCTGCTCTGTATGACTATTACAGGCTGGAACATAGAGATTCATATCCATAATGGCTGGTAAAATTGGAAGAAGCAGAGTTGGAAGGCAAACTCAACATTTTAAAATTTTTCTTTCAATTTAACTATTAAAATGAGGGGACTTCAAAAGAATAATGTAAGAAAGAGGTATGAAAGGATATTCTTAAACTGTCTGAACTATGATGAAAGTGTACAGCTTTATAGCTGGAACTAAATCCATCCCTAATTTTTAATTTAGATTAATGAATGAGATGCTGTTTGGGTGGGAGAAGTAGGAGGGGGAGAGGGAATCCAAAATCCTTGCCACCTGGTTCTTAAAACTAAATGTGATGCTTCCAGAGTTTTACTGAGGCAATGTAGGTACTTCTAGAGGAGATTTTAGCTCTTATGCAGGCCAAATAGCCGTCTGGAGTTTGTTAATTCTCTCCATCATCTGTTTGCAGAGTTTACAGTGGTTGGGTTCCTCCCTTAAAATGTGGTTCAATGATACAGTCAAATTTGGCTTGATGACTTACTGTTGCCAAGCAAGCAAAATCCCCCTCTCCCTCCCTCATCCTTTCCTATCTCATCTTCAACCAGTTTATAGAATGTTAGATTGATTCAACTAACTGTTCTGGCAGAAAGCCAGTGGGGTTTTAGGCTGAGTGAGTGGTAGGGTGCTGAACTGGTTTGCCAGGCAGGCAGGCATGAGCAGCAGGGAGACCAGGCATTTAGGAATGCAGGAACTGGAGGAGGTGGGAGAGAAATGGAGTCTCCCCAGCTGAGGGCTTGAGGTGCTGTATTGGTTCAGGTGAGTTGTCCAGCTGTGCTGCTTCCTACTCAGTTCAGATGGGCCTTCTCTGGCTGCTTGAGGCAACAGGAAGCTGTGCTGCCCACCACAGGGGATGTCCCACCTCTTCATTTCATCTGGCTGTACCCATTCTCTCTGCCCGAGTGCAAGTGATGGTGTGACCACGTGCAAAAGCATAGATTCCCCCTATCTACAGCATCCCATAATTAATCACCCTGAAACCATCTTAGAACTACATTCTTGGCTCCTCAGGCTAAGAAGATTTGATCAGTGAATGAAGAAACAGCTTTCCAGGTACTGTTTTAAAAAAATAGTAAAACATATTTTGCTGACTACTGGCTTAGCAACAGAGAAAAGGCAATTTACAAAACAAGTCTATTTAATTTGTACAGTGACATTCCAGCTTGACATCTCCATTAGCACTTAGGCAAATTTTTATTGGAGGTGTGAATATGCTGAAAGAGACTGTAAATTTTGTGATAGTCATCTAAACATTAAAAAAACGAAAATAATAAGAAAATTAGGTGAAAAGTTATATACATATCTGTGCTATTTGGGAGAAAAAATCTAAATCTGTGCATGAGAAAAAAAACATAGGTATAGCATTACACACATTATAAAATAAAGTCTTATGTCTTCTAATTAACAATATTCTAATAATTTTATTAAATGTTTAAATAATTTAAATTGTTTAATAAGGGAAGTTCTCCTGTTTAATTTAGAATGTTGCACTAGTGTTAGTGATTGATTTGGCTTGGAATTGAAGTAACAAGTGATGAAAACATAGCTTAATTGCTCTTGTGGAAGGAACATAGTGCTGCAAGTTGATTATCACTAGATCAAAAGTGGGTTAAATATTTTAGGTACTTTACACAAGATGGTGGTTTGCATGTGATAGGAGATGTGCAGTTAGATCATTGAAATCGTGGTTTGTGCACCTATATGTATTGGGATTACAATCCTATAAAACTTGTGCAGTGGAGAGATCCAGCTGGCTACAGTTCATGCTCTACCATAATAAATGGCATCCCTTACATCAAATATTTCATTAACAAGTTAAATGTGGCATTCATGCAATGATTACAGCATCAAAACAATCTTCTTTTGAGATGGCAAAGCATGCAAGGGGTGGTGAACCAAGTCATTAGGCAAATGCATTAGTGCTTCATCGAATCATAGAACCATCAAGGTTGGAACAGAATTTTGAGATCATTAAGTCCAGCTGTCAACCCAGCAGTACCACTGAAACCCCTAAACCACTAAACCCTATCACCCACTATTGAGTAAAGGCTAGTGGAGAACCACAGTATTTTTCAGTAGGTTGTTTTTCTTTCTTTTTAAAAAACAAAGTCAAACAAACAAAACTCCTACAAAGTGCATCCTCTTAATTTTAAGGGAAAAGGCCGTGCAATTTCCAGAATTCATCCATGTTCTCTATTGCTTTGTGTGAGTAGTTGTTGGTGGTGTGCATGTCAAGGCAAGGTGATCTCCCACCTTGTACTGAGTTGATGGCTTTGTGGTGCTGGGGATGGAGGCAGGATGCCTTCATCCTATACTCAGGAGAGAAAGGCTTCTTCAGAAATCAGCTGAGAGTACTCGGCTTTTGCATGGAGTTTGCACTGAAGAGGCCTTTCTCTCCTTGCAAGGATTTCAGGGGGAGCTGGGGAGGCAGGTCCAGACAATGGCCAGAGATACTGCTCTAATAAAACAAGAAATTGCAGCATGTTTGTTCAGACATGCAGTGTCTGTAGAGATGCCAGCTATCCCCTTTGCGTAACAAAGGCAAGGCTGCCTGCGGAGATTTCTTTCTGAAGGCATCTCTGTTTAGAGACAGTGCATGCACGTGCATGCCATATTTCCTTTTTGTGTTTGTGCCTGGTTGCTTTTTTTTTAAGTCTACCATAATGTCATACTGTACATCAAATCACCGTACTTTATATTTTCATATATAGCCATGATTAAGTGTTTCAAATTTTCCATACCACGTAATAAGAAGCTATTTTACAGCTTAATAGACATGATTTGGTTTGAACAGAGTTTCCAAAAATATTGTATTAGTGTTGCAGGTCACCATGTTGGTTTTCCATGAAAATAAAATGTAATCTTTTTATACTTCTAGAGAAGGTGATTTGGTTAGCTGACTTCTGAAACTATTTTGAATATTCATAATGATTCTGATTCGTCAGAGCACACCAAAATCCTCTATTCTTGATGGATGCTGACTAATTCTAAGACGGAATAATGACTGTAGAGAGGTACCTGAGCTGAATTTACCATCTCAAGAAGGTACCAATAAGACTGTAGCTGCAACAGCATGGGAATCAGATTGACCTGCTGAAACACTCCGCAGGTATTTATACTGAATTTTACATTGCCACTGCCAGATGGGTTTTTAAACTATCTAGTTTAAAGCTAGGTGCCTTGTATCTGTATGTGCTGCAATTGATTATTTGGATGCACAGTGGCAATGTGTGGTAACAAAAGCTGGGAGCTGTTGATGGTTAGAGCTCCCTTTCTCTGCGTTGAGGGCAGGGTATGATGTAGAAACTGCTGTTCCTCCACAGCATGGGAGCGCTCTGCTCCAGTGTACTCGCTGGGACATCGGCAGAGGAAAGGAGCCCATGTGAGGACAAGGGTCTGAACATGCCTTCTTTTCCAGTGGAAAAGCATGACATTTTTCTTTTAAATGAACGTATCTAAGCTGCTGACTCTGATTGTCAAAACTTTTGTCCCTAAGCTCTTGAAGATAGCTATAGTAATGGCCACATTTAAAAAAAACAAGTTCTGACCGTCATTTACTGAGGAAACAGGTGTGTTGGTTTAATATGTTACTACATCCCCTTTTTCCAGAGGTAGCTGCCTCTTTACAGAGTCAGCAGAGTGGTATGCATGTGTTAGTAAGTCCAGAATTAGTCCTGCCCTGTAGCAGTGCAAGATTAGGATGCTGAACTATGTGTGTTTTAGGGCAGGGATGCACACTGTGCTTCTCTAGTGCTGCTAGAGGTCTGCCAGTGATACAGGAGGGGGTGAACAGCTGTGGAGGGTAAAGTCTTAGAGATGCTTTAGCAAAATTTGCCAGGGCTTTCCTGTCTGATAGGTAATGAGATCAAGATTGGCATCAGAAGGTACAGTATCATGCAACTTATTAAGAGCTTTTATTCACCACTCATTTGAAGTATATGTTGGTTTGTCTGGCCTGTCCAAGTAAGTATAAGCTGCTAGAAACCTATCCTGGCTGCACACATATTTAAGACACTACAGTCTAGTTATCATTGAATCCACCACCCTCTTAATTACACCGTTTATGTATTTTTCATTGCAGTTATGGACATTTGCATGTTGGTACAATACAGGACATAAAAAACATGTTATGAGGAGCAATCCTGTTTTTTAATGAGCATATACAGGCAAATTCAGTCTTAAAATTTGATTTAAAAAATATTTACTTTTAGCAATGTTAAATAAGTTCAGGTTCACCTATGAAGGGGTTGTTTTCAAGTCAGCAATCTTTGGTCTCTGGGCATGGCATGGATGAAATCAGACTTTCACACTTTAAAGAAACAGTTCTTATAAATAGTGCTTCATATTTAAAGAAATAGGACAATATCATGAGCATTACAGTGCCAGCAATTCTTTTTACTACAGAAATATTTGTACTGCCTGTACCTGTCATATCAAATGAAGGATATATTAGAATGTATTTATATCTCATATGCTAACATTGACTTAATGTGGGATGTTCTGTTGAGAGGGGGTTGAAGTTTGGACATAGGGATTGCCAAGTAGAATTGTGGATATGAATATCAAGTACAATAGGGAGTAACATGCAGCATAACATCAGAAAAATAAGAATAAAAGTTAGAAAATTATGGTTTGGAGGAAATGGGCAGATGTGTTGGTGTAGATGCAACTACATGAGAAAAAGATTGACTTTCAGATTTGAACAGTTATAGGGAAAGAACAAAGAAAAGGTTATTGGCAGAGAAATAAAGAGAGACTGAACACAAGTGCTATACATCCAGAAACAAAATGGAAAAAAATGGGAGTTTAATTTGTTACAAAACTAATTTAAGTAATGGAAGGAATTTTCCCTTGAGTAATATGAAATTAGGTGCTTTCTGTGGTACAGCAGAAGAAGAAGGTAATGATTTATGGACACTACAGAATTACAGTAATCAAAATATGATTTCTATGTAATTTTTCTTTCTGTGCTGCCCTTTCTTTGCCAGCTGGAGGTTTAAACTGTACATACATATATCTCTTCCATAATTTATAATGAAAACTAAACTGGGAATCTTTTTTTTTTCATTTTTTTAATAGGTGCTTAGTTTGTAATATCAAGGTTAAATGTCACTTTTCAATTTAGTTACTTTTTATATGTCTTTTGTTTCTCTTTATGTGTTTTAATGAGAGACACATCATCCTAGGCAGAAATGTGTTCTTGATAGCTTTACTTTAAAAGGGAAAAGGTCTTTCTTTGGGATCTTTGAAGCAGATTTTTTTTTCATGTGTGACTGAGAATATTCTTTGTCTTCTACTTTCCTCATCAGAAATATGTCACACTTTGTAAGACATATTACAAGAATCTAGAATTATGTGTGTGTTTAATCAAGTCCTTTATTAGATGAAACTGGTGGGGTTTCCATGAAGTAGATTGGAAGATTTACCACACTCACAGTTTTTTGTGAGCTCAACTAATTGCTTCCACCCTGTGCTAAACTTGACCTGATGCCCTACAGAGTTGCTTGTCTATCTGCACATCATCCTCCCCAGCATGTCTCATAATTCCCTTGTTATTATTTTTCTCATTTTCTGGGTTTTCCCAGGCCCCTTAACCTGAACCATGAACAATACAGATTTAAGTGTAATTCTGTGTTACTGGAACAGCACTACGAAATTTGCAAGAAAGAATAGAATGTTGGTTATACCCACTCCTAAGTCTTCAAATTTTATGCCATCTGATTTTTCTTGTGGTGAGAGAAATGTCAGCAGACTGGTCTTTTGTCACAAGTGTGTATACAGTTACATGTGTCCTTTGTGTGATAGGATTTTTTCAGTGACCTGATTAAGGAGGCTTTTAAAAATACATTTTTCATTTTAATAGAAAACTGATCCTACTTTAAATAATTGAAACAAAAATAACTCTGAGTCCCTTCAGTGTGATCACAGAGACACATTTACAAATATTTTTTCCTAAACCTATCTTCCCATCTCCCTCTGTCTTCACTTCAGAAAATCTTTATCCATTGTGCTTGAGGAGAAAATAGGGGGTTGGAGAAAGGCACCAGACCAGGCTGAGACTGAAATCTCTGTTCAGTTTTTCAGTCATGTTTGACCTGGCTGGTAATCTTGGGTAGTAACCTTAGTCCCTCTCTTGCAGTCCTCATTGGTAGGAAATCTCCTTTTCATTGTCCTTGTTTACCCTACAACATCTTTAAACTGTCTTTAAAGTAAAGGATTTATTTCATTTCAACTTAGATTTAGTTTAGATATATGTTTTGGGATGAGATGAATACTTTCCCTCTGTTGACAAAAGACACTCCTTAAAGGAACTGAAGTGTGATGTTTATACTGACTGGACTGCTGTACTACATTTTCATTGCCATGGAATTTTATTAAAAATTTGTATACATAACAAATATGGAGTTGCAAATTTGGATATGGACTATAGAAATAAAAAACAGAAGAGATCTGTTATGATGGGGTGCAGACTGCAAAGGCTCAGTTTGTTAGCCAGCAGATGAAACAGCACTGGCCACTACAAAGAGAGGGGCTACACAGAGGGGTTTGGAGAGGATGGCCAGCATGGGGTGAGCAGTGTGCAGGGAATCTGCAGTGGTTTTACTGGAGCACATGTGTTAGAGAGCCAGGGACACCTCACCTTTGTCCTCCTGCACAGGACTGCCCCAAGGAAATGTGTCGGAAATTCGCGTTTGATGTGTTCAGTAGAACTCTTAACTGCACTGCGATGAACCCGTTTGTGCTGTTTATTATTGGCAGGCCTTGCAAAGGAATTTTCATTTTATTTGGAATCCAGGAGTGGTTTGGGGAGCTGGCAGAGGGTTAATATCTGCAAAGCTCCAAGGTATGTGAAGTGCTCAAGGTGGCTGCTCACAGCCTAATGCACTGTTTGCAAATGGCTGTGTCGTGTCACTTGGTGGGACATGCCAAGTCCTAGGATATGAGCTGGGCTGTGACACTAAGCTGTTGATGGAGAACATATATTTTAGCAGGACTCTGTTAATCATGGATCACTTGTACATCATTGTACATACATTATTGTATCCTTGTGACTATGTAAGATAGCAACCTCTCTCTTTCTCTGACAAAATGAGCAAAATTCTGGGACATGGGTGTTGTGAAGCAGAAGAAGAGCTGGTGTAAGGTTCTGCAGGTGTTCAAGGAACAGGCTCACCCATGGGCATCGTGGTAGGGCATGTATCTGTATTGTATTTCCTGCTCACTTGATGAGTTCTGTGTTCACAGTTAACCAACCCCTCCTGAAGTGAGGCTACATTATGAGACATTGTGTTGTTTTTGCCCCAGATCTGGCACATTAACAATACACTTCTTTTATGGTCGCTCCCTCTCCCCATACTTTATTTTGTTTGGTGTGTTTATCTGTGGCCACTCCAAAAGGGAGCTTCAGCTTATGACACTGTGCTTTCTGCAAAATCAAGTGTGGGATGTTTGCTATATTTGTGACAGATTTTCAGGCAACTTTGTAAAATAAAGAGATAATCACCTGATTAAAAAAAAAAACGTGACCATTGCCACCATTTTTATCTCTCAGAGTGGGACATGTGGAATAAATCTTGTAAAGTATTGAAACAGAAATTAGATTAAAGCTTTTGTCTTTTTAGAAAAAGTTATGCTTAAATCCTCTCAGGAGCTACATTAACATTAATACTCTTTCTTTTCCTTGATGGTGGCATTAGCATGTGCATAAAAATATTTGTTAGCAAACTGATAGATATTTTGTGATGACTGCCATTTCATTTCATACACATAGGTTAAACATACAACAGCAAGGGGTTCAATTCACCTCTTTTTTTTTTTTCCCTGCCCTTTCTAGCATAAAGTACATAAACCTTGGAAGATAATTTTTAACCTAGGAGTTACCCATTCATTAGCGGAGTTGAAAGCAGGATACATTAGGCAGTTGTTTCCTGACCTCAGAGAGAGCTGCCTCAGAGTGTGCTCTCAGATCTGTGTCCAATAATTGGTCCTACCTAGGGGGAAGAAAAGAAAAAAGAAACTACACAAACTGACTGAATGACCACTGAAGGGTGCTTCCAGAGTAATAGCTGGCTTCTGGCAATGCTCCTGTTCATGTGACATAGTTTGAAATACCTTTCTTGTTACCCAGGGGTATCTTCTACCTTATGTTTTTAAAAGGTCATTGGTAAAAAGCAGGATTATTGATTAGTTAGCGGGCTGAATTTTTAAGATTAATGTTTATGTTGTGATCAAAAAATGTTCAAAGGCCTTTCAGTAAGTGAAAATGTGTGTGTGTGTGAGAGAGAGAAATAATTTTCTGAACTTCATTATCTACAGGTACACCAGACTGCTGATAGCAAACTTTGCTCTTTAGTTAAATTAATTAAATTTTTTTCTGCATGTCAGGATTTTAGATTTATCTTTAGATTGTGTCATGCCTATGTACAAAATCTGCTAAATCTGTCAGGATAATGCTTTTGCCTTGAGCTGTCTGAGAGTTAGTCCATTCTAACTCTCTTTAGTGCAGCTCCTCAGCTACTTGCACAATTCCTTTGTCCTGGAGAATCATTCTGGAGTGACTTCAGTTTTGTCCATTTTCATTTAGTCTAAAGTGACCTGAATGCAATTATAATGTGAATGGTATGCCAAAGGAGAAAATAACCTTACAACTGTAAAGAATGATGCTTTTTGGACCATTTACTTCCAAAAGTATGTGTACTTCCAAAAGGAAGTTTGATTCTTTGACATTTGTCTTCTTCTCTTCTGAAGTTAAAAAACTCCAAGGATAAGTAGAAATGAAAGAATTTGAAAAATCTGGCTTTTTTTCTATTATGTAATTTGTTTTCATTTTACTCTTTGCATACCTTGGTTGGTGGGCTGGCTTTGGCTGGGTTAGTGTTAATTTTCTTCACAGTGGCTGTGAAGAAAATTTAGTATTGTATTGTATGGGTGGGATCATGTTTTGTATTGGTGCTGAACACGGGGTTGATAATATAGAGTTGTTTTTATTTCTGCTGAGCAGGGCTTACACAGAGCCAAGGCCTTTTCTACTTTTGGGCTGCCATGCTGGCAGGGATATTGAGGGTTGTGAGGAGACACAGCCAGGACAGGTGACCCAAACTCACCAAAGGAATATTCCAGACCATGTGACATACTCAGTATCTGAAGCAAGGGAAGAAGGGGGGTGTGTGCACATTTGGAATTGTGGTGTTTGTCTTCCCAAGTCACTGTTACATGTGATGGGGCCCTGCTCTCCTGGGGGTGGCTGAACCCCTGCCTGCCCATGGGAAGCAGTCAATTAATTCCTTGTTTTGCTTGTGTGCATGGCTTGTGCTTTCCCTAGTAAAGTGTCTTTATCTCAACCCATGAGTTCTCCAGATTTTACCTTTCTGATTTTCTCCCTGATCCCACTGGTGGGGGAATAAGGGAGCAGCTGTGTGGGGCTTGGCTGCTAGCTGGGGTTAAACCACAGCGGTCCTTTTTGCACCTAAAAGAGGGGCAAACCACACACACTACAGAAAGTTCAGATTTACAAATGGAAAAAGGTAAGACTAAAAAAAGCAAAGCTGAAAAACTCCTACAGTAAGGGAAAATTTGTACCTAAAAACATTCCAAATACATATCATCACATGCCTATTTTGCATTTCTCTTCTATGGGAGAAGGTAAGATACACAGTCAGAATAGGCATCAACAGCAGAGACAGAGTTTCTCAATGGATCTTTAGGTTTTAACCTGCCTTTTCTGACATTAGATCATGTATCTAAAATATTCAAGAACAGAAGATGTTGGAATGAGCTTCCCTACAGGTGGGTTAGTGCCTTTGAGGTTAGCCAGTAGATGTCATCACAAGACTGAACATCTTTGTCCAGGAGCTGTGCAGCACCCTTCCCTAATCCTGCACACACTTGCCAGCTCATGACTGGCAGGAAACCTCATTGCAGCACTTGAGTGTGCATTTTGTGGCCTGCAGCAGGTGTGGGCTAACAGAGTGGTTCAAAGTATAACTCATCTACAGTCATCTACACCTTTCCAACAAATTGATTCTCCTTGAGCTCTGCTGGTAGTGTGTGAGATGTTTAAATGACTTTTTTTCAGTAGAGGAGCGTAACAGTGATGCCTGTGGGAATTAGGAAATAGCAGTGACAGTAAACTCACTAAGTAAGGGCTCACTAGTGTCTCATTGACAAGATCATAGATATATTTACACCCACTTAGACGCAGAATCTCACCTCTCTGTACTGTGTTCCAGAAGGGAAGGGTATGATCTGAAAAAGTGTCCAGTGTTAATCTTATTCTGTCCTTGCTGAATAATAATAGGAAATTTACCATTGATTTTATGAGAGGAAAATAAGGGTTTAAAAAAAAAGTTCTCTCCTGAATTTTAATTTAAAAAATGCATTCCCTGTCCTCATGATCAAGCTAATTGTTATAAGAATGAATTGCCTAAATATACATATCTTGCAATAATCCAACTACAGTGGAACCAAGAGGTAACCTTCTGGTCTCTAGCTGTCCCTTCACAGCAATCCAGGTTTTCCATAGGCCCCAAAGCTAGCCTGCATTGATGTCTGGTTTCCATAACCTTAAATTGCACTAGTTGTCGGCACTTTGGCATCTAAAGCACACTAATGCAGTATTCTTTTTCTTCTGAAATGTGTAAGCATGCTCTTTTGTGGTAGCCTATGTATGACCTGCCCCATGTATGAATCTCAGTAAGTTAACACTGAGGCCCTCTCAGACAATCATCACAGAGGCAGCTGGGCTGGTTTGTGATGTCCTTGTCCTTCAGCTGTTCAGTACTAAACTGCTGCTAGAGGCTGCACCCCAAACAGGGTGAGGGGAGACAACAGAACTCTGTCTTTCTCTGGTTCAGGATAATGCTTACCTCAGTCACCTTAACTTGTTGATGAAGAGACTTTAAGTTAAGCTGGGTAATTTATACTGGAGTAGATGAGAAAGGCTCACAAGATCTGTTGATTTATATTGGTAGAGGAAGCCTTCAGCAAAGGACCAGAAACAAATAGCCAAGGTATATCAGCTTCTAATACCATCTCATTCATTTCTTTAATGAATGTCTGGCTGCAGCCTAAAACTAAATATAACAATTTAAACAGCTGCAGTGCTTTAGCTAATCTTCTTTATATGCTCACTCACTGCAGTGTTTTACAGTATTGCCCCTATCCAAGACTAACTGGATACCAAAATCTCTGGCTTGCCATTTGCTCATCTCTCAGGATTCCCAGCTGCCCCTGTCCAATAAATACATGTATACTGGAGTGTGACTTTAGTGCCCTGAAACCAGAAATGAAGACACAACATTAAATGCTCTGCATTTTGCATCATAGCCTTATAAAACAGGAATTGTATTGATTCTCATGAGTGTTTACTTGAACTCAAGAATCCTTTTAGACATTGGACACATAGCTGCATCTGCTATGGAATTTCCACCTGTCTGTAGTAATTCATAATCTGCCTATAGCATCTAAGTTTTCCTTGGAGTGTGCAACAATTTGTTTACTGCACTTTGTCCATGACAAGTTCCATTGAAAGCAGCAGGGCCCATGGAAAGCTGCCAGAGAGATTCTGACTCAGAGAGAAGCCTCTCTGAGAGTTTGCTGGCATGAATGCTTGTCTGGCCAGCTTTGCCAGGACTGGGGAGGACAGGTGGGAAGCACCATCTCCCCATCTTCATTTTGTATTCCTCTATTCCGTAGTGCCAGTCCTTCCCATCGTGAGAGGACAGGATCTTTAAGGATACCCAGTGCACAGCAGTGAGAGGACTGCTTGGGTGCTACTTCTGTTATCTGAGGCAATCTGAGAACAGGCTCAGACTGGTGTTGCACTAAGGACAACCTAGCAAAAGGAAGCAAAGTATGGTAGGAGGAAAGTATCAATTCCAAAGGGGAACACATTAGAGTAGTAGAGAGTACTGCTTGTGCAAATGCTGCAATAAAACACACTTACTGCTTACTTGCCATAAATTGCTTTCATGGCGCTCTTTCTTCCAAATCTTTTATGCTGCCTGATAATAACCTACTTGTGATAATTCTTGTATAAAAAGAAATGTCTTGTGTCATAGTCTCTTGGTTAGTTTTTGTAGGAACCTCATTTTTATTACTAAAGAGCAATTTTGACATTTTGAAGTTTTGCGATTTCACATTATTTCAGTGCCTGAATCGACTGTTTGGTAAAGACTTTAGTCATAAATGTACAAATAACACCAACAAATCTCTTTAAAATGTGGGTTATTGCTATTGAAACTGTCAGTTTGTGAAATATGACAAGATTACAAGGTCAGTCATGACAGAAGCTTGTTAAATGAAAACATATGTGCCACAATAAAGCATCCAGCATTAAGTCTTGTCAGTTTGTTAAATTTGTAAAACTGCTTCATGACCATTTTGCAAGATACACAGTATTTTCATGCTCTCTTTAGTTTCACTTATTAATCAAGTAAAGTCAACTGGTCTCTTTCCTTCCCCTATGTTATGCCTGCAGTTGGATAAGGAGTACACAGATGTTGCTTGTGGTAAAATCATACATGGCAAGTTGGAGTGGAGAATGGAGACTGCATTTTAGCAGCAGTTTTCTGGCAGAGGATTAATAATCTACTATTAAATAGAAATGGATATCTGAAAGTTTTACAAATTACATGGTTTCGAAAACCCATCGAAAGGGCATTAAGAGCATTTACATCTGAACAGATGTCCAATATGGTATTCAGCTGTCTTGAAATAAGAACAGTTAAACTAAAAAACTTCAGAAATATTTTGGGAACTGGGAAATATTGCTTGAAAACCATATTTGCTTAATAACCTGTGCAGAAATTTGTGGACATTCATATTATTGACTGAGTTTATTGATGGCTCCCTGTACTGCCAGTATTACTTTACATTCCAATTTTTTGTTTGTTGATAATCATAGTTAACATTTACAGGATTCATTCTAATCTTTTGTAATGTTCTTCTGTTTAGGAATCTGTCTCGATGGATAAACTGTCAGGTTCATTTAAGATGTGAGCCTGTGGAGATGGCAAAGAGAATGTGTTCGAGAATGTGTTCCTGGTAAAGCTCAGAGCATTGCACTGGGAGAGGGAAGCAGCCTTACAGAACATGCCAGGGCATGACTGATGGTGTGGCTGTTCTCTTCTGTGTTGGTTCTTGCTGCACTGCCCCCACTCCTTCCTATAGTATCCAAACACCTTTCAGTAGTACATGAGCAAACATGATTAGCTTCTGTCACAAAATGTTCTTTCTTTCATCCTTTCCTTGGGGCAGAATTGTGTGTGCAGTGTAACCTAGCACTTTTTTTTTTTTTTTTAATGTATTTGTTACATTATTACTATGTTTGTAAAAAGGAAACCAAGGTGTATACTCTGACTCAAATTAGAGGATTCATGCTTTATTCCTTGGGAGGGTTCATTTCACAAACTCAGACCAGCCCCCAGGCAAGCTGTGTTTCCTGCACAGACAGGCTTTACCTTCAGGAGAAAAACAAAATCTATTTTGCCTGAGGAGTATTGACTAGCCAGTTGAACTGGAGCTTTAAGCAGTGTTTTAAATATGCTCAGCCCAGAATAATAAGCCCCCTGAAAGACTGCTTTTTTATTTTGTTTAAACATAAGTCAAAGTTCACAGTGAAGTCATCAAAAACTGTTTAACAAAAAGACTGGACACACCCTTTAAAGTCTCTGTTGGTCGGATGAATAGGAGTGTTTGGTTATCATTTAGCATTCTCTGTTGACTGAAGGACACATGTTAAAGATATATCACATCACTGTGACCATGAGAAGAGTGATAAAAATAAGTATAGCCTTTTTTCCCCCTGTAATTAATGATGAAAGCAAAGCCTTGCCCTGTGACATAATCCTTCTTTTTTCCATGAAATACAAAACAATCGGAGTTGTTTCTGAAGAAACCCATCCTTGACACATTATTACAACCAGAATTAAGCCTAAGTTTCCATCATCAAAATCAGAAATAGACCAAATACACATTAATTTTTCAAAGTTAGTATCTTGGACACAATGAAATTTAGTTTTACTCCTGACCTACCACAAAACCTGATTTAAAGCTTACAGGCATAATACAGCTCTGTGGTAAAAACGGTTGCTGTCAAATGTTCAATCTAATATGTGCTTCCTTACACTTTCTTTAGGGATGCCACCTCTCATGCAGTGATATCTACAAACAGTGCTTCCTGCCATCTGTTTGCTCAGAAGTTTGCCCTCTTCCCTTTCTTCAGCATGATAAAATATCACCCACTTAAGAGGAAGGTTTAAGTCTTGTGTGTTTTATCACATACTAGATATATCTGGTTAGTGTAGAGGTCTTTTACATCAGAATCAGGTGAGGAGATTCCTATTTATGGTTTCACATTTATAAGATCAACTTTCATTTATTATTGCAAAGGGCCAAATTTTTGGGCTTGAGTGATGTTGATAAAGAAGACATGAACATGAGATTTCCCTCTACCCATTGATCATAACAGGATAGCTATTTTGTGCATGTAATCTGTTCTTAAAAAGCAGACATACAGGAACATGAACCAGATTTCACAGACTCACAGGATATTCTGAGTTGGAAGGCACCATAAGGATCATCAAGTCCAGCTCTTAAGCAAATGGCCCATACAGGGATTGGACTGACAATTCTGCTGTTATTAGCACCATGCTCTAACCAACTGAGCTCATCTCAGTTTTATTTGAAAGTATACTCAAGGTCATTTCAGCTACTTCACTTCTAATAGCTGATTACAGTTTTGAGAGGAATCTATTGTATTGTGCAGAGGCAGTGTCTGCTTTAGTGGTTATAATCTGTGCAGAAAAAAATAGTATTTTTTTTTTGTTCTTTCTTGGTATCTGGTAGTTGTGGAGATGTTACTGGAGAGAAAATGTTGTATCTCCAAAGTGTGAAAGTACAAAAGTGTGGGCTAGCTGCCCATTTATCCCAGAATTGACATGTCACCTACAATGCTTTTGCATCTTTAGTCAGTTAATGCCCAAAAAAAGTAAATGTTAGAGCTGTTTTGTACTTCCTTAGTTGACTGAATGATTAGAGCCACACTTAACCTTTCTCCCCTCATTTTTCAAAAGATCGTGTGCTACCAATATTTGGGAGTATAAAATTGTTGTTAATTCTTTGCTCCCCATCGGTTCAGAAAATGTTTTCTGTCTTCTAAGTATTTAGAGCAGTAGTTGGAAAGACTGAAATAAAGATAGGACATACATTTCCCTAAAGAAAACCAAACTCTTTATATGTGTTTCCAAACTCTACTATAGGAATAATCTGCAATCAACTTCTTTCTGATGAATTTATTCTTAGTACAAATATATAGATAAAAAACACAGTAACTGATTGGCCTTATAGTTAAAATTCTACTTACAGAAAAAGGAAACTATTTTGTTTTGTTTTGTTTTTTAATGGTATTTTGCTTCCATGGGAGAAAAAAAAAAAAAAAAAAAAAAAAAGAAGATGGTGAGAAATTGTGAAGTTTGCGTGTCTGGATTTATATTCTGGTGAGTGGCATCCCTGGCCATGGCAGCAGGGTTGAAACTAGATGATTTTTATGGTCCCTTCCAACCCAACCCCAAACCATTCTGTGAAAAAGCTCTCAGAACATCTTTGTGCTTTTAACACTCATGTACTGATGTGTAATTTGAAAGCTGTATTTTGTATACAGTTTTATAATGAGATAGGTATGAGGTTAATTGCCTGAGACTGCAGCACTTGGGCTTTTGGAAGTAAGGTTTGTTCCATCTCCTCTCCATCTATGTTCAGGGGACATCTGAGATTCCTACAGTTGTACTCCCACCACACTGCTGTTGTATAAGACAAGGTCTTAGTGTTCCAATATTTTCAAAGCAAAGCTAGAAAACTCCCCTTTTTAAGCAAAAAGGCAACAAGAAGAAGCCTTTTTTGTGTGTATGTTTGGCCTTTTTAGCTAGCTGTATTTTGTATTTAATATTTGGACTTTTCAGTATAAGCCATAAAATATTTCACAGGGTTTCTTGTATATAAAAATACAGAATAGTTATGTATGAAAGAAAACAAAAGCAAAAATGGTACTTTGCAGGAAGCTGCTCTGCAGATTTGTAGCTTTTATCTATAATTAGCAATTAGAGAAACTGATAAATACCCGATAAAGTTTTTGCATCTAAACAGCCAGTGAGATAATAATATAATAGAGCCAGTTGGTCTTGGTGTTTATTATTATGTTTCTTACAATGAGGTACAGAAGTCTCATGTTGGTGCCCGTTGTCCTTCAGATTTTATTGCTGTTTTTTTCATTCATGGACCTATTTTCTATGTGTCTGGAAGGATTGCCACCACCTTTTGTGTGTGGATTGTTCATGTTTTAAAGATGGATTCTTATTCTCCTAATGTTACTAAACAGGAAGCAAGCCTTGCTTTGTTGTAGGCTCAGATTAACCTAAAAACTGTGCCATTGAATCAGATATGAGATTCTTTCCAACCTCTCCATGATTTTTGTGCTAGAGAATATGGTGATTCTCTTGCATGCACTGTCAGATACTGTTAAAACATCTCAGCGTTTAAAACTAACTAGAACAAAGATGAAATTATGAGAGAGTTTAATGGTTAAGGAGGTTAATGTGAAATTTATTTTGCATGTGTCTTAGTTACATTTACTGTAACACGAACAAGAGGAGCAAAGAAAACTAAAGAGCACATTGTTCAGATTCATCCTGCTTTCAGTCCATTTTCTTCTCTGTTTCTGCCCTGGTGTCTATCACAGTCAGGCAGATCTGTTTATTCTTTAATATAAAAATAAGTGAAAAAAGTAACGGAAAAAAGGATTTTCCAGCAAATATCTGTTTCTGGGTCCATCATTCACATAACTTACCTATATGAATACTTTATTATGCATAGGAGTACTATACTGGAAAGGGTCACTTGTGATTTTGCAGGGCTAGTGTCATAGAATCACAGAATTGTAGAATGATTTGGGTAGGAAGGGACCCTAAAGGTCACCCGGTTCCAACCCCCTCTGCCGTGGCTTTGACCACTTCCAGGGATGGGGCATCCACAGCTTCTCTGAGCAACCTGTGCCAGTCTCACCACCGTCATGGTAAAGAATTTCTTCCTGATGTCAAATCTAAGCCCACTGTTTTACAGTTTAAAGCCATTCCCCCTTGTCTGTCACTACATGCCCTTGTAAAAACTCCCTCTCCAGTTTTCATGTACATATGGTATATAGGGAATGGGCACTCAACTGAAGCATTGCTGAAAGGGGAAATAATACAGAGATCTTGTTTTTCAGATGCGACCTGTATTCCTTGTCCTTTGTTCTCTTGTGAGCTCAAGATGTTGAATGGTTTAGTAAATAGGATACAATTATAGATAGATTCAGCAATTACTCCAGTAATATATTTCTCAAGATAATGAAGTCTGTGAAAACAAAGTATTTTTTGAATTTTCTTATACTTATATATTCTTATACTTATTTTTTGAATTTACTCATACTTTTGAATTTTCTTATACTTACTTCTTATACATCTAGATTTTCATATTTAACATGTTACTACAAGTGAGTCAAACAAACCAGACTTCTGTCCTTTTAGTTTCTTTTTAAAATTATACATTCACTTTAGAATTCATTCTGGTGGGTGCTTTATAAGCTGCATGTTTGTGTGTTTAGGTTCATGTTTTAGGTAGGTATCTGCCAGTGTGTATATAAAGCACAAGTTTAAGAGAATTAATTTTTGTAGAGGATTAGATTTTTTTATGTGTGTTTTTTTCTGTTGAGACATCAAATCTTCATTTTGTGGAGTGGCTTCTGACCTTTAAAAAGTGTGACTGGTGGGCAGTTAGATGCAAGGTAGTGCCTCAAAATTTTTCAAAGGGATCATTTTGCAGTATTTCAGAAAACTCTGTTCTTCAGTCACATTTGTGTCCTGCCTATGGGTCTGATGGAAACGGGCCTTAACAGAAAGCCTGGTTATCTGTAGGAATAACTTTGGGAAGCATTGTAAGGCAGGAATCTTTATGACCTCTTTAAATGGTTGCCACAACAACTCCTGCCTTCTATCAGGAATAATTTTCTTGTTGTTAAAAGTGATGCGATTTGTGTCACCATCAAAGCATGTGTTGCTTGGTTTCACTCTCTATTAGGAATCAGACATAGGGATGCAGTGGTTTTGTAGTGAAAATAACATGGAAAACTGGCTTTTCAGGTTAAGGGCCAGATTTGCATTCTAACACACTGATTTATACCAGCAAGGAATGTCAGCATGAGGGCTTGCTTCCAGCATCAAGAGACAGCACTGCTGCCAAGCACAGCAGTCCCACTTTCTCTCCACCCCTGGTATTTATCACTGTGCCAATGCCTCCCTTACCCTGGCACAAGCACTGTGCTCTTGTGCCATGAACTCTGGGTCAGGGGAAACACCCAGATTAAAATTAAACTGTTTCTTTCTGCATTTAGTTCTACTAGAGATCATTTCCCTGGGGCGGTTCCTTAAATGGCCGTGCAAACACTTGTGCCAGCTCCAGGGGGGAAACAGAGCAGGAGCTGGGACTGAGAGGGAGCCTGTGGGGGAACAGGGAGTCCTGGATTTCTTAGGCAGAGCTTAGTCTGCATTTGCTAAGTGCATCCAGGAAGGTCTGGTTCAGGGATGCATTTTCAGTCAGTTTAACCCAATCTGAGTTAAATGAATACTGCCTCCCTCAGAACTTGTCCTGCTCTGAGACTTGTTCCTGACCCACCCTGTTTGCCTGTTGTTTCAGGCTGCATCTTTGATGCAGGCAAACATCCACACATTAGTCTGAAAGATATGGTGCCAAGAGGTAGGCTGTTTCTTATTTATAACCGGATTAATGTTCAGTACAAGTCAACTTGTACTGAAGTAGAGATTTACTCAGTAGGGCTTGCAAATTTCCCTTTTAGTAGTAGAGTCAGAGGCCATGTAACGTGTTCATTTTTCAATCTGCATACTCCCCTCTCTGAGGAAAGTTTTTAAGTGTAGTTTGTGCTAGATTGAAGACAGATGAAGTTAGATGACTAAATTCAGGTGACTGAGTGTGTCTAGTTGTCAAAGGTCCCACTGTAGTCTATGAATAATTAGATTGTACAATTTGGAATTACAAAACTATTCAGCCAATGCAAATGTCTTCTTTATGATGAGCTGAATTGCTCTCCAGGCACTGCTGGGCATGTTTCAATTCCCTCAGCATAGCACCAAGTGTACTGTGAGGGCTCCAGCCAACCTGCGTGACCTCTGTCCAACCCTGCTGAAGGGCATGGGTTTCCTGTTAATCATGTGTTGGATTTGCCAGCTGTCTGCAGATGTCTCAGATACCTTAAAGGGTCTCAAATGACCCTGAATACCTATCTTTAAGCAGTAGGATACAAATCCACTAGTCTTCCCTGGATATAAAGGATGCTTAGGATAACTATGTTAGGATGCAGACATCTACCTCATCCAAAGTTAAGTGAAACAAATCTCAATAAATGCTTTTCAAAAAAAAACTGTCTAACATAGCATGAGTGTAATTCAATGCAGGAATGTCTCTCTACACAGAGAGTTCTAGAGAGAAAATGGACAAAGGCTTCCAGCTGCTGCTGGCAGGAGCAGTGAAGGAACTGAAGTTACTAGAACCAACAGGCCTACATCCTGGAGCATTCCTAAAAGGGCAAAGATTTGGGTGATGGTTATAACTATGAACTACATATAGTTTTCTGCTCAGGAAAGCCATCACTTTTTTTTTTGTTTGTTTTGGGGTGGTTTTTTTTGGTTTGGTTTTTTTGAGGCTTTTGCGGTTTTTTTTTTGTCAGTGTCTTTACTTACTGGGGTATTTCTAGTGAGTCAGGCTCAGTGGAACCAGCAGTGTCCACAGCCAGTGTAGTGTCCAGGCCAAAGGCTCAATGGACTGCAGGTCAAAGTCTGACTAAAGGGAGAAGAAAGGTCAGTAAGTTATACCAAATTAAGCTGCAGTATTGAAGGTAGGAGAGAATGCCTGACATTACCATGCTGTTTTCATAGAATGAATTTTTCTCTTCAGAACACACTGCTAAGTCTTAGTTTACTGACAGAATGTGAAGTTTTAGTTATGTGTTGTGGGAAAATGTATGAACTGATTTCTCTTGTGTGTTCTGTGGGAGCCTGCTGCAGTCCTGGACTAGGTTCATGAAGAATTGTTCTTGGAATTGTTTTGGACAGGGAATGGAGTGTGAGTCAGGTAGAATGGAACTATTAATACGTAAAAAAATTACTCTGGAGATCTGCAGGATATTTTATTTCACCTCATCCAGAAAAATACTATTACTATCCATAACTGTAATATTATTATCCATCTTACTGGTTTATTTTAAACAACCAAAAATAATTAATCCTCACCCTGTTACACAGGTTCTTCCAAAAATTAATGAAGACTCAAATTCTCTGTAAGATGAAAAAGAAATCGCAATGCATGAATTCAGCTTTTAAAAAATGGTAAATTTTTATGGATAGGGTGCTATGAGCACATTTATTCCCATTTATTTTGGTGATATGAATATCACTGGTAATAAGCTACTAAGGATTCTTTAATGGCAGAGAAGCACAAAAACTGTGGACCAGGTCTTTACCTTAATGTGCAATTGTTGCTTTGTTTGCTTCAACTGAGCTGCAGAATGAGACTGATTTTGAATACAGAGTGAAGACACTGTATTCAATGGAGTTTAATAGAGTTCATTCTTACATAGGTCTGTGTGTATGTATCTATAGGAACTTATGTATACATATATAATTATATTGAATTATATATATACAGAGAGAAAGAAAGAGACTTGCCGTGTAGGAACATATTAAAGAGTATTCCATGAAAGTAGTACATCTCAATTTTTTTTTATTAATCTAACTATGTACAAAGAAATCTGTCCTAAGTTCATCAGTTGAAATGGACATAGTCTCGTAAAATACAGGATACATAGCTGCTGGGAAGAAATTTAGATTCTTCCCTAAACTTATATGAAAAATATAAATTTCCATGGTCGAAAAATGTGATGTCAATAATTTGAGCAAATCAGGTGTAAAATTCTTTAGCATTAATTATATTCTCCATATTCCACACAAATACATTGGTGTTAACTCATACTGTTAACTCATGTTAACTTATATATTAATATTCATACTGCATTATTTGGTGATGTTTGCACTTCACACTGGCTATTGGCAGATTCAAATAGAAATAAATGCTGGCCTTGAGTTCACTGCTGGTGTTTGCAGTACAGTGCTGAAATTCTAGGAATGGAGGGAATTGTAGAAATAATATTCTCTAAAACATGCACGTTTATAATTTTTCTTTTCCTATATTAATAATAATATTCTGGCATAGGTTAGAATATATAAATATTATACTTACTACAGTCAAGAGATTTATACCTTGTTGAAAGGTCTAAAGAACTCTAAGCACTCTAAGCTATCTGTTTGACTCACTATTTAGTTTTCATTGGAATGTAATGAAAGTTTCCACTGTTCTGTTATTGACCCAAATAAGGCCGATTTCTTGACTACTAAGTGTCAAAATGTTTTATGTATTGACTCAAATATAGGACTGTAAAATCACAGAATCATTAAGGTTGGAAAGGATCTCCAAAATTATAGAATCCAACTTTTGACTGAACATCACTGTGTCAACTAAGTTTCATGTCCGGTCATTCCTTGAACACTTCTAAGGATGATGACTCCACCAGCACCTCAGGCAACCTATACCTGATCACTCTTTCATTGAAAAAAAAAAATTCCTGTTGCCATAAGTTGACTTTCCTTGGTAGAGTTTGAGGCCATTTCCTCTTGTCCTGTCTCTACTGCTTGAAAGAAGAGACCGACCCCCACCTTGCTACAACCTCCTTTCAAGCAGCTTTAGAGAGTGATAAGGTCACCCCTGAGCCTCCTCTTTTTCAGGCTAAGCACCCCCAGCTCCTCAACCACTCCTTATATGATTTATTCTCTAGATGCTTCAGCCCCATTGCCCTTCTCTGGACACCCTGCAGCACCTCAATGCCTCTCCTGTAGTGAGGGGCCCAGAACTGGACACAGGATTTGAGGTGTGCCCTCACCAGTGCTGAGTACAGGGGCACAATCCCTGCCCTGGTTCCACTCCTGCTGGCCACACTATTGCTGATACAGGCCAGGATGCCATTGGCCTTCTTGGCCACCTGGGCACACTGCTGGCTCATGTTCAGCTGCTGTTGTCCAGCACCCCCAGGTCCTTTCCTGTGGGTCACTTTCCAGCTGCTCTGCCCCCCGCCTGTAGTGCTACTTGGGGCTGTTGTGACCCAAGTGCAACACCTGGAACTTGACCTTGTTGAATCTCACACCATTGGCCTCAGTGCATTGATTGAGCCTGGCCAATCGCCCTGCAGAGCCTTTCTGTCTCAAGCTGATCTGCAGCAATCTGCTGCATCATATCAGACTTAGTTGTCTTTCCATCATGCTACATTATGATTCTTTAAACATTTTAAAAAATTCCACACAATACTTGATTACTGCTGACTTTTATCTGTATTTATAGGAGTTCACTAGTATGTCAACCCTAGACAAAAAAATGTACAAAATATTAAGTAGTAGATTGCAGAGAGCATTCAGGAATTCACAGGAATGATTCACAGTAAGTTTTGCACTATTTGTAATAATATGGATTTATGAGTTTTTTTGGTTTTGCTTTGTTTTTGTTTTTTTCTTTATTTTGCAACCAGTGGGTGTGCAGGAACACTAAGTGACAGGGAATATTTTATCATCAAATTTGATTTGGTGTCAGCAGAAATTTAGATATAAAGCCAGCTTCACTCAATACTGCATGATATAAGAAGAGAATGCATGTACTTTTTTCAACTTTTTAAAGTTGAAATAGACGTATAGCCTTACTGGGGTATGCTCAAATTTCAACTGGAATATTTTCATATATATATATATTTTTATATATATATATATATGTAAGTATACCTTCATGTAGTACAAATCATAAATATACTTTTATTTTGACCTTCCATGCACTTCTGCATAACATTTTTTTTATTCAGATCTTGTTGCATACTTGCTAAGGGACCAAAGAGTTAACCTAAGAGGTTATAGCTTTCCCATAGAATGTACTGTCCAAATCTCCTTCTCAAGATCTCTTAGGAAGAAAATGTTTAATCGTAGTCTGAATGAAATTCCAGGCCCACTTTTGTGCCATGAGTTTTGCCAGCCTGTTCTCCAGTAGATTTAAATAAGTGTTCTGCTTATCAAAATGTGTCTCAGAGAAAGCAGTGCCCTTTGAGGACACTGGTGTGAAAACTGGCTGTGAAATTTGTCTGGCACATATGGCTGGCACGTCTGTAGCTGTTGAGTAATGTTAAAGGAAAGCATAAGAAAAAAGGTTGGAAGATTTGGCCTGGATTGTATGTCTCTGTAAGCAGCTACTGTATTTATCCCAAGAAAGGCATGTGATGACAGACTGGGGAGCAGTAGCCACACATGAGTAGGAAAGAGAGAGACAAGTGTGTCCAACAACCTGTAGAGTTCGCTGTGACAAAGCACTGAGAGAACCCAGGATTAAATCTACCCTGATTTATTTCCTTCTAGCCAAAACTAAACCTTTTCTGTCTCTGGAGCAACATAGTCCCTTAGTGAGCTACTCAAGACAGAGCTTAATGAACAATCTCAGGCATCAGCAGGGTTGAGGAGGCTCAGCAGAGCATCCACCTGGTAAAGCTTTGCCTCTGGCAGGGCTGAGTCATGTGGCACTATCCTTTGTGCCATGAAGAGGTACCTACTCAACTAGAGCTTCTTTGTGTCGCTCTAACAGGATGCACATACTGTGTCTTGCCCCCGTGTTCATGTGCAAAGGCATGTTAAGGTATCTTGGTGACTGTAGATTGAAATACCTGTTCAATAAAAGAACAACCTAGGACTCTTAATGTAAGCACATACTAGAGCAAATGTGTCTCCACTGAACAAGTAGTTTTTGAGACAGTGCACACACATTTCTTTTCGCTTTTCGCTCCAATGTTCTTTAACATAAGGACCTTTATCAAACTTATCCTGAAAGTTGCTCATTAACCAGAAAGTGAAAAGAAAGTGCTTTCCCATGGTTATGCTAGATGGTATTACCCTCATTGTCCTCTCAAGAACTTACTCAGGGAGTGTGTGAAGAGGTGAAGAACAGAGGTATTACTGGTGTCTCAGCAGCTAAGAAATCTAAAAGATATATTGATTTATTAACATGAGGTAAGAATCATGTCCAAAGGATTAGAAATATGTTTGGACAAAATGTTTCAAGGTCTCAATATGTTTTCTTGAGATATTTGAGTTAAAGTGTGTAAAAACAACTTATTGTGAGGCCTCCTTTGGACTGCAGCACCCAATTTTAGAATCACAGAATGATTTTGGGTTTGAAAGGACCTAAAAGCTCATCTGGTTTCAAATATTTTCTTCCATTTGGTCAAAAAATGTCTCGTTTCATTTGTTCAACAGATGAAGTGTTTTGGAGTGTTCCACAGTAGGAAGTGGAGACAAAGGCAAGAAACCCCTGCTTTTGGAGGTGGAGATTAGTGAGAATATCCCTTTGGTCAGTTTGGATTAGCTGTCCTATTTGTGTTCCCTGCCAAGATCTTGCCATCCCCAGCCAGCTGAAGGGTGGTGGAAAGTTGGAGAGACAGTTCTGATACTGTGCCAGCACTGCTCAGCAGGAGCAAAAAACGCTGGTTATCAACACCAGTGCAAAGCACACCACTGTGAGGGCTGCTGTGAGGAAAATGAACTCCATCTCACCACACCCAATGCAACCTTATAAATAATATTAGTAATACTTGCCCTCTTTGAAAAGGAATGAGAAAGCGACCTAGACAAGTGATTTTTTTAAATAGGCAAAAAAATTGCAGGTACTTCTTTGGAGAGCTTAAGGCTAGAGATCACCCTTCCAAGTAACAAGATAGGACTGACCAGTAGAGTTAAAACAGAAAAATTTCTCTGACACAGAGAAACCAGTCAAGGATCTGACTTAGCAAAGGTGTGGGCATGAATAAAGTTACATGTGCATTTGTTAGAATGATTGAAACTTAATTATGGATCACATTACTTTTCAGATCTATCTCTAACTAAGGACTCACTGCCATATTTTTCTTTAGAATGTGTGGCATAGATTGTTTTGCACAGGAGGATTAGCAGTGTATTGCTTTCAAGCTGACCAACTGGTCACTCAGCTTTTGTGGATGGGCTGAAATGTGCATCTTTCTGGAGGTGTCAAGCAGAGAACCAGCAATCAGTAACATTTCATATATTGCACAGTTTTCAGAAGATTAATACCTTTGCCATCTCATTTTCTACTGTTAATTAATATCCACACCTATTTGATCCTATAGAACAGAGAAAAAAATCCTGTGAGTAAGTTATGCACCTCTCATGTACCTCTCATTAATCAATCCTGCTAATTAAGACATCCATTTTCTTCTAGAATTAGGGTAAGAAGAGAAAGAAGTATTCTCAAAAGATATCCAGGGGAGGGACTTTCACAGGTAGCTCTGTGGCAATCAGTGACTAGAAGGGTTTCTGTAACCATCTTTACTTACACAGCCAGAGGGCTGCCCAGGCTAATTCCATCTGAGATGTCCTGTTAATCTCACTGAGCAACCAGTAAGTTTTGTCATTTTCTCACCTCTGCTCTGTTCTCCAACCTCTGCTGTATCCTCTATTCTTCATGGCCCTATGATCCATGGGGCTTCTGTGGCATTCCTGGAATGGGCTTCTGTGAGCCTCTGTCACTAGCATGCTGTTGCATCCTACAAGAATCAGAAATCCTAACAGGTAGCAAGGGCACTGTCACATTTAGTGGGGGAAGAAAATTAATATTTTGAGCAGCCATGAAATCAGTTTAAAATAGCAAGTTTAACACCCCCAGCCAAAAGGAGGAGGTAGGTGATGACAGCTTAGCACTGTGTCATCAACTTTGTTCAGATTGCTGCAGGCAAGAGTTTTCCCAACCACTTCCCAAGTGCCCCCCATGGCACTGCAGCCCAGGGAACTGCCCTGGTTTGTGTCTCAGCAACCTCAGCAGCTACAGCAGGTGCCATGTGGGAGGCTGAGGTCATGTCCCAACAGGTGAGTGCTATGCAGCTCCCTTTCAAGAAAGGGTGGGAGATGGCTTTCTTTAAAAGTGATAAACATTTGTGCTGGCTGGCAAGCTCAAACTGTTGTGATCGCACCTCTGCACGTTTCTGTACAAACTCTAGGGCAAAAAATGTAAACTTGAGACCAGAGATACCCAGGCCTTCATCTGCCTGTATGCAATAGCCAGCAGATTTGGTGGGAGCCAGACTTGACTTGACTTGAGAAAAAACATTCCTGCCCTCACCTTTGGGAAAAACCTGAAGGATTTTAATTTCTCAATGCATGTGGGAGAACAGTGGTGGAAATCTTCATCAAAGACTTTTCAGAAGCTTGAGGAATGCCAAAACAACTTAAATTGCTTAAACAATAATCTCTTTTCAAGCCAAATAAAATGTGAACTGTACATAAGTAAGTTGTTGAAGTTTGTTGTATAATAAAAACAAATTTGATGGTAAAGGTGCAATTTTTCTACTGCTGATTTTAATTTAATTACTACTTATCTCAAAGTGTAAATGAAGATTTCATGCAGAGAAGAAGGAGAAAGAAATGATGTGTCGGAAGCAACATACTATCAAGATTGAGTTTTCATAATTTCACAGTCACTTCTGTTCCCTGTCCTTTATGTCTGTTGAGCTCCTCTCTTGGAAAACTCACAGTGCTCATATTATTCTGGACTCTCAACTCTACTCTTCATTTCTGAAGTACTTTTGCACTTATTTTTAATATTTAAACAGATTTTTGACATCTTGGCTTGAATCTTTTAAGGAATATTTGGCTTCTTCCAGTTTTTTGGGTTTTTTTTTTTCCTTCTTGTTATATATGTTATGACTACAACACAGGAATTTCAGATGAAATAATACAGGAATATATTATAATTACTGCCATAGGAATATACAATTTTGCCCCTTAGGATAGACTTCAATAACGCTAAAAATTTTGTCATTATATAAAAAAATAACACATTATTGCAGAAAGAAAAATATTTCTTTCCTCAGCAGAACTAATATCTTTGACTACTCTGCAAGGGTTGTCTCAAGTTAAAGTTAGTGACTTCAAAGCGAATCCTTTTGGGTTCTTGTTTATATCAACAATTTTACATGTTTTCTGTTTTTTAATCTGCCCTTGCTGAGCAGGACTAAATCACCTGCAAAAGGTTATAGGTTTGACATAGCTTAAAAAGGATGAAGGGCACCACAAAGGAGTTTCTCAGGTCAAATAATATTAAAAGTCAAATATTTGAGATTACCTGGTACAATTACTCTGAATTGAGTTGAAAAATAAATGAACCTGCCTGACATTTGTTCTCCTCCAATCAGTGAGGCATTTTATTTGTTGTATTGCCAGAACAGAAAAAGAACCAAAATGCAAGTCTCTGGAAGTAAATTCTTAATAACAAAAAGCAGTTCAAACACTTTGACACAGAGTTAAAACAATGCTTTTTGTGTCTATGCTCAATGGGCTATAGGAAGTCCAGTTGATAAAATGGAAACACTATTCCAACTTGTTTAGAGTAGGTTTTGTAAATAATAACAACTTCTTTAATTCCTCTTGCATTCATTTTCCTCTTATGTTTGTAAAATTTGAGATTTATGCGTTTGGATTGTGATCTGAAATGGAGGGGAATTTTCTGCCAAGACAGTGTTCAACAGCTAGGAAAAAAAAAAAAGTTGAGAAGTTCAATTACTTCTTCAAGGGAAATTTGCCAATTTGACACAAAAAACCAATTAAATATTCATTGTGAAAAATTAGAGGTCTCAGTTTCAGATGATACCCCTTCATGCACCCTGGTTTTAAGCATGAGAATGATTTTGCAAGCATTGAAATATTAGGCATGTATGTAGGAGTCTGCAGCAGTGGGTTCTACATGAAAATGTAATCCAATGAAGGGAAAATTGGTCTATTCTTTTCCCAGAATAGAAGAATTTCTTAAAATAGTGCAATATGAAGTGCAATAATATTTTGATTTTGATTATATTTCTCCTGACTCCTGTTCTATTGTAATGTCTTGCATTTCTGAGGTTGCAGTACACTTTTCTGTTATTACTCCTCATAAATGACTGGGGCTAAGGATGTGCCATGACCCTCAAATTTAACACTTTGTCTGAGTAGGCTTTGAATGGGAGTAGTTTTCCTATGGACTAATACATGTGTACTTCAAAGATATAAACCAGAAGAGAAATCCCCTATGTGATAGTAGCTAAGATGGTTGAGCTAAACCCGTTATTCTGTGAGCCAAGGAAATGAACCTTGCTTCAATTCAGCCAGAGCCTCTTGGGAGAAGTTGTCTGGCGCCACAAAACAAATTAGTGAGCAGAGACTGAAAACTATTAAGTTTATTTTAAGAATGTGTTGTCAGAGATCTAATAAATTTACTTGTTGCTGCAGGCCATGCATGTATGAAGCCTTAACTAATCGAGGTGGTGTTTTTTTCCCTCAAGGGAGGTGCAGGGTGTGGATCTTTAGGAAAAAGATATTGTGCTTTAGGTAATGTGGGCATTGTTTAATTATAGACATGACAGCTTGAGTGGTATGTTTGGGTTTTCTCTGTTAATACTCACAAGGCAATTTAAATTAATTTTCTCATGCAAAGTTAGTGACTACACAAAATGCTAATTAGTTTAATGACAGCATGGAGATAACTTTATAGTAGCAGAACAGTTTTTCTAAACAAAATCAATTTTTTTGTTGTCATGTTTAAATATTCCAAAGATTACTTCTAAAATGTTTAAATTTACAAATTTACCATATTACAGTTAGGGCCAGTTGTGTCTTTGAGTTTCAGTTCTGTCTTTGAGCTTTCTCAGGACCCTCCTTTGTCAAGAAGATGACTTAACTGGGTTTTAGTTAGCCATATAGACTGGTGGGTTGAACACACTCCCATTACATTCATGGTGGTCAATCTTTCCAAAAGGTGATCCACCTGTTCATATAAGATGTGCCTGCAGTTCCTGAAGATGTATTGCTTTCCATTCCTTGTGCCTAGACAGCTAGGTTTAATTAAACATACATCTTTTATAGGATGGCATTAGATGATATGAATCCTGTGTCTAGGAAAGATCTCTTGCCCACCTTTTGTTGAACAGGAGCCAGCTGATTATGTTCCTGTTCTCTGGAACCTGAGCAAAAACATACTGTGTTTTGCCAGGAGTGGTTATTCACTGGAGATACTGAATTTATTTGCTCTGAGTTCTTTTCTGCTCAGAAGCAGTGGTCATCCTGCAGAGCAAGTCCCTTGCTTACAGCACAGAATCCAAAACCAACAAGTGGATCTTTTGGATTTCCTAGAAATCAGTTACAAACTAAGTACTTAATAGGAATAAAGGCTTTCAAACACACACGGTGCTCCAGCATCTTTTTTGGTGATTCAGATTGGGTTGCTCTTTATCCACTTTGCTCTTTCCTTTGAAAACTCATAGTTTCTTGATGCAGCCAATAGAGTGACAGTGTCCCGGCTCTCAGCGAATTTCCACAGAGCTGGTTTATAATTAATTTAAAGCTATGACACTAATTGTCTGAAGAGCCAGTGCATATTTGCTTGCACAGTTTTTTTTCAATGAAAATCAGGTTAACCTCTTAATCAGAACCCAGTTAATCTCCTGCAGAAGAACGGGACATAGACTTGAGTTGGGAATTCCTTGAATTAATCCTGCATGAATCTCCAGACTGCACTTGGAGACATCCTTAGTGATGCTTAGTTGAATTTTATGAGGATCCAAATTTAATACACACTGGGTAACCTTGACATTCATGTCTTGTCTCTCAGTTCTCCCTCCATTTTGTAAAAAAGCAGCTACATGGTATTCTTCAGATATTTCTTCTGCTACGTGGCTTCAGGCATTTGCTTATTCTCAGCCCCAGCAAATGTGGCCCTTCCAACTTGTTCTTGGAGGTAGATATGAAACAGAAAAAAGAGTTGCAGACAGTTTCCATCTTTCAGTACTTTCTGTAGTTCATTGGATACCAGCAATTATACTCCAGGCAAGCTAAGTCCGTAATGCTGGGAAGTGTGTGTTTTCTCATGAGAAGTTCAGAGAAAGAATTGTTTTAGTCCCTAATCACTTGGGGCTGGTTTAAGGGGTTCATTTTGACTGTTCTGCAAATATATTGAGTTACAGTGGCAGATAGAGTGCAGGAGAGCGCAGAGTTCAGCAAGTTGTTTTAGTGATTGGGGTCTATTTCAGTATACTTGAAAGACACAAAGGTGAAGCATTTTAAAGCTTTTCTAACCAGATCATATCATTAGGTTATCTTATGCATTGTTAAAGTCAATTCAAAACTTTCTAGTGGCATGTGTTGTGTGCTGGGTTAACTTAGGCATTTCACTTCTGCAATTTCCACATGAAATTAAGAGAGTTTTACAGGATATACCCTTTCTGATGGTCATAGCAGAGGGAATAGCATTTGATCATAGAATCAGATTTGTTAAAACTCTTTTTCCACTGCTTCTTGGTTTTGATATATGTTCTTTGTGCAGGAGGAATTTGAAAGTTGGGTTTTTTACCGTTAAGCAACTTTAGCTAATGACTAAAGAGAGCAGATACATCGTACCTTGAAGCTCTGCAGGTTCCAGATAGCTGTGTTTGTACAGACATTGCTTGTGCACACAATGAGTCTGTGTGGCTGTGGGTATGCAGGGTAGGCACACTTTTGCTGATTCATCTCTGATTTATGCCACAGATACTCAGCAAGGAAGTCAATATCTGCATCAAGATGCATCAATTTCTGTTGTGTCAATAAGTGAATACTTATTGAGGTGCAGTTATTTGCTTTTATTTATGAATTAGGGTCTGGAGTAGCTCCAAGGGACAGCAAAACTGCAATCAGACTTTCCTTACAGAATGGCCATTTTTCTTGGCCCCTCAGGTCAACAGTGCTCAAGGTACACAATTTAATGTTAGAATTATTTTTATACTGTCTTTACATAGCTCTGTGATCTATGGAGAAAACTGGAACTGATTCTTTCCTTCTCTAAGCTCTTTGCACCATGATAGAAAATTCTGACAATCTAATTTGTGTTTTTTCATGAAGGATTTATAACTTTAAGATATCTGAGCAGCACGGCTGGAAAGATGAATGCTTGAATGGGAATAATAATTTAAATATTTTTCCCTTCAAGCAGCTGACTGACCAAGTCCTCCTGCCCCTCCTCTTGTATTCATGTTGTGTAACTGGATCTGTTTTTTCCAGATGACTTGATCTTTTTAGGAATTTCTTGTTTGATGACCTATGCAAAAATAATACATCAGTGTTTTCTGACAGGCAAACAATTTGCTGACAGGATTTCTATGAAGACCAATTCCATGTTATATCTATCTTTGACTTGCCATATACAGGCAAACCTTCTGTCCTTAAAGCCTCCGTCATGAAGTCACTTTGTGACTCACCTTACTCTAGAGCCTTACTTTCAGCACCTTACAGTTTCTTAATGTGTCTTACGACTCTTGCCATCTCATTTCTCATTAATATCTCACTGCACCACCTCCCATCTAGCATCTTCTGATTTAGCACTGCTGCACTCTGATCTCTGGCAAAATTCAGGAAACAAGTTTTGCTGCCTCGCTTTAGCAGCATCTTGCCAACCACGTCTCATTGATGCAGAGTTCCTTTGGATTTACCATGTTCTAACACTGCCCTCCTTCCTTTTCTGTAGTTTTAAAAGTAATGGTTTCCTTCTCTGGACTTCTGATGTACTGTACTGCCAGCACTTGTCTGGAAGAGGAATAAAAGCAAAACTGGTATAGTAGCTTAATGATTTGCCCAGCAGGTAAATGTCTGACTGTGCCCAAGGGCAGTGCTTGCGAGCAGTGCACAATCCATCTGCTGAGAGAAATAGTATTGTAGGGCTGGCACTTGTTTTAATAGTGAACCAAATTAAAGTGTCATGTGCTGTTTTATTTCCAACATTTTATAACTTCTAAAAGCTATACTCTTGATATTCTTCACAGGGTTGTGTTTGTGTGGTGCTTGGCTCTACTATGTTGTATCAGTTTCATCCAGATTATGCAAGGGGGAATTCATCTTACCCAGCATTAGATGGCTGTAATAAAAGTGTCTACAATGTAAAGGGTCACAACAGGAAATTTTAAACTCTGCTGAGGAAAAATGCATGTATTTTTGCATATTTCAAGGCAAAGCTAATATTATTAAAAAATAAATGCCTAAATTAAGTCTTAGCTTTACAAAATGCCTCTTTCCTGGGTTTGACTATAAAGACAGTTTAGGATTTCTATTCCCAAAATAAATACCTAAAATTAGGTAAGATGTATCATATGCTTCCTGCTCTGTTTTATGAGAGGTCTGTAGTAATAATAATAATAATAATAATAATAATAATAATAATAATAATAATAATAATAATAATAATAATAGTAGTAGTAGTAGTAGCTAATAATAAGAAGAACAGGGGTTTTATTCTATGGGACAGTGGGCTGTGAAATGTCTTGTATAAATCAGAAAACGTGTCTTCTGAACATGAAAAAAAAGCACAATGTGAAGACACAAAGGTTTAAAATACCTAGATTCTTTACTTAAAATTTTTAAGCTGATGGGTTTGGTATTGCACATTCTAAAAGGTGAACATTACATATTTTAGGGACAGTAGTACGTCTGTAAAAATGGAGGCTCAAGCCCCTTAAGAAATATACTTTTTTGTGTGATTGTTGGGGATTTTTTATTCTGTGAAAAAAAAAATAGAAAGACACAGCTGAAAGCAAGAAATAGGTGGAATGAAGACAATAGTAAATCTTTTTTAATGCCTGTCTTGTGCTTTTTTACTCCTAAATTTCATTCATAAGAGGCCTCTATGTAAGATGTAGATTGTGTGCCTTTGTCCACAGCACATTTAACCTTTAGTTCTTTGGATAAGAGAACAATTTATGCCAGATTTTCTTTTTTTTCTATCCTCTGGTTAGAATATCTTTTGTATAAAAGGATGCAAACTCAGCTAGAAAATTTTCCTTTACCTTGGCAGTTTCAAATATCTGACATTCTCATTTGTAGTAGGCTTGTGCAGCAGTATTTTGTCTCACTAGTGGTACAAATAGGTTCTCTCTGCTCTAAAAGACAGTAAATTTCCATCCTTTTTATATGTCAGAAGCTTTTATCCTTCTGTTAAATTATGGTCAAATTGGGCAGTGTGTTCAAGGGTGGCACACAAATGGCTTTTCTCACTGGATTAGAGAACAAGAAGTATTCTGTTACATTTGTCCCCATAAACCAATGGGAAGACATAACATACAGCTAACCTAATGTAAGTGCTGTTGTAGTCACTGCTGTAACACTACAGCTGCTGGTTCTCTCTGCTGCTCATTAGTTTCTGATATGTGTGTTTGCAGCCTTCCCCTTTGTCAGTAACAACAGAGATCAAAAGAGCAGAAAGGAGCAGGGTGAGGAGTGCAAGGAGATACTCCAGTAACATTTCCCTCCTTTCATTTACACAGTACCTTTGCCTCCATGTGACACTGCACAACTTTAGTTCCTGGTTTTTCTAGTAGGCAGGTCAGTAAAGAAACATAGGGGCTTATCTTTGAAGCAGAGTGAAAGCATGTGGAGTGGCTGCCTCATGGAAGAAACTGGAATGGGTAAACCAACCTTCACATGTCTCTTCCTCCAGTAATTAAGCCATGAATTAATTTAAATGCTTAGATACACCTCTCTGCTATTCACTTGTTTCACTGGCTTGGGTATAGAAGTGTTAATTTCTAAAGGAAATTTCTTGCACATTTAAGACAATTGTCACCTGAGCAAATCTTGTTCTGTAGCAGCACCTTGTGGGCAGGAAATCAGACTACAGTCTCCCACACAGCCCAGCATTCTCAGAAGACAGTGGCTGAGTGAGCATCTGCCACCAGTGAGCTGAGCAGTTCATTTTATTACTGCTATAGAACTTACAGGATTCTAGAGTAATAAAAAGCACATCCATTAGGATGATATACAGAAGGCACCCCATATACATTTTAATTAATGCTTGATGCTTTTCTCTTGAGAAATAAGAAAATTAGTGTACTATGTTTGTATGCATCTAAGAAAAAGTTTACTCCTATGTATAGCAAGTGTGTTCTGGTTGAGTTCCTTACTTGTAATTTCTTAGTTTTAAATCTTTAAAACCTTTGGATTGTGATGTCCAGATAGATACATATCTTACCCAGGATACAAAATTGCATTAACCTCAAACGACAAAGTAATCTTTAACAAAAATGAAATGTTTTAATTATATCTTTTTAATTTTGTTTTGCAGGAGGCAATAAACTGAAGAATCAGCATTTTCGCCTGAACTGGGCATGGATCTCCTTAGAAAAGGAGTATTACTTAGTAAATGAAGACACCAAGTATCTTGATGTTGTTCTTAAACGGAGAGGTTATCTGGGGGAAACCTCTTTTATAAGTAAGTTCAATTCTAACCTTATCAGTTTCTTCTATAAATCACTGCCCAGGCACTTGAAATAATGATATGAGTTGATATCAATGCAACTGTATCGTATTGCTGCTGTTTCGTGACAAACAAACTAAATTCAAAGGAATATGTTTCTTTATTAAAGAGTGTATCTTTTATATGCTATGCATATGATTTCTATAGTTAAATAATGAAATTTCTTCCCAAGACATGGTCCTCCTTTCTTTGATTTTATTGATACCACTGTTTATTTGTTTCACAGAATACAGTTCCTGTCCAGACCTTCTTTCCCCTATAATGAAAAAATACAGTTATAGCATTGAAAAGATGAAAATAAACATATATCATTTTCAGGAAGGCTCTTGTGGGCTGGTCTGACCAGCAGCCAGCTCAGAAGTGAGCACTAGGCTCATTTTCTTTACTCAGTGTTGGCAGTCAACTGAGGCTGATACAGGAGGTGTTGAAAACTGTTTGCAGTGTCTGGGGAGTGGAAAGGTGAAAAAAAGGCTGTGTTATCACATTCTGCAACCTCACTCCTGTTTCTAGCTTCTGGATCTGTTTCCTCCTCTGATGCATTTGCACCAGGGAACATTATGCTTGTAAAATTTCACACTGAAACCTAAGGTGAGCTTACACTGCTTAGAGAAAACACTCAATCTAAGGCTTTTTTTGCAGAGATATGTAAGCATTTACCTGGCTAGTTTCTGTTTAGGGCTTTTTCTGATTAAAAATCTGAGTTTCAGGTAGTGAGATGCAGTAGAGACACCTATTTTGGCATGAGATTTAGGGGATATAGACCTTAATCAACAGGATCTTAAAAGAATGTTTTTTAACAGTGAACTAACTTTAATAATATATTTCTTTTAAAGAAAGAAAAAGAATGGAAGAGATAAATACATAGTTAAGGATGTGTGGTTTAAATTAATCACTGGAGTGAATAACAGATACTGATGTGACCTCTGATCCTTCAGGTAGAGTGTTTACAAAATTTTCTACCTATGGATTCAAGGTCAGTTTCAGTATTGAGCTGACTGAAAAATCAGCAAACCCAGTCTGAGTAACTTGCCTCCAACTACCTTAATCCAGCAAATGGAATAGCAGAGTTGAAAAGAGCATAAAACATACTGGCCAAGATGCTTACTGGCCTTTCTGGTCCATATGCAGTGCCAAAGTGGCTGAAGGTTTATAGGCTATATAAAATTAGCTAAGACTTAGGATGAGGCATAGAAGCCTCAAGAAAGAAAGGCAAGGTTTGTAGGGAAAGGTCATGTGTTTCAATGCATTAAATAATGCAGCTGAAGAAACAATCAGAGAAAGGAGAAGTTTTAAGGGATTTTTTTCTGAAAACCTAGAAAAGCCTTTAAGATTTCAGTTGTACTGTGGGATTTAATCAAGGCCAAACGCATGAGCTGGAGACAGTTCTGAAATACTGTCTAATTTCCATGAGGGTCTTTCATACAGTCTTAAAGTGGGATGAGATGCCTGTGAAAACCTGTTTCAGAGCAGTTTGAATCTGAGGCTGAAAGGCCTGTGCCATCTCTTTGGATTGAGTTATATGATTTTTTTTCCCATGAGTTGCAGCTTCAGCTTCACTTTAACCTAAAGATTGTCATTATGCAAACCCGGGAATAAGAGGACCATAATTTTAAAACATTCTAATTGCAATGACAATGAGGGCAATGGTTCAGGTTTTGCATCTTCTCTTGTTTTTATTCAGTATATTTTCCTTTTTGTCTTTGTATTTCCTTAGCTTTCCCTTTAAAGTCTGAATCCGGGGGTGGTTGTTTTTTTCTAAGAATTATAAATATTTTCTAGGGTTTCAGGCAGGATGCTGTTTAGATGTTCTGGAAAAGAAGAGAACCCAGAGGGCTAAAAGGAGAGAGAAAAGTCTGTTGTCCTTTTTGGACATCTGTAATTGAATTATAGGGAAATGGAAACTTGATATAACTTCAGAGAATGTAGAGTTTTTCCACTTTTATGTGTGACACCCAACATAAAATTGATCAAGAGAAATGGATTTAGTTTGAATGTTCTCAGGTTGTGGAGAATATATTTTTCTACATGTCTTTTAAATGTCACACAATGGGAGAAAAATTACTAGTGATGTTTATAATGACCTGAATTTCTGGTTTTAACAGGTATTAGCACCAAGGATGGTACTGCCAAGAAAGATAAAGACTTCAGAGGAAAAGCCCAGAAGCAAGTGCAGTTTAATCCTGGTCAAACCTTAGCTACATGGCGAGTACGGATTTTGAGTGATGGTGAACATGAGCATTCTGAGTCCTTTCAAATTGTTCTTTCTGAGCCTGTCATGGCAATTCTGGAATTTCCTGCTGCATCCACAGTGGAAATTATTGACCCAGGAGATGGTAAGAACCTTGCCAGAACTGTACTGCTAATATGTGCATATACCAAAAGATAAACTGGAGGGTAAATGCTGTGAGTAACAGTGGATACTAAAGGTTTACTGTCCTCAAAATATTTCTGAAGACAGACTTGGGCATCAGGTAGCCATTTGTCCTCCATCACTTTAAGTGCTTGATGAAGGTACTCAGGCAGCATGTTTTTATGAAAGACCTGCATTTTTTTATGATATGTTATTTCTAGGGACTCTGTTGGTCTGTTTTCATTATAGGTGTAACAGGTTTTCCATTAAATGTGTTTGCAGACTGAATTTGTTTGAATGACTGAAGAGTTGGCTGGGGACTGACTTGATTTACTCTTCCATGGTAATTCATGTGGGAGAGGATGGTACAGGAAAGTTTGGGCTGGTTGATCACAAGTTTGGTCTTGGAGTGAACTATTTGCATCAGTTAGACCTTGATATGACCCTGAGAAGCTCAGTAGTTGTAAAGTTCATTAGACCAAGTATAGCACACGCTGTGTCAAGAACAAATAAAATTATGGTTAAATATAATTAAAGAAATATGCTGATTTTAAAAAATTCTAAAAAAGAAGTATTTTTTTATTCTTCTTTATTCATGCTCTGGTTGCTTTGCATCTTTTCAGCTGCATCCAGACACTTGGACCATGGGCTGTAGTCACACAGAACTGTCCTTAAGAAATCTTTTAAGTGCTGGACAGCCATAACAACTTGAATTATATGGTCTTCGCTAATTAGCATTTGAAGAGTGTTGGGCATGGAAATTATCAGAAGTGTCTTAGTTCCTAGTTACAAATGCAAGCTAAACCAGAGCTTGTCTCACATCCATTTTTAATCACTGGGAAAACTTAACTTGGAAAGCAGCATGTATGAGACACAGAAATAACTTGAAAATGTGTTAAATCTCTTTATCTTTTCTATGATCAGTAAGATAGCACAGTTAAAGGTAATTGGCTGAGTCTTCTTTATGCCACCAGCAGTATTTTATATTTCTTACATTATGATAAAATTTTTAATTTTTTTTTCAATTTTTACAGTTTCAGAGAATTTGTATTAATTATATGTAAAGAGAAGTTGCAGAGGGCAAAATCAAATGCACAGCTGCAAATCAAGGAACATCTAGAAGAAAACTAGAGAGAGAACATTGAGGACTGTGTTTCCTAACAGCATTTTGAAGCTCTGGGTTTACCAAGCTCACTGAATAAGGACCATCAAAAGTTTTATTCTCCTTCCAGTGAAAAAATCATTGATTTGAATTGTGTAGCTTTAGGATCATGACTGTGAGTTTGTTCAGAAAGCTGTACCAGCCTCTTTGGGTATGGGACATTAGTTAATGTTTTATTGGAAATATAGATTGCGTAGGGATATGGGATTTTATACTAGCTGTGATGGTGTAGCTCAATCTCCTCCAAGCTTTTATGTTGTTCATGTTCATAAGGTCTGTTAAACTTTTATAGTGCCATTTTACTCCTAGTTGAATAATTATGAGAGAGAGAGAGAGAGAGAGAGAGAGAGAGAGAAGAAACCAAATAAATCAGATTCCTGCATGTCGGAAGGTTAGGTTTGTTAGTTCTAAAGGTTTTGTCTAAATTCTAAAAGGAGAAATAGAAGGAATTAAATGGGTTGTTTTTTTTCAGTCCTGCCTTTTGCTTTACTTTAAAACAAAAAAGGCAGGATTTGATATTTTTCATGTTGAATTCTTGTCTTGCCAGAATAGTGAGTAGTCATGGTCTTATCAAACCTGAATTGCAGCATTTTTAAGGCAGGCTTTTGACCTCAAGTCATGCTAGTAGTAGTTGGAGAAATAAAAACTGGAACATGTTTTCAAAGAAGTCACCTGACAATTTTCAGAACACTGTTTGCCAAAGTACTCTGAAATGATGAAAAATTTGCTTTGTGCAGTCAGCTGATATCACTTAATTTGATGCTATACAGAATTATATTCTTTTTGGGTTGTAGTCACACTAATGAAACTGTAAAGGTGCTTTATGATTATGTGCATGGCCACCTTTTGTTCTTGGGTTTTTGAGAGAACAAGAACAAAATTGATCCTGAATCCCAGCATTAAAACCCAGCAATCTGATTATATGAGCATAAAATAATGAAGAAGTTCAGAATGCATCTTAGTGGGTTTTTCCCCTGAAAAAAGATCTGATATCCTTTTTTATGACACTGGCTGTATTGGCTGGGTCTCCTACTAAAACAGTATTGTAGACATGTAACCAGCTAAAATCAAATGTCCAAGTCAGCGTAAGATGTCAGGAGTTCAATCTTGCTCCTCAATGCCAAATGATTTTCCTGGTTATCTTGGTGCAGTAAATTAAAGAATGGCCTTGATGAACCACAGACTGTGGGAGCTATGCTATTAATATTTCAGTTAACAGTTGATATTGATACTGCAGTTAACAGTTAATAATTAAATACCATGGAAATAATAAAAAGACAGACTTTGAGGACAAATTCTCCAAACACTGTCTTGCACCATTAACCCTAGATAAACAAGTCAACACATTAGAGACCACTTAATAAGGACTTGTGAATTCAGACCTAATGATCTGATTTTCTTTTCCACTTCTGAAACACTAAGGAACTCTACATCTCTCACCCTCCAAGTTTTACTACAATTTAGTGGCATTGCCAATAAATGCAAGTTATTTGTTGCACTTCAGAATATTCAAAAATACTCTTAGCTAATATACAGGTGACTTATGAGGTTCTTTTCTTTGCAGAATCAACAGTCTTTATTCCTCAATCCACCTATACTATTGAAGAAGATGTTGGTGAGTTATTCATTCCAGTCAGAAGAAGTGGAGATGTGAGTCAGGAACTGATGGTCATCTGCTACACACAGCAAGGTAGTAGAATCTACTATAGAATAAAAAAATGGCAAGAGTGGAAGAGACAGAAATTTAAAAATATTTTTCCATCTATTTTATAATAAAATTGCTTATAACTCTGTTAATTACTTTTTCATCTAAATTTCTTCAGTCTCAACTGGAAATGCATTCATCTATGCAATCTGTCTGAGAGTATTACTGAACACAGTTTAAAAAGCATCATGGAGAGGTGATGATGATCTGTGTTCTTTGTATTTCTGTGAGATTTTTATATGCAGCCCCTTATATCTGAAATTGATGAGAACTGAAAACACTGCAGTGATTGCCCTGGCTATCCTTCACTTGTTTGTATCTTGAAAAAAATTATACAAAATAATATTGCTTAATTTTCATACTTGTCCTTCCCCTGACTTTCAGTCTCTTACTAATAATACATGTGCAGGGCATGGGGTTTCTACCCTTGTGGTTTTAATATTACTTTTTATCTGAAGAGCTGAAGCAATAATTTGTGTAAAGTGATCTGGAATCCAGATAAATTGTTTTCACAACATTCTATCTGTTCAAGTCCACTAGTATCTTCAATATGGGTAAAATACACTAGGGTAGTTAACTGGTAATCCTCACAGGGGCTATTTTGTCAGTCTGTCTCTTGTGATAGGCAATATTCCTTCTGACTGGAAAGGTGCAAATGATATGAAGAACCACACTCTTCCATTGTATCGTATACAGAAGTAGTAGAGACCTCAGAAGTGGGTCCGTGGACCTCTGACTTTGTCCACAGCCCATCTTATCACGAAAAAGTAAACAGAAATTCAAAGATAATGAAAATAAAATTCCACCTCTGTGAGGAGATCATTGTAACCATGCTGTGTATAGTGACTGCTTTCCTTTTATGCCACAGGAACAGCCTCTGGCACTGCCCCAACCTCTGTACTTTCCTACTCTGACTACATATCCAGACCAGAGGATCACAACAGCATTCTACGCTTTGACAAAGACGAACGAGAGAAAACGTGTCGGATTGTCATCATTGATGATTCCTTGTATGAAGAGGCTGAGACCTTTGATGTTTTACTGAGCATGCCCATGGGTGGAAGGATTGGTGCAGAATTCCCAAGCACTCGCATTACCATTGTGCCTGACAAGGATGATGGTAAGATATCATATAATTGAAGTGATAACCCCAATGCAGGGACAGAAACTACAAAGAATATCCCATTCAAATCAGCGTGTGGGTTTTGTTTTTCTTCCTGCTGGTTAAAACACATTCTGCTTCCATCTTGAGATTAGAAAATATTATTGGAAAGCTATGCAGGTTTTTGAAAGTATTTAGTATTGCTATTTTATTGTTTGACAAAATCACATGAGCAGTGATTCAGAGCAAGGAGCTGCACATTTCTATTCTGTCACATTAACAGACATAATTCAAGATGTCACCTTGCACGGGCAGCCTTCTTTCTGTGATTCTGAGGCTGTGTCTGCAAAGACTTTGGGCCCATTCAATCATACTGCAAGGGCCCTATTGGAGGCCCTCATGGGGCAGAAGCCATCTCACAGCTCCCAAGAGGGAAGCTATATTTCTTCTGACTTGACACTGCACTTGAATTTCTGCATAAAAGTGGCCATTTGTATTTTCTTTGTGTTTTTAATAAAGCAAATATTCAGATAAGAGTAATGTTGCTTTAGAAATTGCCTCAGTAAGGAAACCCTACAGAATTATGTCATTTGCACAACTGGTTAATAGCTTTAAGATATTGCTTTGAAAGGGACACTTCTAGTGGTAATCAGAAAAATGGGTGTGACTAAGAGTAGAATCAGCACACTGAATCACCAACTGCTTTCAAAAATACATGTATTATTGCTGCCTTAAGCCTCTCCTTTAATGCTTCAGCATTGGTGTGACAGCTCTTTTTCTAGGAGTAATAGCATGAAAGCTTCCTGGTACAATTGCCCCATTTATGTGTGGAATTTAGAGACTGACATCTCAACTGTAAATTCTGAGATAAGTCTACTGATAAGCTGTTTGAGTCCTCTCTGTGAGGCCATAAACCATCTATTGTGACACCATCATATTTCCTAAAGACTAAAGGGAGGAATTACATAGTACAGTACTCTCTGAAAGTCTGATGCCAAAGCCGACCTTTATTATCAGCACAGTGCTTTCTCTCTAGGTAAGGATACAAAAGGCAGCTCTTCAAGGCAGGAAGTCTGCACCCATCTAATTGCCTCATAAATACTCAGGCTGCCTGAAATTTCTCACCTGTAATCCTGTGACAGAGGTGACTTTGTTTTCTCTGTGGAGCATTTGGGGAATCATATAGCATTAATGACTACAACAGGTTGAAAAAACAGGTCTTGTAAATTAGATCATATAGCAAATGCAAGCTAAAATAGAAATCTTTGTAGAATAGAAATGACTCTGTTATTATAGCAAACACAAATTTATTCCTTTAGGAGCTTCTACAACAGTTTGATTTGTATGAATAATTTTGATGAATTCATTAACTTTAAAATTTGTACATAGCAAAGTATAGAACATTTAGAGAATAGCTATTAAAGCATGTATTCATGGAGAAGCTGATTACCCAAAAATTGAAAGTGTTCTGTCTGCTTAAGTGTATATATGGAGAGTTTGGGATGGAGAGAATTAGTTAATTAGTTAATATCAGGGATGAGCTGAAATCAGACCATCTAACTTCAGTGGGAATCTCAGCGACTCCAAGTAACAACAGAGTATAAAACTTAATATTTTATGAAACTCACACAAAATATTAGGGAAGTTAATGAGAAATCTCCTTTAACAATGCCATTAGAAAGCAGGAGAAGTAATTTAGTTTGTGTACCATTGCTTAGTTTTAAATTTCTGCATTTATGAACACAAGCTGCCCCAGATCTACAAACTTTTCTGCACAAATTAATTTAGCAAAGAATAACCTTATGGGATTTATTAAAAAAGCGGGGAAAGTGTTTGGGAAATTAGAATAGAATATTTTCATTATGTAGCAACTGAAATATCTATGTTTGTTGGTAGGAATGAAGAATATTTGGGATATTGAAAGATAAGGGGTCTTTGAATGATAGGTTTGGAACACTTTTTTGCAAACATTCACTTTTCTTTTTACACCCAAAATGTTGCATATGTGGTATTTGAAATTATGTGGCAGAACTCCTTTTTTACAGTGAAAGAACTCCCACAAAGAATTCCAGCACATACAAAAGCAATTCACTTACCAGTAAAATTTCCTACCACATTCTTTTTAGTTTGCATAAAAATATAAAGCATGAAAAGTCTGTATTTGTTTCATCTGACATCTGTTGCAATGCCTTATCTATAAAAAGCAGAGTGCAGACTACAGAGTAGATAAATTATAGATTACACCTTGAATTTTTTTTTATGTATTCACACACACACACATACAAATATGTGTTTACAAGTACATATTTTTGTAAGGTTTTAGCACCCTGGCAGTCATGATTAAAATTCTGCATAAATAAGCAGAGGATTTTAAGCAGCACTGGTTATTATTGTTTGAAGTGAAAAAAATTGATTTTACTAAGTTAAACCAGCATGGAATGTGAAAAAAAATTCTTTAGCTTTTAACAGAAAGGTTTAATTCAGAAGATGTCTAAGATAGAGGTTGGTAGAAGTTTTAGCACATTTGTAATAGCCTATCAGCTGTAGTAATGCTGTAATGCTAAATTCTGTGGTCCACTTTAGTCTCAACTTCACATCTACTGATACGTATTTTTCATTGTTTGTTTTAATTAATCTTCTGCTTGACAGAGTTTCTTTGGACAAATGTAACTGTGTGTCATTAAGTGATGTCTCCAAGAACTGTGACTGGATTAACATTATGCATTGACTTTTCAGGCCAAACAACAGAAATAGCAAAGGTCAAAATTTAATAATACATAAGATCTTTCCTATGGAACTCAAGTCAGCACTAGCAACATTGCCTTATGTCCTCTGGCATTCAGTGCAAGTTAATTAGGAAACACTCACCTTCAGCACCTACCATCCAAGTCTTTTATTTTTAGAAAATGCCCTTAGGATCTAACTAAAATGCCGTAGTTGCTATATAATCCTGCCAATAATAAAAGTAAGAGGCATGCTCTAGTGAACTACAGTGTATTCACTAAATTTTGGGCAACTGAAAAGTCTAAATGGGGATTATACAGTTGTGCTGTGCTGCCAAAGGAAAATCTGGGGAAAAAATTTTAGTATGTAGAACATGCACTGGTATATTTAGAAATTGTGAATGGTGATTTTCAGATTGGTGCTGCTATTGGGACATCTCCTAATGTGGAAGGGACTTTTCCTGATAGGTACTAAAGTTAGGTAGAAAAAAAGTAAAGGATTAAGTTGATGAAGTAAATAGCAGAAAAAACTTCATATTGAAACCCTGGATTCGAAGTTACACATGCCACTACAGTTAAGGCACTAGAAAGTAAAAACATGGATTGTTGGGGTCAAATGTAATAGCTATTAACTGTGAACCATGGAAGAAAAACATGCATAGGGAAAAGACCTATGTGAATCATCCACTTCTGGGGGGGGGCACTAATCTCACTCGGTATTAGCCTCTATAACTTTAGACATCTGATTCAAATAGGCTATTACAGGATTCTTCTATAGTTATTGAAAAGAGATGCACTCCCAGGAAACATCCCATCCTAGGACAAGTATCTAAATTTTTGAGCCCAGTCACCAGGGATGACTGGTGCATCTGAATTCATTGATTTATGACAGTAGATATAAAACCTACCTTAGAAATTTTATTCGCAAATACAAAGTTGTAAGCACTACTGGGCATGAAGGACATGCCTATACTGCATGGAGAGCAGAGTTCAGCATAAAGCTCGTTTGAAGGAGGCACTTTACATAATAGATAAATATTATGCATCTAGGAAAAGGAAGATGAGGTTAATGTGCCCTTTTCATTCTCCTTGGACAGAGGAATCCTGGAATTCAGTCTAAAACCCATGAAAACACTCAGACCCTTCTGTTCCATGGAAGTGCCTTAATCCTCGGGCACTTAGCAACTAAGCTAGATCAGCCTGGAAGTGCTCTCTGTTTTTCCAGCTGAAGTGGTGACTCTGAAATCATTTCATAGAGAGAGAGAGAAAATGAGATCTAAGTCTTTTGTTAGTATTCATATGGGAATGAAGAGCCTGTAATTTGGTTCCAGCACTAGAAATGTTCATGTGTTGTATGCCACAAGTCTGATACAAAATGCTTTAACAAGGTTTGAGTCAAAGCTCTGCTTTTTCATTGTCCCAGTATTTTGACTGCTGTGCTAATTTAGACTCTCTTTTACTTGGTTTTATATTGTGGGCAAATTTAAAACTCAGTTTGTAATCACATTTGGAAACCTGAAGAGAAGAGGTGCAGTGAATGTAGAGCTGGAAGTTTGCACCTGAAGGGAAAATACTTACTTATTTTGTTATTTTGTGTGCTGCACATTTTTTGTAAGTGGTTGTCTCCCCATGTGATTTTAATTCCATGCTACTGTATTTAGTGTTGCCATGAGAGCGCGCAGCCTTACAGCCAGGCTGACAAACAGTCCTTCTGCCTTAGTGGAATTGTTGAAGACTCATGCTGTTCACAGCAGGAAGTACATTAAATACATTTCTTCCACTTCATTCACATTAGATGGGCAAGAAGCTGCTCAAACTTCTTCTTGACATTTCAACACCAAGGCTGGGAAAGCAAAGGACTCAGGTTTATGTTGGAGATCTGCTGACCATTATCTTTACACCTGATCAACAGAATCAATCACTCATGCCATCCACATCATAGAGGATAGCACTGTCTAGGAATATTTTACAGATGAGTAAACTGGATGATGGTATCCTAGTGTAGAAAGGGAATGTTAGAGGTCAAACAGAACAGATTAATTATTTAGTCTTCTGGAGATTTCTTTAAAACACTTGCTGTCACTTTCCTTACACTTAATTAAATTTTGAAATTCCCTAGACCACGTTCTGGAAATTGGTACCCACTAACACTTTTCCAGCTTCCTTGGAGTAGTAGAGTATATTAATATTTATTATCAATAGCCTGAAAAGTCAGTACTGCAATGTTACGCTATACATGTACGCTTTGCATTGGCTTCTAGCAAGCAGGCACTATGAACTAAATCTCAGGGTGTGTACTGAGCCAAATTTAAAGCTTACAATGAATAAGTGTTTTATTAGTAACATTGTTTATCAGAGGAACATCCTTATCTCACAAGGCAAGTTGGAATCTCCTTATTTCCATTGGTCTCCAAGGCAGACAAGTCAAATATGCCTTTTTCTCTTTGCCAGTAGGTCTGTCAGATCTTAAACTTAACAGGAGGTTGATTAATCTTGGTAGTTGACATCTGCTAGTGCATTAGTCCAATTTTAATTACAATGTGTACATTACAGGCTGAACACTGTTATATTACAGACTAGAGTCATGATTTGGCCAACTATCCATCACCATTCTCTGGACATGTCTAAAATAGTGAACTAGTTCTTTTTTCCTATGCACATCCATCTCTGAATACTTTCTCCCTTTTGTGTTTTTATAATGCTTGTGAGTCTGATGCCTCTGGCACTTCTGTGCAGCTTTTAACTTCTTTTGTCCTCCCATTAAGTAAAATCTCTATATGACCCCTCCCCTTTCCCCAGCCTGTGGCAGGTGGCCAGGTTGGCAACTAATCAGGGGAAAAAGTGGATGACAGCCAGCTTATGACAAGTTATACTCCCAGTTTTCTTTACTAATAGCTTCTTATTATCACCAGTTCAACAGAGTAAAAAATGTTCAACCCATGATGATAGCCTTAGAGATTTCAGAAACTACCTGTTTACTCCCTATCACAGAAATAATTTAATGTCATGTCTTGCAGTAGGACATTCTGTAGAGTAACCAGGCACATCTATGATTTGCTTTCTTAGCATCATTTGTGGCTTACAGCTTATTATGTATGTGTGTCCCATTTTATAAGTATGTGTGTGTGAACTACAGATGTTGGATTAATCTCATTTTTATTCATCTGCTTAATAACTAGAAATGTAGTCCAACCTTGTGATCTGGGCTCCTTTGATAGGTGAGGAGGACAGAACATGATCTCCAGGCAGTACTTTGTCACATCTATTTCAGATGGCCCTTTTACAGTAGGGAATGCAGCTGGTAGAGCACAAAGCTCTTCAGCCTTCACTGCTGTATGTTTTTAAATGGGTTGTTTATACGTCCAATGTTACACTTCTATGTGAATTGCAGCAATATTTTGAGGAGAGTGTTGAAATGCAGAAAGCTTTTAGTTTTTTACTCAAAGCACACAAAATAAGCGATAAGCAGAAGGCACAAGATTACATGAACTGTAGAAAAATTATGCCTTCTGTTAAATTTACAACAAGTTTAATGAAATAGTGTTATTATGTGAACTGGTATTGCACCCCAGAGCCTAATGCATTATTGGTTTATGACAGTTCACTCAAGAGTACATTAAACTGCTTTCTCCCTTGTGTCTTGCTGTAGCATATTGTGTTTTTGATGGCATTGGTCTTTGTACTGTAGATCTCGCATTTATTATAGACTGTTTAGAAATGAAGGAATGCCTAGCAAACTATTCTAAATTAATCATCTGTTCATTGTTGGATATGGTTGTAGGGAGTGAATTTAGTGACTGAGTGCTTTGCATGTTCAAGATTTGGATAATTGAGTTGAGTAGGATATCTTGTTGTGTTCAGTTTTCCTAAGGCTTTTTCAATCATCTTCCTGACTCTGAATTTCCTCATACTGAGACTTTGTTCATAGTCTTTAAAGACCCAAAAGATACTGAACTCTGTAACCACAGTAGCCCATTGGGCTTTAATGCCATCGATTCTCCTTTTAAACATGTAAATTTTTAAAAGATTAATTCAGTTATTATCTCTCTTCACTTCCAGGACACTCTTTTGTCTCTCACAGAAATGGGATCAAAAGTCCAAGAGATAGTGTACAAGAAGTTTTAACATACAGCAGAGCATATTTTCTTGTGATAGCTCTGCTTTTGTGGTCTGATAAGTCTGGCTGTTCTATTTTCACTTCTGCTCTGTCTTCACTGCCAAGTCCCATCCTCAACATTAGCTCTGGTTAAGGGATATCTTGCATGCTTTTCTTCTACAGCCTCGGTGAGCTAAATATGTTCTGATTGTATGTGGGCAGAAGAGCCTATAAGAAATTGTGTCCACTGGTTAAGCAAACTCAACGTAACTAGTAAAAGTGCAAAAATCTAAAGTCAGCTCAGCCAGAAATGGCTGCATACTATATCTTTACCTGGCTGCATACTGTATCTTTACCTGATTTCTAAAATGCTGCTGAACTTCTCATATCATTTCTGTTTGTAGCCTTCATTTTTTTACCTGATGTTTGAATCACTGACTGTAAGCACCTTCAAGCTTGGCCTCTTTGTGAAAAACCTTGTGTGTGGTATATTTAAGTGCTACTGCCAAGGCTTTCCACTTATCTGTCTGCCTCTGTCTCATCAGTTTGTTGAGAATTTGTTACCAATCCCCTTTCCCAGGCTTGTTATATAAATGTAATCTAATTAATTTTAGAAATAGAGCATGTAGAAGATTCTGAGTTGGTTTCATGCTCTGTGGGAGGTATAGCCAGTAGAAGAAAGGTATGTGAAATTCAGATGGTTGCTGCAGGCAATATAATCATGGTTGGGTGTGTCCCCAGATTCCAGTGTCTGTTTCTTCATCTGTTAGTCTTTATATTTTTATTTCCATTGGTAAATAAGGCAATTATCTGCATTATGGAATGGTTTAGGCGAGTGATTGGAACTTGATGTACTTACAGCAGGAAAATCTTCTGGCCCTGTCCTCAGACTGAACATAGGAAAAACTCCTCCAAAATGTGTAGTAGTTCCAGTGATATCAAGGCCTGTAGGTCGTACCCTGAAGGGTGTGGAGAATCATAACAATACTACTCTACTAATAAATATTTTCAGGTATATGTTAGTTCACTGATATATTAATTTGGTGTTTCAGAAAGGTAACAATGTTTCTTAGCAAACCAGCAAAGGTAAATTAATTGTCTCAAGGGAAGGTCACTTATTAGAGTGAACTGCACACATTAGCCTTTCTCCTAACATGCCATTTGCAGCTGGGAAACAATTTAAGAGTGCTCATTACTGTCTTGTACATAACAATTGACTAATTCTTGAAAAATTAATTTTTACTTTAAAGGCGCACATCCTCAACAAGTTAAGCTACAGCTTGTCCTCATGCTTTCAAGTATCTTTATTCTCCATTGTTCAGGAATGCTCGTAGCTCATCGAGCTGTAACTGCACCATTTATCATCAGCAGCCTGACATTAAGCAAAATCAGAATCAGCTCTGTTCTCCAGGCTACAAAGCACACTGCAGGCTGTCAAGAAGGAAGGTACAGGTGACCAAAGATGGTGTGTCACTTTAGCCATCTGACTGCCATCCTCACTCTTGCAGCTAGAGCTGTAGTCTGCTTCCTTTAGCATGCTAGCTTGCTCACATTTGAGTTTTGCTTATTGATGTAGCAGAGAGTTTAAATATGGACTCCAAGCCTGCCAGGCAGGTGCTGCTTTGTGATGGTACTGTGTCTAGAGAAACTGAAGAATGGATGCACTTTAACATAAAGGGTGAGTTAAAATGGAAAGTGTTATGTTAAATTAGTGTGTATCATAGATTAATTAAATGGGAATCATATATAATGTTGTTCATAGCAGTTGCTGCTTCACACCATGTTACTCTACTGAAATTACTAGTTTAATTTGCATAAAGTGAGAATAATTAAGTGATGAGCCAGTGTAATCAATGTATAGCACTGCCATTGTGAATTAAAAAAGAAATGGCAATTTCCTTACAAAAACAAAGTATCTTTGGTAAAGATGGTAATAATTTGAATCCGTCCTATTACCTGTTACAGGGTTTACAGAATTGTTTTAAAAAACCTCTTTAAGTCAATAGACAGAAATGGTCTGTTGAGACAAATAGAAAAGCAGACATTATTTGCTTAAGATAATGTCTGTGGCAATTTGGCTGAAACTAGCAATTTTGATTCTTAGGGGAATTTACTTTTTCATTGGAAAAGTCATGACAACACTACTAAGAAGATGAAAGCTGTTAAGGATTGCAACATATGAATTTGAAAATAATCTGTTTTGACCACATCAAATAAAAAGCTACTGGCATTTGCACAATAGGTACCTGCTACAGAATTGAGCTTTGACTGTAATCTTGACCCCTGCTTCTACAACATTCAGTGAAAATAAATGACTTGGCAAATTAAATTCATTGTGCTAAATGCAATCTCAGTTGCTTGCATAGTTTCAAGTGTGTGTAAATAGCTGCAGAATGGTGCTACCTAGTTTCAGATTTTAAAGTCCTCTTTGATATGGTTTTAATATAAAGCTTTTGTAATGGATGGTTTCTCTGGGCTTTTCTTTCACTGCTATTAACATTCATATATGAGAGAGATTTCAGAAGGTGACCTTTACTGCTATGAAGCAGTAAAAAACACTCATGCCTTCTTACGTTTAATGAACTCTCATTCTTAAGTGGTCTACCTACAACTCGCACACTTCATGTTTGTAACATTGGAATCTGTCACGTTAGAGACTCATCACATCAGTCCTTTAATGCCAGCTTTGATCCTGAAATGCAGGTAGCCATTGTCTAGGGATGGATGCGTTGCCTGAGTATGAGCCAGATCAGGTCCAGCCAAGTCTGGCCATGTTTGTCTGGTTTTGTGCCCAAGTTAATTAGCTGTGCCAGCCATCAGGGCTCCTTACTTTGGATTCAGCATGGCCCTAGCATGTCCAGACTGTACCAGAACAGGCTTGTAGGCTTGCAAAGCCTGGTTTGCACCTTCTGCACTACCACAGCAGACTACTGTTAGCTCTGGCAACTCACAATGTTAACATCATAGCCTTGTTTGTACTCTTCATGGGAAGAAGGAGGGCAAAAGGAATAAATAGTCTTAACCCTAGAAAAGATGAGCCATAAGTTCATTTGTAAAGACTGCTTCTCCTGGTTCCACTATCTGAATATGTTGGACTGCCATGTATGTTTCCTTCCATTATTTCTTTCCTCCTGAAAGTGTATATATATGTGTGTGTGTGTGCATCACTGGCAGCATGTATCACTGAAATTCACTTTAGTTTTAAGCCTTATCAAGATGTCAGCATGAAAGAGTCTGTACTTTTGTGTTTGTCCTAAATATACTGCCAAAAGGATTTTTTTATAAACAACCTACTCTTTCGCAATGCCTCCCTAAAGCAGTTTATAAGAACATAATTTTAAAAAGTAAAGCCTCTTTGGAAATAAACATTTTTGTGCTATCACACTGATTTGATGATGTGCTTTCAAAGTTAGATGTGTTCCTAACAACATGAGAAGTGTGTTTGTTTTCCTGCTTGATGACTGACAAGTGCTGTAGTTGAGATACGCCTTTGACTCTCAAAGTACAAGGACAACGCAAAGTTTTCATTTCTGTGCCAAGAAACCTGGGACTAAAGCTCCTAACCTTTCTGCTCTGATTACTGTAACTTCATGCCAGTGAAGTCTGTGGGTCTGAACAAAAAAACCCTTAGAAAACTTCCTCTTATTTCTCTAAGAGAAACCATTAAATTTGCAGTAGTCTCTCTTCAGAGTGATTACTAGATTAAAGGTCTGCTGTAAGTGAGCCTGCAGTCATTGAGCAGAGTGTTTTCCAGACATGACCTGAGACAGACAATGCTTTCCCTGTTAGGAGCTTGGCTTTGCTCCTTCCCCTGGGGAGCTACTAACACAGCTTACAGGAAATGAATTTAGAAAACATTTGTAAGGATTTGTTTCCTAGGATGGGTAACCATGCAGAATGTGTCTTTCATTGAACATACATACCTCAAAAAGTGTGAAAAACTCACTCTGAAATACAAGGCAAGCTAGCTGAGGGCTTATATATTTTTTTCTTTGGCTGTGACTACAGGAATGAATAGTATGTGAGGATACTTCTTCAGCAGCAGTAAAGCAAGTGTTAGGATAATGCTGTAAAAAACAAACAATATTTTATTTTATGCCTTCCATCTAGTTTAAGGCAGATGATGTAAGTTCCCTATGTAGCCAGTAAGTAGAAGGGAATGCTTCCACACCTCCTCAGATTTTCAGGTCGTAGTGAGTGAGCCATTCTGCCTGTCCTCCTGTATGCTCATTGTGCTGGGAAACCTGCAGTGGCCTATCTTTGTCCTTGCAAACTGAGAGCAAGCAGGCTCCATGTGAGTACCTCTCACTAAAGTGCTTAAAATGAGGTGCAGCCAAGTCCAGATCAAGTTCCAGAAGCATTGGGACATAAAAACAAGATTAGGCTTAGGAAAGTGTGCTGAACCCTAAGCATACCTGTTTAAGAAATGACATGTATTAGAATTGATAATTTTTTAACTGCCTTTATCTAACTATTGGCACGTTAATAACCATTTGGTCTTAGTATGTATTCTGTATTTTTATTGGCTAGAGGCTGAGGAAGTCTTTGTCCATCTTAAGAATTTAGAAGAACATTTTATGTCTGAAATTACACATTGCTTTGCAGATCTAATATCTAGTGCTTCAGTACCCCTGTAAGGAGAACTCTCATCAAAGTTAATAGTAGTTACACAAAAGGTAGAGTGTGTATCCTTTTAATGTTCACCCATTAAAAATGTTTCAGATAAGAGCTTCACAGTTCCAAGTGTAAAAACAGCTACTGACAAGCCAGCCTCTATGGGCAAATAAAGTAAAATCGATGTCTGTCTGCCTGTGCACACAAATACACTCATCTTTAAGTACATATACTCTTGAATTAAAAAAAAAAAAAATGGAACTGACAACATTTTCATTTTCTAAAGTTAGACTTCTTCCAAGTTTGTCTTTCATCCTGCAAAGGTTGATGACTTTGATAATGCTCGAACAGGTCTACGAATCTGCAACATTTCTCAGTAAATACATTCAGTTCCATTAATTTGTTGCATGATTTCAGTTTTAGCAGATAAGTAGGGAGGCAGCTGCAGTTTTTCATTGATGAGGAATATTCAAGGATTTCTTTTTTTGCTGCTCATAGAGCACTGAGCAATTGCTGTGATCTTTGCCGACTGAATTCAAGTTGGCTGTATGCTGCATGGTATTTCAAACATTTGTGATACTGTAGCCTCATGATGCTGATAAATTCTCACAAGACAGCATAAGAAATTTGTGACGAAGTGCAAGGAGAACTTGGGTAGGTCTTTCTGTGCTTGCTGTGATTTCTGCTGTGCAGTGGGAAAGCTGAGGCACTGGCTGTGCGTGATTAATCTTGCATGTTTGAAACAGGAGTGGAAAGAATAGAAAAGAGGAGATGATATACATCCAGGATGAAGCTGGGTTATGTTTTTAAGGCTCTTTACTTTGTGAAATTACTGTGGGTAGGAAAATTGGAAAAGGGAGGAAAAAATGAAGCCAAACAATGTGTCTATTAAGTAGAATAGCTCTTAATCTCCTTTGCTTTTTGTTCTTCTTTCTTATGAACTGTGGAGCTTTAATATTAAGATAAAGCCTGTTCACATTTCAGTTTACATGAAATAAGATTGATTTTGTTTTAAATGCTAGATGTGGGAGAACTAAAATTAAGTATTTGAGCCTTTAGTTAGCTGGAAAACGTTACCAAGAGTAGCTCCATGTCGTGTTCCAGTCTGGTTTTAGCAACAGGAATCTGTGAGAACATTCAAGTTAAAGTTTCTTATCTGTACTCACCTTCAGAAGTTTGCAGCGAAGTGAAAAATGCAAGGAATTTTCTGGCTTGTGCATAGGACTTAACTAAAACAAGTTTAATGAGATACCACATTTGGTTTTGTACGCAGATTCATATAAGCTGACGCAAAAAGTTGAAAATTTAGGAGGCAAGAAAAAGAGCACAGTGCTGATATAACAATTGCTATCTAAAACCATACAAACTAATACTTGAAAAGAAGCCAAAAATAGCTAGAAGAATTCTAAACCTTGAAAAAAGAAGCTTTATTTCTCTTACTGAGATGAGCAAAGTGCTCTCCATTGTTTAAGGTGGATTTTATGGTCTCTTGTTAACTTCAGTGTAAGGTAAAGAAGCATTTATGGACATTATTCCTCTTTCATCAGAACCAGCATTCTACTTTGGAAATGATGAATACTATGTTGATGAGAGTGCTGGCTACATTGAGGTCCGTGTCTGGAGGACTGGAACTGATCTGTCCAAAGCCGCCTCTGTCACGGTGAGGTCGCGCAAGTCTGAGCCCGTAACTGCAGAGGGTGAGTTATTGCTTCCCTCCCATTTCACACTGCTGCTACTCTGCGCATGCTGCTACACACTGCTGGCACATGCTGCTACATCTCACAAGTGCTGTTCAGCTGGTCTTGGTACAGCTTCAACCACATAAAATGAAAATTGTACGTGTCTTGCGCTTAGCAGATCTCTTCTTCTTAGAGTAAATTAAGTGGTTACAGAACTTCAGAGAAGCACGAGTAAGAGCTACTGTGAAGTATAGCACAAAGAGAAATGCCTTTAAATCCTCATATAAAGACTGCTACAAAGGCAGTTGGTTGCTGCCTCAAGAGCATACTCTGGGCACAGTTATGATCACTGGCAGCGTGCTGAGTTTGCTTCTCTCATTTTTACTGTAGGCAAGGAGAAATTATTACCTAGTATCCTATTCAGGTGCAGGATTGCTTCAGCTGTGTGCTTCTTGGATCCTTTGACAGAACTTTTGTCAGCAGAATCAAGTGTTAGCACACTCTATTTTTTTTCACAAAACATACATAATGTTTAAACTAGGATATTCATATAGAGGCAGCATAAAAATTATCTTCCTTAGATGCTTATCCTGAGTCTAACTTTACTGTTATTTCAGGAATATCTAAACATAATATATATGTATGGTGTATGCATAACACAATATACATAACATAGATATATTTTTCTTATGAAAAAGAAAATTATTACGTCTGAAAAAATACATGATTGCTTCAGTTCTGAACTTGCTTTTATGATCTGATGTCTTTATCAAATCTTGAATATTTAAGTTATTTTATTTCTGGTAAAAAAATATCTTTCTTTACATTAATGATCTTCATTCATGTTGCCAGGACCTCTAGGATTAAAAGCTGGGAATGTCTCAGCTCTTGATCTCTCTAGTCTGTTGGTCACAGCATGAAAGCTCTGACATGGCTGGCTGGCTGCCTGTAAAACTATGAACCTGGTTCTTTGCCTTACACAGTACAGCAGTGGATCTGCTGCTCTGAGCTCTCAGTCCTGGAGTCCTGCCTTAGAGGCTTAACTCTAGGGGAGTACAACAGTAGAGCTGTTAGGCAAGTGCCCATCTGATTATGGCCTTAAATCTGGACAATTTTGTCAAATTCACAGAATTCCAAGCCTGATTTCCATTTCAACTTAAGTGTTTCCCCCAAATCTTTGTTTCAAGAGCTCTGCTGTTTATTCTCCCCAAAACCTCATGTTAAAACTGAGTCCTTCCTAAAGTCCTGGATACCTTTAATGCCTTGGTTCCAAGACAGTGTCTTGTTTTAGTCAATATCTTGTTTTGTTTGCCATCTTCTTATTGACATGCTATGAATTGGTTTGATTTGCTTAAAAGAAAGCAAACCCAGATCAATCTTCCTTTACAAGTAAGGTGACCAACCTCACCTGATATGTTCTGATAAGAATTTGACTTGTTTGTTTTCCATTCATTCTGTTTTACACAAGTCCTCTGAACAACAGTTCTTCCCCAGTCAGTTCACTGGCCTTGTCTTCTTTCCTTTTTACATTAATCTTAAAACTTCCATCTTTGTTACAAAATAGTATGAAATTTCTTCCAAAAGACTTTGTTTCATCTCCAGAGTCTCTCTCAAAGCTTTTTGCTTACTTTCATTTCTCACTTCAAGCAAATTTCATTAGTTTTTCTGGAAAAGAACTGTTGGTTTACAACAGAACAGAATCAGCTTCACTTTGTGACTCAAATCATCATTAAACAAAAAGTTAATAAATATTGACTTATTCTATTGTGTAGTCCCACTTAAATACCAAAAGACAGTTTTGCTTTACATGAATTCCAGAATTGGCAAATACTAAAGTTATAAAGGAAAAATATTTACCTACAGTTAACTGCCTAATGATAGATATTTTTATTTTTAATTATATGTAATGCTATTTTTATCTCTTTTCCTTTGGTAGCTGGAGTAGATTATGTAGGCATCAGTCGTAACCTGGATTTTTCCCCTGGAGTCAATATGCAGACATTTCGTGTGATAATTCTGGATGATCTTGGACAGCCGGTATTAGAAGGAACAGAGAAGTTTGAGCTTGTGCTAAGGATGCCCATGAATGCTGCCCTTGGAGAACCCAGCAAGACCACCATCTTCATCAATGACTCAGTGTCTGATTGTGAGTAATTTATTTTTTTTTTACTTTTTCATATTTTGGAGATGATGTGTTAAGTCATTTGCTATCTGGCCGCTTGTGTTCTATATCTGGTGCAGTGTGGCATAAGTAAATGTGAAATGATGGAGGGAAGATATGATAACTTCTGCAGTTATATTTTACATGTGCTTGCTATGTTTTTCTGCCCAGTGCCAAAGATGCAGTTTAAGGAATCTGTGTATGTAGCCAATGAAAATGATGGGCAGGTTTCTGCCATGATATATAGGAGTGGGGATATCCGATACACATCCACTGTGAGATGCTATACAAGGCAAGCTTCAGCTCAGGTTATGATGGACTTCGAAGAACGACCTAATACTGACAGTTCCATCATCACATTCCTTCCTGGTAAGTTCTTGATCTTATTTTAGAAGCCTTTAGTCTACCATGTCTTCTTTTTCTTTGCTTTCCTTTGCTTTGTTTGTTTTGTTGTGTTTTAATTGTATCTTCTCATAAAGTAGTGTCAAAAGGATCACTCTAGAAAACAAAGGTTTGGATTTTTTCATACACAATGGGATGATGTTACCTTTATTTTCTTCACTTCTAACTTAGAGCAATAATCACTAAAAACCAAAAGAGTATATCTTCATTTAGGTTCAGCCTGAGTGCCAGAATCTTTTTGATAGCAAAAGCAGGTTTGGCATAGCACAGTAGAAGCACAGATCTGCTGTCAGAAAGGAAACTTTAGAAGTTCTGCTCTTTGTTAAGCAGATTTCTGGCAAATACATTTGATGTGCACTGAAATGAGCAATAGATCTTTCAACAGGTATATAGCTTCCTAATTCCTGTTTGAATTTTTTTCTCCCACCAAGGCTTTACTAAGACCGCCCACGAATATAAGGTACTTAATATCCCACATTTCATGAGAGATGAAATGCAAATAAATCAAATATTACTATGTTGAAAGAATATTGCCTAATTCTTTCTACATGTGCAGGAGGCAGTTTGGTCTTCTAGCCTTTGAAGTTTACACGCATGTGATATTTTTTACAAGTCTTAAACAAGTTCTGTCCTCAGCATTAAATCCTTGGTAAATCCTTATCACAGAAATTACAACCTTTGTACTTCTGTAGACATGTATCACTTGAAAAAGTGAGTGGTTCACTCTGTCTTTATTTAGGGCTGGCCTCAACTTTTCATGCTGTCCTGTACTCTAGACCTTTGCTATTGCTTCTGTGCAACCAGGAAAGAGTCCAGCTAGTAAGAATTAATGGATCTCGGCCACTTAGATGTGACTTTTCTCTTTTCTTTAGTGTTGCCCTACCATTTCTCTGTAAAGACAAGTAACAAAGAGGTCTACTAGAATTATATTTTGACTCTGCATATTAAACGTGCAAGGCATGTTTAATATGCAGCAGTTTCATTCCAGTTTTCACATTTTCCATGTAACAATAAGCAGGGTAAATATTTTGCATTTTTTTTCTCCTTAAGGGATAATTGATTTTCTATAGTGAGGGGAAAAGGCAAACTCAGAAAATGAACACAGTCAGCATCCTGCTCTGGTTCTTCATCTTGAAGAGCCTTGATCTTCTTTGCATGTGTAATGATGAAAAAATACAGTAAATTGACCTCATCTCTCTCCTGCTGTACTCTTCCTTTTGTCGGGGACGTAAGAGTCAGTCCCATGAGGAAGAGCCCACCAAGTCATGCTGGGTGCCAGACACTGAACACCATTCAGAGGTCTTGCTGCTTGTGTAAAAGACATAAGAAAAGATGTTGAAGTTTCTGAACATCTAGTAAGTCAGGGCACATTAATGTGTGAGTGCGAAATTGAGAGGTTTGATTCTCCAAAGCATTTTTAAGGCAATGTTCCCTGTCACTTGAAATGAGTGGAAGTTCAAAAGACTTTAAAGTTAAACAGAATAGTATAAGTGAAGGTCCAAACGGTTGGAGGGTGACCATTCAAAAGAGACTTGAAATATAAAATTCAGGACAAAATTGCCATTAGTATTAGTAATGGTAATTAGTAATTACTATTACCATTAGAAAGGTTTTATTTTTCTGTTTCCTTGTGCAAGTATTTACTTTTTTTAAGTGGACCCTGTTGAAGAATCACTGAGAAGGAGCATTTTCTTCTTAGGTAAAACAAAAGAACTAATACATGTAAAGTGGACATACCAAATAAATACTTGTCTTACAGAAGTCCTAAAATGGGGGATTCCACCTTAAATGAGTTTCCATAGAAAGGTAATGATTGCTAATTCTGCTTTCACTGCTGTCATTGCTCATTAACTTGTATGGTGTCAAGGTGTATGCCTTGGCCAGCAGGATTCAGGTGCCTTGGGCTTGGAGAGAAGTGCTGTATTGGAGCAAAGAACATCTAAGTTCTGCCTGATACTAGCTTCAGAATGATTGCAGGTGAAACTGAGAAGCCTTGCAAGCTGGTGCTTATGGATGATACTTTCCATGAGGAGGAGGAAGAACTACGCCTGGTTCTTGGCACTCCAAGAAGTGACTCTTCCTTTGGTGCCTCTATTGGCGAGCAAAACGAGACGCTGATAAAGATTCGGGATGACGCAGACAGTAAGAGAATAGCTTATTGTTACTGGCTTTTGGAAGCCCATTTGCATGCTCTAAAATATTTTTTTTTTCCTTCTAATGACAGAGGCTATCATTAAGTTTGGTGAGACCAAATTTAGTGTGAGTGAACCAAAGGACACAAGGCAAGTAGCAATTGTGAAAATCCCGGTGCTTCGTCTGGGAGACACTTCCAAAGTTTCTGTTGTGAGAGTTCATACAAAGGATGGATCTGCTACTTCTGGAGAAGACTATCACCCTATATCAGAAGGTAGGATCATACTTATCAGATCCAGCTATTTGTTTTCATTCATGACTCTAACATAATTTTTTAAAAATGAAATAACTTTGGGATTAGAATACTTTGCAACCACATCCCAAAATGCATTTTCCTATTCAGTGTGGACAAAGTAAATTTGAACAGGAATACAACATCCTCTGTGGTAAACACCAGCCAGTTGCTGTTGGTATACTAATTATCAGTGAAGATATTTACAAATATCTTCTTTGAAAACATCTGTACTCCTTTGACAACATCTGTAGCTCAAGAAATTGTGGAAGACGTGGGACTTAAACCTTAGTTATATTTGCAGAGTGTAATAATATTACTCTGAAGGAACATCTACTTATAGGATATGATTGTGTGGTTGTTTCTTGAGCAATTCATTAAGATAATGGAATTTGCAGTATGTAGGAATTAATGTATATTTCTTTTTATTTTTCTATGTTCTTAATAATAAAACTTTCCTTCTGTATTTCTGAATTCACTACCTTCTGCTCCAAACTACTAATGAATGAGGAGAGAAGTTGTACAACAGAATGAGAAATTTCTTAGCTGATAAACTTCTTTCCATTAATAGCCCACCTACCTGCTTTAGGCAATGACTAATGGACTTTGTAGCATTATGATTTTCTTTTTCTTTTAAAGTTTATGATAATACATGATAGTGCTCTGTGTTTTAAGATTAATCATTCTTTGCTGGAGTGTTTTCATAGTTTTGGATAAACTATTTTGGCATCCAGTCCAGCTGGAATATATGACTTACCTTTGAACATTCAGCAACAACATTGTGCTATATCTTCAAATTCCATAGCAGTGACATTTCCCACTAGTGAGATCTGAAGAGGCAATTTATTAGCCACAAGAAAGTCATCAACCCAGAGCTTGCTAATTCCAGTTACTTCGCTCCTGCATTTAGAATTTTGCTCTTTCCTCCTGAAAACCACAAGAACTTTTAGTGTCAGCTGATACTTATCCTATATGCACATTACCTGTAGGCATTGTCTTGCTTGTATTCACCCTGCTGTGCACCAGCAGCACACGGGAACAAGGTTTTCATGAGAAATCTACTACTGCAGAGCAAGAGGCTCTCAGCCTCTGCCCCCAGGCCTTTGAGAAAGGTCTGTGATGTGTAGAATTTCCCCACAAGTTTCAGAATACCGGTGGGTTTAGGGAACCTGCATATTCAGCCATAGGTACAAGACCCACATCACTAATTGGGTTTTCTGAAGGAAGTGTGGCAAACTGAAAATCAGTAAAATTCTTAGGTGTCACACAGCTAGAGAGTTCATATGTTTATTACCACAAAGAGTATTTCCCTGGCTTAATAATGCTTGGGATTGGAAGGATCATTAGATCTGTTAATCAGCCTCACTGTGGATTGCAAAATTCTCCCAGTTTTCCCAAATTATTTCTGTATTGATCCAAATAACTTTTGTTGGAGAAAATATATCCTTTAGAGAGGGCATCTGGTCCCAGTTTGAAGGCTTTGGAGAGGAAGAGTGTTTCTTAGCATTTGGCTTCACTGATCAGTCTCTATCACCTAACTGTGCCTTATTTCCCATATAGATTTCAGCTTTAATGCACTACTGCTTTTTGTGCCTGTCCCTTTAGAGTGCAGAGGTCTTTATCACCTGGTATATTTTGATTATGGTGGTGTTTCTATATCCCGGTGAGAACATCACTGTCTGCAAGTTCTTGTGGTCCTAAGTTTCTCTCCGTTATTTCTGTACATCTTCAAAGTGAATTTGACATCCTTTAAAAATCAAAATACTAGAAATGCACTTATTATTTTGGTTATTATCACTCTCATCCTTTCCAGGCACAAATGTTAAATAGTTTCTGTACTTTTTATTTCTTTAGTCGTTAATACAGTCAAGGATAATAGTACTCCCTAACTCAGTGTGGTGGGTTGATCTTGGCTGGACAGTAAGTGCCCACCAAAGCTGTTCTATGACTCCCCCTCCTCAGCTACAGAGGAGAAAATATGACAGAAGGCTCATGGGTTGAGATAAGAAGAGGGAGACATCACTCACCAATTATCAGCATGGGGAATATTAGTTTCATTTTTTTTATTAATCAAACCAGAGCACAGTGATGAGAAATAAGACATTCCTTCCACCCCTCCCTTCTTCTTGGGGTAGCTTCCCTCCCACATTCCTTAGCTCTGACTGCCTTGAGGGAATGGGGGTTGCAATCTGATTACCACATGTTATGTCTGATGCTTCTTCCTCCTCACACTCTGCCCTATTCCAGAATGAGGTCACGCCCACTGGAAACAGTTCTTCAAAAACTACACTATGGGTCCTTCCTTTGGTCTGCAGTTCTTCATGAACTGGTCCAGTGTGGGTCCTCACAAGGTCACAAGGGCTGCCAGCAGACCTGCTCCACTGTGGGCTCTTCTTTCCTGGGGCCACAGGAGCCTGCTCCACTGCAGGCTTCCCCCAGGGTCCCAGCCTCCTTTGGGCATCCACCTGCTTGATCATGGGTCCTCCACGGGTTGCAGGTGGATCTCTGCTCCACTATGGGCCCCCATGGGCTACAGGGCACATCCTGCATCACCAGGCTCTGCACCAGGGGCTGCAGGGGAATCTCTGCTCTGGCTTCTGGAGCATCTCCTGCCCCTCCTTCTCCACTGAGCTTGGTGCCTGCAGAGTGATTTCTCACATATTCCCACTCCTCTTTCCCAGCTGCTGTGGTTCAGCAGTTTTTTCCCTTCTTTAATCTGTTATCCCAGAGGCACTACCACTGACACTGCTGAGCTCAGCCTTGACCAGCAGTGGGTCCGTCCTGGAGCCAGCTGGCATTTTCAGATATGGAGGATGCTTCTGGCAGCTGCTTGCAGAATTCACCCCTATAGCTCCCCACTACCAAAGCCTTGCCACGCAAACCAAATACAATCAGCTAAGGTTGAGCTTTTTATCACCATGACTTACTAAGTTTTTTCAGAGACAATGATTTTCAAAATACAATGCTCTTGTGGGGCTGCAGCTTTGTTCCTTATTTTTGTTATATACCATTGTATTTATTACATTTTGTTGAGTACCATTTATTTAGAATTCTTCAGTCTTTTGGTCATTCATATAGGTTACCAACATTTTTGTAATTAGTCACAGATAATTTTCAAAACATTAAGATCCATTAGACTAAATCTTGAGCTTTGCAAATCTCTTGATTTATGTCTCATTTTCAGTGATTTCTACCTGTGTCCACTGCTATTCATTATTATTATTATTTGTGGCATCAAATAGGTTATACTAAATTTGCAAACATCTGTAATTTGAAAAGTGAGTATAACTGCCATCTCTTATGGCTGGGCCTAGAATCACAGGTTGTTATGATCAACAGGTTTATTTTTAAGTGTCTCATGTTTTCAGAAATTGAGTTCAAGGAGGGTGAAACACAACACTTTGTGGAGATTGAAGTTCTTTTCGATGGAGTGAGGGAGATGAGAGAAGCTTTCACTGTCCACCTGAAGCCTGATGAGAACATGGTTGCAGAAATACAGGTAACAAGTTCATGCAAAGTCCTGAACAACAAAATCTGGTAAACAGACCTCTTACTTACTTTCTGGCTCATTGTTTTCCTCTTCTTTTATTCACACCATCTTGGTTTGTATATTAAAAGACAAAAAGAACATCGCAGCTGTCACACTAACACCTAAACAAAACAGTTTGTTTTCAAGGCAATGATGTTGATGGGGCCACAGAGTCAATGAAAGACTGAAGTCTTCAGAGTATCATTTGAGGCATATTCTGCTCATATAATCAGTCTTACAAACTGGTGGCCTCTCAGAAACACTCTCTGGGAATACAATCTCTGTCTTGTGAAAAGAGTAATTTCAGGTGAAATATGACTTCTCCTATCAAAATCATGTTAATATCATTCTTATTGTATAAGATAAAAAAGCCACACATTCTTGTTATTTAGCATTGTATCATGCATACTTTTAATTCAAACAGTGTACTCCTCTGATTTGGCATAAAATGTGCTTGAAAGTCCCTGTCTGCTTCAGCAGTGTCACACCATGTATAATCTGACTCCAGACAGCCAGACAGAAGAGACACAGCCTTTGCTGATGGCAAACACCCCATTTCCACCAGGCATTAAAGCATACACTACATAGGAGGTTCTACCAGAGTACTGAAGTGATAACAAAAACACAGGGAGACAAGGTTAAAGGTCTGGGATGTTCACTGTTCTGTAAAGAAAATTTTCATTTTAGCTCTTCCTTTTGCACCCTGCAGTGTACTTTCAGTGCCTCAACCCTTTCTCAATAGCTCATCCAGATGAGGTCTTAGAACTTTTTTTGGAAAGATGTTTTGAAGGCTAGACATACTCTGATTGAGGTCCAGCTTGGTTATTTGAATTTTCACAGGCAACTGTTTCTGTATTTTTCACTGTCAGACAGCCAAGGCCATTGTTTACATTGAAGAAATGAACAGCATGGCAGATGTCACCTTTCCCTCTGTGCCTCAAGTTGCATCTCTGTTGATATATGATGATACTTCTAAAGCCAAAGACAGAACCAGTCCCATTGCTGGCTATCCTGTCATCTGTATCACAGTGAGTATCTCTGTGGAAAAACAGAAAAAATCAGTATATGGATTTTGTTCAGTGGAATTTATACACCCAGTATCAATCCATATGGTGATGAGTCACACATATTAGTCACGCATATTAGTTTGAGCTAGAATTATCCTTAGAGCTAATCTAATTTGTCTGGATAATGAATCCATTCTCAGGAGGAGAAAAAGCATAGAAAGATGTTTCACTTGTTCCTCACTAAGAATAGTGCAATATTGATACCCACACTGTGTTTGTGATTGCATGACCTTAGTATTTCCTGCATTATCCTGCCTTAATTTGTAGAGTTAATATCAATGGAGATAACAGATGAGCCATTGTTTTCAATGAGTGCCACAGACTCTAAAATGAATGCTGAAGGGAATACAGGCTTCTTTCATTTTTTTCACTAGTAGTTTTGCAACTGAAAAGTTTACATAAATATTCATATACCTTGAAGAATGTTTTGTCTATCTTCAATTTGTTTTTCACGCATTCCTTTTGCACAGGAATGTCACAAGTTGAATGGTTCTTCTAAATAAAAAAGAATCAAAGAAAATAAGTCTTTAAATGCAAAGTGTATTTGCAGAATTAGATCAAAGGGACAAATTAAAATTAAAGTAGTACATGGGAGTGTGGCTTGTGCCTTCATAACTATGCCATGTTTTCACCTATAAAGAAATTTAAAATAATATTTTTTAATTCAGTAAGCATAATTAGATATACCTTTTAATGTACCCTAACAGTGCCAAATACCTAAATAAGGTGATTTCTTATGAGATTTAGTGGGATTGTCAGTTCCATGTTGTTGAGATTTGTGACTCTTGATGACTTGAAATTCCTTTGCTGTGAAGCAAATAAATTGTTAGTGCATTTGCCTTGTTCTGCAGGCCTGTAATCCTAAGTACGAGGACTTTGACAAGACTGGCTCTATTTGTGCCAGTGAGAGCATCAACAATACCCTGACACGGTACCGGTGGCTTGTGAGTGCCCCCACGGGCCCCGATGGCGTGACCAGCCCCATGAAGGAGGTTGACTTTGACACCTTCTTCACTTCCTCTAAGATGATTACACTCGACTCCATTTACTTCCAAGCTGGTTCTCGTGTCCAGTGTGCAGCTCGGGCTGTGAATTCAGATGGGAATGAGGGTCTTGAGCTTATGAGCCCTATTGTCACTATAAGCACATCAGAAGGTAAGGCATCATCACCTACTGCAAGATTCACAGGTCTCTTTTGGATCCCAAATTCAGTCCTAACAAAAGCTGGTTACATGGTCAGGTGTTTTAACATCACCATGTCAGCTTTTCTTCTGCTATTCATAGAGGTGGTGCAAAAACTGTCTTGACACTGCAAAGCATCGTATAAAGAAAAAGTTTTTCCTCTCTCCTAATTCTTCACGTCTTTAAATAATAACCCACATAGCAAATTTGTATGTTCATGAGAACAATATGTGACAGGCAAGTAAATTAGTGAAACCTGGCTCCTGTTGACTTTTGAATTCAACTGCAGTAATGATGCAGTACAGTCTCAGCTCCTGTTAGGCATTGAAGAATCCACATGGGAGTGGCATATCAAAGCCTAGCCAGAAGCAAAACCTCATTTAGCATTTAGGCCTCACTGGACACCTGAGAATTGATGTTTTCCTTGACTGAAGACTAAAGCAACTGTGCCCAATAACAGGGCATGGAAAAAATTTTTCCTTGGTCAAAGCATTCATAATTATTCATCCTTCTGGTTACATGAAACACACTGGCTTTGTTATTGTAATAATGCATTATTTAGATTACACTTGACAAATTAGCAGAGCTAATTAGTTCAGGCTCAGGACTGAATTGTCATGTATAAATTACTTCCAGTACCTGAGCTAACTTATGATGTGGAAGGAAAGAAGTGCAATGATCGAAGCAAACTACAAAAATCCTGAATATTTTCCATTTTGAAGATGCCTGACCTCCAGTGCATAGACCAACTCTCAAAAGGAATTCAGATTGTGCAAAAAAAAAAAAAAAAACCCAAAAGTAAAACCACCAACCAAAACAACCGACCAAAAAGCTGTCATGTGCAGAAAAGAAATTTGTTTCATCCTGACAGAAGTTTCCTACTTGGAAATGTTGAGCAACATTGGCTCCTCCAGCGCCAATAAGCTCTCCAAGAGGAGGGCCCTTCTCCTCTTTTCTTGAAATCCCTCAGAAATGGGCAAAGAGGACTGTTTCAGTTTCCCACATCTGCTTCTTACTTAGAGTACCTTGTAATCCTTTGGCCATCACACGACAGAGACCAGAATGCAGACACTACTGCATTGAACTGTGCAACTGGAAGTTGCATACATCTCAGATCACATGATTACAAACCTAATTTTCTGGTCCTACAAACTTGGACTAATACTGGAACACATGGAACTAACATTGGAAAGGATTTCCAAAATAAGTTACACGTTCCCCTTTCCTGGAGAAATTCAAAATTCAAATTAACAAGGCCTTAAGCAACTTGATCCAGCTTTAGAGCTGTCTCTATTCTAAGCAGAATATTTCTACATATCCTGTGACACAATCTTTCTAACTACACTTTTATTACTGGTGGATCAGGAGACTCATGAATTTCTGAGGACAAATCACTGCATACTCCAATCCAGTGCCAAAACCAACTGAACAGCGGTCAGGTATCTTCCATATCTTCATCCAAAATTTAGGACGGTGGGAGGAACTAAAACATATGCCTCTGAAGACCTCTGTAAGAAAGTATGTCACCTGCAAGTGAGGTTGACACATGCAACTGAAAAGACACAGATGCAATATCATCACCTTGTTCTGCAAATGTGATCCTGTTATCAAGTAATCATTTGTGTTTGAATCCTCTTTTGAGTAAATTCCCAGTTGAAACCTCTGGAAAATACTTCTCAAAGTATTTACCTGTCATTGAAGAAAATTCTCATTGTTTTGGATACCTTTACTGTGGAAGAAAAGTACATCTTAAAAAGTGGAAAGAAAAGTATCGATTGTTTCCTATGGACATAAAGTAAGTTGCTTTCTCTTTTTCCCACTAGGTCTTTGTCAGCCGCGTATATCAGGAGTAGTTGGAGCAGAGCCATTCTCTGCCAAACTGCGCTACACTGGCCCAGAAGATCCTGACTATGCCAACCTCATCAAACTGACAGTCACAATGCCACATATTGATGGTATGAGAAAATCAGCTGTGGAGTTAGGAGAACTTATACAGTATGCTGTTATTCGAGCTATTTTACTGGTCAGGGTATTTTAAACTGACAAGTTAATAATGTAATCTTTTAACAGTAGGACCAAAGGAAAATGTTATGAATTAATAGGTGCAGTATGCAACAAGATGCATAAGATACTGTATTGGTACATCACCTCTGATGTGAAGAACATCATTTTCAGATTAACTGCATAATTTACATAAATTGGGCTAGACCTAAGCTTTGTAAAGCTCCTTTGAAGTGCATAGGAATATACCATTTAATTACTATTCGCACTATTTTTTATTTAATAATATATTGTATATTAATATATCTAAATGTTAATATGTTTAGAAATATTTTTTCTTTTCATAGTATACAGACAGTTATTGTGGGTAAAATTCTCATTCATACTTAGCATATCAACTTTCTTTGAATTCTGAAGTATAGTAATTGGTGTAAGTACAAAATACAAGAGCACTGCATAACACGCTTAGTGTTTGACAAAGTCTGGCTAAATTAAGGAGGTCTGACAACTGAAATGTAGTGATAGTTATAAATTAATGTTTTTAGGCATGCTGCCTGTTATTTCTACAAGAGAGCTCTCCAACTTTGAGCTGACACTTAGCCCTGATGGAACTAGAGTTGGAAACCATAAGTGCTCCAACCTGTTGGATTACACAGAAGTAAAGACCCACCATGGCTTTTTAACTGATGCTACCAAGAATCCAGATGTGATTGGAGAGACCATTCCCTATCAGTACAGCCCAACAATCAGAGGCTCCAATACCTTGCGCTTCTACCGCAACCTGAATCTGGAAGCCTGCTTGTGGGAGTTCAGTAGCTACTATGACATGTCTGAGCTCCTCACAGATTGTGGAGGCACCATTGGCACAGATGGGCAGGTATGGAACTTGATTTTGTACTGTATTCTTGTAATAAAATATTTCCCTCGTAATACATCTGTGCTAGTAGAAATAAGAGAATAATTTGTTCTGAATGGAATTTGTTATGATTTTCTCACAATACAGTTCTGGGTTATTGTGGGGCAAACCAATTCCTCTTTTACTCTACAGTGAACCAATTTAGTCTTTTCTTAAAATGAAAGCCTTCTGAAGACTTGCTTTTAGCACATAGATAGCACTGGGCTAGTTAATATTTATTGTGGTATATCTTTAAAAGCAGATTTAAAACATTGTGGAGAGAGTTCTTGCTGACAGCAATGGACTGCTGAAGAACTACCAGCAGCTTTGCTGATCTCTTGTTCACTGTGCAGACAGCACAGTGTTCTCACCTTACCCAGCAGAAAATTACTTATACAGGAAGTGAAAAAAGCTGCCAATATGGAATGGTTGAAGTACAGAGCTGTGAAACTGGTTGGAGAGTTAAAAGCAAGAGATTGGAGAGAACTTCAGGGAAATTATTTCTAGAAATTCATAGTAATGTGGAAAGAAAAGGGTGCAGGATTTCTTCTAGAACAGTGACAGTGAAATGAATCCCTGGGTCTTCCCTGTATAATTACTAAATAAGCCTGTCTGATCCCATTCAGGCTCTGGAATACAGTGGCTGTGAATATGAAGTTTATGTACAGAAAAATATCTTTGAGGAATAATCCTACAGGCTGCAAGAAGGACTCATATCACAGAAGTCTATCCACAGCTAACTCACTGTCCTGGTACACTAGCATTCCTTTTTGAACCACAATGAAAAGAATGAGCCTGCTTTGTGAAATGGCCATAATTTCTCTGCTCTTTTGACATTTTGCCAGGGATACATCTGCTATGAGACCTTAGTAGACTTATTTGCACAAATTCTTATTTTCTATGCTATTTTCCCAAATGGCATAAAGCAGGTGTGGAAAATGTGTCATTGCCCACAGAAATATATAATCTTGTGCAACAGAGCTAATTTACTGCTAAAAGCATAGTCATCGATGGACATACAGATATTTAATTAGATAAACTGATTTTCTTTTGTTTTAATTTTGTTATAATTGCATGCCTAAAGTCCACCTTACTCCATGGGTATTCACAATAATCATAGTCAGTTTGCTGGACAAGAAATTGCACCACAATCTCTTTAGCACTTGGTTAACTTCCTAACATTCTGCCCCTCTTAACTAGAGATTATATACTCTAAGTCAGAAAATGAGAATAAAATGGAGGTTCTGCCTGTCTCACATACAAAGGCCTTGATGGATATGTCATCTCACTGCTTTGTCATCAATTCTGGTTCCTTGTCTGTTACAGAGACCAGTTTAAGGTCTCTGCCTTCATGTTGGAAGCTTACTGTCCATGCTCTGCTTGGGCTTGGCCTCTGCTGAAAGCAGATCCTCCTACAGGTGCATTCCATGAGATCTGTGAAGCTGTCAGAGGGAAAGGGAAGGCATCCAAGTGTGGGATGTAAACCTTACACATTCCCACAAGATAAAAATTACACTTGTCTTTACTGTTCTTAGAATGATTTCATTTCTCCATTTCTTTGACTCATCATTCCTTTGACTATCTCCTTATGCCCAGGCAATATGAAACTGCAAATTCTTATTTCCCATACAAAGCAACCATAAGCACACACAACTTGAAGCATCTGTATGAAGCTTCCATATGAAGCTATGCAAGCCACTTTTCTCTCAGTGAAAAGGAAGGAAAACCTGGTGTGAAACCATTTTAAATACTTCTGTGCCCTCTAGACAAAAGGGTGAATAGCTGCTTTAGACAAATATGTATCTAAATAAAACCTATTTATCTCTATGTTCATATAGACAGAGGAGGAAATAAGTACCATTCCAATATTTTAGTAAACTGCAGCTGAAGCTATCCTTTAGTGCCTTCTAGGTTATGGTAAAAAGGTTTACAGTATGTTAAGTGAAATATCAAGCTGAATTACTTCTAGCAGTGCAGCATTTCCCTGCAGCCAGTGCGTGCTTCACTGCCCTCCCTGTTTTCCCCAACTCCATTTAATTCTTCTCCAGGTTTGGTCTTTATCTTCACATGACCCCTCCAGCTGAGAGGGGAGGCAGTCAGTGCCCTATCTCTGTGGTTGTCACCATTGTTGTTTTTTTCTCCTTCGGTGAACAATTAATAATCCTCTTCTGTGAGAGGAAAGCTGGCAGCTATGGTTTTCACCATTTTTTTAGCAGACAAAGGAAGCCCAAATTCTATTATTCAGACAGAACAGATAAATAACAAAAACACTCTTACCATATCCTGCTACCACTGCAAATTTAATATATTGATTTACCAGATACTTTGGCTAGAACTTTAGGCTCAACATTTTGTTTCTTGGTTCCAGTTCTCCTGTACCTATGTGGTCAAACAAAGACAGCCTTGTTGATTTAGACAGAGAGATTTCACAGAAAGAATGGGCAATATCTTAAATGATGTGGACCTTCACTTCATGGGAGCTCCTGGTATGGTAGGGGAAGAAGATGAACTTAAGTAAGCAAGAAGTGAGGTAGTAGACCTGCAGCTGGTGCAGTTCTTCTGGCACAGTTCCTAGTGTTTGCTGAAGGCTGCAGCTGTCTTGGTCAGTTCCCATGAACTCATGAACTGTCATAATACATACAGAGAAGGTCTTAGTTTTCTCTTTATTTTTTTTTTTCCTTTGAGGCCTTTTGATTGTGACCCACTCTCTTTCTCAATTATTCTGTGCATGAGCAAACCCTGTGTGAGCTAGATGCAGCACTCCTTTCAGTGTGCAGCGTGACGGTTTGTTCCTGGGGTCTGCCCAAAACTGAAAAACCAGGCACTTATATATCTAAAGATGGACTTAGATGTGCAGTTTAAAGAACTTCTACCTAAAATTAAAGACCTGTTCCTCTTTAAATTGAGCTAATCAATTTGGATTAGTGTTCTGTACTTGTGAAGGTCAGCTTTGATGATTAACAGTTTTCTTTAGGACAGCCTGCACTCACGGTCTAAAATTCAGTGTCTACTTTTGGATATGTCTAGGCCTTAAAAAGGGGGAACTCACCTATTTGAAGGCTGTGTTCCAGTATTTCCAAGTATCTAACAAAGGCTGGGTTTTACTTCATGGGGACATTGTGAGAGTCAAGTACTACAGACATCTCACATTCTCCCAATACAGGTTCAAAAACAATGACAGATATTCATGAAATGAAGTGAAAAAATGAGACAGTGAAAACCAAGCAAGTGACCGTACTTTAATGAAGTGTATACTGAAGTACTGGCCTACACTTATTTCACATATTATTATGGAGTGTGAAGTATCATTTGATCCCATTTCCTGCTGTTTTACCTGTTTGCTATAGCCAGGCAGTTTGGCATCTGAAGGCTTCTGTGTGGTTCTGGCCAAGTATTTATATATGGATGTTGCTTTCTGTAGTTTCAGTCCATTGCCAGACTTAGAATAGGGAAGCAAGGAAATTACCATTCAAACTAATTTTATTAATGACAGCTCGTTAAGCAGGTCTTTTATAGGAGCAAGAAGGTGAAGAACATGTAGTAAAATACTTGAATGTATAGCTTTATACCTTGAAACTATGGTAATTGAGTATGGCTGAACAGTTCACTTTTTTCTCTTCAAAAACCAGTTATTTTTGGCCCAAACTGAAAATGTCTTTCTTCCAGTATGTTCAGGTCACATTTATGCTATGCATGTTATAGCACTGAGCATTTCAAAATCCCATTATGCAATCAGGTTTTAAAATCACTAATGTACTGCAGCACCTTATACAAGGCAGCCTGCAGAGGGTTTTTATTACACAGAAACAGTGTAATAAAAGCAGCTTTATAGGAACTAGTTTTGCCAAAATCGTACTTTAAGGTGAAAACTCACCTATTCTGAAAATCTTACTAGATGCTGTAAAATTCAAACAGACAGAAATGTCTGTTTTCAGATTTTTATATTCACTTTAGTGACTCCAGTCAATTTTAAGAAAACTCTGCAACTCATGTTCCCTTGACATGGAACCTCTCTATAAGGCAAACATTTTTTTCTCTAGCTGCAAAGGTGCGTTTAGTAAGCTGTAAAGAATAAAAAGCTATAAAGTGAATGCACCAGCTGTGTAACAAAGTCAGAGGTTACATTTTTTCAAGGGACTGGCATTTCAAGGCTGTATTGCATTCTCTTCTCCATTCAGACTTCTTTAAACAAACCTGCTTTGCATTTCACCTGTGACCTACCTGTCTGAGTGTCTTCTTAGGGCCAAATCTTAGTTTTGCCATATTGACATTGTGTAAACAGTTAATTGATAACATTGTTAAACTTGTGTGTCTCAAATTCACAGACATCACAAGTAAATGCAATAGAAGATGAGACCTGGAATAATTTGGAGAATAAAAATACAATTTTCATACTAAGCCTGTTTCATTGAGATACACAAAATAAAACACAGACTTGTGTTATTTCTAATGTCTAATTTAATCAGTACTATCAATGTGCACACACACATACACTGACAAGCTCTGCCCTCTGGAAATGTAAGCCAGCTAAATAAAGCATGCTATAAATGTAGAACAGAGTCCATGACACAAACCCTTTATTGAAAATAATTTTTTATTGTAAATATTCTAAATTGTTATGTGATAGATTCTCGAAATAATTGTGTATTTTACTTAATGAAGTTTGACAGATTGCATCTGAAAGGGGAAGAAAAGAAAAACATGTATAGAAACTCCCATTCACACTTACTAAGTTTTAAATAGGAATTGTCAGTATTCTAAACCAGACCTTATGATCTGTGATAATTTATCTCACAAAAAAAATGTATGAAGCTCTATTTCTTAGATCAATGTATAAATCATGTTCTTCTCTCACACATGTGGATTTTGAGGTTTGACAATTTTTAATCTAAATTTTTCCAGATATTATGTGTAAGAGTCTGTTCCCTCCTTGGAACAATTTTTGTCTTCTGTCATCTCAGGCTCTCCAAACCTGGCATTGTCATGAAGTATGAGACAGAATTTCCCCAGTTCATCTGTTGTGTAGCTGTAGTCTGTATTTCTCTCCTGGTATCAGAAGACTAAATTCATACCCCCTTATTATTGTTTAAAATCAATGTTGCTGAATGTAATTTTTTCTGTGTAATTGGTTAAATCTCCTGTGCATGGGATGCATGGATACATAGTGCACCTGTCCTGTCTCTCCACAGCAGCTAAGCTGATCCTACACTTACACAGCTCTAAGTCACCCTTTTGGTTTCATCAGTGTCACACTGAGATATAAAATGAACAGCTGGCTATTCCCAATAGGCTTTGCATGAAGTGCTGGAAAAGAAAGATAACTCAATGGAAAGAATGTTTTCTCATGTTGGTCTAAATAGCATTATTAGGAGGGCTGGAGAAGTCAAACTCCTCCATCTGTGTAACACATTCCATCGATTCATTTGGGGGGTAGGGCAGTGTCTGTTCACTTTGACACAGCTTTCCTCTGCAGTTGACTTCCTCTTTATTTTATTTTCACTATATCAAAAAGATCCTTACCTATACGGTGTCTTGAGATTTTTCTGTTCTGCCTACAGAAGGGTAGATTCCACCTTGTAGGAATGAGAGGCTCTTAAAAGTATTCGTTTACTATTAGAGAGAATTATTTATTCAGTAATTCTCTGACTATCAGTGTTGTAGGTTTGCCTCCAGACCTGCAAATCCATGAGTGCCTGTAGAAGGGTGTGTGTGCATAAAAACTCAAGGAACTTTTAGCAACAAATTCTTCCTCCCCCATCCATGCCATGAATCACACATAAGGGCAGCAGTACTGATGGAAGCACATGAGTACACAAACAAATTCCTAGGCTGAGGCAAGCAGCTCTGCTGCCCAGACACCTCTTGCAGGTTTTGCTAAAAGGGAAGAACCTTTTAAATTCTACAGCCCTAGAAATGGAGAGATTTCAGATTTCTCCCCAGAGCAGGAGTAATATGTCAAAGGAGCAGTGTTCCTGGCAAACTTGCCGCAGAAGGCATCCTGCTACTAGATTTTGACCAGTGCAAATAAGCTGAGGTCTCTAACACTATGGTCCCATTAAATGGAGGCAAGAAGACCCCAAAATGTGGCTTACAAATCTCATTAGTGGATTGCTTTGTGTAAAGTACACATGAAGAGCCAATGATACATTGAAAACTGAGAAAAGCTTTGTAATGAGGGGTGGTTTTTTTAGTTTGGTGTGTCATAAGGTACTGAGCTAGAAGGAGTTTTGTGGATCACCTTATCCAGGCCTCTGCCTTAAGTCTATATAATGTCATTCCAAAACTAGTAAACTTAATCTAAAACTTAACAGGATTTCATGGCCTCACTATTCTTGCAGAGTGCCACCACACTGAGGGCTGGAAACTCTTCTGGTTTCTAGGCTGTGTTTGTCCTGGCCATCTTAGAGCCATTTGCTCCCGTGTCAGCACTATCTTTCATCATCAGTGGCCCTTCTGTGCACTTAGTGTCCTGATGTATATAGACAGCATTCTTGCTTCCTCTCAGCCTTTGTTGTACTGGGCTCAACAGCACTGCTGTTTTAGACTCTTCTCATCTGATAGTTTTGCCATTCCTGTGATTATGTTGATTTCTTTTTCTGCAGTCTACAATGCAAATTAGACTTTTTCAAGCATGGATGATCAAAGCTGTTTCAGATAAGCTCTCAGTAGTACTCTGTATAATGGCATGCATGCTTCTAATTTCCACCCCATTCCTCAGTTTATCTTAGGATCATAGCACATGGAGAGGGTAGGAAGGTCATAGTTATGATGTGATCAACTCACATAACAAAATTTCTTTCCCCTCTATTGTGTCTAATGAATGTCTTTCATTTCTACAGAAATCCCTGTGACTGGTTTCTATTACCTTATACTTTAAGCTATAAGATTTCATCTCACTGCTATTATTCTAATCCTCAAGGTCATTAAATTCTCACTTTGATATTCCAGTCCTCTACTTTATCATTAAGCATTATGTATGCTTCTATTTAAGAAAATAATGAGCATATATTAAATCCTGTTCCACATACTTTTGTCTCTTCCTTATAAGCAAACTAAATTTCAGATCTCTGACTTCGGTGTCTAATTCTTACTGTAGAGCATCCAGATATAGAACAAAAAGGCAGAGAGAAAAGCCAACACAGTTTGTCTGGGATGACCTTACAATAGTAATACATTTTTTATGCAATCAAATGTATTCATTCAGTTCTTGATACTGGTCCAGGAAATGACAAATTTTTGAGGTTCCCCCTGAATCAAAAGCAAACCATAAGACACTCAAGAGCTGCATCATTGCTATATTTTTTTAATGTAAGTGAGAATATAATGTTGTTATTTGGAAAAATTTAGTGAATCTGTGTCCAAAATAATTGCTCAGATACTCATGCCAGTATCCATACTCCCACAGATAAATTTGCAGCTTAAATGGTACTAAATGATAATATTTTTGTCTAACTTTACTGGTCGTCTAATATATAGAGAAAACTTTTTTCTGTTCCAAATAGAAGTTCTTGATTTTGATTATGTACAACCAACAAAGCATTAATATAATCTACAACTCTAGTTTCTCATCTAGCAGTCTGTGTTAGTGTTTTATTTTTCAGTGGCGCCAGACTCTTTTCAGTGGTGCCCAGTGACAGGACAAGGAGCAACGGCCATAAACTAAAGCAAAAAACATTCCACCACAACATGGGAAAGAACACAAGAGGGTGGCAGAGCACTGGAACAGGCTGCCCAGTGAGGTCATGGAGTCTCCCTTTCTGGAGACATTCAAAACCCAGCTGGACATGTTCCTGTGTAACCTGCTCTAGGTGACCCTGAGTGGCAGGTGGGCTGGGCTGGGTGATCTCCTGAGGTTCCTTCCACCCCTAAAATTCTGTGATTCTGTGATACTGTGTGTTTCCAAATGACTACTATCTAAATGCTACCACATATTATAGAATGAGTCAAACAGTATAAGTCAAAAACTTTTCGTTAGCCCAGAGTGCAGATCAAGGAGAGTCACACGTGACAGTGAGTTGTGGCAGGCAACTATGAACATTTGCCTTAATGAAGTCCTTAATTAGGTCAAAGTATTTAGTGAGTGCAAGCAGTAAAATTGTGGTTACATTATATTAGTAAAGGTTCTGTCAGGCATTTCAAAGTGTAAAGCAGCTGTAAGTTGATGGTCATTCAGCCCCTTGACTTGCTGCTGGTTGAACCCAGCTTCCTTATAAACTTCCTTGAATACTGGGGAATTTTTGATAATGCAAAACACTCTTTAGAAGGATGTAAGGTAATCAGGGAAATGTTCAGATGTGCAAATTTATATATGGAATTTCTGTTGGAACTAAATCAGAGTTCAACAACTTTTATGACTTCGAAAAGTTTCCCACTGGGAGATGATCTCAATGTCTTTCCTCCCTCTAAGAAAATCCAGAATGTCTAAAAGGATCTGGATTGCACATTTCATACTGAGATATGTGAGTGACAAAGTATTTGTAACCAAACATAAACACGAAATCTTCAGACAGGCTTAGATCTGTGTATCATATAAGAGCTGTCTTAAGAGGTGACAGTTTAATGACACTATTTTTCTTGTCTTCTTTCATAATATATATATATATATAAATGAATATGTAATTCTTCATAATTACAGCACAATTGTTTGGTCCAATGTATAAAGAAAGGCTCTATTTTTAAATCCATATCAGCTTGCTTGTTATGTTTAGCTCTTCCAGACAGTGAAGAACAGTCTGATTTCTGTGTTTGCATGCAGCATGTTAGTTATTATCCATGCACAGAGGAAGAAAGAGTTTCAGAGGTGGCTAAGTAAAGTCCAAGGACTCAGTCTTGCAATGATATTCGAGCTTCAAATTTCAGCATCTTCCAGAAGAGCTTCTTAGTTGACAGTAACAAGAACATAAACAAAAGAGTTGGTTAAGGCATAACCATAGAGCAAATGAAAAAGCATATTTGAAAAATTCCTAAAGCCTTCATTTGTAGTTGTGTTGTTTATATACTAAAAATACCTGAACAAAAATGATGAATCAAAGTTAAGTGGGTTATGTTTTATCAGTTTGAAGTAAAAAGATTAAATTTGAAGGGATATAAGCTCAGCTGAAAACCACTGAAACATGTTTTTGCACGTCATCTGTAGTTTACAAAAAGAGAGAATTTGATTGAGTCACAGTATTTATTTCAAGTTCTGTCTTCTCCTGCATTTAGCTTGCCTGTGCGATGCTGCCGTTCATGATCACTAACCCTGATATACAATTCTGGTTTTTATAGGTTCTCAACCTAGTGCAGTCCTATGTCACGCTGAGAGTCCCTTTGTACGTCTCTTATGTTTTCCACTCTCCAGTGGGCGTCGGGGGCTGGCAGCATTTCGACCTGCAGTCAGAGCTCCGGCTGACTTTCGTGTATGACACTGCCATCCTGTGGAAGGACGGCATCGGTAGCCCGCCTGAAGCAGATCTCCAAGGTGGGTGTTGCAATTCTTGCCATGGAACTCATGCTCCGTTGCTGGGAGTGTAGTTTGCACACAGCAGGATGGTTTTTCAATCATTCCAATACCAAAAACTAACTAATAATTTCATTATTAAATTAAATTATGAATTGCAGTCTGTCGTTTCCTAGCACTCACAGGTGTCTGCTGGAGTTTTAATGAAAATCATGTAAAGTTGACATCAGCTCTTTTACTGCAAAGAAAGTAAAAACTTAAATTACTTTTTACAAATAGTGACATTCTATGCGCAAGTATGTGCATAGTATGGGCAAGATTAAAATACATAGTTACACCTGTGTGCTGTATTATTCTTTTTATGCAAATTTACTTAAAGTTTTCCAGCCTTACACTTCAGGTGTTTCCCATCTTTCACACCCTAAGGTAGAATACAGGTTACCAGCTGTAATTATGTACATAAAGAATTTCAGGACTCCTGGGAACCTAAAGTCGCTTTTTTGCTTCTGCTCACTCTGTATGTGAACTACAGAAATCATTGCTATGCCATTTCTGTCTTTATGTTAAGAGCAGGAAATGAGGAGCAGTAAGGGGAATCTGCAGTGCATGAAGAATGAAGCATATGTCATGCCATGCCTAAAGAATGAGCCACATGCCACAGATCATGTGGTGTGCTAGTCACCAAATAACAACCAGATCTAATCCTCTGTCTCAGCAGTTACATGGTGCATCTATGCCACCATTTCCCATCTTTAATTTTTTTATTTCTCTGTTTAAGAAGTTGATGGCCACATCTTTGGAGGTGCCAAACGTTTTCAGTTCCCTTTGAAAACAACCAGTACAAAACAATCCTCAACATATCCCAGTGTTACTTGGGTAGTATTTTTTCAGCAGTTGTTTTGCTGAGCAAGGAGGGGTTAACTAGTTTCCAGTGTCTTTCCATACCTCTCAATTCATATAATTATGCTACATAAATTATAAGTAACACTGTAATGCAATCAAGGTCTTCTAAAGCCCAAATTAAAACCTGAATATATAGTTATTTCTATTGTACCAAGAAATATGGTTGGTACAGATGATTTTGTACAGGTGGTATACACTCACATTGATGTGTTCAATTTCCAGCACATTCATGGGGGAACATTCCTGTTTCCTTCTTTTTTCTGACAAGCAGAATGGTGATACATCACTGGCTGTTTGTAAGGGAACGTTGGAGGAAATGCCTAAACTCTAAAGCTTTGCTGAACTCCAGAAGAAAAGGGTCTTGGTTGCAAGCTACAGAAGTAAACCACTTCTGGGTACAAGATCTTGTAATCTGAAGTTAGAATACCTAAGGCCTGTATTTTGTGCTAAATTCCTGCCAAAAATTGCCAGCAATGCAAAGCCTATCAGAAGGAGTTTCACAGATTGCAGCACCCTAGAGCAGATTGCTGTGGAAGTCACAGCCAGCTGCTCCAGCTGATGCTGATGGTTGCTGCCTTGGCACAGAGGCACTGATAAAGGGCATCTCTGAAGCAGCTTTCATTGGTAGGAGTCAGCTTGAATACTTGGTGAAAATAAAAGTCTTCATTCTGCAGATTTCCCTGGCAGCTGACCATGCTGCCTGAACTCAAGCACAAACTGCTGTGTGAATTTTCCTGAGCATACTAGACCAGCTGTTTGGGCCCATGGTAACATGTCAAAGCATGGCTTTGCAGGGAAGTTCCCTATATGCTTTGGAAGCTGCATCATGTCCTGAAAACTCAAAGCCTCACTGCGTAAGTTCTTGTTTGAGAAGAATCTGGAATCAACCCAAAAAATACCAACAGGCCCCCCAAACACGTGACATGGCAAGGGTAGATGAAAGAGTGGGTCTGCTGTTTCAGAGGAGTGTGATTTCATTGACACCTGCAAGTGGAGCACACTTGTTAATTGGTTTCTGCTGGCAGGTTCCCTGTTCCCAACCAGCATGCGCATCAGTGAAGAGGGACGCTTGGTTGTCAACTTCAAGACTGAAGCCCGGTTTCATGGTCTGTTTGTTATGTCCCATCCTGGTAAGTGTAATCTACCCTTTAGCAGCACTACAGAAATAAAGACATCCTCCCCAAATTTGATACTATTTTTTTTTCCTATTTCTGCTTCTGCTAGCTGATTTTTTTTTTCCTTTGGAAACTGTGCTCTTCAGATACAGATGTTTCCTCTGTTTGAGATTTCTTACTTTTCATTGATGACTGTATTCAGGTTGTCAAACTTTGAATACACATTAATCCAATGGAAGGCAAATAGTTCCACTTGATCAAGAGCCTGATTTACGAAGGATGAAGATCTTGGCCATTGTGTCCATTGGGGACCTATAGATACATGTTTTTAACCCCATAGTTATAATTACTATTTACTTACATTGCCCTAGGAACTTAGCATTAAAATTTCTTCTCTAACTTGAAGCTTTTCTAGGATATTTAGACCTTTTTCTGGAGCTTTTCTAGGATATTTAGAACTTTCTCAGAGAGCAAGAAAAAGTCTTGTGCAGGCATTGTATGATTCTGTTAATATAACACTCTCACTGACATTCAATTAGTCATTGCTGAGGACCTGTTCCTGCAATTTAATCTGTTTAAACCCCACTGCCTTTATTCAGAATAATTACAGGTGTAAAACTCAGTCTACAGACATAAATCTGAGCATGAATGCCAGCCATGGAAAAGAATATCTAACTAAATTAAATCTGCTGAACAACAGTGAGAAGAGAAAAAAAAATAGGAAATCTCTTCTAGTTTAACTCGGTTATTTTTAATCTATATAACTCCTTCACGGTGCTTCTACTTTTTCTCACCTGTTCTCTAGTGTGTTTGGTTTTGCCTATAAGCAGAGACAAGTTTAAAATAGAAGGGTTTATAGATCTCTGCCATTCCACTCTCACTGTTTTGATGGTCTCTTAAATTTATTCTTCATACAGTTCTCTCATTGTGAACAAAAGCAGCAGCTGAATAGGCACTTGAACAAGAATCAAGGAGGCCCAGCTGAGCTGACTGTAATTTATTTTAGTTTCAGTTAATAAAACCCAATGCCCTGTGAAGGTATTAACATCAGCTATGGCATCAAGGTTTATGAATCATTGAGAATGTTTTTCAGGCCCCAAGAGTTTGCAATGAAACACTAAAGGTGACAAATCTGTCTCTCTGGCATGTTTCTAGCTTCATCTCTGACTTCCATGGTTATGTCAGCTGATCACCCAGGCCTCACTTTTAGCCTCAGCCTCGTCCGAAGCGAGCCAACCTACAACCTGCCAGTCCAGCAGTGGAGCTTCCTTTCTGACTTCGCGGTAAAACCTCGGCCCTCACCTTGTCCCCTTCTTCCCCAGCCCATCATTTGGGATGCTGGTGGCACAGCTCCCTCTCTCTCTGTGCCCAGGTTCGAGACTATTCTGGAACGTACACAGTGAAGCTGATAGCCTGCACCACTGCCCCACATCAGGAGTACAGCCTGCCCGTGATCTGCAATCCTAGGGAGCCCATCACTTTTGACCTGGACATCCGATTCCAGCAGGTACCCTTACAATGACACCTTCATCATGTTTCCTTTCTAATTTGATTCCCATTTGTTGGTCTTGTAGTAATAGTGCTAGGAACTGAATTTCTTGCTAATAAAGAAAGCATTCCTAAATTGGTGGGAGAGCACATACTCCTCTCCTGCTAAATAACTGTTGATTTAGGAGAAAGTTACTGTGATGCAATAGTAACATTTAGGAATTCTGGTTTTGTCCATTAGATTTGGTAGTAAATAGTTTTATCGGGTAATTAGGAAAATATAGAACTATCATCAGAAGGTTTTCATCTGACACAAAATCAGAGTTAGGTCTCAGGTATTGAAAGTGGAACCTCCAGAGGAAGATTCATTCAGTCGTAAGGTAGAACTTCTCTCACTGACTGTAGAGGGAAGTGTAGATAGGCAACACTGCTTAGCTTTAAAACTCACAAAAGTGACCAAAACAAATCTGAGCCATAGCAATATGGATCATATGGAAACATATGGTAACAGGCAAACTGCATACCTTTCACAAAGTCCAGCTGTGAAGCTCTGTAGCTGGGAAAAAATTTGGGGAAGTGGATTCTTCTGTAGAAAACATTGGTTTTAAAAAAAAACAACTGGGGGTGATGTTGGATAGTTAAGAGAACATAAACTTCCAGCTTTCCAGGTTATCAAAAGGGCTAGTGTGACCTTGGGATGTGTAAGGAGGAAGTTATATCATTTCTGTTATTTGGAGCTAGTACAGCCAATCCTGGAACAGTGTGGCTGTGGTTTCATGCTCATTAATAGTATAGATTATGCTATTAAATCATCTTACAGAATAAATCCATATCAGTCAGGGGTACACAATCACTTTTCTGTTGACTTAGCCAGAGTACACAAGGGAATGTATGCAGTCTTTATGCTTTCATTTGGCATTATGCCACCTGTGGGAGAACAGATGATTCCTGAGAGGGCATTAAGTCCTGGCAAGGAAGAGGGATGATACATGATCTGATGTGAAACCTGCCTTCTCAGACTTAACCACATTTCAACATTTTGGAGACGTTTGAATGGAATGGGTGAGGGGAATTTATACTAGTTCAGCACTTCAGCCTTTGTCTGGCACTTCTAATCTACTTCTAGGGACTCTAAAGCAATTAATAGCAATGCTAACCCACAACTTGTTCCTGATCCTAGTATAAACAAAAAGATGTTGATATTTCAAAGAAAGGTAAAAAAATGTACACAAATCTTTGGAAAATGGGCAAAGTATGCTAGAAAGAGACCTAACTCTTACCTGGAAGTAGCCTATAAGTAAAAGCTATGGCTAAGAATTAGAACTGCCTTGGAATAAATAAATGGACACTGTAGGGGTTATTATATCAGATAAGGCCTTAATAATACACTATATGGAAGTTTCAGGTGCATCAATTCAAAATAGGCATAAGGTGCAAAGTTGCAACAACATCACAGACTGTGGCCAGCTAAACCCCCATCATCAACAATTTTCAAACCAAGACCAGTTCTCTTTCTTGAGATACTCATAGCAAAATAGGCTTGGGCTTTCTGTGGCCGATGATAGTTTTTCCATCTGATCACAGTTTGAAGCACTGTGTCCCAAAGCAGGTCCCAAAAAAGCAGCAGCACAATAGCACAAATTCCATAGTCAGTATCGAGCACTTTATCTCTAATGCTTTTTAGTCATTCTGCAAAACTAAGTAAGCATTGGTATCCACTCTTTTACAAATAAGAAAATAAATAGTGAAGGATCAGACTGAAGGATGCCTAGTCCTTATACTAGGAACCACCTGATACCTTGCACAGGCCCACTGCATCCAATCCTCTGGTGCCCAGTGCTTAAAAGACATGGACCTCTTAGAGGAGTCAGAGGAGAACCAGAACAATGATCAAAGGGCTTCAACACCTCCCCTATGAAGAAAGGCTGATTTGGGGTTGTTCAGCCTGAAGAAGAGAAAGAGCTATGGGGACCTAATTGTGGCCGTCCAACATATAAACAGGGCTTATAAGACAGACTTTTTAACAGTGACAGGATAAGGGGCAACTGAAAGAGGGTGTATTTAGATTGGATGAAAAGAAGATACTTTTTACAATGAGGGTGGTGAGGCAGTGTCACAGGTTATCCAGAGAAGCTGTGAATGCCCCATTCCTGACAGTGTTCAAGGCCAGGTGGGATGGAGCTCTGAGCAACCTGGTCTAGTGGAAGGTGTCCATGTCCATGGCAGAGAAGTTGGATGAGATAATCCTTCAGTGTGCTCTCCAACCCAAACCACTTCATGACTCCCTGAAATCAGCGAGTGTATTTGTCACAACCAGACCAAAATTACTTTTGACTGCAAAGTCTAATGATAAAATGATGAGGCAGGACAAGAGTTGTGTCCCCCAATTCTTAGTCTAATGCTCCATCTCCCATACTGAATTACCTTCTTGGGCCTTTTTAAAATGAAGCTTTTCATTTCCTTGGAAACTTTTTCTTCTCATTTCCTTCATAATTGTTTTCACTGGTCACAAGGGAGGAACCATTTTAAGACTCAAGAACAAAATTTATTTGGTGTTTCCCCACTGGTTTAACATTTCCTTTTTGGACATGTATCACCTTTTTCCTCTCTCCACGGCCCCTGAGGAGTCAAGCAGGTAGCCTGGAACTCTAGTGGGATTGTATTAACACCGTCTCACTCTGGAATTCCTTGAAAAAGAACAATATTCAACGTCCAAGCTTTGCTTTGTCCCAATTCTTTCCATGTCTCATTTCTTTCAATGTGTATCACTATTTCCTGACAGAAGCCCTTCATACTCAGGATACTTGTTGCCCTGGGATGGACCAATCTCAAGAGTGCTCTGTTCCTTGAGGTACTGAGTATTACATGGGCTTTGATCCCATAGGTGATCTGCAGTGTCCCCACATCATCCATATGCAGAGTTGATGGATATGGCAAATAGGCAGAATAAACTGACAGTTACTCTTCTCACCCAGGAGATCCTCACAGATTGTTTTCTAAGAACTCTCATATAAAATGTCTCAAATTCCCATAAAAGTAATTACACTTAAACTACTATCCTAAATAACACAGCTGGAAAACAGTTGTACTAATCAAGTATTTGTGGAACTACAACCCAATGGGCTGTTTTTCAGGCATTTGGAAAGAAGCATTCCAAGGGAATAGAACTTTTTATCTTTTTTTCTTTTCTTTGCAAAGGCTGGGATGCTAGGGCTTCTTTTTCTAAAGAGTAGCACTCCATTTATAAAAAGGTTTGAGCTGTACATTCTTCTTGCCAGATCCTGTTGCTTTGATAGTTTTGGGACTCTATTGTGAAATGGACCCTTGTCAATGAGCCAGAAAGAATGTTTTCTTCATTTTCTTTCCTTCCTGTCCACACACTTATACATATATATACATAAATATACATATATATGTTAGCTTTTTTTTATTTGTTTAGTGTCCTCTTGTTATTTTTTCTTTTTTTTTTTTTTTGGATATATATGTCTTCCACATTATTTCTGCAGGTACTTGCATCCTGTTGAACTTTAGGCTCCCCCAGATCTTCAATTCACTGTATAATTTCCCTTTTATTATGCCATGTTGCTTTATAGTTTGCCTTTGTCTTGCCTCAAAACCACTACAGCCTTCTTTCTTGTTTTATGGTCTCATGAAAAACTGCTGCTGATAGTATTGATTAATTTTATCCTTTTCATGTAATCAAGGAAGAACCATAGCTTTGTGTATATAAAGATAAATACTAGCATAAAAAGATGTTCAAATGGTTTGTTGCATTTTCACATGCATGATCTGATATATCCTGCAGCACATTAGAAGAACTGATACTTGCAAATAAATCTTCAGCAATGTATGCTTTCAAATATTGACAGATGATCAGAAGCAGAGGCGAGACTTGTGTGTAAGAATGAAAATGGGATAGAGAAAACAGGCTGTGATGGGTCAGAGACAAGATTTTTAGGGAAAAGTTTTCCTCATGTTACCCCCACACGTAAGTTGTCCTAGACACCTCCTTAGCTGGGATAGCTGGGACTTGGAAAAATGTGATGGGAAAAAACTAATCTAGAATATTATCAAATGTCACAGGGGCAGTTAATCCAAAGGTTGTTTGCATATAAATATGTCTAGTACCAGGAGATTCTTTTAATCTTCTTATTAAACTGTATTATTGCATGTAGATGTGCAGAGCTGGTAAGTAATGTACACTGGGAGAAGATCATGCTTTGTTTTAAGAGTTTAAGATCATGCTATGTTTTTTTCATTAAAAAGTCTTGTTGAAGAGCCTTATGCTTTTGTGGTTGTAGGTCAGTGACCCAGTGGCTGCTGAGTTCAGCTTGAACACCCAGATGTTCCTCCTCTCCAAAAAGACGCTGTGGCTGTCTGATGGCTCGATGGGGTTTGGGCAAGAAAGTGACATTGCTTTCTCAGAAGGTATAATTCTGCATAGATCATGCGCATTTCATTTGTGTTCCACACTATCAGGACCCTGTTGCTGTCGAGGAGTAAGGGCGTGTGCTTGTTGCACTAAGCTTCTAGACAAGGCTTTATCAGCTCAGCCTCAGAGCTGTGTTAAATGCTCAGTGTAAGCAGATGTGAACTGTGTGCACCTTTTACAGGTGATATCATATACGGTCGGGTGATGGTGGATCCAGTGCAGAATTTGGGTGATTCCTTCTACTGTAGCATCGAGAAGGTTTTCCTGTGCACAGGAGCTGATGGATATGTACCCAAATACAATCCATCCAATACTGAATACGGGTGCCTCGCTGATTCTCCATCCCTTCTGTACAGGTTTAAGATTGTGGTAAGTGCTCTAATTCTGTGAGGATGCAGAGATATATATTTTTTTCTTTTCTAACTTGTCTTTTATCCAAAACCCAACTTTCTTTAAAAGTTCTCAACAGCACCAAATTTTTGACTCAACCTCCAGGCTAACATGAACTGATGGAGGCAGTATCTTGCCTTTTCCCTCATGGTTCTATTCTTTATCTTTCTGGGAACTACCTTCAGTAAGAGTTTGACGTAAGTTAGAATCCCAAGATAGGCTTTTTCTCTGCGTTGTCTGTATCCATGGACCATAGAGGGAATTTCAGGAGACATGCAAGTGAGGGATTGTAATTTGTTTCATGTTTAGCCACCCAAAATCTAGTGTATACTGCAAAGTTAGTCATCCAGGTTGCCTCTGTAGGGCATAGGGAAAGAGAAATACCTCTAAAGTTGGCTTGGATGACCTAATTCCCTTCCTGAACATAACTTTGGAGTAACCCCTAGTAACTACAGACCTGATGCCCAACTTTTAGAGTTAACTTTATATAAGATGATTATATAATAATCTAAACAAATTTATGTGACTGTCTGTTAAGGAAATGAAATGTAGCTTCTTTAGTCTGGGAAATAGACTTCTTACTCTCGTTTCAGACCACATTTATATATCTTTTTTATTTAAGAAGTGAGCTATGGTTGTTCTCTAGTTTTCCCCTTTTATTCCAGAAAGGCAAGGTATTAAATAGAAGTCAGTACAAGTGAGATGGGACCACAACTGTTTCTCATGGGTTTTCTCTTGTAGTAGTATTTCTCTAGACTGCATAAAATAGCATGTTTAAACTACACAATTCATGCATTGCAAGTAAATACTAAAACTGTTTTTCATGTGAGAAATAAATCTGTGTTTTACAAACATTTTTCCCCTCCATGCAGGACAAAGCTCAGCCAGAGACACAAGCCACAAGTTTTGGAAATGTACTTTTTAATGCAAAACTTGCAATAGACGATCCTGAAGCAATTCCATTAGTTAAACAGCCAGGCTCTGATGGATTCAAAGTAGACTCAACTCCTCTGTTTCAGGTATGATTTCTGTAGCTTAGTAGCAAGAGTACTGAACCAAGGAAGAAACACTTGCACAGGTATTGTTGGTAACTGTAAGTCAAATTGAAACCAACAGAAAGATTTATTCTGATTTTATTTGCAATCAAACACAATTATAGATGCTTAGAAACTTATAGATATAAAATCTGGAACACTTAATAAAGTGTTTCCATTGGGATACCCTTGCTTTTCTCTTGTATAATTCCACAGGCTAACCAGAAGTTATGCAAATTGTTCTTGTACATTTATTTTAAGAAGTTAATAAGATTCTTGTTGCACAGCATTGTTTTATTGCTTCCCATCTCACTTTTTATCTCAAAGATAAAAAAATTAAAAATCATAGGCATTTACAGTGAGCTTCATCAAAATCAAGTTGATACTTGGCATTTTCTGTACAATTCTTTCCTTGAAAACTTGCACAGTGTGGAGCACTGGAAAGCCTAAAAATTGACAACTAAAGGATGCAACTACTCCTTCATTAAATATAATCCTTCAGCTGTGTGCATTCAGCCTTTTGATCTGTACAAACCAGCCAAAAAGTTCTCTCTTCACTATTTGTCTCTAGTATTTGCAAAACTGCATGCACAACTCAGTGTATAAATTAGTAGGAAAAATATGAAAGAAACTTTGGTTCTGCTCCTGGCCACTTCAGTATTAAAGGTCCCATTGTAAGCAGTAGAGTATTTAACAAAGGCCTACTTAAAAGTATAAGTGTTTCAAATTTCCCCCAGGAAAATGGAATCTCATTTTTTATGGGAAGAATCCATTTCCGTGGATTCCAATGCCATGATTTTTGGTCCTCTTCCTGTCCAAAAAGTGAGAATATGAAGAAACAAAAGTATTTCCTGAAAAATACTTGGAAAAACAAGAGTGAAATAGAAAATATGTTATTTTCCTAAATAACAAAACTGGGCTGCAACCATTCAAATTAACAGGTAGTATCTTTAAGACAATATTCAGACAATCCTACTGGACCTTGTGGATGCTATATCTGGTATGTATCCAGGAAAGGTGAGAGAAATTGAAGGACAGTACTATCATCTCACACAGGTTGCAGGGACACATGCCACCCAGCGTGGATTAAGTTTTCAGGGACATGTGGAAATTGACTTTGAGCAGGGTTCCAACACCCTGCTCAAAGCAGGGTCACCAGAGCAGGTTGCCCCAGACCATGACCAGTTGTCTTTTGAACATCTCTGTTGAAGGAGACTCCACAGGCTCCCTGTTCCAATGTTCAACCATCCTTGCAATAAAGAATTGATTTCTTATGTTTAGATGGAATTACAGACAGGGCCTAATCATTTGGCAGGCTGGGCTTGGAAGGTCCTTTTCTGTGGCCCATCCACAGCTAAAGTTACTTTGTATGGCTTTTAGTACTAATAGCACCAAAACCATGCCAAGGCCATAGCCTTCTTCATCTGCACTTGGTAGCCACAGAGTCTGACTGTGGAGAGGAATGGAGACTAAACCCTCCGAAAATTTTGGCAGAAAATACAACTCTTCTGGTGCACATTGGCCCCAGTCAGGAGTTACCTGTGCATGATTTTGAAAGTGCTTATCCAGGCATTCAGTTCAGAACAGAGACTGATTTCCTCTGCATTTAGTGCTGTCCAGATTTAGTGTGTGTGTGTTTAAATACAAAAAATGTTTCTTTCCAGGTGTCTTTGGGTAGGGAGTGGTATGTCCATACAATCTACACTGTGCGTTCCAAGGAGAACACTAACCGCGGAATCGGCAAAAGAAGCGTGGAGCACCAGTACCACTCACTCCTCAGTGCTGGGAGCCCAGGAGCATCCACACAGAGAAGGCAGAAGAGGGGAGTTGAGCAGGCCCCAGAACTTGCAAGAGACATTGGAGTGGAGAGCAACCGAGGAACAAACATACAGCACATAGCCCTGGATCGCAGCAGCAAGAAACAGGTGCCTCAGAGGGAGGTTGCACTCAATGGTGTTCTCCCCAGGGAACTGAATAACCAAAGTGCAGGAATCAGCTTAGTCACAATCATTGGTGGAGCTGCTGCCATTTTCCTTGCCATCTGCTTAATTGCAATTATCATTTTGCTGCTAAAATGGAAACGAAATTCTGACAAGAAGGAAAGCACAAATGAGTCAGGCAGCAATGAACCAATGATGCTACCACATAATTACAGCCATGACAGCTCAGAGGTTTGATTCCAAGACCACAGTATTCAAGCCAGTGTCCAGAGTGCCTCATAAAACTCTTGAACTGCACATTTTTAGCAGCAGATAATGGTGACTCATGAGAAGCGTGTTTCTAAATGTACTTGAAATTTGTTATTCTGAGCTCTTACTGCCATTATCAACAACAAAAGAAGTTGAATGAAACCTCCCACTTTGCATGAAAGGAAATGTCCCTGATGTCCCTATACCACGCACTAATTTCAAGCAGCAGTTCAAGGGACTCCATTGTAAGGGAGAGATTATTGTTGTGGTTTTGTATTTTCTGACATTTCAAAAGAATAAAAGAAGCTGAACAAAGGTGCTATATATCCTGTCTGCAATAAGAGAGGAGGGATACACATAATACTTGAGAGGAGGGATCCTCACACTCAACTGTAGAATTTTGTACTGTTTCTCACAAAGAACTCAATGTCTACAAGTAGTTTGAAAGGTGATGGAATGCCTTTGGCATGGATTCTCCGTCCTGTAAGTTTTTGACTTCACTTAATCTGTACCAGTATTTTTTTTTTTTACTTATATGTGACTGAACTTTTTCAAAAGACAGCTAGATTATACAGCATAGCATTATAAACAGTTGCATGTCACAGGATCCAATACATGCTCTTTCCTGCAAATTCCTATTCATCTATTTAATCTGAATATTTTTTTTATTTATGTTTATACAAAGCTGAAGAATGCAACAAATCCAAAAAAAAAATTTGGTTTTCACTAAAACTGGGCACTTATGTCCTCTTAAGTTTATAATGGATCATGGAAGTGTTGTAAGGTAAATTTTATTTCTTAGTGCATGTCCACTGCTGAGAAATGCAAGCATTAGTATTTCAGTACCTAGAGAAGATGATAGTTAGATTCAAAATGCAGAGGACAAGGTTCTGCTGAACTGAGCCTAGGAGCCATGATATTGAATCCATCATAGTTAGTCGTCATACTAAATAATAAAAAGAGAAGAAAAAAATTAGCCTTTGATTGAATCAAGTAGTATTTATTGCTGTGTAATCATAGCACATTTTGACAAACATGCTGGGTCATTGTTGGGCATTTTTTAGCATGTGACTACTTCTGCAGGAGTAATTCTAATTTTCTCTCAATATTCTTGATTTAGGTAATATGACAAGTTTGGATCAGCAGTGTCCTGTGTCAGTTTTTATCCAGACACAACCTGTTCTGTCCCTGTCAAATCCTTGGCTGTGAAAGCTATGTAACCTTCAGGAAACTGTCCCTTTTGTCACACTAGCATTTTATGTAAGTAAGTCCTTTAAGTCATACAATTGTAGAATGGCCTGGGTCAGGAGGGACCTTCAAGATCATCTAGGTCCAACCTCACAGCCATGGGCAGGGAGACCTTCTACCACATCAGGTTACTCAAAGCCCCATCCAACCTGACCTTGAACACTTCCAGGAATGAGGCATCCAGAACTTCCCTGCACAACCTGTGCCAGTGCCTCAACACCCTCCTAGCAAATTTCCTCCTAATATGTAAATCCGCTGTCTTTCAGAGGGAAGTCATTACTCCTTGTCCTATTGCTATATCCCCTTGGGAAAAGTCCCTCCACAGCTCTCTTGTAAACCCCTTTCAGGGACTGGAAGGTGCTCTAAAGTCTCCCCAGAGCCTTCTCTTGGCCAGACTAAACAACCCCAGCTCTAAAGTCTCCCCAGAGCCTTCTCTTGGCCAGACTAAACAACCCCAGCTCTCTCAGCCTGTCTTTGTAGGGGAGGTGTCACAAACCTCTAAACGTCTTTGTGGCACTCCTTTGGACTCGCTCCATCATATCCATGTCTTTCCTGTGTTGGAGACCCCAGAGCTGGATGGAGCACTCCAGGTGGGATCTCAGAAGAGGAGAGTAGAGGTCAGAACCATCTCCTTCACCCTGCTGGCCCCACTGCTTTGGCTGCAGCCCAGAATATGTTGGCTTTTGGGCCTGGGAGTGCACATTGCCTGTCACGTCCAGCCTCTCATCCACCAGCACTCCCACGTCTTTCTCAGCAGGGCTGCTCCTAATCCATTCTCTGCCCAGCCTGTATTTGTGCTTGGGATTACCCTGACCCAGGTGCAGGAACCTGCCCTTGTTGAACTTCATGAGGTTTGCTCACCTCTCAAGCCTGCCCAGGTTCCCCTGGATGCAATCCCTTCCCTCCAGCATGTCAACCGCACCACACCATGGCTGGGTGTCATCTTGCTGAAGGTGCCCTCCGTCCCACTGTCCATGAGATTGTCAAACAGCACTGGAGTCAATGGAGTTCTCAATAGAGTTGAACTACATAAAATCTGAATTAGGATGTTGAGACCTTGCTAAAATATCTCTTCCCTTCCACCACCACCATCTTGTGGTGGTGGGTAGAGGCAGTCCCCAGCACACTTGGCATTTGGTGTTCCAGGGATCAGGCTGCAGAGATCAGTTAGCAGAGCAGGATGCAGTTTGAAAGCAGCCTGTAACACAATGCTGCCTCTGCCTCTGAACTTTAAAAAAAATATATATATCCATCCAGAAGGCCAGAAGGCTTCCTGGCCTGGTTGTGGGGGTCAGTCAACACAGATAGACCTGACCTAGTAATTGTGTATGGTTGTCCTGTAAGCCATAAAGACTCAGGTACATGAAGCCCTACTAGCCTAGGGATGTCAGTGCTGTGATTCATGCTGCAGTGTGAATATGCCCACAGAGAGACTCGTGCTGGTATCTCTTGCACTGATTTTTGTTGTTATGACTTCACTAATTTAATAGGATTTCATCAGCTTTTCACAAAATTAGTCAGGTCAGGATCTGTCCTACCTTATCTAGGGTTTCTGAAGATGGTGATTAGACAGCTTAATTGAAGGATGTTTGCAGCACCCAAAGGGTCAAACTCCATTACTAAACTATCTTTTATTTTAATTAATCCAAGTTCTAACCTGAAACAATTATCCATAAGCCATGGCCAATGCTTTAGACCTTTCCCCCAGTCATCTGACATCAATTTGCTCTTGTAATGAAGTTTCTGGTTTTGTGTTCCATGTTTTAAGTGTGTAAGATTGATCAAAGGCTTCACTCACAGATACCTTTTATATTTAGTAAGTTCACCACTAAGTTGCAAATGTACACTAAGATCAAATTTGCCTTTGTGCCTATGTGTGACATCACTATGAGAAAAGCAGAATTTTTCTCCTAGAACCTGCATGTTTGGTTGATATCAGCCAATGATTCGACAGTAGAATGGGACACATGTAAATAATAGAACATTCTAATATTTATGAAATGTCTGTTTTCTATAAGCAGAGATGATCTTTTTAAAAAATATATATATAAAATACAGAAATAAGGTGTTTATCAGTAGAGCTATTTTTCTGCTTTTGAATGTTACCAGACCAAAATATCATTAAAGGTGCTTGCAGGAAAAATATTTTTTTAATTCTTACTTGTTTTTATAAAATCGTATCAAAACCCATATGTTCTACATGCCAAATATTTAGCCCAGTAAACAACTTGATCACTGCTTTGAGCAATGTCTGATTAAAACTTTGTGAAATATTTAGGTTGATGGGGATAATCAGACTAATGTTTTTGTAACAATATATAAAATTATAGTGAAAAATGATGATAACAAAGAAAAGGACAAAGCAAACATTGAAAAGTTGGAGAAGCATGAATAAGATTTGTGAGTCAGATACCAAAGTCCTCTTCCTGAGAAAAAATTTGCCATGTTTTCAATAAGGCATGCTGGATTTGTCCCATTCTTAAGAAATTGGATTTTTTACAATTCAGTGAACTATAAATACATCTGTAACAGCATGCTTTTCTTTTTATTATTATGGCTTCAAGGTTTCAGATTTCAGTAAGATGTTTTGGAAGCTTATTAGCATTTTTCCTTTTACTTAACAAGTGGCCTTGTTTATACTAACCTGAATAAGTGCCTCGTTCCCAGTGATGTGCACAAATATTTTAATATTTATCTACCCAAGCAATAAACTGAGTATATTTTATATATATTATATTTAATCTATTTCCAGATTATGTATTCAATCCTCTTTTCCCTGGCGATGCTTATTCTGCTAGCAATAATACCATTTGTTTAATCATTTATACAATAATTACTCTGTTTAAATTTGTTATCAAGCTGTCATATTTATTTGCAACAATTTTTTGCTGATGTCTATGGCTGTGATATTTGGCATTTGTATCAGGAAAAAATAAAATTACTTCTGTTTGGTTACTGATCTAAAGTTTGTATATAATTATCATGCTCTGGAGAGAGGTCAGTAATGAAGTGTTATGAAAAACTTAATTTGTCACATCAGTGGAACACAAAGTTCCTGTGTTTGCAGTAAATCTCACTGCTTTGTTCCTCAATTGATTGCTTTCTGGTCATGAAGGGTTCAGCACAGGGCTTGTTCTTTAATCTTTGTGGTTGCACTCATGGCTCAGAGAGGGGTTTCTCTTTCAATTATAGAACATCAGAAATCTCTAGATGCCCCCAGGTCCTCGGTAGGCAGGATTGCCATGTTCCTGTGTGCTGCTGGCAGGCTTTATTTTACTAACAAGAGAAAATGACTCTGCAGGGAGCAGTTCCCTTGTTCCTGTAAAGCCAGTGCTGCTTCTTGTGCCAGGTCATCAGATTTTTTTTTTGTTTCTATTGGCTAATGTATCACTGATAGATGTAGACACACGTGAAGAACTATGATGCAGAAAGAAAAAGCCACCCTGAACTTTTCCCTTCTCACCTGCCCTTTGTAAGCTGACCTCTGACTTCTGTGTGAATTTAAGCAATCACTTACCTCCTTCACTGTCAGAAAGGCCATATTTCATGGCTACTCACACGAGTGACACAATATACTTATTAATTTACCTTGCAATAAGGAAGGACAAGCCTGCAGGCAGTGATTCTTGATTTGCTACCTGTATTCCCTTCTGCTATCTGAACTTGTTTATGTGGATCCTTCTCAGCAGTTACTTAGTGTGAGCTGAGAAACTTTGTGCCATATCTGTGAGCTCTGGGTTGGGGTTCCTGCCAGGGATAATCAGACTGAAAGAGTTTCTGTCCTGCTCCCAATATAAATAGCTGCATATGATATAAATTAATAAAGAGTCTGGTCCCAGAAGTATGGCATTATCAATAAATCAAAGGGCATTAATTGATCAGATTAACAGATCATCTGCAGCAATCAAGTCACATCCACACACATCCATGATCACACTCATTTTGGCACTTAGTGGAAGAATTTTGGTACTCCTGAGGTGTTCGAGCATGTCTCAGCAGGTCCTGGATGACTTTCATTTCCAAGCCCAAGCATAGTCCCATTTCAGCATCTCTGTGAGTTGGGGTTTTTTAGTGTATCCTCACTGTCTTTTGGAAGAATGACTCAGCTCTTGCCCTGAAGGAATTCAGCTCAACCCATGCAGTGCTTTAGCTTTGAAAGCCATTCAGTAAATTACTCTCAAGGTTGCCTGTTTGAGTTTGGGGGGTTTATTATTTACCTCAAGAGGTAATTCATTCAGAATTCATCTTGTACCACTTTGCTTTGGTAAGTAACCCCTGACTTCCACTGTAACTGGAGCAGACAACTGGAAGATTCTTAAATGATACATCTTGTTTCATTTCCTGGCCAATACTTCAGCATGTGCTGGATTCCTCTTACCCCCTGTTACCTGCAGTTTTGTGATACAAGTTTTCCTGAGTTTAAGTTCACATGTAGAGCATAAATCTGTAGCTGTCCAAGTAAAAGTGCTCAGGTTAAACCAGTGCAACCAGAAGGTCATGCGTAACAATTGTCATCTTGAGCGTGTTTTTGACCACTTCTGCAGCAAAACTTCTTATTCAGCATGGAAGGCAAGAGGAGGCAGTCTGGGTAAGTGTGTGTTGTACCTCCTCTTTGATAATGTACTACTTTCCACTTTTCTCCTACTTTCATTCCCTCCGCCATTAAAAAAAAAAAAAAGCATACAATGGAACTAAATGACACAGCAAATGATACAAACAGGATGATAAAAGGTAAGGAATCTCCTTCACCATAAGGAGATATTAAATAGATAAAACTCTCTCCTACTCTTCAGCCTTGGAGAGAATTACCCAAGAGAGAGTATGAGGGGGGTACATTAAATCCTGAATGTTAGAGAGACTGTGAGTAGAAAGCAATGATTCACTGTTTCTTGTAATATTTTAGAGACGTTCCACACAATAAAAATTTGCTGGCTACAAGAATGAAAGTAGTCAATACCTAACTATACAACCTAAAATTAAACTTGAAAAACTCATTACTGAAGGATGACATGCATACCATACCAAAAAAAGCAGAAAGGAAATTCATGGAAGAAAAGTCATTGGCAATCAGCTGTTTTGTATCAACAGCTGGTTCAGAAAGCCTGGACTAGGAAAAGCCAGTAGGATTCAGGAGAAGGATCAAGCTATTCATCTTCTCTTTCCTTTCTGTTCCCTACAACTCCACTCCAGGGCACTGCCAGAGGCAGACAAACTGACCCAGAAGAGCCACTCTAAACCCTAACAGCTGTACAAAGATCACCAGCCCCAGACTTGGAACTGGTAATTTAAAGTACAAATACCATAATGTGCCTTACTGATTTTGTTTTTCTTGGAGTAAAAGAGGAATGAAAGTTTTCATTTTTCAGCTCCCTAGGTCTCTAAGAGCTGATTCACCTGCACCTGACATCTGCCTAAACCTCCTGCTGAGGACTGCTTGAAATGGTAGCAGGATCCAATAGCCTTTTCCTGGTGCTTATCCTGTGAAGGCATATGATCTGGGCAGAATGAGGTAAAGCATCTGGAGTGAGGAACTTGGGGGCCAAGGTAAAAGATACTGTTGATGATTTTATTTGCCTTATAAACATGCTCCATTTATTCTCTGCTGTTTGTACCAAAAGGTTAAAATAATATTTCTTGGGCTCTCAAGTGTCTCTTTCACTGATGTATTTTCTTCTAATGTTTCTAATGGCACCAGAATTATCAGGACAAGAAAGAAACATAAATACCTAATTCTTTAAAAGTAATAGTTCATGGGAATGTGGCTGGGCTCTGCTTCCATTTCTTAGGAAGACACCTGGATTTCAGTGCAGCAAGCTGCACTGTGCCCTTACAGGGACTGGTCCCCAGTATTGTCAGGCCTATGAAACCAAGGCAGGAGTATGATCTGGCTAATTGTTCAGAATAAAAAAAGCCTTTGTCTTTGGGGACAAAATTATGTTGCTATATCAGGAAGTTGGCTTCATAGGTGTCATCCAATGCCCACATCTCATGACACAGACCACCTCATCAGTGGTGTGCCTTCCACAGTGTTCTGGAGATGGGATTCTTGGTCTCCTGTTGTCAGGATTTTGAAACACTCCCAGTAGGAGGAAAGATTTGCATCCACCCTCAAAGAGCTGGAGAGACTTGTGATGGCTTTATGGACATCAGCACCTGCCCATGCATCACACATTCAGCAACTTTCATCTGCCCAGGATTTAGCAGACATGCCACATGATGCCCTTAATAACCCAGGCAACCCTAATGGATCAGAGTGTGCGGTACAGCACAGGAACTCTGGGGGCTCCTTTGCACCTTTGCAAGGAGAATTTTTCCATCACAGATTGTAATGTCAAACACAACATTGCCATGCTGCACAGGAGATGTGTATGTCACATCTTCCAGGATGTCACTAGCAAAAGGCTGAGCAGAGCGTGTTGACTTCACCTGAACTCCTCTCAGATCCTAACTCAGGTGAACTTTAGTAACAAGGTCCAAGAAAAGCCCCTTTATCAACAGTATCATGTTGGTCATAGTCACCTAGGATTTTCTGAACACAAGTGTGACAGAGAAGTGCAGTTCTTACTGCTGATTAAGGGTCTTGGTCATGGGAAAAGTTTGGTTTGTCAGCAGTGATTGTCAACACAGCATGCTGTGCACTGAGACCTAACCCAGCTGTAGGAAGCAACCCAGAGAGGTGCATGCCTGAAGCTGTTTTGTTACTAAATTGTTATTAACCTGGCTGGCACCTTGAAAAAGGTGTGTATCAGAGGCAGAACCCACTTCTTGTTTGTATGTAGCCAGGCTACATGTGAGCAGTTCAATACCTGCTTTCTCTAGCAGAGGGTTTTTTCTTGAACTAGTTGGGTATTTAGACACATTTTCTGAGAAGTTCACATTCTGTTATCAGACATTAGACTGAAAATGTTTGTGCACACACCTCCTGCCACAGCTGGGGCACTCATTTATTACTCATTAATTACTTTCCTCAGCTGTGGTGCTTTCTCTACCCTGCGACCCTACCCTCAGAACAGGACCACCCATAACAGCTTCTGTCCAAGCTATTTGACTTGGTACACTGCTGCTTGGATTTTCCTTTCCAATTTGGCTCTGAAAATGAAGGTGCCAGGGAAATATTTCACCCCCAGGAAACTTCAGTTTCCTCAGGAAATGCATTTGTTATCCATAACATCATACTGAATGGTAAATTTGAGGCCAACAATTCAAAAAAATTCTTGCAGCATTTTGGCATTGCCTGTAGTTCACATCTGGGACTGTCAGCTGTGGCAATATGCATTTCCCCCGTTTTCTTAAGAAGTGCTGGGGAGTTCTATTCTCTAGCAAAATGTTTGTTTACAGAGCATGATTGCAACATCTGTACATGAGCACACAAACACACACAGACACACAATATGTTTTTATTAATATATAAATTTTATATAGATTTTATCATGTGTTTTAAACATACATGTACATAGAGTAGTATCTGTGCATTTTATATAGTATGTAATAGATACTGATATATATAAATTTTAGATATTTTATGAGAATGTCTCTGTTTTTGTATTATATAGTACAAAAAATTTTATATGCATATAATTCCTCAGATAAGATCACAAGGATGAAGTGTTACAAGGTGGGAAGCAGAATTCAGGGTATATTTGCCTGGAAGGAATCACAGTAGCCAGACCCACAGCCAAAACCTGAGAATGCACATCCCAGAGCCTTGGGGTCAGGGAGACTGATTTGATACACTCTCCTGGAGTCCAAAACAGGAAAACAGGTGGCATTCTGGGCTGTCTCCCTGATGGGGACCAGCAGTTGTAGCTGGGACCAGCAGCTGCAGTCTATACCCCCAGCTTTTGAGCTTCCAAGTCCTGGTCTTCTGCAGGGAGGCCAAGGAGAAGCACAACCATTCCCTCACAATACTTCATGTTTGGAGATCAGCAAGTAAATGTATTGGGAAAAACAGAAGTTAAACCACAGAAGTTTTCCAGAGTCCATGCTTCCTCTATTTATTTCATGTCAAGATGCTGCAGCACCAGAATTTCCGCATCCCAAGAATGTGCAGTGTGGGGCAGGAAACCTATAAGGCTTGGCAGCAGCTTCCCCTTGTGCCCCTCTCCTGAGCTGTGGGCTCTGGGCTCCCCTTCTGTGACTGCTGTGAGCTGCTTTTGGTCCCTCATTGGCAGAGTGGCCTGGAAGGGCTCCCAAAGAGGGGGAATGCAGCAGGCTCAATGCAGCAGACTCCCTCAGTGAGCATGTGTCTCCAGCAGCCCGTGGCAGGGGATGCTGCCAGCCCCTGGGCCACCTGAGACCTGTCTCCCTGCTCCCCTGACATTCTAAGAGAGTCTTTTTCTTCTGGTGAAGGTATGAAGTTAAAAGCAAATCAACTGCCCAGGGAAGGAGGGCTCTTGGCTGCTGAACAAAGAAGGGCTGTCTGCTGTCAGACGCTGTCCAAGATTTCTCAAAGGGGCAACAAAAGTGCAGCTTCATTCCCACAGGATGTGAGCCTCAGCTCCTTGGTGGCTCCTGGCAGGAGGGGTGACTTTGGTCCTGCTCAGACCAGCCCTCACCACCCCCCTGGAGCAGTGTGGTTCTCATTAAAGGAGCTGTGGCTATTAGTTGTGGAAAGAAGTGCAAGGAGAGCTCAAGAAGAGGAGCTTCCTACATGGTGAGTCCCCAACACGAGCTGAACACGGGGCTTCTCCTGCTGCTGCCTCCCAGGGCATGGGGAACCTCTTGATTCTCATAGAGTGGTGGGTCAGAAAAGAAAGTGAAATCTGTGCTTTAAAGAAAAGCAGGCAGGCCAAGAGGGTGCCCCTGCAGACTAAAAGGCACCTGCTTGTGGTAAGAGTTGCACAAAGCCTGATTAAATATTCAGAAAGGTCTTAATTTAATGACCTGCAAACACACAGTTCTATAATTTATAATTCATTTCTTTGGAGTTTTTGCTTCATAACTTTTTGGCAAATGTCAATTAATTCTCAATTAATTTCTTGGTACTATCTCCTATGTATCTGCACTTTAAAGGGAAACTTTTTGTCAGGGCTACTTTTATCTTCCTTATATGGTACTTGATTAACTGGTCATATTGTGTGAATTTTATCACTAAAAAAAAAAAAAAGCCAAAAACCCAAACAAATAAAAGAACAACCCAGAAAAAAAGACATACCTGTATTTTTCAATTTTTTAAAAATATTACGGTAGTGAACTGACCAGGTATTTTCCAAATTCTAGTCAGATCAGCCCTTATGGCACCAATGAATCACACTGCTAAAATGAGGAACAGAAATAGCCTTCAGTATCTATACAATCATTAACAGCAGAGAATTATCAAATTGGCTTTGTTCTGGGTTTACCTTTCTCTTTTCTTCTTTCTCCTGTATCCTTTTCCCTTTAATGTAGCTCCTTTCATTTCCTTTACTGCACTTGCTGGATGAAAATGTTGAAAACATGCCACCTTCTGTTCTTTTCAGCTATTGCACAGCCCAAAGAAAATCTATAACCCCTGGAAACTTGTGCAAAACGTGTGCACATCTGTGCACAGATACAGGCAGGCACACACTCACGTATATGTATAACCTACATATGCACACTTCTCTGAAATCCCTCTGAACCATCTAAATCTCTTTGCTCACAGCCTTTTCTTTAGTTACAAGGTTTGCACTCCAGCTGCTAGAATAAATTTGCTCACTAAAGGGTTTTCAAGGAAACCAGAAATTAGGCCAATTCTGACCGCTGTTACTGAAAGGTAAAGGGACATGAGGAAAGTAAGACTTCATCCAGTCTCTTTAATGACTGCAATGAATGAAGATCTCTACCTGCTTTTTTAAATTCCTAATTTGATCTCCTTTACCTCCAAGTATACACCCATATGTATATATTTCCCTTCAGAACTGCTTTGGGAAAATCTCCCTCCTCTCATTTCACTGATGCAGGAATGCTGAAGAGCTTGGTCTAGAGCACCCTGGGTATCCTCACTTGCACACCACAACAAAAAAACAGTGGTGTGAGGGGATAGAAACACTCCTCCAGCCCCACAGTTCTGCTTTTGTTCTTCTTGGCTTTCAACACTAATTTTTGTATGGCTGATTATTCCTTTTCCCCAAAAAAAAACTCAAAAAACCCCAACAAAAAACACCACAAGGGAATTTCTTATGTCACAACTCTTCCACAAGTTTATCCCCTTCACTTAGTCTTCTGTTATTTCAAATGCAGCTCAGCATTATGGGTATGAGCAGATTATTCCTCTGTATAGATTTTTCTCCCCATGTTTCTTCTATTGCCATTTAAGGAGTCTCCATAACTAAAGATAAACCTGAACTTTGGCAAGGCCAGGCTGACTGTCCAGATTCCAAGGTATGAGAAATGCTTTCTCTTCTTTTCTCTAATCACTAAGGAGTTTGCTTCTTTCTAACCATCTAGGGCTGTGTTCTGAGGTCCTAGATTGTTTTCACTCTGGACTCTGCAGTGGAAAAGCAGTAGATAATTCTGTGTCAGGTGGCAGAAGTGAAGAGTAGCCCCTGTGGGTGAGGGCAGAGGGATGCACACAGCAACATAAATGGTGTTTGTGGGCCACCTTTGAAGGCAGATGGGGAGGGAGTCAGAGTACCTCTCCCAAGGCTGCAGAAAAGGGAGAAATGCCTTCTGCTTTATCTAAATTTGTATGGGGACTGTTTTCCTAAGTGCATAGCTGCATTCTTCTGTATCTACCTTATACCTATTATCTTGCTTTTATACAGTGCTGCACTGCTCCATGTAGTGGATCCTGCCAGTCTGACTCCTTAGAGAGGGCACTTTCAGATATCTCAGTTACAGATAGGGTTATTTATTCTTTAAGAGCATGGTAAATATAATTAACACAGTCTTCACTTCTACTGTAACTCCCACCTCAGAAGGGCTATCTGCAGACTGTAAAGAGGAATAAGCAGTAAAATAAATATCCTCAGAAAGTATTTTTTTCTGTTTTCTTAACCTCAGAGATACATGTTATGACAGAGAAGCCAAAGACCCTCTCTGCCTATTCCTTTTTGCCTGAAAGGTCTTAGCATTCCTAAACAGCTGGTCTTTTATCACAATACCTTAAGGCACTTTAATTCCTATTAGAAGTGAAGTTAGTCCTCTGCCTGCTGTGAAATAGGGGCATCTTAAAGATGGTTTAAAGTAATCTTTTACCCTCCCTTCTAGTTATAAGTGGAATTTAGCTGGAACAAAGAATAGAGGCCCCACATTTTCAAGGCATCTGTTTTCCCAGATAAGCTCTTGACTCTCAGGGAGTGGGAAGAGTGTGCTGCAGTAAATCAGAAAGTCCATAAGGTGTGCAGTGGGGTCAAACTTCTGAGTGCACTAATCACCCCAGAAAGGACTCAAATGAGATAAGCCTTGAACTTGGCAGCAAACTGTGGTGGTCAGCACAAACCTTTTCATCTGGCCTTGCACAGTCTAATGCCATGAGGCTGATGCACCTGCAGAGCCAGGTGTTCATGACTGGCCCTGAACTGTGCTGCCAACTGAGAGCACTGACCTTGGAAACACTTACCCTGAAAATTTGATTTGAGCAGCACTGCTTTTGCTGGTTCATTTCTTTGCAAAATGATAGATCAAGCAAGCTGGATAAAAACCTGGACTTGTATCTAGACAAGGTGGTTTTGGAGACAGATGAGTAAAGGTTGTGATGTCAAGAGGGGGGGCAACTCTCAGTATTCCAAAGTGAATCCCACCAGAGGTGTCTCAAAAGATAACACTTGATTCTGAACTGCCAGTGGGTTCCCTGGGACTTGTCTGGGGAGTATTATTCTATTTTCTCTTTTTTTTTACATACAAATGTTTAAGCACTACTTGGAATGAACAAGGATGGAAACCCTCCTTTCAGTACCTCAAATTGCTTTTTAAAACCCACTTAGCTGAGTTGACTGTCACATACATGGCTCAGATCCACAGCCCGTGTAGGAGCACCCTGCGCTGTGGAGAGCCACCTGAGGATGTGGTAATCGGGAGCTGACTCTCCGTTACTCCAAGTACAGTCTGGGAGGTGGACACCTGGTGTCTGAGAAGGCAGGGCTGGCAATTGCCCAGTCCTTCACGAAAGCTGCTGCGCGGTGCAGAGCACAGCTGCCACTGGATGGCACCAGGACTCCGCGCGTGTGTGCAGGCTCCCCTCCAGCCTCCCGGAGCCGTGCCATCCATCGCTGGGATAAGGGATGCTTTGCCAACAGGCTCAGCAAGGCTCTGGGAGCGAGGTGATGGGGGAAATTACAGATGGGAAAGCTGTGCTTGATGCTGTCACGCCTAATATTTTCAAAGGGGCAAATGATCTTTTATGGTGTGTAACCAAGATAGGAATGTTCTGCAGAGTACTTTATGCTCCTATCCAAACAAGTTGCTATTTCCAGCTACTCACATAGAGAATAATCACAGGTGTGGAATACACTTCTCTAACCATAGGCTAGGGGGAAAAACACTACCTTTTTTCCAGCTGTGGTGTTACAAATCTTCATTGTTGCTGCTTCAGGCTGCAGTAACAGCAGTATATAAATGCTGCGGGTTGTGCAGATTGTGGCTGCAAGATTCCATGTCCTAAAGTGTATTGACATCCCAAATGTGAGCCAGGTCAGAGGCATTAATGCTGCCACTGTGAGTCAACACTTTTTGATCCCTCAGAGGAGAATGCATGCAGCAAACTTATGGCAGATATTTATAGAATAATGTACAAGTTAATACCATTCTCCAGAGCCACTGGAGCTGGGCTTGCTGCCTAAATGTGCATCTGCAATGTACTTACTGAAGCCAAGAAGCTTCAGTAAGTGTCTTCCATCCTTGTGTCTTCCAAGAAGTCGTCAAAGAAAAGGGAGCTGTTTGGAAATTTAGGGATCCATACATTGTGTGTAATTCTTAATGATCTCTGATGACTGCATCTTTATTATTATCTATCTTTGCTCAGGCAGAAGTGTAAAAGCCCGTGAAACAGGAGCCAGCCCCAGATATAAAGAAACTGCTGCTGGTAAGGCCATGCTGATTTTTGCCTTTTTCTTTTGTGTATTCTCTGTAATTTTTCACACATATATTTGTAGCTTTTTATATTAGTGGCTAGTTTTCCCAGTAATTTTCCATGGCCTTTCTCTAGGCAGAAGGACAAAACACATTCCAAAGGCACCCATCCTATCTTGGTTCTCCCAAGAACCAAGGCCAAAAACCAGCTCTTCAAGACACATTTTCATCAACAAAGCACAGCTAGTACCAAAGGCGGGGGGGGGGGGGGGGGGCTGCAGAAAAGAAGGGGGAATTGAAAAAGGCATCACTGGTGGCAGCAAGGATGAGAAAAGCCTGCAAGGCAGAACACTGCAGCTCAAGGATGAGCTGCTTGGTAAGGGCCAGCCTTGGCAGCCCCAAGCAGCTGGGTGTAACCTTGAGGAGAAACCTGCTTCCCCATTTAGCTGACAGAGGCCAGTGGGCTCCAGGTGCAGGGCTAGATGCTGTCCAAGCCCAGGAACAGCATAAACACCCAGGGAATTAGATCACAGATCTGGGCTTCTACCTGAGTCTTAGAGTTCCACAAGCACTGTCTCTTTCAAAGCTGCCCTTTTTTCTACACTGATCCAGAGACAGACCCCATAGACACACCCAGTGCAGGGAGAAGAAGGAAAGCTAAGAGAGATGCCCAGATGTGGCTGGCACCAGCTGCCAAACCTCTCTGTCCCCCACCCTGAAGAGAGGAGAGCAGAGGTAAAGCCCCAGCCTTGCTTTCAGGGCTGCAGGCTGCCCTGCTGTCAGAGGCAGCAGCAGGATCCTGCTGGGACCACAAGCTGAACCAGAGAGGTGCAGATGTGTTTTTAGACTACATCCTGGTGTGACTGAAAATTCATCTTCCTCATTCAGAGGTCAGGTAAAAATCAAGGGTGAACAGTCTGGAAAAGTATCCCAGGTCATAAAAATATATATGTGTGTTTTAACCCCATAAAACCAACTAAGCACCAGACAACTGCTCACTCATTGCCCTTGCATCAGGATGGGGAGAGAATTGTAAGAGTAAAAAAACCAGTGGGAACACAAAGGCCATCATTCCAAATGTCCCTGGCTTCCTCCCTTCTTTCCCCAGCTGTCATGGTATGGTCTGGAATGTCCCTCTGGTTGGTTGGTGTCAGCTGTCCTGGCTGTGTCCCCTTGGAGCTCCTGGTGCACCCACAGCCTGCTGTGGGTGAGAACCAGAAAAGGCCTTGGCTCTGTGTCAGCAGTGCTCAGCAGTAACAAAAACATCCATGTTATCATCACTGCTTTCAGGCCAAGGCCAAAACACAACCCCACACCAGCTACTCTGAAAAAATTAACTCTAACCCAGCCAAAACCAGCACAAAGTAGCAAGACATGTAGTCACATATTAGCAAGAGCAGATCCTTGTGTCTTCCAAGATATGTTGACTAAATGCATTAAAATGTCCTTTTTGTTCGCATTTTTTATAGCTTCACCTTTTTTTCCTGTGGGTACAATGTAAAGTCAACTGTATAATCTGGGCAGGGTGTCTGATCCAAGTAGCACCAGCAGGGCTTTGGGGACATCCAGTCAGTCCCCTTTTGAAGGCATCCATATTCCCCTCTGCATCTAAGCCACTGAGAGGGCAGCAGAGCTGAATTCTTTTGCATTATTTTGCTGGAGGTGGTTTTGTGTAAAACTGGGTTTATGAGGGAGCATTCCTCCTATGATTGCTGTGTCCAGGCTGGGTACGGTGTCTGTGTCTGCCAGGAAAAAGAGGCACACTGTTCATCCAAAGAGCTGCCTAAAAAGCTGAGTGTCACAAAGAGCTCCATGGCTAAATTTCAGAGAAAGAAGGGATCAGCATACATTACCTGAACAACTGTCCCACTGAGCTGCTACAAAAGTCATCCAGACTTTTCCTCTCTCCATCAGGATAGCAGATGACAGGCCTGCCACATGGGGAGGTGCTGCAGCTCCTGACACTGAAACTGCTTTCACTGAGCAGCTTCTCTTTTACAATGAAAACAAAATTCTCCTGACCCTAACATCCTGTCCCCTTTCCTCCTTTCTCTTTGTGTTTCATCTAATAAACTGAGGGATCAAAAAAGTAGGGCAGCTTCCCATCTGCCAGTGGAGCTGACCTAAACTTGCCTGAGTGTGATGGAGGTGGGAGCTGAGTCTCCTCCCAGCCTGGGGGAGGAGATGCTTTCTCCTCTCTGGTGTCCCGTGTTCCTCTGAGTTGCTGGGTGAAGTGGATGTTTTAGATTTAATTTTTAGATCAGAGCAGGGCAGGCTGCCAGTGGCAGGTAGGCATAAGGATAGCTGTGGTTGTATATGGTATGGGATTTTTTTCTCTTTTGCTGTGCCTGTAAAACGTTTTCTGGCAAAATTGTGCAATTGTCTGAAACCTTAGACTGTCTCCATGCAGCAAGTCAGGAAATCCTAGGAATGAGGCTCAGTTATATGTTACTTCTCTAAAATTTTCCTGCAAGAGACTGGCTTTACTTGATTTCACAATATGCCTCCAAATCCACAGAACTGGATTTGCAACCTTTGTTTTCACTCTTCTCAGCTACTTAAAATTTTAGCTTTTTCCACTGATGTGCTCAAGATACCTTTTGCTTCTTTAGACTTATTCTTACCTTTTACTCCCTTGAAAAGGAGAAGAAAAGAATTCCCTAGAGAAACAATTGTGCTCATTACAGTCCAGAGGAATGGAGAAGTTGGGAAAGATCAAATTATTTGAAATGCATTAATTTTTATATGTAATTTACAGTTGGTAACAAGGAAGAATTTGGGTTGCTTTGGGGTTTATCATAAAATTGAAAGAAAAAAAACAGTAAACCACAAAGGATGGATTTGAGAACAAGCCTCTAGGCAGAGTATCAGGATGTTTGAGTACAAGGGCAGTACTCCAAATATTCTGTATTATTTAGGACAAATTATTTTATTCCTCATTTCCAGCAGCTCTGTGCTTTCACCTGGGGTGAGTCACTTGCATGCTCAGGTATCTCCTCTCCTCCTGGCCAGGTCAATGGCTTCTTAAAGGTGCCAAAAGCACTGAGATCCTTGAAAACATGGTTTACCAAGAAAACAGGATGCATTTTTACAATATGGTGAAATGTTATTACAGTGGTGTTACACAATTATTGCTTGAACTAAAATAATCTCTCATAGATCACTTTTGCAAGATAAGAATTTTACAGAAGCAGTGCTGGTTTTGTGTGTATTTTCAAAAATCCTTATTTCTATTTTTTCAACACAACATTCAGAAAATCACAGAATTTAGAGAATGAGAGAGAAGGGAGGAAGAAACCATGAGAAAAAACTAAGGCTTAATCCCCAGGAAATGCAGACTCATCAGTAAAAGCAGAAAATGCCAGGGAAATCTGGTTTTCCTCCTCTGAATATATGATTTTTTTCAGTAGATACACATAGAAGCACTAAATGCAGAACTTTTAAAGAATTTTTAGTGGCAAAAGCAGCTACAGCCTTTTCATTTCATTACTTCAATTATGGTAGGAAAAAAAAGTATGGCTTTAATTTACAATTCCAATTTGTATTGACACTAAAGAGAAGCCATCCTGCTGTTAAGAGTAACTTTTCCAATTAGACCCACACTTCATAGTCTGCTGTTGAAAAAGGGATTTCAAAATCTAATTTTCTGAAATGTCAGAAGTGAAATATTGCCTTTTGTGTTTGTCACAAGTCCCTGTAACTTGGCAGAGAGGATGTCACTGCAGGGCTCATTCGTGAAATGGGTTTTGCGAAGCTGCCCTTTGTACCCCTCTGCCCAGCAGAGGTGAAAGAGCACAGGACAAAAGTGAAAGGAGAGTTTGGCCTCGTTAGTATTTAGGCTGATTAAGGGGAAAAAGGCTTTGGGAAGCTCTTCATGCCAAGGAACAAAAACTGCTGCTGCTGCTCAAAACACTCTGAAATCCCACCAAGTTCAAATGAAGGTACTGAAAGGAGAGACAGCACATACTGAAAATAAAGCAATTCTGTCTCCCCAGGTTTGGGGCTCACACACACATCAATCCCAGGCTGTGCTTTCCACAGCCCACATGGGCCAGCTGAAGGATCAATAGGTGAAATGTGGCTGATGAGTAAACAGGAAAGGACTTTGCCTTTAGAAAAAGAAAAGACATTTAAGTTATTTTAGAGGGAATTTTCTGTGTTCTCTCTCTCATGGGTGTGCTGGAGACCTTCAACCAAGATTGTTTTATTTTATTTAGTTTCATTTTGTTATATTTTAGTGTGGCTTTGGACTGGAATGTTTTGCATTATACTACAAATCACTGTGTGAAGAATCTGTGATACTAGAAAAGCAATGATTATTTTATACAAACCCAGAGACAGACCAACTAAGCATAAGGAATTTTAATTCCCATTATACAGGTGGTTATGCATAAGCTTGCTCTTTTGCGTTTGCAAGATACAGTGAAAAAATTATATTTAATTGAAGTCACTGGTTTATATTTTGGTGACAAAATAGCTTTATTAAGGGTCAGAACACCTCCTTAAATTCAAGTATAAAATAGTTATGCTGCATATTGCTATGGACAGTTGTTGTGTATTCTCATATATTTATTCATACTTCACTTAAGGAAGCAAAAGTGTACAAATCCAATTAAAGACAAGTGAAACCAAAATAATATCTTTTCTGAGGTTCCCTTTAGAAAGTGGTCTGTGAAAATGTCTAGCTGTGAGTTCATACATGGCTGTTTGCATTGCTGTGCAAACAGACCTCGGTCCCTGACAAACAAGCCAGCCTGGACAATGGAAATCCCATCTCCTCCCCTCTGACAAAGATGGGCACAGAGCAGGATTTTGGTGTGACCTCACACTCCAGAGGTGCCTTTCCTGTGACTTCTGGAGTAGGAAATCCCTGCTGGTTGTGTTGCTGTCTTCTGGAAATTGTTGGCTTTTCAGCTGGGAGAACTCCCTTATGTCTTTCTCAAGGAATGGGCACTGACCTTGCAGATGTTATTTCTTTTCTTATTCTGTATTTGTCTGGAGAAAAACAAAGGACCCACTCACATTTGTCTCTTGTCCTGTTTTAGGGACTAGGATTGCTCAGTGATTGCATCAGCTCCAACCCTGGATGGCAGCAGTGCAAGATGGAGCAGCAGAACAGGCTCTGAAAAGGGCAGGAGCCTTAGGATGCTCCACAACCACTGCTGCTCTTTATTAACTCTCTCCATTATCTCTGCAAGAGTGATAATCCTTATTTTACCAGCTTCAGGTTTAACAAGACTCTTCTTCTCCCTAGAGAGAGCACAAGCCCAGTTCCCAAAAGGACTTTTTTTCTCCACGTGTTTTTGCCTTGAACATAGACCAGCTTTATGGTGGAAATCTCTACTCTTCCTCATCATCTCTATTGGGTTTGGGAGGCCAGAAGGAAAATTATTCTGGCATGGAAATAAATCAGTTTTGTGAGTACATTAGCAGGTGAATTAGCAGGTGGGGAAGGAGGGCAGAGAGAAAATAACTTTGTTCTTAATGGTTCCCGAGTCTGAAATCTTATAAACATCTCCCAAAGAGCATGGATTTGACCCTGAGGATCCACAGGTATCTTTCCTCAAGTTTTTCCTCTCTCCTGACAGCTGATGTGAGAGAAAAAGCCAGAAGAGGTGAAGGAAACTGACTGTCTCTTGGGGAACAAAAAAAGCCAAAAAACTATGTCTAGAGTAGGCAAAATGTAGCTTTTCCTGACATGAGTTTGAAGCTTATTACTGCTGCCCATCCTTTCTGCGACCACCAGTCGACAGAGAGTACCTTCTGTCTCATTTTGTGTCAGAGGGAGTTACCAACCTGTAGCACACTAAGTGTAAAACAGTGAACTGATTCATAGTCAGCTTCTTCTCTTTCCCGATCTCCTTGTCTTGAAGTAAGGCAGGAGATGTCACTTAGGCACGTGGTGAGGGAAAGTCCCATGACAAAGGGCAATGAGTCTTTGGTGTGAGCGTGAATTCACCTTGCAAATAAGGGAGTGCTGATTTAAGGCGTCCATTGCTAATGATTAAAGACACAGACTTAGCTGTGGTGTGTTAAAGGGCAGTTCATCACCAGAGCCTGGGAGTAGCCATGTGATTTCTGGGATTTGACCTGCCTGAAAATCAGATGGGCATGTTTCCATTTTCATGGGTCAACAAAATTGTGTTTGGGAGAAAACGATCCAGTAAAAGTTTGCAAAAATGAGACCTGATGATGGTTTCAGTTCTTTCATTTACCTTTGATCAAAACTGGTTCTTGTACAAACAGTTATTCTTCAGATGGGCTTTTTTCCCCTGCTTATCAGTATCCTACTTTTTAAGATGTTCAGTCTGGAATGCCTTCAGCTGATGATTCATCTTACATGTTTATGGTAAGATGAGACTACTTGCCCTCTGGAAAAGCCCAGTGTCTTGGGTATAAAAGAAAATTGGGCTGAGTGGCTCAGACAGAGGTGTCAATTTCATTTCCAATGAAGTAAAGGCAGATGAATTCCTCCAAGCACCACAGAATGAGACTGAGTTGTACAGGTAGATTTCCAGCACAGCACGTTTGGTGCTGTCTAAACAGAAGGAACTTTCTCTCACCTTTGCTGGACCACAGAGATGCCTGGGGTTAAATAAAGGCTTAGAGAAGGAACATGTCACCTGCATTTGTCCCCATTTAGAAATACTCTACAGCCTCTCTTCAAGCCACAGTGTCTTGTTGGATTTTGGGATGCCTTTGTAGTATTTGTGAAAACTTCTCTCTGCACTTGACTTTTAGTTGCTGTCATGTAAAAACATTGAAGCTGGGAAGAGAATGCATGAACAAAAAAGTATAAAATTGTGACTTAGTCCAGAATGTTTCTCCCTAGGGTATTACTGTGTGCACCACCAGCATGTCCATCACTATTGCCTGCATAGTTTTGCAAGTTATTAATAAATAACCAGGATAGGCAACATCATTTGCTGCAATGTGCTGTCAGCCCATTTCCTACAGCCAGCACCTGGATTGATGGTGGCTCTTTGGTGCTTCTGTTTTGCAGATGTTGCAGAGTTTTCCAATGGAAAGGCTGGTATCGTTGGTGAGCTTTTGTTTGCTGCTGTCCATTACACAACAAGCACCATCGTAAGTATATTTTATTACAAATCCTTCAATCCTAACAAATCCCTTGAAAGTGAAGGTAGGAAATAGTCTCTCTCTCCCAATAGAGAATCAAAAAAAGCCAGGTTCTTGGACCACTGAAAATTTGTGTAACCTTAAAAAGGTAAGAAGTATAAGGCTTAAAGCTACCCTTTGAAGGAAGAAATATTCTCTCAGGAACCAACAATTAAAAAGAGAGTGAACAGCTTGTTCACTCTCTTGTTGCTGTTCGCTCATTTATCGTTCATGACATTTATGGGATTGAAAAATCTTGGGTGAAAAAAACCCTCTGTAATTGATTTATAAATTGCAGAAAGCAAAGATTTAACTTCTGGGAGACCTTCAGTATTCTATATTTATCCTCTATTTCAGTGGAGATTTACATATAACCCAGGCCTTGTGCCACCTTTTGCTACAGCCAAGAGACTCTGAGTGAATGAAATTAAATACCAGCTTTATTCCCTGATTTCTATACCTCGCCTTTCATTTTATGCATTTAAGAAAGAAGAGGGTTTTTTTTTGAAAAATAAAAAAGGTAGTTCAGCCAACCTATTCTGATAATAGAAAATCATTCACCTTTCATTTCAGAAACATTCTGCAGAATGATCATTTTCCAAAAGCACCTGTCTTGAGCTCAGAACTGTTCTTTGTCTATGTGACATCATGGACTTGGCTCTTCACACAGTTCTCTGATTTTTGTAAAACTGTTTTGTGTAAAATAGACTTGAAAAAAATGAGAGCAAGGATAATGATCTACATTTTAAAGGTCATGAAATCAATTACTTAGAAGCACCAGAGTAGGTCAAGAATGAAGGAAAATAATAAAGAGGAAAAAAAAAATCCCAACCAATTTAGCCTCCAAATCAGCCCTTCCCAGGGATGTGGTCTTATCTTCTGTGATCTCTCATTTCCAACATTTCACAGTGATATTGCAAGGAAGATCAGCTACTTGTAACCCCATACATATGGTTATATAGGGAATCTATCCCTCCTGATACATTAAAGCATAAGCTGGCATAATGTGGGTGCTAGTACATGAAGATACATAACTTTGTAGCATTAATTGTGTATTTATTAATATGTATTCATTGTCTTTCAATGCATGCCCTCGTTCTGTTTCAGAAATTTGAGTTTATAGAGCTTTCTCTGAGTCGCACCAGGTTATAAATTGCATTGGTAATCCCTGGGATATATTGCAGGCTTTTTCTCCTCCTTGTATAGTGATTGATGTTTTACAGGGCTTAAATGGGAAAGTTCAGAATTTGGACATCAGTCAGAGAAAATTATTTACTTTTAATCTCTACTCTGACTAACAAGGACAATGGATTAGGTGATCTCCACAAGTCCCTCGCTCAGCTATTTTGTGAGAGCTTGTTTTATCTTTAAAATTCATATTGTTTGGACAGTCATTGAACATACATACTGGACAATCTGTTTATCTGTTGTTTTAGATTTCTTATTACTGCCCCAAATGTGGTACGTTTGGGCACACATGAGACGATAACAGTTCAAGTCCACGGGGCACAGAGCCCTGTGCAAGTTACTGCGTTCTTCAAGGAGGAGACGAAAAATCAGCTCGTATCAGAGAAGATCTACTTTAACCTTAACCAAAATAATGGCTACCAAGAGATGAAAAAAATAATGGTGAGTCTGACATCACAGTGATTTTTTTTTTTATTTGGTGATAAAAAGCACATAATCTCTACTTGGAATAGGCTGGAACAGAGACAACACTGATCTCAAGAGGCACTGACAAAACCAATTCCAGTGACAGCAGCACCCTATTCACCCATCCAGCTAATAAAACAATGCCCAATGTAATTTCACTGGTGATTGTGAATATTCTTTTGTGCCCATATAACAAGCTTAATATTTTGTCACATGGTGATAAATGAAATTTAATTTAAACAAATGTAATTGTTTTATCACTGTTGGGTTTTCTTCCTCACTTAAACTATGCATTCAGGCCTTTGGGTTACTACTAGCCATTTTACAATACAGGAGAAACCTTTAAAAATATGTAGTCTCTCAGACCAAAGCCTGTGTTCTTTCTACAGGTTTTTAAGTTGATTATTTCTTTACATCCTATGTTGCATCATTTACTCCTGGCACAGTTCTTTGACGTCTGGCAGGATTTATTTCAGTAGCACTAGTTTGGGCTATTTGGTTGGGAAAAAAAGCACACAGCAATATTCAGTTTGGCTCTGGTTGGTTACTCCCAAAGCTAACAGCAGAGCTTTCAAATCAGGTTCCTGTCAAGGGTGATGTTTAGAAGCAAGATATTAAACTGCATGAAGTAAAGCAACAATCTCATAACCAAGATTTTAGCATAAATAGCGATTGCAGGATATGTGGTAAATGGAAATCAACAGGCATGTAGACTGAATTCTGGAATTACTGAGACTGGGCAGAAGAAAGTGTATTTCTGTGGTGGAAAATGGATGATTAGAGAGTATTTTTACTTGAAAAGAAATATTCATCTAGTAAGAAAGATATAACACCCAGCAAGAAAGATATAATTGTGAATCTTATGTCGAATGGTGCTAACAAGATTATTTAAGCACTTCAGCGGTTGTGGGACCTCAGCTATGTGGTCCCAAAGTTACCAGCCTCATCTCTGACTCTGTGGGGTTTTCCCTTTTATTCTCTTCAGATCAAGCCAGGGAGTCTGCAGCAGAGCCTGTTCAAGAAGAGTCATCTGCCATATGTTCTACTGGTCACTGAAAGCAAGGAGCTCCCCATGACTGCCAAGAGCACTCGCATCCTCCTGTCCTCCAAGAAAGGCTACATTTTTATCCAGACAGATAAGCCCATATACACACCGAGTTCCCAAGGTAGAAATACAAATGCTTCTCTTCAGGTGTTGAATATGGATGTTACAAGGGCAGGATTAGAAAAGTAATAACAAGCCGGTTGTTCCAGCAGCCAGGGCTTCTGCAGGGACTGCTCTGCACATTGCAGCAGCCCTGTGGAAATGCCTCCAGAGACAGTCACTTTTAAGGGAGACAGACAAATTCTGCTCCCTTTTGTTCAAAATGTTAATGATGACTTTCCTTTGGAAAAAATTCATGAGAAACTGCCAAAAACTGAACTCCTACTGCTTCTGCTTGTAACACCAGCGATAAGTTACCTTTGCTCTTTGTGACCCCCACTGCTTTGTTACTTAGCAATTAAATTAACAAAAGAGGGAAGTAAAAAAAGGGTGTGAGTTTGGTTTCAGGCCTCAACTGCAGAAGGAATACAAAAGCGAGTGAAGTTCCCTAAGTAATTTTCAGAATTTTCTTCAAAAATTTATCCAGTCATGTAACATGCAAAGGCTACGGAAGAATGCAATTATTTTCTTTAAATTTCTCACATTTCACTAAAAGAAAGTGTTTTATCTTAAATTTGGTAACTAAGTTTACAGATTGCAATGATATGTATATAGAAAGGCCAGAAAGAAATTTGTGAACATATTTATTTTTCTGTTAACCAGTCAGATACAGGATCTTCATTCTGGACAATGCTATGAGGCCGACAGATGACACGGTTACAGTTGCTCTGCTAGTAAGTATGGAAAAACACTGTTGATGAGTGCTTCTTCAGCACAGGAGCTATGGAAAAAACTTACAAAACATCCAAGAGCATAACAATAACTGGGACTCCTCTCCAGAAATCTGTATTTGCACATAGTGAGATATCTGTAGTTATTTTTTGCCGATATCAGAAACGTGAAGATATGTGACATGTGGATAATACAGTAGGAAAGTAAGCAAAATATTTTCTCTTCCACAGCACTAGAATATGACCTTGAGTTTTTGGATGTAAATATTTGACACCTGGTGCATAATTTCATGTTTGCTTCTTCTGTCTCAACAGAATTCCAAGGGAATGGTGGTTAAAAAGTCAGACCGGAAAATAAACGCGGTGTTTGGCGAACACTTTGCTATACCTGACATTGCTGAGTATGTTGCTGTTGTGCCTTCTGCATCAAAACCTGTAGATTAAGATTTTTAACTGCTGAATTTCTTGAATTACCTTTCAAAATTGTCTTTCTTTCACCATGGGACACATGTGGAGCTTATGATCAGTATCTTTTCACCTTTAAGCACCTCATCCTGGAGAGATGAGTCCAGAATTTACTGTAAATATGCTGCAATTAGCAACATGTATCCTGGTAAAGAACAATTAAACTGCTCAAATATCTGCTGAAACATATGGCTGCATTCAAGGGAGCACTTCTAAAAGGGCTAGTCTGCAAAGTGTCACTTATTATATCTGATTTCAAACAATCAAGCTTTTACTTAATATTCAAGGTCTTCTGGCATGCTAAGTTTATTTTGATATCTCAGTGAAGATAAGCTATAGGAAATATTTGATGAGTTCTCTGTTTCTGCAGAATTTCAAAGGTAGTGGTTTGCAAATATGTTATCTTGCACTTCCTCATACTTGTTTTGAGTGTTTCCTAAGACACTTGGAAATATAGGTTGTTGGCTCCTCCCAGTAAAAAGAAAACCATTAATTAATTAGTTGGGATGAGATCAAAGCAAGGAAAATATTGTAATTCAGTGATAATTTATGTGTTTGCATCAGAAAATATCTGAGGAATTGTAATTAACTATTTTCTGCTGAATCTGGACTTTAGGCCTGGAACTTGGAAAATCAAAGCCTGGTTTCATCAACATGAAATGTCTAATGTTTCCACTGAATTTGAAGTTAAAAGATATGGTGAGATATTATAAAATTTGCATTACAAATATAAGGAGTTATCACAAGGCGTTAAAAATACACTGCAGTGGTTAAATCTGGCTGTAGTTAGGCACTAAGGACAACTTTGGTGGTGTTCCAGTGCATCCTTGCTATTTCTGATGTGCAGAAGAAAAGCTCTGGGTTTGTGTGGCTTCCACTTATATTTGTAGAAAGAAACACCTCTGTTTTTATACAGATTTAGTAACTTTTTAAACACTTTTTAAACATTTTGTCACAAAATAGTGGGTGGGCTCTCCTACCACAGGAAAAAAAATTAGATGAGCTCCATTTTGAAGTCATTTCAATTCTGGCTAAAGTTTGCAGTGAAGACTGAGATGGAAAAGAGAGAAAAAAACCCCTGCCCATTTTGTCTCAGTGAAATTCAATCTGGAAGTTTATTAGAGTTATTCCTATCCTCGAAGAATCTTTTTTATGGAAAATAAGGGTCCTTTGGATAAAGTAAAAATGTAAAAACATAGCAATTTGGGATAAGAAGTGGTTTGATTTATTTACACTGAAATTATACCTCCTTGTAAAATTAATGTGGGTTTGTTGTTTCATTATTTTGATTTTTATTCCTTTAAAGACAAAAGAAAACCTTGAGATTGTCTGAAAATCTCTGTTTAACAAAACTGATTTTGCCTTAGCTAGTGGAGGTAGCAGAATAGTGGAGATTACTGCCCCCTCCCCAAACGGCTGCAAGCAGGAGCAAATCACTGTGATATACCTGCAGAAACAAATAGGTTGGCTTTGTAGGAGCAAATTCAGAGTGACACAGCTGATGCTGAGGAGCTCATATCCACTCTCTACCCAATTCAGGGTGGGTTTAGCTCAGCCTGCTCCTAGTCTAGGGCACTTCCTGCCCATGAGCAGGCAGAGTTTATCTTGTTTTCATTGTAAATAAATAGATTTTGTGTGCTTGAAGACTGCTCCACTATGTGAAGCAGAGCAGAATAACTGAAAATGACCAGTAGATTTGCTTCAGAAGAGCATTACTAATTCAAAATAAAACATCCCTCGGTGCAGCTGCATTGTCTCAGTGTGTGTTGCCACGACAGGAGTTTAAGGTATGTTTGAAACTCACATGTCATGACCTTTTGTCTTTTTTTTTTCATGCAGAACTTCCAAGTTTTGAAGTCAAACTCATCCCACTTCATCCATACTACCACATCTGGAATGAAAGCTTTGTGTTTGATATCGAGGCAAAGTAGGTGTGCTCAGAACCAGGCCCGTTAAGGGCCAGATAAGCAGATATTAGTTTTGTGACTTTTACCTTTTTCTTGTCATTAAGAGTTACTAGCTTCTGGCTTGACTTAGATCTGACTTATCCTATATAATCTCTGTTTCCACCACTGACTTGAGACATCGGTGCCAAGTGCTGCCTGGATCCAGGTCATGCTGATCAAGTTGGAACAAGATTTTCTGAATATTTCTGTTTGCTATCAAAGGTGGCTATTTAGGATTCTCCTCTGTGTTCCTATGCAAGGGTCCAGGCAAATAAATCACCTGGTTTTCTATTTAATTTTAGTTTAAATATTTAGAAATGTTCTAAAGCCTTCACTGTGCTATGTAACATAATTCACGTAGAGCTGGATTCAAGTTTGGGTATGGAATTTTCTCAAAGCACAGTGAAGTCCGTAAGTAATAAGCTAGTGCTTGTTTGAGAGTAATGATTTATGCAGAAAGGCTTCCAGGAAGATAAATACAAATAATCAGAGGAGTTTCCATGAGCATCACTACAGCATCACATGTCCATTGCTTAACAGCAGTGCTCTGGCCTGGGTGTTCCATGGCTACAGAGCTCTCAGACTGACCAGACCATGGGGCAGGCCTCAAAGGCAAATGAATTACACCTGGTCCCATACCAAATTAGAATGGCATCAAATACCGAGCAACTTAGGAAGGCAGACAATGAAAATTTAATCAATCAAAATATTTTTTGGCCTGTTGAATTTTCAGGTTTCATAAGAGGGGAATGCTAAGAAACTGCCTCTTAGAAGAATGACTAAATTAGAACTTGATACTTTTTGGGTTTTCTTCTTTTTCTAAAGATGAATAAATGTTATGAAATGAGAACAGGCAAGTGAAAGCAGTTGACCTTCTTTTATAGTTTATAGTTTTTCAGTTTCAGAGGAGTGAGGACTGTTAGACTACTGCCTGCTGTCCTTGACTGTGCTGGTCCTTCCATTCCCCAGCACACCTTGAGAGAGCAGACAGAGCCTGTATCCACCTCCTTGTGCTTGCCTGAACAAACTCAACTCTTCTTATCTCCTCTTGATCACCTTAAATTTTTATTTGGTTCTATTGAATAATTACTCGCTTTAATCATGATCACTTCATATTGTGATATGAAGTGATTTCAAATCATGGGCTTCAGTATTTTAATCCTTTCTAAATTTTTCCCTGTGCTATTGCAGCACTCTATTTTGAGTTTATGAACTTCATATATATTTGACTCCACATTAACATCATAATTATTAAAGAAGAAAAATTGACCTTCAATACTGGATACCATTCCTTTCCTTATTGGAAAAGGTGCTAGTGGTGCCACACAGGCCTGCATGACTTTCATCAAAATCAGCATATGGAATTCCTGATAATTGAACTTATTTCTCTAAACTGGCCATGCATGTAATGAAGTTACTTGATTTAATTGACTATTGTTTCCCATTTATTAGCTCTGGCATTTAATGCAGTTTTCATAAGAGCTTCTCTCCATTGGCTTTATTGGTATAGATCAGTGCTGCTGATCAGGTCAGCTTGAAAGAGGCTTGTTTAAACAAAAATAAGCCGTTACAGGACTGAAGTGAAGCAGGATTTCTACAAGCAAAAGGCAACACCATGGCCATGACAAGTCTCATGTAGCACATTGCACACTGTGCTGCTGAAAGAAGCCATCTGCCAGGCCTTTCTTGAGTACAGAGCCAGGTGCAACAACATCCCCTATCCTCTCTCCCCATGACCTTTATTAAATGCTCAGGGGTGTTCTGGCTAGATGCTGATCTGGCAAATATTTCACTCACAAGAGGACTTTTCTGCCATACTGCCTAAATCTGTAGGAGTGCCATGGGGCAGAGGATGTCCATTCTACCCAATGCAGGTGTTAGAATATCAGTAGGGAGGGTCTTTCTGCTGTGCGTCTTCAGAGGTACCAAATATTTCCTATCAGTCCCTGAAATGATTCTCTGATCCTTTATTTTCTATGCTCTGCTCATGAGGTGTCTCATACAAAGGAAATAGCTGTTCATCCAAGCTAAATGGGATGAGGGTTGTAACACCTCTCTGTGCAACTTAAATTCTCATTAATTTGTTAAAAAAAAAAAAAGAAAAATTGACTCTAGTGAAATTTTATCAGATGATGTCTCCTCATGTGATTCTGCTGGTGTGGCTTATGCTATAAATATCTTTGCATTTGAAATCACCAGTTGGCACAAAGATCAGTACAAGTTTTCATGTTTGAGTTATGAGAGAGTGGGACTAAATTTTGTTTTAAAGCTATTAGTTAAAAAAGGGATGCCTACAAATATTCCAATATTTTTTCAGCACAAAATTATTAGTCTGCCTTATGCTTGCTTTTTATTAAAATAATGATCCCTCTCCTCACTTTTCTTCCTTCCAAAGACATTCTTATGGGAAAGAGATTCAAGGTGCCGCATATGTGCGATTTGGCATAATTGATGAAAACGAGAACAAAATATTTATTCCAGGCCTGGAGCAACAGCTATCAGTAAGTATTCAGCGGAACTATTCTGATTTATCCTACCTAAGCTGAATATTGTCAGAAATTCTGGAAACTTACAAGTCCGTAATACTGTAGCTGTGATATAAACAACACTTTATTTCTAATGGCCACAAACCAGTAATGCTGTCTCTCTTTCCTTTTTTGTTTCTTTTTTTCCCCTCCCACTTTTGTTTTAGATCCAAAATGGAAAAGGAAGAGTTACTTTAAGTACACCACTTTTGGAAGAGAAATTGAGAAAGACTATTTCCACCCTGGAAGGGTTTCATTTATATGTTGCTGTTACCACTGTAGAAACTGCAAGTGAGTACAGTATGGCTTGGCTGATACAGTCTGGAAGATTCACACTGATCTTTCTCTGGTGTGATCTGTTATGTGGGGAATCCGGTCTCACTGGATCCATCTTTGTTGTAGAGCTTGCTCATGATGTAGGGAATGAACTAGAAGAATCTTATATGGAAAGTGGCTGCTCAAGCTCCAAGTTGCAGATGACATTAGGTCACTTCAACTCTCTCCAATAGCTGAAAATTAAAACAAAATCTTTCAGAAGATTAGATATCCAAGGTATGCAGATCCATAGTTAGTGCCTCCATAGCAACACATACTGTTTAATATTAACAGGTGGTGAGATGAGAGAAGAGGAACTCAGCAGTGTGAAGTTTGTGAGATCTCCTTATGCTCTTGATCTGTCTAACACCAAAAAGTATTTTGTGCCTGGAGCCCCCTTCTCTGTTATGGTATGTACTGTTCTGACTGTATCTGTCTGCCTCCACAGCAATGCATTTACACCTGCCCTCTTTCCTTTTCTGATCCACTGTGAGTTCTGTAGGACTCAGACCTTCAAGAATAGGTGCAACACAGAGCTACTGTTTGTGTGTCTGGCTTGTCCCATTTCTGTATGCTCAGCACCTGAACAGCCAGAAGATGCTGGTTTTCTGCTCTAGAAGTCAAGGTGCACTGTTGCCCTACAAAGTTTTATAAAACATAGCAGTCTCTTCCTCTCTTCCATATCAAAAGATTGAAACAAGAATATTGTAATAAAATAATACCACATCAAATTAAAATTCTTAACAGTAAAATGGGGTATTATTGCCTTTTTAAATAAATACATTTAAGTTTATGTGGCTTGAAACTTCACTCCTTCAAGTTTTTCCAGAGTTTTCTAGAAAGAGTTAAAGTCAGAATATTACCTTATAATAGTTAATGACAAATATCTCTGGGACCTGCTTAGATTAAATAGATGCTAAATGAAAATCTGAGGCATTTTGTAATCTGTACTCAGGTTTTTACCTAAACTGAAGTCCAGACTGAGTCAATTGCTGTCCCCTTTTCTCAAAGCTCAAATTTTTGAATGCTGGTATGTACAGTTTTATGTTTTTTCTCAGTTCATAAAAATGATAGTTATAAATTAAAATTGCTTCTTGTTTGTGTGCATTTTTTAAACATAGGATTTCCTTTAAATAACAGAACGTTGTTTTTTTTTCAATAGGTAACTGCCACTTTGGTTGATGGTACTCCTGCTGCCTTCCTATTTATCACTGCCACTCTTACCTTGCCTGGAAAACCCCCAGTGAAGAAGACTGCCTCCTGTAATAGAGAGGGTCTGGTCTCCATTACTTTCAACATCCCCAAAGATGCTCAAGTGCTTGAAATAAAGGTAAAGAAAATGCAAACATCCATGTTTAAAAGTATCCCACTGAGAATTGCTCATATGACAATTATAAACAACTGTGAAGATGATCACTTTTCATTGAATTAGCACAGAGGGTGGAACATGATTCTACAAGACCTGTAGATCCTTGTCCAGATTGTGTGAGATTTGTTATACAGAGCAGAGGCCTGAGGGATGTCTCAAGTGAAGGACACTCTTGTAGTGTCATCAGAGGCTTGGGAGTACATGCATTGGTTATAGTGATGCGTTTTTGTGGTTTGGATGTGCATTTGCCTGGAATGAAGGACAGAAATGGGACTGTAAGGAATATCACCATACAAAGTGATAAAAAATTATGAGAAGAAAGTGAAGGAAAAGGTCCTGAGCAATGCAGAGATTCAACTACATCTGCCCACTCAGAGGGTTCAATTATGTCGACAATATAAAATGGTGAAAAAAATTTGTCTGAGTACAAAATCACTTTGTGATTTTTGACCCATTGATTCCCATTTAGAAAGAGCCAAGGGTGAACATACCAAATGCAAATACAGCAAGAGGCAAAATGGGGTAAGAGAATAAAGTAATTAAAATCCTGGGGTTTGATGCCATGTTCTGCTAACGAGGGCTCAGCAATTATTCCTCTCACTTCACAGCATTTTCCAAATAACCTGGCACAATATGAATTATTGGTGACACTATACACTGTCTCCTGTGGGACACTTTACTCACTCTGTCCTTTTCTTCCCTGACAGGTAAAGGCTGAAGAGGGTAAAGAAAGGTTAGAAACACCTGAAACCAACATCAGAGCTGAGAGATACCAGTCTGCTTCTCCAAACTACCTCAGCATCAGCATCCCACACACTGTTGTGGCACCTGGAGATACCTTACCCATCACCTTGAATGGTATTCATCAGCCTGGCAGAGGAAACATTGGCTATTTCTACTATATGGTAAACAGAATAGTATCATATCAGTAATTTCTTTCAGAAATTATCCAGCCTGGAACATTTACCTAGTCATTGATACAAGGGAAGACCAAGGGGGTCCAGCAAAGGGCAAGTGGGATGATTGGTGTTCTGGCACACCAAGACAGGCTGAGGGAACTGGCCTTGTTCCGTTGGGTGTAGAGCCTAAGAATGAGTTAATAGCAACCTTAAACTACTTGAAGAGAAATTAAGGCATAGTGGAGACAAGATGTCCTAGGTGGTGCCACACAATATAATGACGGACCAAGGTTAAAAATTATGGCCTGGAAGATTCATTTTGGAAAAATCTATGCACTAGTGATGAGTGCAATATTGGAAGAGGCTCCCCAGAGAGTTGAGAGATTTTCCAGCCTGAGAAAAATTCAACACTCAATAAAAGAAACCCTCGCCAGTCTCATCTAGTCTTATCCTGGTGATGTCTCATCTTAGAGCAAGCAGCTGGACTAGAGATCTCTATAGGTCCTTTCAGAAATTATCTCTATGATTCTGCTGGTTTTTATACATTTGCAGTTATTTTTAGGGCATGTAAAATGCAGAGTATTTATTTTGCTGAATGAGACAAAAGTGTTTGTGGGTACATGCCAGGAGTGAATCTGTTGAATGTAAAAATGTGTTTAATCACCTTCTCACTCTCTTTATCCTAATTTCCCTTGGCAGCCTAAATTTCACAGGATGATAAGTGCCAAGATATCAGTTCCCATTTATTGTTAAAAGGACTCTGATATATTGGAATAATAGTATCGCTAGGAGTTAAGTTTAGCTTTGGGGGCTTGTTTTCAATGGATGATGATGTATCACAGGGCTGGAATTGGTGCTGCCAGTCTTTGGGAAGGTGTAGTGCTGGGCAGGAAGGATATGTGGGAGGGATAGTGGCAGACACCAGTAAAATTATGCATCATAATGGCCTTTCTGGGACATAGTCACAGTATTTGATTTCAATTGTTTCTGCCTTGCAGGTTGTGGCAAAGGGACAAACTGAGCTTCTGGGAAGGGTCCCATCCTCAAACAAAGTAATAAACCTTAAAATCACTGAGAAGATGGTGCCTGCCTTTCGGTTTTTAGCCTACTACTTCATTGAGAACGAGGGCCAGCAAGAGATCATCGCTGATTCTGTCTGGGTGGATGTCATGGATATCTGTGAAGGAAAGGTGCTTTCAAAGCCCATGGCTTCTGTTGCATTCCAAAATTTTTTTAAATGGGGTAGTGGCAGAGCAAGTGCAGGCCTGGGATTATAAAGTGAGACATGTCATTTTTATTGAAAAGGAGTCATCAGGAGTCATGACAAAAGGTATAACTCGGAAAGGCTCTCAGGCTGTGCTTCAAAGAGATGAGAAATAGTTTCTTAGAGAAAAAAATCACCCCCTGTGAGTGTCTGTATTTCAGAAATCCACAAGAAAATGCTGATAGAGTTATTGAGGGGGAGGAATCTCTTTGTAACTTTCACTTTTTGTAGTGATGTGTGTTGCACGAAAGAAAGTGAAGCCATTTATTGGAGAAAAAATTATGAATTTGAAGTAATTTTTCAAGCTTTTAAATTTCTGTTAAAAGTAATTTTCTGAGTTTTGGTAGTATTTTATAAGCTTTTAAGAACAGTTTACATTAGAAAATGAAGTGTAGACAAAATGGGAGGCCCTCTAAGCCTTTCTTTCATCTTCCTTCTCCTCTTCCTCCTCCTCGCTTTCGGACCATAAGGTAAAATGAAAAAAAATGAAGGCACAGGAATTTCTACCAATAGCATGAAACCCAATTGCTGAAAATTGTCAGCTGTCTAAAATTATTTTTTCTACTGAAAATGTTTGTTTTGGAAAAAGAATATGGTAGTCCATCCATTGGGGGAAAAGAAGTTTTCAAGAAAAAATCATCTCTCTCCAACAGACAAACCAATCCTTCATTTATACAAGGACAAAATTCAGTAACATTCACAGGACTTTATAGTAATAATTCCCTATTATTTCATAATCACCATGGCTACTTCCTCTTTAAATCACAGAAGTGTGTACATCACAACCAGATCTGTGTTTGCTCACATATGCTAAAAATTTCAAGTGAGTGATAGAAAGCAGGAAATATTATTACTGACTGGTTTAATTTGGTTAATTTTGTACATTACCATTTAATGACAAAGACATTAACTCATGTGTTTCGTGGCAATTTTTTTTCCACTGGAAAATAACAAAATTATATTGAAGACCCCAGTTCCACAAACCCCTAACACAAACTTTTCATTTCCCTTCGTCCTTAAGTGTCATTGAAAGCCAACATCCAAAATTATGCAGGACACATCTTTCAGCTTCCCATGATTTCCTTCAGTGTAGAATATCTGCACCTAAATGTTCCAAACACAGGCTCCCAGGCAGAAATTCCACAAAACAGGAACATCTCTCAGCTTCTGACTGCTGACAATCACAGATGACAGTATTCCTGGCCTAAAGAAACTTCACTATAATATAAAAATATTATATTTTTGTTTCAATCTTTTCTATTTAGATTAAAGTGAGAACAGAACATGACACATACGAGCCAGCAGACCAGGTCAATTTACAGATTGAAACGGACCATGCAGGAAAAGTTGCCTTAGCTGTGGTTGATAAGGCAGTTTTTATTCTGAATAAGAAAAATAAGCTTACAGCCAAAAAGGTAAGATATTTGTAACAAAATATCACATCTACTAGTCAAGCAAATTTTCCCATGACTAATGAGAGGATCAAAATATAATTAATGGCTATTAATTGCCTAGACAACATTTTGCTAAATTTGAAAATGTCCTTTCTTTTGTAATTTAGGATCTATTTAAAATGAATTGTATGTTTAAGATGAGTGGTATATTTAAGATGGGGATTTCCATCCTATGGCAAACAGTTTTGTAAATTTAAAAAAGCATGGCTTGAAAGCACTCCCTAACTAAAACATCCCTCATCTTTATTCTGCTTCTAAATGCAGCTTGCACCACCAGTTTCTCTTGTTTCTGTGCATCAAAGGCTACAAGAATTGTTCTGATATATGAATAAAACCTTTACAAGCATGTACAGTCCATCTGTGCCATTTTATTTGGCAGGTATTTAATGCTATGAATTCGTATGATCTCGGCTGTTCTGTGGGTGGTGGCGCAAACAGCATTCAAGTTTTTACTGATGTTGGTCTGGCTTTTCTATCAGGCACGATTCAATCCAGCATTCGGGAAGGTACGTGCAACCTGCCCTTCAGAAATTTGTGTGAGACCACCATAGATCTGGGGAGACTGATTGCTTAAAAAATCAGAAACATTTTTACTCTTATGATGTAAAATCTCCTTTGCCTTTGGATTTTTCTACTGCTCTTCCACCAGATGCTGACAGCTCAGATATCTCAGATGGTGGGTGCAGGTCCTTTGGTGACCACCTCAGCTGGGCAGGCAGCAGTTGGCTAGGGTGGAGGATTTGTGGGACTCTCCCTCAAATTGTGGGTCTTCTGTCAATGAGATGGGTCCTAAGAGAGATCTTCATGAATGATGTGATTGATCAGGCTGTTCTTGTCATATCATCGTGACCAAGCACTTCTGTTCTACCTTCCCAGGATATAAATGCCTCCAGGGCACCAAAAGGCAGAAGAGATCTTTGGATTTTCAGAAAAAAATGTCAGGAATTGGTATGTCTGCTGCTCTGGGTGGCCTGAAAATCTTAGCAGGGGGAGGCAAAGGGATGTGTCTGGGATCTAGGGGGCACAAAGTGATGGCACAGTGAAGGATGCCAAGATACTCTTAGTTCCAGCTCTTGCATTACGTGACATAACTTAGCACAAATATGTGTACTATGCTGCATGATGCATCATTCATCAGCACAGCTCAAAAAACAAAACCAAATAATGTCTATAAATGGAAACTAGTTCGCCTCTTTATAATCCCAAATGCAAAGCAGTTCTAGTAGATAATATGTCATGTCATCAGTCACGACTTTGAGGTTTTCAAAATCATTTGTATGGTCGAAAGATGTTTTATAAATCCTGTTTCTTCTTGACATTCAGCTTTGAAGCTGTGCCAACTTCGGTACTTTGTGCTTCAATTAAGAGAAGAGTTAGTATAGCATTTGGTATAAAATGTCAATTTGTGCAAAATTTTTTTTTCTCATTTTCTTGACAGAAGACATGAAGGGTTGGAGTCGGATTCTTCCTTTCTTTTGAAATCAGACTCTATTCAAGAAAGAGAACATTGATATTGCTATTTCCATTAAGAATTCCAGCCTGCAAAGAGGATTTAACTTTTAATTCAGTCTGACTGGGAAGAGAGGGCTTAGAACAGAATGTCTAAGATGCCATAGAGCCTATGCTTTCCTCCTGTGTTTGTGGACTGTGTTTAGGACAGACTGTTTTCAGGGTCCCAGGCTGAAGCTTGGCTGTTGCAATAGAAATTGATGTTAATGGCAAAGAATGACATGATTGAGCACAATGAACACCTTTACACTAATTTCTTCTTACACAGCACTAATTCTGGGCTTTAATTCTATTGCAGCCAGCAGATACCAAAACACTGCTCTACTAAAATGCTGCCAAGATGGAATGAAATTAAATCCCATGAGGTTTTCTTGTGCAAAAAGGCTGGCAAAGGTGTCTGGCTCCCGGGAGTGCAGGGCCGCGTTCCAGGAGTGCTGTGAGAAAGCCACAGCCCTCAGGAAGCAGGCGAAGCAGAGGAACAGAGTGGGCTTGGCACGACGTAAGGAGCAGTGGCACACAGCTCTGCCACTTTCACCCATCTTGTGGTGGCTGGGGAGGGTCAAGGGGCATTTTAGTGCTGTGGGGCTGGGGAGGAGGTTTTCACATCAGCATTTCAGAGAGCCCGGGTACAGTGCAGCAGCCACGCAGCATTGTGTCTTCACACCTCTGCACTGGGGAGGTGGGAGTGGAACGGGATAACTTCTTGGGGTCAGAATAGGCAGGAGTCACTTCGGCCACTGCCGGCCCCTCCAGTCTTACAAAGGAACTGATGGCCCCTGCCCACACCCCAGAGAGGCCACGGACAGCAGAGCAGGGGAGGGGGGTGGATGTCTGCATTTAGGGCTCTAAGTGGTCTCAGATTTCAGCTCCTTAATAGTGGTACTACTATTATGTTACCAAAAAGAAAATTACTTTCCCTCTAAAATGATCTCATTCTGAGTGTAATTTCTGCTACCATTTTGCACAGATTTCCTCTGTCTGTCACAAGTATGGGACACTGGGAACATATTTGCTAGCCTTACTACAGGGGTCTGATTTCTCATTTGGTAGCATATGGTATTAAAAATGGGAAGAGGAACTCTTTGTTCAGGGACAAGCTATGGTCATTGCTTCTCTTTTTCCAAGATTTTTGTTTCATTCACAAGATGAAACACAGATGAAATCTTTTCATTCAGAGCATTTTTTGTGCTTTTACAAGCTGACTCTCTGCAAGACAGTGTAAGGTCAGCAGCTGAAGACTTCCAAAAAGAAACCTCGCTCCTGTTTTGCAGAATACAGTGACCAGGAAGAATTGTTTGATGAAACCTCTGTCAGCTTGCGCTCTTATTTTCCTGAGAGCTGGTGGTGGAGTTTTGAAGAAGTGGAAAGCCCTGGAAAGCACAGGTACTGTGTTCCCTGACTAACTGAATATGTTTAAATTTGTACTCTCAAATGTATATAAATATCAGCTTTATGTAGTATCTGATGCAGAGGACCTTGGAATATTGCAAGTACTTTGTCTCTACAATTGAGGGAATGTTTTTCTCTTTAAATACTCAAACTTCATCAAATTATGATGTTTACACTTTATACATGCCTTCTAATACATTTTTTTTTATGGTTTTAGTGTAAAAAACTTTGCTCCTGACTCTATAACTACCTGGGAAGTTCAAGCAATAAGTATATCTCCTGAAAAAGGTATAAGTATTGGGTATTTTTTGTTTGTTTCTTTATATGAAGATGAGTAGACAATGTGTAATTTTTAAAAGAGAGATACAATATTACGTTGACAGAATAAAACAGTTTGTATGGAAAAAAATGCAGTGTTTTGATCGTAATAGCTACTTCTCTCTTTTATTCCATGTTAAAGCCCAACTAGAAGTTAAGGTATAGATTTATATTTATAGAAACAGAGAGTAGGGGCTCAAGGATGATGGGTCATACAATCAAAACTGTCTTTCATTCTTTCCACTCTTTAAACCACCTGATTTTACCTTCCACATGGTCAGGAAGCCACATGAGAGGTAGCAGTAGTAACATCACTTTTCTTTGAATAATTCTGGGACCAGGCTCTGGCCATCTCAAAGCATGAATGTCTGTGGCCTCTAAGGCAGAAAAGAACACCAAGAACCTAGCAAAGGACCAGCCAGAGAACCCAGGTTCTCAGGTGCTGCCTTTTGGGAGCTCCTAAGAGTTGATGAGGACTACACAGGATAGACAAAGGGTCTATATTGTACTGCCTGCTCCCCTTTGAAAGGGGAGGAAAACTGGGCCACATTTCACTCACAAAACATACAAACCCTTCTGCCAAGTTTTAGCTATCAAAAACCATGGAAATGACTCCAGGGGGCAAACTACAGGTAGGTCTCTAGTGCAAAAGAGTTTAAATGAGTTCTGAGTATGCCTGTTTTCTTCTCCTGCTTGTGACCTCAGGAGAGCCCAGGCACTGAATTTAGATTCGACGTTTAACTTCCTATCAGCCGATGTTATGTGTGCCATTCTCAATTCTAGCTGATTTTCTTTTTCTCACCCCAGGGTTCTGTGTGGCTGACCCCCACAGCTTTGCAGTTTTCAAAGACTTTTTTGTGTCCCTGAGATTACCGTACTCGGTCAGACGACATGAGCAGCTGGAAATAAAAGCAGTGGTTTACAACTACCTGCCCAACGATCTCCAGGTATTGTTATCAACAGCTGCTGCACCTTGCATGCCAAGTTAGCTAGATCTATAGTTCTGTAATAATTTAATGGGGATGTCCTGGCTGCCCTTCAGTGTCTCCCTACAGCCCAGACATAATGCTCCTACCTTGAGCTCTTTCCCAGGCACAGGATCCAGTTCTATTTGGAAACCAAACTTACCATATAAAGCAGATTTTATTCACCATGTTACATAGCCATATCCTTTGGTTTTGGGTACTTCTTCCCCTTCACTGAAGTAATCTGTTCTCTTTTTGCTGCCTGCTGATCTGGGCAATACCCAGCTGCTGGCACTGACACTTGCTGACACTTCACAAGGTACACAAGGCAGAGAGGTAAATGAGTATGAGTGCACCATCCAATGATGGCCACAAAACTCATTGAGCATACAACACAGAGCCACTTTTTCTCTTCATGTGACTCCTATGCAGTCCTGCATACAGCCACAGTTGTCACTGGGCTAGAGGCCTCCATCATCCTAAAGTTGATACTCTTTTTTTTTTTCCCACTTCTTCCCATCTCCCAAGCAGCTGTTCAACCAGCATCCTCTGAGTTGCATTGAATTGTGTAGAACTGGGATGTATAAAAATGCACTATCCTTCTTACTTCACTGTGGTTCAGGGATAGGCAAAAACTCTGTTTCAAGTTCAGTGTAATGAAGAAATGTTGGCTGATTTACCTTCAGAGCCCTAATCAATATAGCTGCATATTAACAGACCATGGGGTCACAGAACAATTTACATTGGAAGGGGCATCCAGAGGTATTTTCCCTGTGCACCAGGACTGCTCCTGGGCATTGCCTTGTCCCCACAGGTGACAGTGAAGATGGAGGCAGTGAAGGGGCTGTGCACCGCGGAGACGACGGCGAAGGCCGTGCAGCTGCCACTGCTGGCCAAGGGGAACTCAGCAACACCAGCCTTCTTCTCCGTTGTCCCTCTGACTGTGGGAGAAATCCCAATCACCATTATTGCCTTCGACCGGGATTCTGGGCACAGTGATAGCATCAGGAAGAATCTCAATGTGGTGGTATGTATTCTGTAGTATGTATGCCCTAATTGAGGGCAGGCACTTCACAAATTGTCCTCAAATATGACATTCACTATGTGTGGAGTTCTCGTGGAGCGAGTGAAATGGTGCAAACACAAGGCTGGAAGCAATTCAGGAAATCTATTTTTCAGCAAGGACTGAGAGGAAAAAATTAAGCCTCTTGTCTATTGTATATAGAAAGGTTTGTTCTCTATGGCAAAAAACATCCTTTACCCATGATACAGCAACAAATTCTTCAGCAGGTGCATGTCTTAGAATCCTTAACTTCTCCCTGCTTCATCAACATGTATGAAAATTCTTTTTTTCTTGTGAAGCCAAGATTGAAGATGTCCATCTAGCAAACTTTTAAGAAGGAAATGCTCTCTGCTAGTAAGAAAGTTAAACCCTATTTTATCCCTTCTCGTCAGTGGATCAATCTTCAATCTTAACAATTGCATAGGTAAAAACATATGCTAAACATGCCAACAGAGATGCTGTATTGATTATTTAATACCTTATCTCTCTTTCAAAATTATAAAAAGGAGGAGCCTTTTAGAAAAAATTACTTTTCAAGTGCCAACACAGACTCATTACAATACCTAAGTCATCCATGGAGGGCTTTTTTCCATCCACACAAAAAGTGCAAAATACAAATCCTTGCACCCCTGGTGCCAAGTATTACCATGTAGGTAAGGATAAGGCACAGGAAGCTGGGAACCTGCTGTTGTTAAAGGCTATAAATTTTGTAGATATTGACACAATCTCAGTGTTCAGTGTTACCCCGAAACACTAGAAGTAGATATAAAAATATGTTTATTAAAACTGAAACTGTAGAAAGAGGGATGTGAGGAATCAGAAGGAAAGCATATTTAAGACTTACACCCAATATGTACTCAGAAATTCATGGATTTCATACATGAGAGGTTTACTTAAATGAGTCCCTCTGTGCGCTTGACTTGATGGGTCACAAAGCTGAGAATAAACTTTGAAGTTTAATTCTTGGGAGTTGGTTTTTGTTACAGGAATTTCATCCAGGGAAACATCTCAATAGTAACACAAAAAATTCAGCAAAGTTTATTAATATTTCAGTTGGGAAACTGAAATTCTGATTTAAAGGTTGAGTTTTACCTAGAGAGAAATCTCCCTTCAAAAACCACTTATTTGTGCCACCTGCTGGCCTAGTGCTTGGGTGGAGCTCACAGGTTTCTTGCAGCTTAATTTCAGGTGTGAGTGCTTGCAAGCCTATTGACTTTTCTTTCTTTAACTGTGCAGGCTGAAGGTGTTTTACAGAGAGAAGAAGAGACCATTTGCATTAACAGTAACTGTAAGTTACCCAAAAGGATTACATACAGATGAGGTTTGGAGTAAGACTGAACAGTGAATTTATTAAATACTCCTTAATGCACAGATGTTCCTTTAGTTAACCAGAACTTGTCAGAAATCTCTCCATCCAAAAGACTTGTGAAAGAAAAAAAACCCAAGAATTCTAAATTTTTAGAATTGATTTATTTTTCTTTTGTTTTTAAAGGTATCATTCTTTATATATTAACAAGGTATCTATTTAATTCACTAATGGGTCTTAAAAGGTATTAAAAACAAGGTTTTTTTCAAGTGCAAAATATTGCTAAAGATTGAAAATTAAATTACTAGAAGAAAGATAAGTATGTTTTTTCTAAAATTACAGTATGTTGTTTATTTTTTAAAAGTCTGGATGCAGATATCTATTTATTATTTATTTACAGTGAAGTCCCATACAGTGGACCTGAACAGACCATCTAATATGGTACCGGGTTCTGATAGCCACGTGTTAGTTAGCCTGAAAGGTAAATGTAATTTTTTGTTAACAACTTCTCCATAGGTGACAAGGGGCAGGCCCCTCTGTGCTGCTCATTCCTGCATGGCAAGTCTCCATTCTCTCCTGGTTTTTCTGTTATGACTCAAATGGTCTGTGCTACATGACCAGGTCATAAAACAAAACATCCCCAGGGTTGAGCCAGTACCTCTTCCTCTTTCTAATTACTCCTCCTTACTGATAGTGAATGAAACAGCTTTATGAGATCCATCCTTCCTCACTGTGCTCGGACTAACATTATGGGAAAGACAGACATGAAGGGAAGAGTTCATCTTCTCTAATAACTTCATGCAGGGCTATAGAAATCTGCTTTGGATTCCAGAAAGAAGGATGCCAGACTCTGATGCATAGGTTCTGAAGAGTTCTGTATTTCCAAAGAGGAGATATGTTCATATATTCATTCAATCAAATAGAGTTGTATGCATATATATATACATATACTCTCATGCATACATATTTTAAAACATCTATAAGCAAGTATTTGTAGTAGTGATAAATACTCCCCCCTGCCCTGCACTGAAATGTAAAATAATGTTTTTGTAACACAAAGGATATTGGCTTCAATTTCAAATCCCTGTTCTAAAATAAAGGGATCATTGAATTCATAAAGTTATAAAATTGCAGAGAGAAAAAAAAAGCACATAAACTGTTTGTCATGATTAATGCACAATCTTTTTATCCCTCTGTGGGAGGATCAGGGCTGGTTTGACAAGACTTTTCCAGCCCAAACCTGATAGACAAGTCTTTCCCCCTTCCATTTCTCCCCTCCCTCCAGTAGCCTGAGGACTCATTCCCCTTCATATTCCTTCACTGTGCCAGCCTCCTTTCTCCAGCTTTCCTGGGGCCTGGCACCTCATCCTTGCCCTTCTTCAAAGAGCTTTATGAAGTCTCAGGTAGCTAAGAACAGTGCTGAGCAGTGAGGAGTGTTGGGCCACGGTGGAATAGTTAGGATCACCTTTCTTCATACTACAGCAATCCGTTTTAAATAAGATACGTACTACAGCTTGCGTTTTTTGCAACAGGGAACATTATGGATCAGTCTGTTGAAAACTGTCTGAGTCTCAATGGAGTTGAGAGGCTGATTCAGGTGCCCAAGGGCTGTGCAGAGCAAACAATGGTGAAAATGGCCCCTGCAGTCTATGCCATTGAGTACCTGGATGCCAGCGAGCAGTGGGTGAAGTTTAACCCCGAACGGAAGCAGGAAGCCATCAGTATGATTGAAAAAGGTAGGCAGGAAAAAACAAAACAAGGCAAACCAACCAGAGGCCAAAGGATGGGATCCTTGTTATCTGTTTGCGCTGCACGCTGGCTGCAGCTGCCTCCTGAAGGAGTGGCCACTGTCTTACCACAGCCTCACAGAAATGCCCCTGGCAGTCTGCAGACAGACATGAGGGACAGAACATGTGAGGAGGGCTTAGGACACTAATTACCAGCATCTGGCACTGGATGGTATTGACACTGACAGTCCATTCTCTCTCTTGCCTAATTTAGAAGTAGAAAGTAAAATCTGAGCTGATCAATGAAAATTCTTTTCAGACTAAATGGACAGCAAAGGCCAGTTATTCATTGCCTCCAAATGTTCAAAATCAACCAAGATAAATCACATCCTAAAAATGCTTATTCTCCCCATGGTTCACAGATGCTGCTTAGGATAGCCAGCTGGGATGTAGACATCTCTGTCTGTGGCTGTCAAGAGGAGTATAACAAAGGAAATTCCCAGTGCTAATCACGATATTGACACCTTCCTTTGCCCACCCCTGTATTCATCACTGCACAAGCTTGAAGGACTTGGGCCAAGCCAGGTATGGAGCTTCCTTAGGGAGAGGACACCTGCAAGTCTCCTTCTGGAAGACTCCACTCCAAGATGTGATCCAAAGCTGGTATTAAACATACAGCAAAGTCAGGACCACAGTATGTGGAAATTTTCCAGCTCACATGAATTAAGAGAGGGAATTGTTAGTATTGGAGCAGGTACAGCTGATCTTTCAGTGATGTGCTTATGGCACAAGGCAATATCATGTACTTGTCACTGTGATCTTCAGATATGACAAACACATTTCATCAATGATAAGCAAGTGTATAAATAGAGATTAAAAACATGCTAGCAGTTGCTGCATGGAGATCTTTGCCTATTTATCAAGCCTGGCAAAAGTGACATGAGATCCTGCTAATAAGTATTTTGTATTATCAGCATCATTTAGTGCCTACATTATGCTTTTATTTATTCTTATTGAAGTTCATCAGGGTAAAAAAGTTCATCAGTTGTGTGGCTATGATACAAACTTGGTCAAAAGAATAGCAGTCAAGATCTGAAGCCACAAGTTGTGATTTTTCTAAGACTGTGTCTGACCCAATAGAAGATGTTTTGTATACTTTTTGATTCAGTGCACCATAAAATCAACAGCTTGAAAAGTTGTCAATAATGGAAAATAATTTCCCAGTATTCATTACACATACAGTGTTTTGTAACCATAGGTATCTGCAGTTTTCAGGTTATTTTCCTGGCTCAATTAAGTCAAACAAGACAGAGGACCTTCTAAGCCTAGTGATTTTTCTGTGTCAAATTCTCCTGACCCAGTCATTTGCTCCTTAATGCCCCAGTGAACACCTCCATGAACTCTTCCACCAGTCAATACAAAACATGTCCATTATAATACAAGTGATGTAGGAAAATGCCCAATAAATATGGCTGTTCTCTGAACAGTTACATGCTCTCCTGTTCGTGCAGGTTACACTAGGCTGCTTGAGTTTCAGAAGGAGGATGGGTCCTATGGAGCATTTAAAACAACCCCCAGCAGTGTATGGTAAGTGATTTTCTTTTGCTGGGCTTTCATTTTTGGGGTTTTATTTTTGTTTATTTGCTTGGGATTTTTTTTCAAATTATCTCTATTATCATTTGATGAATCAGAAGTTTTTCTTTGGTGATGAATTTTGAAAATCTGGTTGTTGCCTATGTACTTTTGCCATGAATAATCATCCGCCAAATTCTCTGAGCGTATTCAGTCCTTGGTGAAAGAGATTTATACTGAGCCCACTGAATATTTTGCATTTGCTACAGGGTAGAAATATTCAATCTGATGGTGAACAACAACTCACTATGTTGCAGTGAGTGCACTGTATTGAGTATGAGTCTGTGCATAAAATTAGTTTGTTTTTCTTCCTGTCAATATAGTCCACTATAAATATCTGTCAGCACAAGTTTGGAAAATTTTCTTTTGTGCAGGTTAACTGCGTTCATTGTTAAAGTGCTCACAAGGAGCAGAGAATACTTCGGTATACAAGACAGTCACATAAGCAACTCGATTTCCTACTTGGTTAATCAACAGCAGGCAGATGGTTCATTCCATGACCACCACCCTGTAATGGACAGGAAAATGCAGGTAGGTCATCCATAGTTAGAATAATTTGTTGTGCATTTAGGGCTGTTAGGGATTGAAAGGAACGCTGTGAGTTGTTAAATAACAAGAAATGTGTCTAAAGAGAATAAATCTGTAATGTAAGTACAAAATTCAAGATCAATTCGTTAAGATGTCTGTTATGTCAGATGCATAGCTAGCACTTCACCACCTTAACTTTTTATACAGTCTTAGATACGTTTTTCAACTATGCCTATGGGGCACTTGAAAAAATTATTTTGGGGGGGTCATATGTTTGGTAAAAATGTAAGCCTTTTATTGCTTAAGGCAATAGAGTATAGAATTGTAACTTTGTCTTGAAGGGGCATCCAGAGCTCATCTAGTCCAAATGATGCTCAGAACAGTTCTAGTTAGATCAGACTCCACATCCAGCTGTGTCTCAAGTATGTCCCAGTCTTTCTGGGTAACCTGAGTTTTGGGGTTTTTTGACCGGTGTTCAAGCTGAGATTATCTTCTCTCTTCCGTATACTTCAAGAGCTTTCAGGGAAAGAAAGTTAATGAGACCGCAGTGCTTACTTTATCAAGAAGAGGGATAAGAAATGAGCCAGTACTGGTGTATAAATACCTTTACAGAAGTGTTCTGTCTGCAAGGTAGAGGGCTCTTTAGTGTGTAGAGAGTAGTACAGAAATGAAAACAGCCCCACCCTCCTAACGACTAAAAATTGAAACTATGAATGTCTCAATGAGAAATTATAGATTTTTAGCTGTAAGATAAATAACTAAATATTTGATTATCAGCTGGTTCCACGTGGTGAGTTCCTGATCTCTGACATGCTCAATGCAACTTTTAATGCTGCCACCATAGGAGTTTTACTTTAGATGGACACATATTATTGAAAAAAAATTAAGGCAACAGCTACATGGTACATGGTCAGAGGGTCTGCAGAGAAGATCCTTGACTTTATAGAAAGTAGTTTTCTAGATTTAATCATAAACATATGCATGCACGTTTAACTTTTCGTATTTCGTTTTTCAGGGTGGCATTGGGTCAGCAGAAGAGGATTTGGCTATGACAGCCTTTGTAACCATAGCATTGCAACAGACCCTACGTGTCTTCCCATCACCTGATGTGGTAGGAAGCCTGGCTCTTTAAGTCTGTAGTCTATTGCACTATGGCGTATCCACCCTACCATCCCTTGGAGAACTGCAAATGGGGTTTAAAATCTGCTTGCACCTGTGGTGGATAGGAAAAGATGTTGTGGCCCATTATACAACAAGGGGTTTCGAGCTGTCCGCTCCATCACCAATGGCTTTAATTGCTAAGCAAATATTATAATTGTCTTAAAAATTACCACAGGGCAGTATTCTAATTTCCAAGTACTAGTTTCCTAGTGGCATAAGTAACAGTTAGCAGTCTCAGAGATCTTTACAAATGGATCTATTCTGTTTCCACAGGCACGAGTGATTACAAGAGCAGTGGCTTACATGAAGAATCAATTTTCAAGAACTACTGACTGCTATTCTATAGCCATCACTGCTTATGCTCTGACACTTGTACGGTCTGATAGTGAAGAAGCTCAGTCTGTGAAAGACAAATTAAGGGACTGTTCTTCTTTTGATGGAGGTACTGGTAACCATTCTTTTAAAAAAAATCCCTTTAAAAAGCACTTTTCCTAATGGAAACACACTAACATGAACAAAACAAAATGAAGTAAATGAATAAACATTAATTTTATACAACCATGTATGTATATATGTAAGATATTTAATTATTTAAATTGCATAATTAGATATTTCAATATTCTACATTTTAATACATAATTTTCATAATTTATATCACTATAAAGTGACAGCTAGTGAAGCCTGGATCATAACCTTCTCTGATTTTGAAACTGGAACAAAACTATAGTAAATATTCATTTATGTTTTCTGCTTCCCTTGGGAAGAAAAAAAAAGGTCCAAGCCAAATGAGAAAGAAGAAACTTCATATGAAAAAATAGTAACAGACAGGAGTAGTCCAGACTGGATTTGTGGTCAAGAGGGAAGGTGGCTCTTCCAGCTCACCTGCTTTCAAAGCCCCACACCCGTTCTGAGTGCTTTGTCCCAGCTCCCCATGGATGTCCCCACTGATGCCCATGGGGTGTGACAGTGGTGACTGCTGAGTCAGTCAGCTGTGTGGCTCCTCCACCATCTGTATCTTGTGGTTCCACAGTGCCATGACAAGAAGTATCCACTGTGTAGAGCAATAGTGATTTTTGGCAAAAGTTTCTGCCCAGGTGATTCAGGACTGAGTTGTTCTTGCAGCAAAGCAGCAGCGCTACTGGGGAAATGGCAACAACGCAGTCTCAGTGGAAACCACTGCCTATGCCCTGCTTCAAACCTTGCTCCTGGATGACATGGAATATGCAAGGCCTATTGCCACGTGGCTGACAGAGAGAAGGAACTATGGTGGAGGATACTGCTCTACACAGGTGCCTGACCAAGAGTTCAGGGGCAGTCTTAAGGGGAGGGAAGGAAGTAAAAGCCTCCTAAGAACTTTTTAATTTAGATTTGAACAGTGAATTTTCAACTTCTTTGGTATATGAAGCAGTAAAGATTTTGGATCGTTAATTAGCAATGGGCCAAAATAAAATAGTTGAAAGCCAGCAAAGAAAATTCTTTGTCCTCATGAAGAAAGTAGGATAATCTAAGGTCAGGACTCCAATGTGTTTACAATTTAGTGCTATAAGAAGAATCTGGGAAATTAAATGAATAATCTGTGCAAGTAGGAACCGACAAATGCAGGAGAACTTCAAAGCAGCAAAAAAGCATAAAACTGAATTCAAGGTGACTGATAATGTCATCTCGCTTGTTGTTGAAGTAACCTGGCATAACTGCTAGTATTTTTGCTTTTCTTTCTCACCTAGGACACAGTGGTGGCCTTAGAAGCTCTGTCAGCATACAGCATACAGACACTGGACACTGCTTCCACTGACCTGACTGTCAGACTGGGAACACCTGGAAGGAGAAATTACTACAGCATTGTTCTGACTGATGCCCATGAAGAATTTCAGAAGCAGCTAGAGGTATACAACCATCGGTTGCTTCAAAGGTTTTTTTTCTCCTCAAGAAGGAGAAATCAAATCCTCTGGCCTAGGTTTTGTCATGTTAAACAACCATGATGCAGCTGATTTATTATACCTTTAAATAATTTGATCTGTAAAACAACAGAATCTTTTTAAAGTTAAAAAACCCAAACCCATCAGGTGCTTAGTAGCACGCTTTAGAGGTGCTTTTCTGCCTCTGAGGACTTTGGTGGCATGAATCTCTCCCAAAAGTAAAGAGCCACCAGGAACCTAAGTCCTTCTAGGGAATGAGGAGGAAGGGGAATAATCTGATCTTCACTGTGCCTGGAACTGTGAAAATGTGAAATCCAGGATAGTGAAGTTGGTAAAATACATCTACTGGCCTAAAACAGCAGAGTAAGATTCATTAGCTCAGTTCATTTAAAATCTTGAGACATGAGGTCTCATAAATCCTTCCATAGCTAAAACTTTTCCCTACCCAGGTTTGGGGGGTGAAGGCATACAATACTGTCAAGATGTTAGGAAAACAATAGACCAAATTCTGAGCACAAACTAAATATCTTTTCTTTTCCCTTGGTTTGCAGTTTGAACTTGGGAGAAAACTTGAAGTATCTGTGAACGGCAAAGGAAATGGGACAATGAGTGTAAGCTGTAATTTCAAAATCCAGGGTCCAGCTGGACTTCTTTAATCTCTTATTGAAACCCAAGTGAAAACTTACTTGAAATGGCCCCAACCTTTGTGTTCCTACCTCCAAAATTCTAAAATGTGGGGCCTAAAGCCTGCCCTTATGGACTGTCAATTTTTCCTGTCTTTAACTTTATTAAATCCATAAAATGCCAAGGGTGATAGAGGTGGCTGGAGTTGAAAGACCTCTTTCTGTTTGGGAATGGAGAGTTATCTTAAAGGAGTCCCACCCCATTGTGAATTGCACATGGGACCTGCTTATATCTGTGACACTCTGCTGTGACCAGCCTGTGCCACTGGGGGACTGGCCATTCTCTCCACGTTCCCATGTCCCATCACCATTTGTTGGAGTCCTGGATGGGTAAATTCCTTCCCATTTAAATGATATTTTTAGTGGCTTGCTGTTTGTGTGTTCATCTTAGATATTAAAAATGTACTGGTCACCTGAGCTGAAGAACAACACCTGCAATGATTTGATTTTGACAGTGGAAGTGGAAGGGAGCCTTAAGTACTCTGGTGAGTGAAAGGGCAGGGGCTGGGTCTCAAAGGGGACATGTTTGGCCAGCTGCTAATGATACTTCATGGCTTTCCAGCCTTGGAAAGTGGGAACAAATAAATGAAACAAGGAAAAAGAGAAGTTCCTGAACTCTACCCAGTCATTGTTTCATTTAGTTTCTTATTCTTATCCTTAAATAGTGTAACAACTACGAGTGACTGTAGGTGCGGCAGGTATTTAGCAGTTACACAGATACCATTAGACACTCTTCTTGAGAAAGGGGAGGCGAACTCCCTTCACAGAGGGGAAAGCCCTGCTCAGTTCCCTGGCTAATGAGGGACCTACCATGTGGGCTTAAAATTCTTAGAGGCAGATCTGTCATAGGTTTCTCATATAAGCAAGAATGTGTTTTGCATCTCCTGAAGTGTGTAGTCATCATCATCTCTGCCTATGTTTGCATTGTTTTTTTTTCTGTTTGAATTGTTAACTTTTGGAGGGAGGGATTGTCCTTTAAATATTTATGCATAGCCTAAACTCCATTCTTAGCCTGTTAATTATTCTTACTATGGTTATCCCTAGAATTCTAACTCTGAATGAATTGGAACCACTGAGACAGTGTACAGTAAACTGTTGTAAAACTCTCAGTGACTGAGAGTTTTATAACAGTTTACTATATGACTGCCCACCAGAATTTATGATTAAGCCAAAAAGGAGCCAAACTGCAGGCAAACGTGTTCATGGCTGACCCTGTCTCTCACCTCCAGAAGCTGAATACTCTGATGAAGACTATGATGATGAGGACTTGACTACAGGAGGAAACAGCACACTTGAGACACTGTCTAAAATGGATTGGTTTGATATCCGCAGCAGAAGAAAAAGGGATCTGACCACTCAAAGCAAAACAGAATCCTTGCAGTACAAAGTCTGTGTCAGGTAGGTCTGCAAGATCAGCTCCTCATTTGCTTGTAATTCTCCTTAGTCATCCTCTTCATGTCCACAAACTCAGCATCCAACCTAGTCATCTCCTGTGAGTCTGCATACACTGTAAGCACGTGCTTTCTCTCCCGTGGCAGGAGAAAAGGTTTCCAAACAATGGATGAGATTTATTTACATAGTTTACATAGACTTCAAATGTCCACTGCAGATTCTTCCCTATCAAATTCTGGGGAGTCTCTAAAACACTTGGCAGGCTAAAAATTTGAAATAAATGTTTTATTAAAAAAGATAAATACAGCTGAAACGCAGTAGTAGCATATTTACAGAGTTTCATCACTTTCTGGAGAGATGCTGTTACTTCCTTTGTGGCCACACTCTGGCCTCATAAAAAAAGGATGGCTAATACAACCTAGGAGAAAAGAGGAGACAGATGGGATATTCTGTTGTGACAAGAAGTTGGCAAGGGCAGAAGTAGGAGAAAAAAAACCCCTCCTATGCAGCATAACACTGAAACACCTGTCTTTTCTCCCATTTACAGTCTGGCATTGGTCTCAGAAGCACAAATTTGTGTCTTTCCTATCTATTCTAGATAGGAGAGGAGCAGGATGGAAGAAGCAGGTTTTTCTCTCCAGTAGAATTTTGGTTTTCCACTGACTTTTGTCAAAGCCTTGAAGAGAGTGGTTTTATCTCCTCTTTCAAACCGTGGCATGAACAATAGCAGGGGAGGACTGAAGTCACCCTAATTTCCAATTTTCACTCTCCCTCATTAAACACATATTCAGTGAATTTTTTACTGGCCAAAGCATCATCTTCCCCATTAGTTGCTATGTAACACTTATCAGCTACCAGATCCACTGTTCTGCATCACTATTCTGCTGAATGCTAGGTTGAGGCTTAGACAATAATGTGAAATTCCTTGTGGTTAAGACAGAGGAGAAAACTGAAGGCAAGATTTACATCACCATTCTTCCTTCCTACACTGTGGTGCATCCTTTATGGGAAAGGGAGAGTGCCAAAATAAAAAGTTCTGTAGTTCCACCAAGTGTATGTAAAATCTCTCATGTCAAGGCACCCCGTGTGAGTGCAGAAACACTTCATTTTCCAGCAATGACACCACTTCCTGATTTTTGAGATATTGAAAGCTGAAAGTTTGGAAATCCAATACAGATATTTAGTGAATAATTACAGCAATGAGGATTTTTGCCTCGGACAGCAAAGGTGATGTAAATTTGACTTAGTCTGTGAAAAATTTGGATAAATTAATTTCCTATCTCCACTTTCTAAGTAACAGAGAACAAATACTTTGTCAGTGAGTGCTGTTTACCTCCCTGGCTTCAACAATGCTTTTAAGGTGGGATGAACTGTCATTTACAGGGGATTTTTTTTGCCTATCAGCTCCAAGGAAAGCCTATATGAAAATCTCAGGCAAGGCATCTGGGTTTTGGATGACCATTTGATTAGTTTAGATGATTCATTCTACCTCCTGACTCTTAATGAATTAGGCAGATAATTTTCAAATTAAAATCCACTTAGGAAAGTTAAATGGAGTGGAAGGTTTTACTTCACCTTCAGCAAGCCTGGAAAGCCAGACTCTTCAAAGCAACCTGGCTGTTCAGTGCAGCTGTTCACTGCTGACCGTGTCCCTTATAAAGGTCCACAGGTCCCAAAGCACCAAAGATGTCCCTGGTTGATCTCACTCTGCTGAGTGGGTTGGAGCCTGACACAAAGGAGCTCGAACAGGTTAGAAGCACACTTTTCTATGCAACATTTTATTTAGCCTTTAGAAAATTTGTCTTTCAAAATCTTTCCAAAAATCTACACAAGAGACATGGAAAAACAGATAGAATAGATAGATAGAATAGATAAATAGAATAGATAGATAGATTGATCTTCACTATTCTCATTCTAATAAAAATATTTGCTGAATATATAAAAGAAGTGCAAAGTTCATGGTGAAGGGAGTTCAGATTTCTTAGTCCCTTGTAAAAGAAATTAGGGCAAGGCTTAGCAGGGCAGTAATGTGCCCTTATCATATCCTGCTGTCCTGTGACATGCCAGGACAGGGCATCCTGTGTTTGCAGAGCAGAAGGCAAGTAGTCTTTCAGTGGTGCTTGGTGGCAGGACAGAGTGACAAGGAGATGGGGCACAGTGCTCTGAAAATGTGGCTTCAGAGTTTGGGGCTCTGGAGCCGGCTTGGTTGAGGGAAGTTTGCTCAGTTTTGTGGTTTCAGGGACAGTCTCCTTTACAGAGGAAGAAAGAGGGCTGAAAAAAGCAAACTAGAAAATGGAAGGTGGCAGCAAAAATATTCCTGTTCTGTTCTGATTTGTTTCTTTGTTTTCCTGCAGTTGGTGACAGCTTCAGACAGGTACATTCAGCACTTTGAGTACAAGGAAGGGAAGGTTTTGCTCTACTTTGGTGAGGTAAACAAACCCAATGATTTTCTAATCCCTGCCATTTCAGATAGCATATAGACTTTTTAAAAATCTAATCATTGCATTTTTGACTCTCCTTTACCTTTCTGTAATTTTTGTCATTTATTATTATTGAACAGCTCAGTGGAGAGGACAGGAGGATAGGAACAGAGGAAGGGCAGAAGGGAAACACACACCTTCATCTTCCACCATTCTATGTCCAAGGAGATGTAGTTCATATTCAAGCTTTGATCTTTGGCCCAAGAAAAAAGAGATCCTCTCCCTCTCTAGCCAGAAGGAATGTTTTTCATACATGATAACAACAGTGTTAACTGGTGGTCCTGTAAATTCCGCATGGGCATCTTACATGTCAAGACCAAAATCCAGATAGTGATTAACAAATGTAAACATCAGGACCCCTAGTCTCTGTATTTTTCCCAATATTTTGGATAATGACTCCACCCTACATCCACTTGAATTGCTTCACCTCTGCAGCCAAAGCAGATATCAGTATTAACTCATCTATGCCATCAGAACAAGTGTTCCACATGTAGCACAGACACAAATATTGAGGAATTGACTGAGGAGAGAGAGTTTTCTCATCAAAACTGTTCTTCCTTTTTCCTCCAGCTCCCAAGTGGACCAGACCCAGATTGTGTATCATTTGGGGCAAAGCAAATCAATCCCATGGGCTTGGTTCAGCCAGCAAATGCCATCCTTTATGATTTTTACAACCCTGGTAAGGGCACAGAAAAATGATACATAACTGCTTGAAAGAGTGTCTCAAAAAACCCTCCAGTCCATAGAAAGTTGATTTTGATGTAGTGTGTGAAACCACATAATTTTGTTTAGTGATGGAAAAAAAAAAAAGCTTTGCATAACTGTCTTCCAGTTACTTCAGATAATCTAAACAGAGATCTTCTCAGGAATGGCCTAGTATTGCAAAGGGACTAAAAATGTGAACTTTTACACTCATGAATTTTTAAATCAGATTTACTGAGTTCCTGCTTCTCATGATGCTTTTAAACATATTTCACTCACATTTTGTTTTGACAGGCTGTGTCTTTATACATCTAAGATAGACCATGTTGGAGGTTTGACTTTTGTAGTGTGCTTGCCAGGGAAAGCAGCCTTGTTCTTCATTCAAAGAAAGGTTAAATGCAAATCATCCCCATTTGCCAAAGTTATGCAAACAGTGTTTGAAAATTAGGTCAAATCTCTACTTTGCCTTAACAGAGGGATCCAAGACAGTTTACACTGGGTTTAAACCACTAACTAACTATTGGTTGATCCTGTCTTCTTCTTCTGAAACAGTGCAGTGTTCACTGTTGTTCTGTGGTCTAAAGAGGCTTTTAAGGTGGATGGTTTCCAGAGGGAACAAAAAAAAAAAAAAGGGGGATGCAGGGAGGGAAAAGTACAACTTAAAAAAACAAATACAAACAAATAAAAAACCCCAACAACAACAAAATGCCCAAACAAAATTTACCCAAACTGAACAAAAATAACCTCCAGCTGCTGCCCAGCTGAAATACAACACTGTACTCCAGGTGCCTAAGCTGTAGGTCTTTGGGAACTGCTGATGTGCATCTGATCCCTCAGCGCTCTGCTTTCTCTGGACCAGGGAAAAGCTGGGCTGCAAACATAGTTTGTGCTGTACAGGCTTTTCCACCCGAGCTCTCCCATACAAGCTGCTTTGTTCCTTGCCCACAGACAGGAGCTGCAGTGTGTTCTACAGTGCTCCCAAGCACAGTGCCATGCTTTCAAAGCTGTGCCACGCCGACGTCTGCCAGTGCGCAGAAGGTAAGGAATGGCTGCATGAGCTGGTCTAACAGAAGAGAGTTAGTTACTTCTAGGAACAATTTACATGGGAATTGTTAAGCCCAGAAAGGACCATTAGAATTATCCTAATGTGTAATACAGGACACATTCATCCTCTAGGGTGTTCAGTATCAAGTTGACTTTTTTCTCAGCTATCCGGGATTTTTTGATAGCTAAATCCGATATATGTATATATATATATACACACACACACACACGTGTGTATATATGTAAAAACCCTCTATCGCACCACTAAGGAAGTTGTTCTGCCATTTTATTCTCTGTTGTATTGTTGTGTGACAATGGATGTGTAAACTACATCTGTCTACATATCCATGCCTATAGAGGTGTATCACTTATTCTCTTCCTTCCAGGTCCCTGCCCAAAACAAAAATCAACTTTCAGTAAATCATTAACACAAACCACACGTGTTAGTTTTGTCTGCTACCAACCTACTGCAGATTATGGTAAGGCATGAAAGACAACTGTTGATTTCAGCATCATTCATTTTAATAAGTATAAACTTATCAAACTTAAACTGTGCCCAGACCTCTCCTGAATTGAGTAGGTTTTCCATAAGTGGCCAAGAGGCAGAGGAGAAATTAATGAAGGCATGTGCAGTTGTAGTCATCAGGTCAGAGAAGTGGGAAGGACAGGCCTTGGAAAGATGCAGCAGGATGCTGGGGGCAGGAGGGGTGGACATTGTTACATTATGTTATTATGTTTAGAAAAAACCCATGGTGCAGTAACTCATGTTACAGGATGTAAAAAAAGAATAGGGTTTCCATGGCATGCCATAGTTCAGTAGCTCCTTCTGCAGAGCTAGATGAATATTTTTCCCTTTGTTAATTCACCTTTCTGGCCTCTTCTTTGGATACAAAGTTGCATAAACTTCTGAAGGAAAACTGGTTGTGCACCATTGGTAAATTAGATGCTAACAGGAGGACAGGAAAGAGTGAAAACCTAACCACAGAAGAGATTCCTTGAAAAAATACAAAGAAAGGAATACAAATCTAGGTCTCTTGATTAATAATTCCATGGTTTGTGAGTAGATGGTACACTGGCCTCTGTTCAGACACTTGGTAGAAGCACACTTGTTACTCAGTCTTTGGATGGAATTTCATGTTGCCATCTGGCATCACAGAGTTGTTGTCTGTTGCAGCATACGAGGTGGAGATCCTCAGCAGTACAAAGAAGAATGTTTTTGATTACTATGAGGCCAAAATCCACAAGATCCTTAAAGCATGTAAGTATCATAATGTTTTACTCCTTTCATTCACCTGTAGAAAAACTAGGTTGACTAAATGTTGGCCAGCATGAGCCATGCAGATGCCTTCTTCTGCCATGGGAAAGAGAGGTCAGATATATTTCCACAGCAGGCGTTCAAGAAGGCTTATTTGCTGCAAGGCTTGTTTGGTGCAGCTGCCTCACTGTGCAGTTAAGCCCCAGGGTAGTTTTCTTGGTTCACATTGTGCAGTCCCAGAGCACACAAGCTTCAAACTTTTCAGATGAAAATAAACAAGAAGACGCGTTCCAGATTCATTGAGTCCATGGTTACAGACTGGAGCTAGTCTAAGATAAACCCCTCCAAACACATGCATAGTGGGGGTATTACATCTTCTGCATCAACTATTTCATTTTATAGACTGTTGACAGATCCTTAATTTTTCTCATGTGGACATAGCCACTGACCTCTCTTCTGATACTAAATGAAGATTTGAAGTGCCTATTACTCAACTAATTATTAAGCAATTGCAACTCTTGTGGAACAGGATAAGAGTAGTCCACAGTTACTTGCCTGAGGTCAATAAAGACAGGAAAACTTCTGGAACTTCAATTTAATAACTGTGCTAAAGAAACAGAATGGCTTCTTTGTTGTTAGGTGCAGTGAAAAGGTTTGCACAGCTCTCAGACAATGTCATTTTGCAAGCCTGCCATCCCAGCTGCCCCCATGTGAACTTAATCAGCAGCATCAGAGAGCACTGATACTCTTCAGAGTAATTTCTGGGGAAGCTGTCAGGTGACACACCAGACTTCAGTTCCCGTGGTGTCATGTGGTCACCAGTTTTGACTTTGGCAGCCAGAGATTGCCTTTAAAAAGGGACTTCAAAGGTTTTGAAATCTTCCCTCTCTGGAACAGAATAATTAACTCACTCCATCAGTCTTTGTCCAGGGGCCTGGTAATGTCACGCAGTACTTTATGGCACACAGCTTGTGATCTGTGCCCAATGTTCAGTAAAATAAGGTCCATGCTTCCTGAATCCAAAGAAAGCATCGGACATACCCAGGACTTTCCATATGGAAGGAAATGATAATGTACCTGGTGGTCAAAAAACTGACTGTAGGAGATTATGGTATCCCAATGGAAAGTTTTATTAATCTCTTGAGAATACCTACAGCATTTAAAGGCTTTAGGGCTCTGGGTCCAAATGCATTTGTACTCACACTTTGCAGGAAAGCAGTGGAAAGATTTTGGGTTTTGGTAGCTGAGAGAAATATCCTTTGAATGTGAAGTTGAAGGGAAAGGATGTCTTGTATTCCCACATACTTGATAATTCTTTTTGGTTTGTGCTGTCAGATGCAGCTTCTGAGTGTCAGAAAGCTTTCAGCAGGTTTGGGAAAGGCTGGCAGGAGGCACAAAGATATATGAGGATGAAGAAAAAGCTAGGTGTTGCACCCAAATCAGCCTGTGACTGAACTAGTGTTAGTATCTCTTGTATTCTCTGCAGCTCTTCTGAGTGAGGTTGGCCTCTGTTGCCATTATAAATTTAGATGAGAATTAGTTGGGTAAAATCTCATTCTCTGGAACCTGTCATTATTTCCTTAACAGCCTTTGATGTAAAGGGTTTGTTCAGAGGACAGATGGAAACACTTATTTGTGTTTGGGAGTCAGCAAAAGAGAATATTGTAGGTGTGTGCTTCTCAGACTACTTTGGTTATTGACAGAATTAGTATATAGGTTTTGGATGGCTAATATTTGTGCTGTCCTATGAGCCCTCCAGAGTCCTTTAGGGGAACAGTATAGCCCATACAAAGTAGCACAGAATCTTTCTTTTCCCTTTTCTTCCCCCCCTACTGCCCTTTTTAAACAGTATTTCCCATTACAGATTCTAAAACTCTAAGTAAATATTTACCTTAAATTCCACTTGGATGCTTTGAAACATAAAATTTTAACTTCTTTTTAGTTGGAGATTTAAAATTGGAAATTACATAATAACCACTCAAGGTAATGACTCAAATGCTTATGATCCCACTGTCTGAATTGTATTAGGCCATTTGTGAAACATATGAACCAAGAAACACCTTGGTAATTTAAGCCAAATGAGCCATAACATCATCATTTTCTCAAGTAGTTCTGACCCATCTCTGAATTCCATGAACAAAATGAAAATTCAGGACAATATGCAGCACATGAACAGCAAAAAGGTCTTGGCTTATATGAGAAAATCTACAGGACTTATATTCTCTCTAAAAATGCAGATGTATAGGTAACATATATTAAATTGATGCAAGTTTTAAATAGGTGGTAGATAAGGTTCTTAAAGCTAGGTTTCACAGATTAGCAGTCTCTGCCAAATTTTCTGAAATCTAATTAATGTTAGAATATTCTATCTCAGTTTTGTTCTGCTTTTAGGATTTTGATGACTAGTCTTTCCATACTTATAAAAATACTCTATATTAGAGCAGATGATGCACAAGATTCTGTTAACTGATAAAAAGACCATAGTGTCATCTACATGTAATTTAAACTGGTTTAATATTGAATTTTTACAAGAAATTTTAAATTATAGTTAGAAAGAGAGTAAGAAATTAGAATATTGCTGCTATTTACTTTTTTTTTTTAATGGACTTTGAAAAGCCGTTGTTCTAGTTAAACAACATAGTGTCCTCATGACCTGAGACTGCTCAGATGAATAAGCATCTTTTCAGCTCTCATGTCATTGCAGTACCTGAGCAGCCACCTCATCTGCCTTGGATCCCCACTTCTGTAGTGGGCAGTGCAATTCTGAATTAATAAACTTCTGGGCCAGAATCCAGACCAGAATCTTCTAAGCTACTTTAACATGGAAATCACCAGGAGATTGTCCTGTGTATCAGATTCAGAGGGAAGAGCATAAAGGCTGCATTAGCAAAGTTCAGGTCAGGTGTACTAAGGAGAGTGAGATTTCAATACTGTCTGCTGCATTGTTGAGCCTCAAAATGTTTGAATTTAGTTTTCTAGTTTTTAAGAGCACCCTGAACCTGAATACTCTGAAATGGAAGACAGCATGTTCTATTTTCCTTGGCTTTTCCTTCAGTCTCTGAGACTGAAGTTAACTTCAAAGCGTCTGAAAGGTCCTAAGGTCTATAGGAAAACATCTCCTTCAATAATTACAGCAAACACCAAGGCAACCAGCTAAGGCAAAAGTGGCTTACTTTCTATCAGGTCACACTAAGGGAAATGTATCCTACCATAGCAGGGCCATTTATTCACTTGACTGTGGTGGTGTTCGCAGGGGTCCCAGGACGAGGGAAGAGATGAGAATCTTGACTCCATGTTTCAGAAGGCTGATTTATTATTTTATGATATATATTATATTAAAAGAAATGATATACTAAAGTATACTAAAAGAATAGAGAGAGAAAAGGATTTAATCAGAAGGCTTGCAAAGGAAAGGCATGGAATGATAATAAAATCTTGTGACCGCTCACAGCCTTGACACAGGTGGCTGTCATTGGTCATCAAGTAAAAACAATTTCACATGCTGGGTAAACAGTTCTCCAAATCACATTCTAAAGCAGCAAAACATGGAGAAGCTGAAGCTTCCAGCTTCTCAGGAGAAAAGATTCTAACAAAAGGATTTTTCAGAAAATATGTCTGTGACACTTGACAAGCCCAATTCCAAAGAGGAATATCACCTTGGCTTAGCAGTGGCGCAAATGACCACAGGGGGTTGTGTCCTGTGGCCTACAGTTCTTCGCTCTGTTAGAAAAGTTCATGGGGTTTTCTCTTCTTTTCTCACAGCTGCGGATGAAAGCATCCAAGTGGGTGAGCACCGACAGTTCCTATCGCGCTCCATGTGCCAGTTAAACATTGTCCCTGGCAAACGCTACCTCCTCATGGGGAGAGATGGGCAAACAGTGGATTGCAACAACAAGTGAGTGCAAAATGGTCTCTGGGCAGCAGCAGCTGCTATCATAAACCCAGAGGATACTCAATCTGTTAGAATACCTCCAGAAAGTAAAGGCAGCATCAAATTTCTCAGGGGATGATTCTGCTGGACTTACTAAAATGCAAAGTGTTCCACTCCATAGGCAAAAGCAGAGCTCTGGGGAAGAGCTGAGCCACCCAAATCTATTGGCTCATGGCTCTGTGGTTCCCAGACTTCTCAGGATCAAATCTGGCCCTGGTTCCCCTGGGTTAAAAACTCACAGCTAGAAAAGGACAATGGGAAAAGCTACCCAGTCCATCTACTGCGCATGGCTTAAACAGATCCTGTGTTTGCGGAAGAAATGTGTGGGACCATGACTAAGAGCAGCTCCCAAGGTTGCTCCTCCATGCATGTGGGTAGCATATTCTTGTCATTTCTCACTGTCACACTTTAATTTAAAAAAGGGAATCTATCTGAGTGGGAATTTAGTATGACACTATCAAGTATTCAGGAAGGAAGACATCGTAAATGTTTCATTTCCCTGCACAGAACTGGACAAAGGTAATGACTCTGAAAGCTTCTAGGGAGGAGATCTCCATCAAGCTGTGAGCACCACTTCCTAAAACCTTAAAAAGTCCCATTCCCATCTCTATGACACCACCTAGGTCAGCTGGCCTGCTTCAAAAGAAGCCTGATAGAGACTGGGGTGTCCTAGCAGAGGTTTAAATTCCAACATCTTCTCCAGTTCAGGCATGGAATACTGGAAGTTACACAGCTTCTCATATACTCTGTTGGAACTAAACTTCCCCTCTCTGTCCCACTGGTGGGCACTTGGGCCTTTTGTGTCATTCTGGAAACTAACAGCAACTCAGCCCAAGCTTACCTGACATACTCAAAACACAAGTACAGCCAGGTCTGTCCCAGCTTGGCACTGACACATCCCAGACTTTGTTCGAAGCTCAGTTAACCTGCTGGTGAAGCAAGTTTCTTGGCTAGTATAACTCTTGATTTCAGAGATGCCTCTCTGGAGGGATGAGTAGATCAGGGATTACACTCTCTCATTGCTCCATGTCAGGAATAATGACTAACCTTCTTTACCTGTCCCATTTTCCCTCAGGATGCAATACTTACTTGATGCACAAGCCTGGGTGGAGAAAATCCCGGAGGGCAGTGAGTGCCGCAGCACTCTGCGCCGGCAGAGCTGTGCTCACCTGCAGGACTTCCTGAGCACCTCTGACAGCCTGTGCCATGTCTGAACAACGGCTCTGACCCCCACATCTCTCTGCGACTGCAGCTCACCTTCTGCCAGAATTCTTCCTGCAAAGCCTGTGCATCCCAGTGGTACCTGAAACATGGAAGGACTGCTTGCATTGCTGTTTCACTGAGTGGGGTGTGAAACATCTTCTTGTGGGGGGGTGTGTGGTAATACAATAAAAATGCAGTTCCTCTCCTAATTACTGTGCTTATTGTACCTGACACTGGGAAGAGAGAGCAGGAATTTGTGTCCCCTTGAGCTATTCTACAACAGTGCAATTATCCTGCAGAGAGTCAAAAGAAAAACACACTGTGCATTGCCTGAATAATGTCTGCAATCCTGGGCAACGAAAAAAATATTTTAAAAAAGACCAAGACATTTTCACAGGTCAAAAAGAAAACTGGGTGTTCATGAGCTTACCTGTGTTACACTGCTGTAACAAACTGAAAGAGATACCAGCTCATGCTTCAACACATCAGCTGGTTTCTGGCTGTAATTGTGAGTCCTGCTGACCCCATGGCTGGATTCCATACACTTCTAAAGCTGGAACTAGGAGTGGTACATTGTGCCTGCCCTGTGCTGGACTCTTCCACAGGGAGTCTTCCACTAGCTTTTTAGGCTGGTAGCTCACTGAGGGCACAGAATTGCTTTTAATTGCACTCTCTAGCCACATGTCTTTCAAGTTTTTCTTTTTCTTGAGTTTAATTCAAAACTGCTCTTTTCTTGGAATAAGAAAAAGTCTGTGGAAAATGTTTTGGTAACACTAATAAGCAGATGACTTTCAACCACAGGTTTTGCTGCTTTAGCTTGCCAGCAAAATGCCATTTGGCAGTCATGTCTGAAGCAGAGAAAACTGTGTAGGTCACCATCCTCAGATGCTCATACCACTATCTGTGCCAGCAGCTACTGAGTACAAATATTTGCCACCTGGACTGCTTGTGCTACACTGCAGTAAAAATAAGAAGTGCCTGTGTCAATGATATGATAATTAGTAGATCCATGCTGAGGTGATTAATTTGGAGTCAAATGATGCTACTGATAGAAAGGGCAACAGTGATGCTCATGTGGCCAAGACATTACACTGCAGCAGCACCTACCAAAACAGCTTCATCACCAGAAATTTCAGATTCACAGAAGACAGTTCATTGCTTTGTGCCTGAACTCAGAACTGAACAGCTGTCTTTGAAGGCTGCAAACTCAAACTTAGCATCAGCTGGACCTGGATATCACCAACATCTTCCTCTCAGCTGCCAAGCATTGCATGGATGGAGGGTAGGGAAGGCTCATTTCAGGAAAACCCCAATGACTGCTTCATGACATATGTAAAGGAAGATAGAAAACCTACTGAAGGCATAAGACAGACACTTAAACTGACAGATGACCTCGAGGTTCACCCCAGCTTTCACATTTATGAAATGCGATTGTAATACCTGGTCATACACTCTCTTTATTACACAGCTTATATAAATGTCAGTGATATGGCAAAATACAGCTGAGGTCAGTAAAGCAAGTACTAATTTCTATTCATATAAGATAAAGAATAGGCTGCTGCACTGACATACCCATTATCCAGTAATTCTGCCAACCTTTATGAAAGAATACCTCTAAGGTTAGGAGCCAAATTCTTCCTTTCCACTCGACAAGGCTTGAGTTAAAAACCAATGTCTGACCCTTCTGCTGAGCGGAGTATATCAACAGCTCAGAGGATCTTGCCTGGCAAACAAATCACCAAATAATTGCAACACTCAAGACTCTGTAAACTGTGGTGAAAGGCATCTTTAAAACTTTTTATCAGATCTAACTTACATTTTACATATTTTCTTCCATTTTACTTGCAGGTGAGTCTAAGCTGGAACTGCTTAGTGTCTGAACTTTGCAAATGCAGTCTCAGTGTGGGAGCTCTGTGTGACTATTAAACTTATTTTGTGGGCAGAGGACCCAAACATGCTTCTACTTTAACTCTGCCAATTTGCTTCCTAGGAAAACCTTTAAATATCTCTGGCCTAGGAGCTAGCATAGAACAGTCTCTATCCCCCTGTACGTTTCTGCCCTAAACTCCCAAACATATTCATAGGGAGAGGGAAGACGATGGTGGAATTATTCTGTGCTGCCACAGCTGTTAATGTTTGCAGGTAACGCAGTGGCAGAGCTGCTGGAGACTCAGACAGCACCATGGAGGCCCTCTGGAGAGCTTTGGAAGAATTCATTTCTCCTTCAGCTGCCACAACCTGCAAAGGAACAGAAATGGAAATGGCATAGAAATGCTGCCCATAGTGGTGAAAATCCAGCTTTATAATGAGGAGAAAACCAACTAGCTTGGATACCTGGAAACAGAGGACAAGATGAAATGGCCTTTAAGTTGCTAAAGGGAGGTTCTTATTGGATATTAGGAAAAAAATTAGGTTGTCAAGCATTGGAAGGGGATGCCCAGGGAAGTGGTGGAGTCACTAACCCTGGGGTCATTTAAAGGGTATGTAGATGTGGTGCTTAGGGACATAGTTTAGTGGTGGATTCAGCAATGCTGGGTTTAAGGGTTGGATTTGGTGATCTGAGAGGTCTTGTCCATCCTAAACAATTCTGTGGTTCTCTGACATGAAAATGAAAGCCTGGAGGTGGGTGTCACCTGTCATGGGTCTCACCTTAGCTTTTTTCTCTTGAGCAGCCTCTGCTTCAGCTGCCATTGCCCTCTGCATGGCCACGGGGATCCGGATGTCTCTGATCTCCACACGAGCCACTTTGACTCCCCACTGCTCCGTGGCACTGTTGAGGGTAGCCTTGGGGACAAACAACACACCAGGAAGAGCACAGTGCTGGCAGAGGGAAAGCCACGTGGTGTACCCTGCTTGGACAGAAGGACAGGGCAAACCACACAGCAGAAAGACGGATGCGCCAGGGGCACCAGCACCCAGCATGGTGTGTGCACAGTGGGTACCACAGCCTCAGGAAACACCTGCTGGTCAACACTAGTGTCTCTGGTGTGCCTCCTAAATTATGATCCCCATCCTTTCCTTAGGTGGGCACTTACTAAACTTCTCCCTTTTACAAAGAAACACTACAGCAAGTTCCTTAAACAGCACAACACGGTAAAAGAACACTATGGGTAAGAAACAAGACAGCCCTGCAGCACTGGCAAACTCATCTGGGCTCTGGCTCCTGAGCACTCCTGCAATCTACACCACCACCATGACCCTGTCTCTTCATGGTCACTCTCCTGGCTGCAGAGGGTACAGTCTCTCTTTGGTCTGACTACGCCTTGTCTCTGACTGAAATTAGTAAATTGGGTATTGGATTTTTCCTCTGCTCTCTCCCTGGCTGTCAAATCAAAAAAAGAAACCAGATGGCATTTAAAAGTATACAGCAACTCAATTTTGTGCTCTTAGTTGCAATGACAGGAGATACAAGTCTTGCCTCAATCAAGGGTCTACTCAAGACAGAGCTTCCCCTGAGCATATCTTTCTCCATGTTTGCAGCTGCCTCTGTGCAAGGGCTAAGCTGATTTTTTTTAAATCACTGGATAATTTCAGAATTTTAATTGCTTTTTGATAGAGATAACTCTGCTGCAGGAGGCTGGGGAAATACCTTTAGAATAACTCTTTCTGACTCTAAGCAATGAGATGTATAATTAAAAAAAAAAAACAAAAAAAAAAACATAAAGGGAGAGTTTGTTATCCTTGTTGAAGAAAAAAAGAGAGATTATTTCTAATTTGCTACTCCCCAAAAGATGTCTCCATGCTTATGAATTTTGAGTTCCAGATTTACCTGGATACTGTGCGCAATCTCCTCACGACCTGCCAGCACCTGAGCCAAGCTCTGTGTACCCAGAACGTTTCTCAGGGCTGTCTGTGCCAGAAGCAAGGTGGCAGAGTGGACATCAGTGACATTGGCAACTGCACTGACAGCGCTGTGGATCCTGTAGTGCACCACCCCATCCACCTGGGCAGTAACAGCATCCCTCGTGAGAATCTGCATTTGAGAAATGCACACAGTCACAGAAAGATCCAACAACACGTCCTTTGCCTAGTAAGGGAAAGTTTTTTTAACCTTTAGTGAGTAAAAGGCATTGATAATTCAAAGAAACTAAGAATTTCTTTTGATTTCTTTGTCATTCCCCCAAAAAATTCCTTCAAGAGAGCTGTCCAGCATCAACAAAGTTTAAACTGGAGGAAAATGCTTTACATATCCTCTAAATAACTGCTTCAATTGTAAGTGAATGTCATAATTTGAATTAATTTCTTTTGCAATAATAAATGATGGCTATCCTCTTCCTTTCTTGTAGAAAGGTCCATTAATGAGCTTATACATTTCATGCAGCTCGGAAGATCTGTGCTACTTCCCCTAAACAGTGTATTTGTAAGAAACACATTAAAACAAAAGGTGCAAGAAATTATGAGAAGAAACTGAAAGAAATATTTAAGCATTCACAGAAGAGTTGTCATTTTTTGCCAGACAAGCTTCTTGTGCCTCAGAAGGCAGCTGGCCTCAGTGGAGAACTGATGATGCTCCACTATCACTTTCCCTCCTCAGCATCTTTTGCCTGCAAGGGGATGCTTCACAAAAACCCTGCCAAATGCTGCAGGAGCCTGGCCAAAAGCTGCTAAGCCTTATACATTACAAGCTCTGCAACCATCTTCTTTCTGGCCTCACATTTTGCAGGAGCCATTTTTCATTTCACACCACACACCCCTGCACCCTCTTCTCTAAGAAAAGGCTCTTTCTGTTTACAAAAAGATAATAGCCCAAAAAACATCTCCTGGGGAACACAATAGGAAATTCTGGGGTCCCAAAGAGTCTTGGAGCTGTCTCTTCTCCCTCTGCTCTTTGTTTAATGAAGGGGACAGAAGTGTCAACTCCATAAGCAGAAGAATATTTCTGCCATGGGACTGAGGCCACACAGAACCAAAACTTGATCAGAACAGGATTGCTCAACAACTCATCCTTCAGATTAAATTTTTCAGTCAAAATTTGCCAACAAAATACCAGAAGATATATCCTACTTGGATGTATCTTGCTTCCTCCATCCATTCCTGCTTGGACCTGAGTTTTGTGGAAGGTTGTCTGCTAATTCCTGCTAATTTAATGGGATTTGTTACCCCTGGGTAATCTGCCTTTCCAAACACATGTAGATGGCTCTTTTGAATGGTGAGCTACACGTCAGATCCAATTTTATTAGGACATTAATTTGCAACTGGGAATTTTGTAGCCTGCTCCTGTCTTGTCCTCCCTGTCTCACATTCACACTTGTAACTCCCTTCCCTTATTTTTGACATCACAGTTCTGAACACCAGCTTGACCTGCAATGATGCACCTGCAGATTTTCATTAGGAGAATCACAGAATGGTTTGGGTTGGAAGGTACCCCAAAACCTCACTCAGTTCCAACCTGCCTCCCATGGGCAGGGACACCTTTCCCTAGACAAGGCTTTTCAGAGCCCCCTCCAACCTGGCCTTGAACACCTCCAGGGATGGCACACCCATAATTTCTTTGGGCAAGAAGTTGTGTTGTAAGCAGCTTGAAATGCAGAAGATACAGCTGAAAAGCTAAGTTCCACATGGTAACTAAATTCCATATGGTAGCTCAGTGTGGCAAAATTACAAAACATGCATTACTTTTGATTGTGCCATGAATCTGCTGCTGAATCTTTTGTTCCTGTCTTAGATGGCTGCTAGAGAAGTTACCTCTTGTGGAGGAATCTTACAGGCAACAGTCCTCAGATCAACCTTGATAAATGTATCTGTACATGGAAGTACAAGGATCATTCCTGAAAATAAAAATTATTAGATGAAACACCTCTGAAACTAAAGTCCAGATCCAGGTATCCTAGAGAAAAACAGATGGAAATACCCACAGAATTCAGAATAACACCCTGCTTATCACTGCAGCTGTCCTTTCTGCTTACAAGACAGGACAACAGTGATGTTTTGCATTTTCAAATAACAGAGGAAGTCCAGATATCTGCAAATAATGTGAACTCATTAGAGCTTAATGACCTAGGACTCTTGTCTGGAAGTGGGCACCTTGAAGCTCTTGTCTGAAGTCTACCATGAGACTTTTGACAAAAATTCCTTCCATGCCCTTAATTTTCCCTTTTTAAATCACAAGCCATATATGGTTCATTATGTGTCCTCAGGAAAGACATCACCCAAGTCCAGATTCCTGCACCACATGAGGAACATTGTCCCAAGATGTGACAAATCCTGTGAAGGAGTCTCCACTCCCCTTCACTGGAGAGGGATACTGGGCAAAACTTCCAATCTTCTATTGTAACCTCAGCGCCTTGCTTTGGTGCACAGAGCCACACAGGAGGCCTAGCTGCTCTTTGGACCACATGACTACTATTCAAGAGGAAGGACAGTACCTGAAAAGGACTTTTTCCTGTTATTTCAATTTCCAGTTGGCCCTTTTCATTGCCCAGAGGTGGTAACTGCACCAATGCAGACTCCTCATGCGGCTGGGTTTGGTTTGTGATTTGTAAGCTGGTCCTAGGGAACAGCCTTGGTGTAGCTGCTGAGTGTCCCTGCCCTGACACATTTACCATTTTCAGGGCAGAGGACAGCTAAGGAGCTGGCAGCAACAAGCTCTGTTGGAAGTGAGGTGCAGGGAAAGAGGCCACAGTCACTCAAAAAAGACCATGGAAGACCTGAATACTGCATTTCAACCTCCCTGCAGTCCCCTGACAGTGTGTGCAGCATGAACTCATCCTTCTGTTGTCCAAATTGCTCAGCAGCAAAGTCACACCTGGTATCAAGGTTCTCAAACTTCTGTGCTATGACAGGAGGGTGGCTGTATCATCTCTTGAGAAAAATAAACAGTCTGCAGGTAAAGGAACTGCAGCAGAGGGGACCTTCTCATTCCCCTCTATGCTATGAAGAAGGATTTCATGGAACCTCTGCCATTCTCTATGTGGTCTGAGTGCATTGTAATAACATAAACAAACCCAGAGGACTTTAACTGAGAAAAACTGCATGCACTCACCTGGTCCCTTTGCTTTCTTAGACAGGATGTGGCCCAGACGAAATACAACAGCACGTTCATATTCTCTGACAACCTGGGAAAATACTTGAAATTTAGAATTTTACAACTAATTCTATTTTCATTCACTGGTCCTTTAATCTTTAGCACCCATATTAAATGTGAAGAAAGTTACAAATAATATAGGAAGCAACAAAGCTGCAAATCACTTTCTTCATGTCTTCTACTTGACTCATGATTTGCTGGAAGAACTCAGCTCCTGCCCATGGAAACAAAACAGATCACATATGAAAGAATTAACAGCGGTCTAAAAAGGACACCCCAGAGGTCTCTCAACATCAGCAGCACACTCAGAGGAGTTGTAGGCAAAGGGGCTCTCACCTCAGAGAAGCTAATCTAAACCACTTCACTTAGTGCATCACGACTACTGAAGGCCTGGCATCCAACTGATGTTTAACTAGAAGTTTAACTGATGATGAATGTTGAGACTGGAAGAAATTAAGTGAGGAAGTTGTGGCAACACAGAACATTTGTGAAAGAACCTGTGTGGATCTCATTTCCAGAGCACATCTTTGCTACAAACCCTTATGATTCCCAAAATGTGAATGTGAGGTGCCTTGTCTTAACTAAATCAGTAAAAAAAATAACAGCAATGATAATAGAGCATTCTTCATGCGCCTCAAATCCTGCTAGCTTACCTTGATACATGCCCAGATGGAAATAGGAAAGGTAATAAGCACCAGGAGGAATGAAAGTGAAACCAGGATCCAGCCACAGACACCAATTCCTCCCTGCCTGTCAGCTATAAAAAATATAAGGAAGAAGAGCAATGAATGAAAAATTTGAGAAGTCATCCCAGGGATGTACATCTAGCCCAGCTGCAATTATATGGGACCACAAATTCCACAGAAACTCACTCCCTCTTCCTCTTTCCAAAAGAGCCATAAACCACCTAACTAAACATTCAGCTTTATGGCCCATCAGCACAGAAAATTAGAAAAGACTCAGGAAATACTTTTTTGCAACAGGACAAAAAAGGAAAATTAAAGATATTACCAAAGCTGGGGGCTGTGAAGGAGAAATAAATGAATGGGTGAAACCATGAGTATGAAACTGTTGGGTGGGGCAAAGGGTTTAGTTCGTGTGAAACAAGTAGCAAGGTAAATGAGGGGAAATCCTGTTTTCTTTAGACGGACATTTTGAGGAATATTCATGGACCAGTCTATGCACTGGACCATAAACTTCAAAATTAGTTCTTGTCAGAATGCATGCCCATGCATTTTAAGCAGTTATATTGGTATGTTCAGCTCATCTCATCCCAAAATTTCATTCTAATGAAATAAAACAAATATAAAACTAATTTCATTGTTTTAGTGCTTGAAGGGAAGGCAGTAATAAAGTAAGTTATTTCAAAGGTGTAGGGAGGGACTGGAAATTTCTAATACCAAATAAAACTCACATGCCGACAGAAATGAGAAATAGGAAACAATTCAATTTAAACTTCGTAAGAAAAAACCAGCTTGTCAGGACCCTGAAACAGCAGGAGGCTCCCTGGTCTGTGAGGCAGGAGCTGGCAGAGCAGCAGAGCAGGACTGACAGGTTTGTCAGAACATTCCCAGCAGCTCCGGGGCAGGAGGACACACAGCACAGCCCTCCTGAAGCCCCTGCCCCTCCTGGGTCCCTGCGCATGGCTGGGCTGTGCCTGCTGCGGTGGCGGCTCCACTCCTGGGTGGGACATGGGACATGGGACATCTCGCCCTTGGCTGCTCACAGCTTGGCCCATTCTGCTTGTGAGGCCCCTGATGCAGACTGAATGACTCACAAGTGAACACATTTGCATTCAGAAGGGCCCTGGTTCAGGTGTCCCCTGAGAGCTGGGCACAGAACTGGTGCACTGGGAGCCCAGCTTTCCTCCTCACTCTTCCCAAAAAAACAGCAATTTTAAATCCCTGGTTGTTTTATGAGGTATCATCAGGCACTTTGCAATCAGTGGCAAAATTGATTTGAGGAGCTTCCCTAAGCAAATTACTGTGCAAATCTTAAGGCCATGTGTATAAAAACAGGATTATTAGGATTTAGTGTGAAAATCTTTAACCCTTTAGCTGTTATCTGTTCTCCTCACATTACATTACACTAGTGGTGTGGCAGGCTACAACAGGAACAAAAAATACCAACAGTCAGGTGTGTTTTAATCAGTGGAAAGAGATCAAGGAAAGTCACAGAATAGGCATCATTCATAATTCTTAATCTGAAATCTGAGCAAATTAATCATGAAGGATGTTTTGTTCAGGAGAACTCAACGTTTTTACTCTCTCCTAATATCACATAAATGACCAGCTTACAGAAAATATCTGAAGATATTTTTCTCCAGTGACAAATTTGATTATGAATAACCTCCTCAAAAGCAATTTTGGCTTGTAGCATCATCTACCATCATCCACCTGAGCCCACTGTGAAGATGCCTGGTGAGAATGGCACAATCCACAGACAGGGGAATGGATGGGAAGAAATGCCAGCACTCAGCAGATTGATGCTCAAGCAGCTGAGAAGAGTTAAGGGTCAAGATATCACCCCTAACCACCATGGGCAAAAAGCATGCAGCCAAAGCTTGACAAAGTACAATTGAATCCTTCTCCACAAGAACTGTCCTAGAGATCCTGATGCCAGCTAATAGTGTAGGTTACATTTAGAAAAGGAGAACACAAAATTATGTATTTGAATGAAACTCCTAGCTCCCCCCAAGCCACCACAGATCTTCTCTGAATACCCCAAAGTTTCAAACCATTTAACCACACAACAAATTAAAGACTCTAGAAGAAAACAATAGTTAAGAACCAGTCACAATCCCATGTATCATTGACCTGAGTTTGCCATCCCTGTATATGGATTATAATACTCATAACCACCAAAAACCTCACTTGACTCTTTAGTCCAGAGCAAATCAGGAGCTGCAATGCACCACAAAATGTGAGAGCTCATCACTCAGCAGTTGTGGAAAAACTGCAAGGTGATGGAATAAGATTCATTTCATTTTTACTCAATGCACTCATTAGGGTACATCACAAACAGACTTGGTAAACAAATTCTATATGTGGGTTTAACACTTGGAAAGCAAATGAAAAACTCAGCGTGGGCAAAAATCTCCCAGGCCTCCTACAGCAACAAAAAGATGGAGTAGATTCAGTCTCTTTAACCACCATGCTTTCTACTTTAACCTTTCTCCTTCCTCCTAAGGGCTGAAAAATTCTTCTGTCTTCCCTAACTAGATCCTATTTTCCTCTCTCCAGTCCATCTCTCCATACAGAAGCGTATCAATAGCTGAATCAGTTTTTTTCATGCATGGGGTCATGTTGGCAGAAGGTAGATGCTGATGCATCCTGGCAGGGCAGCATGAGGCAACTTGCTCTGTCACTTAGAGTGGCACATTCTGAGTTTTCATCTCCAGTCTAAGTTGTACATCAAATGTACCTTTTTGTTTGGTTAATTCTGCTCCTTTTTAATATTTTTGAGAAAAAACCCACTCTCACACACACAAAACAAGACCTACCAATTAGATGTTCTGTGTTCATTTTCTTGGGTCTCTCTGTCTGGGGATCCATCCCCTTAGAGGGAAGCTCTGATCCCCTCATAGATGAGACAGCAGCAAACCTTGAAACTGCAGGGCTCGTGCAAGATGCTGAAGAAGGAGGCAGGAGGAGAGAAGGAGAAATCCCCTGTATGAGAGTCTTCTGGGAGGTGGTTACCCTGGTGAGGAGAGGATGTTCCCAAACACAAGTCTTGTGTCTCTGATGTAGCTGGATGGTATTCTGTGGCTGTCCTCTGTCTGGGGTGCACTTGGCCCAGCTGGTCTTAGGCCCCACAAAATACAAGCTGGAAATAATTTCTATGAATCCATCACTAGAGATTAAAACACCCACAAAAAAGCCAGGAAGATAAAGTGAGTCCTGTGAGCAGCAGCTGAGGTACAGCCTTAAGAAAATGAGGCTCAGGGGAGATCTCAACCTTCTCTACACCTGCCTCAAAGGAAAAGGATGTTGCAGCAAAGTGAGGGTTGGTCTCTTCTATCAAGAAACAAGCAACAGTATAAGAATAAAAGGCCTCAAGGTGTGACAGGGTTTAGATTAAATATGAGGGAAAAACTTATTTCACGAAAAGAGTTGCCAAACACTGGAACAGGCTACCCCGAGAAGTGGTAGGGTCCCCCTCCCTGGTGGCATTTAAAGCACACATAGCTGTGGCACTTAAGGATGTGGTTTAGCAGTGGACTTGGCAGTGCTGGCTTAATGGTTGGACTCAAGCCTAAGTGGTCTTTTCCAACCTATGATGCCATAAAACCAGAAGGCAGATTGCATGCTGCTCCTCTGCTGTTTTGGGGCTCAGCTGCTGTTCAGATCTCAAACACCAGCATAATAAATAAACAAAACTCCAGGTGAAGTCTCCAAACTGTGTAGAATAGTCCACCACACTCTTCTTCACACTGTCCATCAGTACAGGCTGAGCCCTGTTGATCTGGATAACCTCAAAACCACGGCAGAAGCATTTCAGTTCCCAAGCTTTAAAATTGTCCCCCAAGTAAGAATATTTTTCACAAAATATTTTGACAATCAAATTAAGCACAGCATTTCAGACTAAGCCATTTCTGAAGGCTGCAGCAGCAGAGGGCAACCCTCTAAAAGGACAAGGCTGTTGCTTGTTATTTTAATAAAATATGAGAGGTGGGGTTTTTTTATATGTAATTTATGAGTTTGATATATAGCTACATTAATTATAGGGCTGGTTTTTGTGGGCATCTGTTATCTAGAATATCTCTGAAGATCTGGCTCCAGCTTCATTTCACCCAAGTCCTCCTTCCTGCCAGTAATCACCTTGGCCACAGATGGGTCATTCAAAGCTGATTGTTCCCCAGAGAATCCTTTTTCAGTCTCACAGAGAGAAAACTACATCCCTAAACACATTTCAAATCCCACTGAAAGCCATAAGCACAGCCTGAAAAATCAGGATTGACATGCTTATTGCAATATGCTCCCAAAAATGTGACAATATTAATTTTAGGCTATTTGTAGCATTTTCATCATTATTTGACTTCTAAACACTGAGCTGCATGATCACACCTCTTCAGGACAGACACTTACTAGCAGGGTAGCATGTGTGAACAGTGACAAGAGAAATGTGGCTCAATTATTTCAGAAGCAAAAACATAATATGCAAAATTATCCCAACAATTTTTTTTAACTTTAGAGCAGAACTAAAGTTAATGAAAATAGCTTAATTCTGAACCATTTGAATGCCACAATTTAAACAGCTGCTTATACCATCAGATAAATGAGCAGCACATGCTAAAAGTTACAGACATAATTGCTCCCTGTTTATTGACAACTCTCTGAGGTGACTGTAAATATAGGTGAGTAATGCAGATGGTGCATTTGTGTTTGTGTTCAGGAACAACACAATATTAGGGGTTTTTTTTCATTTTAACATAAGCTGCACTTTTTTTCCTCTTTTCAAAATTTTGAAATCAAAGTCAGGGCAATTTTAATGCTTTCTCCTTGGGGCTATACTGGGGCACGTGGACAACTCATGTCCCAGATTACTACAGACCACTCAGAGATTAAAACACACAAGAGCTCTGGGGCAAAGCAGGTTACAAGCTGCAAGTTCACTGGTGCTGAACAGCCTGGTGCACTCCTGTGATACAGGGCACAGCCACAAAGACTGAGCTCAAAGCTGCTTCAGCAGAACTTACTCAGAAGCCACCTCAGATGACTGCTTTGGGCTGCTTGCAATTCACTACTTCTGCAGAGTTTTATATTTGTGACATAGCTAAAGCCTTCAACTTCTACTCCAAAAGCAGCCTGAGGGCTCAGGTCAGGCATGATCAGGTGCTTACCTGTAAGCACATCATTCTCCAACATTCTTCTGTACCAACAGCTACATTTACAAATGGCACTAGTCCTTTACCATGTCTCTACAATGTCAACTTTCTCTCACTTACCTCATAATCCAGTTGTAGAGACTTAATCCACAGCCATCGGTAAACAGTGCCAATCCCAAACGTACGAAAAAGAATCCGGCAGTCCCCACATGAGATTTGCAAACAAAGTTGTAAGTTTAAGTTTGTCTTTTTCTGACCTTCTTAGGCCCATACTACTTTCTTCCCATGCACTGGGCTTTGGCCAGTCCCTATAGATTTCTCAGCTCAGTCTTTTCCTGGCCCCAGTTCTACCTACTTGCTTCAGGCTCAGCAGTCCCTTTCCCCAGGTCAAAATTAAGGAGACAGGAGAGGACAGAGCAGATGAACAGTACTGTCCTTTTGCTTGTAGGAACATTCCCATATTGCTGCTCCTCCTCATGAAAATGGCATCAGCTTTCAACAGCTGAAGGTCTGGAGATGACAGAAGGCCTCCTTGGGCCACTAGAGTAAATAAGAGAGAGAGACAAAGCTATTGCTCCTCTATCAATACAGAAAGGCAGGCAAGTCGCAAGAAAGCCAGAACATTCATGGCAAGTTTCCCTTCAGGACCAGGCAAACTCCCAACACTCATTTGCAAACCAGAGGAAAAGGACAGAAAATTATTCTGTTTCTCTCCTATTCACTGCAGCTGCAATTAAAGCACTTGAAGGAACGTTGAAACTTGCTTGCAAACACAATCCTGGTATGTTCTTAGTTGTTGCAAAAAAGGTTTTATTTCAAGGAACACTTTACCACACTGTATCTATGCAGGCTGTCAGTACACACAAAATAGAGCAATAATTGGCAACTTGAACAGTGAAAATAATCAGTCCAGAATTAAAGTCATACAGCAAGAGCCCTTTCCTGGCACAGGCTCGATTTAAGGTGGTTTGCCTCAGAGCAGACATTTCCTTGGCTGTCTAAAAACGGTGCTCAAGTAAGCATGAAGGAACTCAGGACAAGTCACTCCCTTCAGAAATTCCAAGGCTGGGTCACAGCAGTTTGCTGCAATGCAGAACACAGACTCTATTCCTGAAGAGGAAAAAAATTAATAAAAACCAATTTTACATCCAGAGAAATATTTAAAAAATTGAATTTTAATCCTAACCAGTAGAGAGTTCCTTCACAAAATGCAGCTCAGTAAGATTCAGTAAGAACCAGAGAGTCCCATTCCAGACATAAGATCTTTACAACTAAACACTTCTTAACCTATTCACTTGTCTAACACTGATGGCAGTCTAACACTGATGGATGTTTGATGGGAGCATCAAACACTCTTCTCTGGTAAAGTGGCTGGACAACACCCAGTAACTACACTGCTTCAGGAGAAGAGCATTTAACACAGGGGATTTCACTACTTCTCACCTGTTTTCATTTGGAGAAACAAGGCTTGAGTCTCTTCAGCATCTCTGAGTTGCCCAGTGCTCAGACAGGAACCCCATACCCCATGACCATTCAACAAATATTTTTAGAAACAGAGGCACAAAGTGCTTACTTTCTGACAAAACAGTATTATTTGCTTTTGACTACAAGGTGACTTGAAGCAGTTCAAACTTTGATTGCTTGATGGGGAAATTAGGATTAAAACAGGATGTCGGACTCAGCACCTCAGTAAGGTTACAAAACACTTACTGACTTGGAACTGGTTTACATTCACATCCTGGGGAGAAAAGCCAATTTGCTCTTGATAAGATACCTGTATCTTTATTTTCTCCAACTCATCTGCAAATCTACAAAGAGCAAGTTATGGAAAGAATGACAAGCAGAATAAAATGAAAGATGGTAGAGACCTCTTCCACAGATTTCTTAAGTCAAGATATCAATATCCAAGATATCAATTTTAAGAGCAATTCAGAGTGAAGAATCATGAGAATTTAACAGGTTTCACAAAATAAAAAAATGTAAGAACACAATATTTTTTTCTAGATTTAATGTAATATGTAAGTTTGATTATTAAAATGTCAAAGAATTGAAGTTTTTAAAGTTTTTAACCTACAAATGAAATAGAATATTTCTAATGTCACTCCTTAGGAAGTAAATTTTATAATTTTGGACAGAATTATGCATCAAAAAGAAACAGCATAAAGCAAGATCAAGATCAGTAGAAGTATCTTAATAAAAAGAAGTTTATTCATTCATATTTTAGGTGAATATTCAAATAGTCATCAAAGCCTTTTTGCCATGACTGTAAACTTTTTATTTTAAAAAATTATGTTAAAAACCAATACAGTAATTTCCATTAATGTTCTAAAAAAGTTTGTTCACATCTTGAAAGAAAATACATTAGCAACATCTCCCAGCATCATCAATCTTTAAAAAAGTAAAACTCTAGGTGCAGAACATTTCTACAGTGTAGTATCTCTACATTTTAATTTAGTCACATGATTGAATATCATTCATGTCTATTGTCTCTAGACTATGATCAAGAGCATACCTTAAATAGAAGATATTCAATGATGTGTTACACATTGCCACAGATACTAACGTTATTAGCAGAGTGCACAACTCAATTTCACTAACAAAGCAAGACCTTTCTATATGCTGCATTGTAACAGTTAATTTAGCCATATGCCTTTAAAATCATGTATGTTTTCCAAGGAAAAATACTAAAAAAATCCATGGTCCAAATTCTGCTCCCACTTATATTCACAGGATAAGATAAGCACCATCAAGTTGTAGTTTATAGCAGAAAAGCATATAGAGAACCAGTTTGTTTGTGAGTATAAGGGAGAGAAGAACTTGCCCCATGTCTGTAAACATTCACATAAGTCTGCAGTCAAAAGTGCCAGATAGGCAGCCTATCCGCAGTACAATTATTTAATTCATTCAGAGGGGTGCTGGAGGCAAGGAGAATATTATGGAACCTTATTTTAGAGGCAAGTTAAAATGTTTTTGTGTACTTTGGAAAGACATATTGTCAGCTAGCTAAATCATACTCCAGTAAAACATAATCCACTTCTACCAAATACAGTACAGCATCATTTCCTATCTTTCTTGTTCAGACAAAGGAGTACTCAATTCAGCAGCAAGCCCATGACAGTATTTTGAAGCATAAGAAAAACCCCCACATACCTCTGACCTACCCTCCCCTTAACATACTGCTGATGCTAACAGGAGATCCTCATACATAGGAAGAAAACATCTGAAAAGACCATAAACTGACCTTGATTTGTACACACACAGGAAGTGTGCTTCTAGACAAAAGGTCGTCTACAGCTTTAATTGTCTAGTTTCAATCTAGATCTCAGTCTCTATTAACCACATATACCATACAAAACATAACAGGATAGGTGCTTATTCACACTATTAAGTATACTTGGTCTCCCTACTCAGCTTGACAGTCAATTGCCCTATTTACACAAACACCTGTTTGAATGTTCCTGATCCTGTAAAACACCAAACAGTGAACTCTTAAAATTAAAGGAGAGTCAAGGATGCTCAGCAATTCACAGGATCAGACCCTGAATCAAATTGAATGCAATTCACAAATTAAGTTTGACATCTGACACAGCCTCCTGGAAACATTTTACCCTCATGTTTTCCCTCTCTTTCCCCAGCTCAGACCATGCTCCCACTATCGCAGAGACAGCCTTCAAAGTGAATAGGATCAGGCTCTGTCAAGCAAACACTGCAGTCTTTAGAAATGCCTGGTATTTACTGCCATCCACTCTGGGGCAGACTTGTCTGCAATGAAAATGGTGTTCCTGGTGTTGATGGATAGTTAGCAAAACCTTCAGGCTGAGCTGTATAGTTGTCCAGAGCAGAAGCAGAATGCGCCTTTAAGGAAGATAAGAAGTTAGGAAACAGCACTGATAAAATCAAGGAAACAAAAATCTAAATTAAGCAAAATTTCAGCCACAATACCAGTCCTGCTCAAGCTAAAACAAGTGGATTATATTCTGAAGTGTGCAAAGAATAGAGATGAGCAAGGCATCTATACAAAGATGTTAATCTGTAGTGCAACTATTGCTCTGAAATACCAGAGAATGAAAAAAGCAGTTGGATTAAGGGGGAGAACAAAGAAATGTTAACGGCACCAGCTGATTTGGAAGGCACAGCTTAATCAGGAGCTGTAATATTTTAGTGACTCAACTTTCCTTCTCTTCATTGCTCAGGTAAATAAGTGTTAATTTTAGTGACTGGATCTTATAAAGAAGAACCATTACATTCCCTCAATGCAATCTGCATACATTTCTACAGAACAAATAGACTCCTGAGCTGCAAAAGCACGGTCTAGATGAAGTAACTTGCTTCTTCCGATCCCCTGATATTCAGAAGATATCTGACAATATGCTGCACTCTGAACAGTACTTAGACACATGTTCCATTTCAACAACTGATGTGTCACAGAAGAGAGAAAACATTAAGACACTCAGCTCTCTCTTTTAGTATTATGTAGAGAAGGTCAATTTTCTTACAAGAGTCTGTACAGAGGCTGTTTTTAACAAAAGACAAACGAAACATATGAACAAAGTCTGCTGACAGTTTCAGTTAACTTATGTGGGTTGGTGGGTGAAACAAGCTGTTTCATGGAAAAGAGATGATGAAATTACACATTATCCAAAGCTACTTCAAGCTTAAATTACAATTCTATTTGTGGGAACTATCAAGAGAAAGCCACAACCACAACAGACACAATTTCAAGACAATCTGATTACATGTGCAGAGGCACATAACTCACAACAAACAGTCCATAGAAATCTGTAAGTTACTCAAATGTCAGACTGGAACAGAGCACAAATTTTGCAGTGGTACGGTCAGCTCATTAGATTTAACACAAACCCAGCAAAAAAATTAATTTGCATTATCTTTTCTTTTATTTCTCCCCATTTTACAAAGAGTTTTAGATAATGTTTTAATCTCACTTATGAAGCATTGTACACTGGCCTTGAGTAAGAAGTTAGTACAAGTTGTTTTTTATCATCATCCTTTAAATCAGTTCTTACACAATTTAGGGGTTTTAATCATGTACTGATTTAAACTAATCCCAAGGAGTTAGCAGGCAAGTAGGTGCTCAAGAGATCACTGGATGCAGAACAGTACTAACAAATAGGCACATTACCTGTAGTAGTGCTGACTGTGCAGCTGCACTGTGCTGCAATTCCTGTAAGGAAGATTGTGCGGCGCTTTGGGGAAAGCCAGGGATACCAGGGAGAGATAAAAGACCAGGAAAAACTGCATTTCCTGGAGTCTGTAGTCCAGAAGTCAAGCTGAAAGAATGTGAAAATGAGGCTATTATTAGGAACATCTGCACCATGTTTTATTCTGTTTCCCTCTCTATAAGCTTATGTCTACATAAATTACAGCAGTTCTTTTTCTAAATCTCATAAAGGCCAGAATTTCTAAACTAAATTCCAGTCTTTACCCATCTAAAAATCATTCATACATACACAAACCAAGATTGTCTGGAACACACCTAAGGGCACTCAAAATGTTTTGTACCTCAACTGTGTTGACAGTTCACACACAAAGAAAACCCCTTTAAGACAAGATTTATGCTGATGACTTCCTTAAAATATCTAAGATATTGTCTGCTATTACCTGTGTGTGTTAATGGATGCCCAGGTGGAATCCATTCTTGTAAAAGCCTAGGAGGTGCCAAGTATCCTCATCTGGGAAATAAAATCACTGAGCACCTCACTGGATTAGACTGTCATAACAGGGACTATTGAGGCCAACCTATTTAGTCACTACCCTATCAGCTTCTGATGACAAGTGTAAATCTAGCAGTGAACTAACTTTTTTAAAATTATCTGCAATTAGTAACTATGAGTGAAAATTTTGTCTACACTCCTAAAATAAAATCAGTGTTTGCTGAAGAGAAAAAGAAATAGTTCTGACCTCCTCCAAAAACAGTAACATACCCAGCCTGTGCCACAAGTGCAGAGTTGAAGTTTGAGCTAAAGGCCGAGGCAAACCCTGGCAGGACCGGAGCTGGAGATGGGGCTGTGGCAGCTGCCGGCAACGGTGCAACTGCTGCTACTGCAGAAGATGCCTGGAGGCCGGGGAAAGAAGGGAGAGCAGGAGTGACAGAGGGTGTGTTAGAGACAGGAAAACCAGGGAAGGATGGGTTTGATGATCCCAGAGGTCCCTGGGCAACAGAAAAAAGGGAAGGGACAGCACTGGACAAGTTAAGCGAGAAGGGTGGAGCGGAGACGGTTGCGGAGGCGGCGAGTCCTGAGAGCACGGCGGCGGTGGAACTCACGTGGGGGGCGGGCACGGCTGTGGTGCTCGTAGCCGGAGTGGCCAGCAGAGACCCCGGGAGGGTGACGGGCGGGGTCAGTGCTGGGTTACCAGTAAAGGCAAAGTTACTGGTTAGAGATGTGAAAGGAGGAAGTCCATTGAACACGGGGGCAATGGGAGCAGAGGAGCCGTGTGGGGCGAGGGAAATGGAAGCCAGAGAACTGGAGTTGTTCAGAGGAGCACTCAAAGAGGAGAGCCCTGACAGCGCTGGGTTCAGGGAACTGGGCAAGCTGACGGGCACTGAAGCTGCTGAGGTGTATGCACGCCCGAGCCCTGAGAGTCCTAGAGTGCCATGAGAAGGGCTGGCTGAATGAGAAGGACCTTTGAAGGCCGACAGGGTAGGACTCATGGGTTCTGTTTTGACCAGAACTGGCATACTTGTGGCAGCTGGGGCTGATGAGAGCTGCTGGTCGGGATTAGTAGGACTTGTGCCATGCAAGAGGGAGGCTGATGAGCCACAGTTGACTGGCATAATCGATGGCGAAGTGGTTAAAGGTGACTGTGCAGGCAATGTGGGAGGAGTGGAACTAGAATTGGCTACAGATGGGGATGGAAGACCTGGAAAAATAGCCAGCCCAGGTGTGGAGGAACGCTGTGTGTTGGGGGTAGCTGATGGAGTGTAACATTTGTTGACAGTGGAAGTGGGAGTATCAGAGCTTTGATTAGCAAGAGCAGATAAAGAAGCAAGCTCACTTGTCACAGCAGAAGGTAAAGCAGATGAATTGATTAATGAAGTGTCATTTGATGTCAGAAATCCCTTTAAGACAGACAAAATTGGGTTAGGCAAGCTAAGCGAGCCAGGAATGGTGGTGGCAGGAGAATTAGCAATTGTAGATGGAACAGGACTAGAAATCCCTTGGGCATTGGGCGGCAAGGACAAAGGGAGGCCAGCAAAGACTGATGACAATGGAGCAGGATTATTAGCAGAAGCAACTGAAGAGGTTGCAGAGAAAGGGAGGCCAGCAAATGGTGTAGCAGCAGATGCAAAAGCTTCACTGGGTGCAGGTGTGGCACATGGAGTGGAAGAACCTTGTGGAGCGGGCATAGCAGCAGGGATAGAAGCCAGCCCAGAAAAAACTGAGGGGATAGGGGTAGAGGTTGCACTGTGAACAGATGTGACAGGAACACCGGGCAATGAAAGGGATTTGATGACAGTAGGGGTTGGGGTGGATGGCTGAGATGTATGGATGGAAGAGGAGACCTGTCCTGGGAAAACAGGAAGGACAGGGGTAGACATGTTCATCCCAGAGATGAGTGGAGTTGCAGGTGCTAATGGATGGCTTATTGCCTTGACAGGTGATGGGGTAGGGACTGGAGTAGCAGCAGGTGTTGAAGGATTAGAACCATGAGGAGTAAAGAGCTGATTCGCTTGTGCAGAAAAAGCTGCAAAGAAACAAAACCAGTAAGAATACTTGAAACTGTCAGAAAGGTTTGAAATCAACACAAAAACATTTTATACAGTATTTCAAAATATGATACACAAGCAATAGCTAACACACAATGTCTACATATAAACAATGAACAGCGGGGCCTATGAAAACAAACCAAAAAGGTACACACAAACACATCACACAAATCATACACCATGTGGGCTAACACTCCTTTTTAAAATGCTCTGTGACATCTGCTGCCTCTTCATGATCTCATGCAAAACAGTTAGAAACTCAAATACACTCTGTAAGAACATCTAAGTGATACAAGTAAACACCCTCCCTCTGGTCCCTAACATTTGGCAGTACCCAAACCAGATCTAATATTCCATCAGCATCAGATCACCTGGGCTCCTCTGCATCCACTCTCACTGAAGGTCAGAATTTCCTTCAGAACCAGTTAATTCAATGTATCATGATTTCAGAGAAGTTTAGTCAACAACTGAAGAAAGCTGATTTCAGGTGCTGGTAGTTTTCTTTCCTTCAAAATCAGGTCATTCTCTTCACTGTGTTTCCTTCAGATTTTGATTCTAAGAAGGTACACTTTGAAATTCATGTATCACACTACAGTATTAAACTAATATTGGCACTTGACTTTAGCAACAAGGATTTCTAGGAGTCTTTAGTCAGGTGTCTGTAATAAAGGCAACCACCTGCCACTAAAAGTGCCAGCTTGTGTCAATCCTACAAAGTAAGTTAGAGACATCAGTCAAGCTGCAAGAAAACAGGCAGGCACACTGTGAACGTGGAGGTTAATGGAAAGGAGCTGCATTTATGAACACTGGCATGTCATGACTCTCGATAAGCCTGCCTCTAGTCTCCTGTGAAACATGAATATGTTAATAAATCATTGCTCTCAAACAACCCTTGTGCTTTATTTTACTTTTGGAATAATCTGTTCAAATGCAAGCAAGACACTCATCCAACCAGTTAAACTCACCACCCAAAACTCTCTAGCAGCCTACATGTCTCTCTTGCCTGATTTCTACATATAATTCTACATACAAATCCAGAAAATTCTTTAAATCTTGGACCTAAGTTGATATGACAAACTTCAATTTAGTGTATGTTGAAACACTAAAATGTGTAAATCTGAAAAAAACCTATTTCCTTCTACATACTCTTTTCAAAAAAAAAACCAAAAACCCAGACTACCCAGCCCTGGATTCTGTTCTTTTCTCTCTGTTTATTTCCAAGCTAAAGACTCTCATAAAGATTACAGTTATTTAATCCTGACAGCCAAGGTAATCACAAATGAAATACAGCTGTACTAGAAGGCAGAGCTGAACTTTTCTTCCTAAGAGAATATTTCATTCCTTACACCGTATTCATTTACCTGCATAAACTAACTTCATAAAAATACATGCATACTTAAAGAGGGGTATACAAGAATTAAGTGATTCTTCAAAACATTTCTGTAGACCCACCCCTGGACACAGAGAAGGAAGGACAAAACACAACTTTTTTTTTTGGTCCCTAGGAATATTTACAGTAGCTAAACTTATCACAGTCATTTTATCTATTTGCAGTATTTGTTAATATGCCTGACTCAATGGTCAGTAAATTCTCAGTTTGTCAATTCTAATAACATTATCAAAACCTTTTTATAAGTAGTTCCTAATGAGATTTATTATTATGCTTTGTACTAAGCACCACACAAAAACAATTAAAAAATGCACAACTGTCTTGGTAAAAAGAACAGGATCTTACAGGGTAAGACAAAAGTGCAGGCAGACACAGTTGGATCTAACATTCTGGGATAAGACCTTCAAAAATTTCTAAATCTCTCTTGCATTCCTACCTTCTTATTGCAACTGATCTATGAAATTAAAATGTCAATGAGTTTTCCAACAGATGTCCAGAATTTTAAAAATTGCAAAGATTTACTGAAGTATTTAAGTGCACGAATATTGCAAAGGGTATTTTGATTTAGTTTTTAGCATTATTTCTCACATACTTATATAATGAAGAGTACAAAAAACTTTGATAAGCTAACACAAAAGAATGAATTTTAATGTTTCAGTGCTTTTAAGTACAAATGTCTGATGATTTTTTTTTCTCCACTCTCAAGAGGTTCTAATGCACATACTTAGTGGCTGCATACTCAGAAGCTTATGAAGATCCCACTAAACTTGTTGTTAACATTTTCTGAACAAGTAACAAAAATACAATGAACACAAAAATCCCCCTGTGGATTTGCAATTTACCTTGATTTTGGGAAGGTTTTGCCTGGCTGGAAAGGTCCTCATTTTCTAAACAGAGAACAACAGCTTGTTATTGAAAGGCAAATGAAACTCCAGCAGTGAATGATCCACTCCCAGCAATGAGCCAGGAAAAACAGCATGAATATTTTTAAAGATATGCATGCTTTACCTGATACCACTTGATTAGCAGTGTACGGTGGAGGAGCTGGTAAGCCTGGAGCTATGACATTGGCCATTGGAACTAAGCCAGCATTGTTGTAAGCACCTAAAATAACAAAGGCATTACACATCCCTGTTGTGAGAACAACCTGTATCTAGATGAACCAGTAAGCATCTTCACCTTTTAAAAAATATTTTCAAGACTGTAAGATATTCCTTCATCAAAAAGCTAGACCAGTTAACTATCCAGACTGGATGCTGGCTTTTGCCAATGTCTGCCTGAAGGGCATACATTGTGATCCAAATTTTACTAAGGGCAATTCTTAAGAGAATTTCTCTTAAGAGAATTTCTCTTAAGAGAGCCTGAAAAAGTCAGGTTTCAATTCCTTTCAGTTTCATTTTGCCTGAAAAAACTCAAAGGGGAGGAGTGATACAGTGTCAGCAGCATCACTGGTTCCTTTCCTATTCTTAATTAAAGGCTGTTGCAACTGCTTCTTCAGCATTAAAGCTGGACAAACAAAGGAGCCAAACACAGATCAATAACCATGACCGTTTAACATTAGCCAGAAAATTCTGAGAAAAAAACAATCCTTCTCAAATACTTAATCTAGTATACTTCAATATTTCTTTAAATGTTAAGAAATTCAAGCGGGTTAGCACAGTATTTTAATATAAAATTCTTACAGCAATTAATATATTAAATATACCTTTTTTCCTCTGTTATTTTTTGGAGCAACTGAAACTGTTGTATTGCTGTGGTACAGAGTTCTGATGAAACACATCTGAATTGAAATTGCAGGAACCACACATTTCACAGTGGCCCTGAATTAATAGTGTAAGAGCATAAAAACTCAGGCTTCATGGGAAAAGGTAGCACTTGAACAATACTGAAATTGCACTAATTTGTCATATAGAAGTCCTTTCTGATTTCATACTTTCATAGTAATTCCACCTGATGTTAAGATTTCTTGCACAATAACTCTCGCCTGAAAATCAGAAAAGCGACTAACAATCGCTGCATCACTCAGCAAGGAAATGTTCAAGAGGCAGAAAGCAACTCATCACCACTGACTGAAAACAATCACATTGAATAGTTTCACGTCAGCATCTGCAATCTCATTAAACACACACATACACGTATATACCAAATTTCACCACTTATGAGTTCTGTTATCACAAGAGTTTTCTTAAAACACATGTTGCAGCCTAGTAAGGCCCTGAAACCTCAAAAGCTCTTTCATATCCTAAAACTGTACTAATATTTCTATCCAATCACAGGCCAAATTTTGTGCTTTAAGGTACTTTAGATAGGATTTATTCAATATAAATTCGAGTTAGTCTGCAAGTTTCCCACACAGTTTCTTCAGAACAAGTAATTTCCTGGGCATAAATAATCAATCATTCTTATTTTAGCCACTAGTAGTGCCCATTTTTCTAAAATGGCTATAAAAAGACTTGCAGACATCAAGTTGATTAGATGACTCAGCTTACAGCATGCTTGCTAGGAGCTCTGCTTCACTTTCTTATCAACTCCCTGAAAAACTCCCTGAAATCCCCAACATCAGTGAAAAGCAAGTGCCCTAACCAGAGCACTCCTTGTTTTGCAGTACAGAATTTCAAGATTAGAAAATGCTTTCAGCTGCCTGCCAGACCTGCATCTGACTACTTTAAGTATTCTAAGCTTTCTTCCCAAGAAAGGGCAATTGCCTTGCCACCTCCCAAAAATGTCTCAAGTCTAACAATTGATGCAGCAGAGCAAAGAGAGGAGCTTATGAATAAAGGCTCAATCTTACTTAAGGCACTAAGAAATAGTGCCATTGCTAAAAATAGAGCAATGGCAGGAAAAAGCAATCACTATTTCCCCTCTGACACTGAAATCTACTTTTCTTTTAGGAAACTGTTTACTCTCCATTATGATGGACTGAAGGTAAAGTTGAAGGCAAGTGAGAAACAGATTACAGCCCTTCAGCAAGTTCCTATATAGTTCCACCTAATTCAGGGCCATGGCTGACCATATCCCAAGCTGGGTTCTACAGCAACAATTCAGACTTGTCAAACCAAAGCCCAAGCCTTGGCCAAATTACAACAAAGCCAAAGCCCTTGTCTTGTTTAACATGCACAATACCTCCCATAAAATTAAATATTTTGTCATCAGAACAGGATTGTGAAGTGTTCTTATGGATGTTGGAAAAAGAAGTCAATATATTCCTCTTTTTATCAATTCAGCTGTCATGAAAGAAAAGGTAGAAACCAGTACCTAGAGTATGCTCAGGGAGCAGCAGCCAATTTCAGATATGACCCTGGTCAGAGAAACCAACACTTGGCACATTGCTTAAAAGGCAAATGCATGAACAATAGCATCAAGCTAGAACACACAGAAACCTTACTTGGTGCAATAGTTGCATGTGGCCGACATGGTGGGATGGGGTATGGAACTGGTTTGTGTGGATTGTACGTTGATGGAGCCTACATAAACAAAAAACAAATGGAAAAAGCAAGAGTGAAAGCATTAGGTAATGTTTCTCAGACAACAAGCTAACATTCTACTACTACAGACAGACATTCTTTCTACAAATATAGGTGATATGAATTTTTTTCATAATATCCATAGTGACTGCAAGTATTTCACTCTTTCTGAAAAGAGTGAAACAAACATCACTAGTATACCTTTAGATTTTAATAGAAAACTGAGCACAAGTGGGAAAGGGAGCTCCTTTCTGCCTTGCAGTTCTCATATTCTGCAGTCTTGGACTGACTTCTCATTTTAGAGGTTTAGCACATTTAAAACTAGCAAATATTTCTGAAAATACCTATGTTTTTAAAATAATACAGCTTTGTGGGAAACATCTCATAATAGAAGTGATAATAAAACATTTGGACAATACTTCCAAGTAGTAACAGGTTCACTGAAAGTTTGTCCCACATGCTCAAAGATTTTGAAATACAGATCAGCTGTTGTTAAGAAACAAGAACCTCTAAGGCACTGCTGTAATTCAAGTTTCAAAGATGGAGGCTTTCATGAGCAATTTTCTGTGCTCATGTGAGAAATCCTCAGAGAGAAACTCATGATGGATTACCAAAAATGCTTTTAGTTTTCTCTTCTGCTACTGTAATTTTAATTCTGTCTTCAAGTGCACATACATTGTATCCAGAAGAGAATATTCCCCCCCTACAGATAAAAAAACAGAGGTCATTTTCAAGTTAAATAAAAATATACTAGGTCATATTCATTACAGGAATTTAGTTTCAATTAAATTGCTACTCTACAGTCTTCTTGCAACATAACAGCATTTTGGGGATTTTTAAAGTGTCATTTATTTATTAATTTTTAGACATACTGGTTTGGATGGTCCAAGTATACGGGCTGCTATTCCCTTTCCCTCATTAGTACATTCTTCTGTGTCCTTTTTGATAGGGGTTCCCTGAAATAAAAGAAAATTAAACCAAGCATTAATTTAGAAGCAAACCTTGCTGTACAATTTTGCCATATTTTTTTTTTTTCTGAACTACATTTGAGTTCTTGAACATTCTTAAAGTAACCATGTTTGTCAGGGAAAAAAAAAATCAAGCCAACTAACTGTTTTAGGCTTGTAAAGTAAGAGCATTCCAATAGCTTGGTTTGTAACACTGAGCTTTTGTAAAGAGAGGCATTTTAAACAGTGCATGTTGATGATAGAAATCTGGATTTTGACTTGTGGATATGATAACATTAATTTAATTTGGCTGTCCCTTAGGTGTTCACAGGAAATGCTTAACATGCTTAAGACCTACACTAAGATTAGCAGTAGTACTGTAGTGACCTTATTAGGTCACTTTATCAACCTACCAGCAAGCCTCTTGACACCTCTCCTGATTCTGCCAAATACTGCTGGAGTTACAATGTTTTCCTGATATGAACAATTTATTTATGACATTGTTCAGGTAATGTTTACCTGAAGCAGCAGACAAAGAATGAGCAAATAAAAATAATGCAAGTTTCCTGTAAATGTGGAATGGAGTAAAACAAACAAACAAACCAACAAATCCAACAAATGCACTTTGGTTTTGATTCCACTCCTCCTTCCACATATATGAATTCTGGGTTTGGTTATACTACAATAAATCTTAAATCAAAGTTCATTTGTGAAAAACAAAAGCATAGGATCATGCTTACTGGAAAAATTCCATTTATGCGGCTTGGTTTGCCCTTGGGATAAGGATTGCCAGGAATCATGCCACAGGATGATATCATAGCATGAGGAGCCTTACAACCTGTTTTTGAAGCCTGCAAAATAATCAAGAAAGAACATTATTTGCTATCAAATTCAATGCTCTAAAGAAACTAGTTACTACTTCACGACATTTACACTGCATGAATCAACCTACATGGAACAACTGAAGTCTGTGTCTCAAGTCTTATTCCAAATAATCCAAATAGTGTAAACTTCTGTCAAAGTCCCCTTCTGCTTACACTGACGTTGGACTTAAGCACTTGGTGCTCTCTAAAACAAACTGTTTCCTCCAGCATTGATTCCAATTCTGTGTCTCTTTTTCCTAATGTCTGACAAAAACTTCTTCTGTTGCACATGCTCTTACCTTTTTGCAATTGCTTGTTTCAGCTTGTCTTACACCAGCAGCTCCCAGAAGTCCTGATGCTAAACCCTGAGCCCACAATGACACAATCTTAACAGAACCAAGGATATTAGTTTATGATTACCTGTTCGAGAATTCGTCTGCATCTTTTCTTCTCTGACATATTAATTCTGAACAGATCTTCAATCAGGCGATAATTCTGAGCATCAACAATGTTGCTGCAAAGACAGTGACAGACAATTACTGCCATTCCATCTGCATAAGCTGAAAATGCTGAAAAGTCACCCATGGTTAGACACTACCCAAAAGCATATTAAAAAAACATAACTAGTTCAGATCATAATATTACTATTATAAAAAATCCTAGGCTTAAATATGGACTTCATACCTGTAAGTAAAACAATATATTAGAACTAAATATCAATACAGAATAATGGATGATGATGGCTAAACTTTATTTCAAGACTAAGTATGTAGAATAAATGAATTTTGCATCACAACAGTGATGCCTTGAGACTTAAGGCATCAACAGTTCACCAGAAAGCTTTAATTGCTACTAACACACAATTCCTAGCACAGCAGAAAGCCAGCAGCTACTCAATTTGCCACAATTTCTTGTCAGTCTGGTGGAAAAACAAGTTCTCATCTAATTTCATTTAGAATTAAAAAGATCATTTCTGTTAAATCTCTGTAAGTTCTGCAGAGCTAGTGGAAGCCTTAATATAGTTCCAAAAGGTACTCCTCCTCTCTCTTCTTCCCCAAACAACACTAGACACACCAGAGAACAAAGTATGTGACTACTAGGAGACCAATGCCTGCTTCTACCCACCTTATTCAAAATTCTGACCGATTTTTTACCAGCACTTCTCTGTCAAATATTATCCATGCCATCCAAACTACTGGAAATACAGCACCAAAAAGGAGGAGTCCTCAAAGGAGGATATTACACAGAAATTAAATCAGCAGAACATTGAATGAAGCCATGAAAAACACTTCTAAGAACAGTATTAAAATGTGAATGAGCTTTCAGCTTTGTTCAATATTTCTGATAAATGAAGTAAGCAGCACATAGATTTGGGTTAGGATTTGTAATCGTGACTCTCTTACTTTGCTCTAGTACTATAGAAATTCAACACCTAAGAAGTTATTGTGCTTTTGCCCCACATCAGCTGAAGCGTAAAAATTGAACAGTCCAAGAGCTCCAGTCTCATTACGAGAAGGTAACATGTTAGTTTTGTGTGTCACTAACTAACTTTCCTTTGGCTACTCTGTTTTGGTTTGGTCTGAAATAGACTAGGAGCATTGACATGGCTTCCTTAAGCTCAACTCCTAAAGCAAAATCGTGTCTGTATCCTCAGTCTTAACTGTTTTATGAATATTTGTACCATGAATTTATATGCCCCAGGAAGATCAAGCAGGTGGTAGTACAGCATTCACAGGGAAGACACATATGCTTAAAGCAAAAACCTCTAAATAATCAAAAAAGAACAATACTTTATAAAATAAATCCCCTGAACCAAGCAGAAGATTTACATTTTAAATATGTGTAATAGATCCTTTGAAGCAACTCTATTCACTAGGAATATTCCAACTTTCTCTGTAAATAAAAATTTAGAATATCTGTTTTTTATACACAGTAGATTTGTCAGTTTAAGAGTACCATTTCCTTAATTCATCTCTACATATGTAATACTTAGAGGACTTTTCAAAAAAGGGTCAATTCCCAGAATTTCCTGGTCTCAAGTCTTCCAGACTTCAGTGAGCAGAGAAACAAGCTTAAGGCCCTCTTTGTTCTCTACAACATTTGAAGACCACAGTAAAAACACCACCAAAAGTGCCAGTCTTTCAGCAGGCAGGTCACACAGCAGCAAGAACTATGGAATTTTCCACAATCATAGAATCATTGGTTGGAAGGACCTTGAATATCATCTAGCTCCAAAGCCCCTTCAGGTGAGCAGAGGGACCTTTTACTCAGATCCTCATCCAGCCTGGCCTTGCTCAGAGCCCCATCCAGCCTGGCCTTGAACATTCCCAGGGACAGAAAACTCTCCAGACAACCTGTGCTAGTGCTTCACCATCCTCACAGCAAAGAATTTTTTCCTAATATCACTTTAAACCTACTCTTCCAGTGTGAAGCCATTCCCCTTGTCCTGTCACTATACTCCAGCTCTCTTGCAGGCTCCCTTCAGGTACCAAAAGGCTGCAATTTGGTCACCCAAACTCATTCCAGGCTGAACAAACCCAATTCTCTCAGTCTTATGTCTACTTTTACAACATCTGCTTCTAATTATTACTTTAAACAGCCCCATCAGTAATGGATTTCTGCTTTACCTTAACCAGGCACAGTGCTTCCTTCTGGGAGATCTAAAGTTTTACATCCTCAAACATGAGCTAAACCAATACAAGTTAAGGAACACAGCAGAAGAGATACTTACGAAGCTAAGATTTCAAGGGCAATAAGTTTATCCTTACTGAAGGTGAAGCAGTTGAGAATATTAACCATTTTTGATGCTGGAACTGCCACTATTTTCTGATAGAGAAAGGAAAAAAGTGTGTATAAAATAAAACAGCACCAGTATTTTAAACTCAGAATACAATTCAGTAACAGCTTCATATGGTATATTTCAGTAAACTTTTAATAGGCTCTCCCTCCCATTGGGAAGGAAACTCTATATGCTAAATTATGAACAAGCACCTCCAAAAAGCACTCACCAAAAGCAAAGAAATCAGGAGAGTTAACAAGAGTTAGAAAGGGTTACATCTCCTTCTGTGATACACAGGAAAGTAAAAGTCACTTCAGTCAGAAAAGATACCCCACCTAAAAATATGAAGTTTCATAGCTTGGTACCACTGAAGGAGATGAAGAAGAAACTTTGAAGATTTTGAAGGGTATATTGACTCATCAGTTGAAAAGTAGGTGTCATAAAATTAAAATGACATTAAGAGAGCAAATTTATTCCACAAGATCATGTCACAAGAACTTACATGTTGTAAAGCCTTTATTGCCTTAAGCTGTGGTTCTGCCCAGGAGAAGTATCTCAGTAATTCAACAACCTGCAACAGTAAGGCCTTCCATTAATCTTTCAGATATATTAAAAATGTATGCTAACAGCAACAATATGACCTTTCCACTTTTGCAGCCACATTGGTGTACTGCTACAAAACATCTGTCTGTGATGGCTGATTGTCGGTGCCTACCAGCATCTAATCTTCTATTTATTTCTAAGTAAGCACCTAAAAATTCTATTTTATGAGATGAAGATTTTCCATGGAAATATTTAAAACACTTACTTTTTGGCATATATTTACATATATGAATAACAATACCACTGTATTAGAATAAGTAAAAAAAATCAAGTATCAAGTATTAAATCAAGTATCTCTGAAAAAGCTTATCAACTATCAGGATCCCAAACAGTATAGTCCCAAACATACACCAAAAAAACCCAGCAGGAAAAGAAAGAGGAAAAAGAAAATCTACATATTATCATATTATACATTATGTCTATTTAGACAATACACACAAAACAATTCTAAATTCCATTATGATAAATTTATACAACTTTCCAGACACAAAAAGAATGAAAATGCAGTGATTTTGATGACAAAGCAACTTGGAACTCTTTTTAATAGTGTCATGCTAATATAATAACAAGTAATTAAATCTCCTCAATAAATATGAAAAGCTAATATGATCAGCCTCAGTATGACTGAAGACAATCACAGTGTATTACTGAATACACAAAAACAATAGCTCCCATTAAACCCATAAGAGCGCTGACTTTACCTGTTCACTAGAAAAGTATCCATGAACATATTCAATAGCTTTTAATTTGTACTCAGTCAACACAGCCTAAAAGATACAGAAAAAAAAAGATGCATAATTAGTGACTGAAAAATTATAATTATAGCACAACCATCTGCTAATCTATTAATCTAAAATCTGTCCCTACAAAGTGACATTTGTATTAATTATATTGCAGCATTTTGAAGTAACAGTGCTCTTCTTAGGTAACTGAGAACAGTGAAAAACAGGAAGATGTGATTTAATTCTTCTGTCAAAATAATACTCATTTTTTTATTTACTTGATTTTGCTTTTTTGTTGTTGCTTAGAACTGTGCTGAGAGAATATCATCATTCTTCTTTTTCCTCCAATGATTTACATCAACTTAAAGAAGATAATTGCTGATTATTAACAGTTGATTATTGATAACAGTTGATTATTCAGGCAATTTCATTGCATGGCCCCTGTAAAGTAACTGGCAAAGTATTTTACTTCAGTCAATTTATGAAGAAATTGGATAACGAGTCTATACAGATAGAATTAATTACACAACAAAGCTTGCTCCAGAGATGGATACTGTCTTATCATTCTCCTTATACATTCCAAATTTTAACAGGCAGTCATACCAAACAAACAAAGCACAGTACTTTAATGCAGCACTGGCCTTTTGACTTTGTGGCAAGACAGCTGTGTTGATAACCACGTGAGCTGTCTAACAGCCAGGACTTCCTCCCTCCCCTGTACCCAGCCCTCTGTGACAGGTACAACATGTAAAGAAGACAGCTAACAGCTGAATTACTGCCCCAAGCCGGTGAAAACACCTTTTTTCCATGGTTTCCAAGTCCCTCCTGTAATGCCAGATCTCGTGTATTCTCAAACCACCTTTAGCTTTACCCACACACCCACTTCTATTTTTCTCCCAACAACCCTCTTCCTTTCTGTACCTCATTAAGAGACAAACTACCAGACACACTGAAGTCAAAGGGGCAGAAAGAATTTCTGCCTTTATGCCCATTTCTTCCTCTATTCCTTCCTCCTCTTCATGTGTTTTGGAAAAAAACAGGCTATGTATTTTTTTTACTGAAACAAATGTTACTTTCCCTTCTTAAATTAACAACTGAATGACTTTATAACAAGAGTACAAACAGAAAGCACTGCTATACATATTTATGGAAGGAACAAGCAAACAAACCCCCCAAAGTTTATTTTGTTAGTACTTGTAAATACACACAGGGAAAAAGAGAAGTAAGCTACACATGAAGACATTTAAATAATTGTTCCTGCTAACTAACTGTAGGACTGAAAATGGAACATGCCAACACAACAAACTTGTAAATCACATAATAAAGAAGGTTCTACCACAGAGCTAGAAATGAAGCTTAAACAAAAACATAGCAGCAAAGACAAAACCAGCATTTGGATAATGAACATTACACCACAACAGCACAACTATTATTAACACAGCACAGCACTGATCCTTAGATCAACAGCAAGTTGGACTACAGGAATCCAAGCAGATAGCATAGAGGAAACATAAGTGCCTAAAATCACATGCCTAAACCCTTTTGTCTGAAGTCTTTAGTAATCACAGAGCGTATTCTGAAGGACTGCACTGCAGTAATATAACTGAAACATTACTCCCTCCCACCATCAATCATCAAAGAAAGCATTCATGTGCTAGTCATTCCTTGACTTTTTTTTTTGTGGTTCCCAGATTTTCCACACAAACTCCTAAGTTGGGAGGAAAGTCCACACCCTGACATATCTTAGACTTTGATGTTTTTAGCTATTTTATGAAAGAGACCTTTGGACCACGAAAATGTATGCAAAAACGTAGTTGTGATAAGAAAGACACCCCTGGGGTTTCTGTTGAACAGTTTTATACCTCGATATGTTGCAAAATAATAATACTGCAATTGCAGCCATCACTGCCTCATGCCGAAGAGAAACCGAACTGAAACTCAACTCCAGAACCTGAGTCACAATAAAGGAAATTTACCTCTCCTAGACAAACCAACACAACAAAAAATTCTACTTAATACAAAAATGCTATGGGGATCAGTGTTGCGCCATGAGGAAATGTCATTGGAAACAAGCCCTTCACTTGTCACACCAAGAACCTTCAGCAGGTAAACTGTTCTACTGTGACACTGGAATAACCTCTGCTTAACTGCAACAAAATACATTGTCACAGGTTTCTGCTTCCCAGGCAAGACAAGAAACATTAATCTCAAAGGTTCTGATTTTTCCTCTCCTTTTCTCCTTCTAGCATTCAGGGAAGTGTGCCAAGCACTAACCTCAAGCTTTCCTCTTAAAATCAGTCCCCTGTGCAGAGAGAAACCAGAGGCCTGCCAGACACGAGGAAGCCCAGGTTTGTATTGTATCTCTGCTCCCCACAACCTGCAGTATTTCGTTCAGAGAGTTTTTAAACAGAAGATGAAGAAGCACAGCTCAGAGCAATCATCAAAACACAGGATTGACATCCCAGAGAAAGAAGGTGTGCACACAGTCACACCTGAGCTGTGGGAGATGTGATTTCCAAAAAGGACAGCTCAAAAAGAATGCAGCTCAGAAATCAGTGTTCCACATCCTATTTGTGCATTGTACCTCCTAAACCAGCGCATCAAAGGAGAGTACTTGACACTGTCTCCGGACAGGCCAAGCAACCGCAGCCCTTCCCCCCAAAAAGACATGCTTTTTGGTTTTTCTCCCTCATTTTCCTTGAAAGTAAAAATGCTGCAGCAACTTTATCCAAGTGCTAATTTCTAATGAGGGCTCAAGATCATCCAACCAACCATGCCTGCTATGAGCAGGGACACCTCCCACTAGACCAGGTTGCTCAAGCCTTTTCTAACGTGGCTTAAAAGACGGCCAGGATTGGGGCATCCCTGGGCAACCTGTTCCCCTGCCTCACCACCTCCACAGTAAAGAATTTCTTGTTAATAGCTAAGCTAAATGTCCCCCTCCTTTCGATTTGCAGTCAGTACTCCTTGCCCTATAGTCCATCACCAAATGATTAAACTAACATGCAAAAAGAGAATTTACCTTCCTAATTTCATCCAGCACGGTTTCAAATGATTTCTTATCCATCTTGATTACTGCCGACACTTAAACGTGGAGGAAATAACAGTAGCGATAAAAAATGTCTTTGAGCATACAGAAAAAAAATTATTTAAAAAAATAAATAAATAAAAAACGCCGGGCACGGAAGGCGGCCGGGGCTGTCCTCGGCCCCGGGGATGGAGCGCTGCCGCTTCTGCAGTGGCGGACACGGAGACAAAGGCGCCCTCCGGGAGCCGCCCGGTGCTCCCGCTCCCCGTGCGCCCCGCGGGCGCTCCGGCGGGCACAGGGGTCGCGGCGGCGGCGGGAAGGGAAAGGAAGAGAAGGGAAGGGAAGGGCGGCAGCGGTGGCCGCCCCGCTCAGCACGCGGCACCGCGGCCCGGCCGGCCCGGGGCGCCCCCGCAGAGCATCGTTGGCGGCACCGCCGCCCTGCGATCCCGGCGGGCAGAGCCGGGGCCGACGCGGGCGGCCCCCGGGGCAGGCGGGCTAGGGAGGCCCGGGAGCGGCGTGAGCCCACAGACTGCGCACCCCCTCCGCCGGTCCCGCCTCCCTGCGGTCGCACCCTTACGGCATCACAGCGCCGAGCGAAGGCCCTTTTCCACGCTGGGTGGCGACAGCGATGCCTGCGCAGGAGCTACGGAAATTCGGGGCGGCCTCGCCCCTCGCCTAGCTCCCGGGGCGGCTCCGGAGCGCTGAGCGCTGCCCCGGGGCATCACAGCGCCCGCCCCGCGCCGCCGCCCCCAGTCTCGGTGCCGGTCCCGGTCCCGGCACGGCGCGGGGAGCAGCGGCCGCCGAGGCCATGTGGGAGGGGCGACGGCCACGTGGCTGCCATGGCAACCGGCCCTGCCCCCAGGAGGCGGGAGCGGTGGCGGAGCCGGGGCTGCCATGGCCGGGACGCTGCTGGCGGTGCTGGCCCTGCTCGGCGGCTCCCAGGTGCGCGGCGGCCGCCCGGGGCTTCGTGCCAGGGCCTCCGGTTAGGGTGGGCAGCGGGGAGGGCCCGGCGGGGCCGCTGCGAGGGGCGCGCCCGGGGCGGAGGTGCGGGGACGCCCCGGGACCCGCCCGCTCTCGGTGGCTTCCGCGCCGCCTGTGGCTTGTGGGCTCCGGGTGGAGGCTGCGGCACTGGGCGGCTTCGCAGCACCGCCGAGGTAGTGCCTGCGCGGGACGGCCCCTTCCCGGGGTTCCTGGCGGCGTGCTGCGCCCCAGCGGGGAGAAGGGGGTTTGTGGGTGACTGACTTCCCGCTGGATGCTGGCAGGCGTTCTCCTTGCTTGACGGCTCGTGGGTTTCCTTCGTGTTAGCCCGGCCTGTCCGTCCGCAGCAATGTGCCATCAGTGTGTCTGTCCCCTGGCCCCGGCAGGGCGAGGGGCACAAGTGTCAGGTGGCCCTGGGCCTTCAGGGTCAGCCGCGTTACTTCTTAGCTCTGTGCTGAGTGCTCTGCTTCAGTGCTTACTTCCCCTGTTCTGCTGGAAAATAGAACAAGAAGGTGGAAGATTGTTTATTTCTGTTATTGTTTAAAATGTATACGTTGACCCGAATCTGACTTTTCCTGGCATTTTACACTTCTCCATTTCCAAGGTGTCGTTTTCATTCTTAACCTGTATTTTTTTCTTATTTTCACATCTTGAAGTAGCTACTGAATCTGGTGCATTTGGAACCTTCTGTACTATCTTTCTCATTTTGGAGAGTGATTCACAGATATTAACAGCAGCTGTGGTGTAAGAAATTTCAGGGTGTGTGTTTTGCCTTCTAATTCCAGAGTTCCCCAGTCCAAAGGAGTTGATTAGCTAATTTTCAGATTGTTGAAGCTTTCCAAACCCCTGGCTGCAAGCCTGCTTCTATTTATCTGTCTTGTTAATTTAAATTGAGTAAATGAATTTATGATGCTTTTACTTTCAGCTGCTCTTTCCTTTGATCCCACCCTCAATGGAATTTAACTACTATATATTTATTTTGTATTCTCAGGTTTTAAAAGCAAAGAACTCCTCTCATTGGAAGGGAGAGCAACCGATGTACAAGCTGGACATAGGCTGGCCTAAAGCTCCAGAATACTTCACTGGCCAAACATTTTGTGTTGCTGTTGACTCTCTTCATGGTTTGGTCTATGTAGGACAAGTGAGTGGAAATACCATATTTCTCTCTGTGTTGTTTTTGTGGCTTTTTGCCTTTAAAGCATCTGGTTAAGATTAGGATATATATGTGTATGTTTATTTACATATATTTAGATATTTATATATGTATGAATAATGATCCTGTCAAACTCAGAGAAAATATAAACAGAGCTGTCTCTGCTATATCTATTTTTTCTGGCAGTTCTGGCACAACATTTGTTTGTGGGGTTTTTTTAAAGCTTTACATTTCTGTGGTATGAATGCATGCTCCAACTTAACTGAGTTACAGCAGCTTGTTCCCTCAGCTGTAAGATAAAATGTGATTCTCGGGCAACTGAATCTTCCATTCTTTGAGGCCTTGTCCCATGAAATCAAAACCACACAGCTCTTTCAACCAGTTAGAGTACTTGGAGGTAAATTATTTCCTCTACCCAGATCCATGTGTGAGTATCTCTAGGCCATGGATAAGACATTGTCTCCATGGGATATGGTGGGAATGTCGTGTAAAGCACAGTATGAGTATTTGAGTGCCATGCAGCTGATAAGCACTGTTGCAGTTTCTCATGCCCATTACATTGGGCATACTTTTCAGCAGGAACACAAAATCACAATTCAAGCTGAAGACCAGAATAGTTGCAGGCACTTGGCTGCTCTGAAGGCTGGACTCAATGTGATGTGACAGTCTAGACTGACTGGAAGGTTTTTCATACTAAATTTAGACCCATATCTCTTTTTCCTTTTCTAGCTGGAAAAAGAGTTCCAGCAGACAATCATGTCAGGAGATTCTTTCAATTCATGAAACATTGCAAAAACTTCACAAAAAGGAATTTTAAACTGTAAGATTACTTACTTAATATGTTTTCTTTAGAACTTTTTTTACCTTTTCAGCGGGGAGACAATGTGCCAAAGGTACTTGTATTCTCAGAAGAAGGCTATTTTCTTCATTCCTGGAATGATACAGTTGAAATGCCTCATGGTATCTTTGTATGGAACACTGCAATAGGAAGTTCAATATGGATCACAGATGTTGGAACAGGTATGCATCGTGGTGATATGAGAAATATTCAGAGGGGAAGAAAATGTAATATTGTTTTAAAAAACTTACTTAAGTCTCTCAAGCAATTCTGAGATAGATTTGTGCTTTACTTGATATGAACAAACTTCTCATCTGCTGCACAAAATAGTCTGAAGTTTCATGAGTGGTGCTGTGTGTCTGCTTAGAGCTGCTGAGCTTGGTCAGCACTCCTCCCTACCACCCAGAAATATCAGGAAAAAAAAACCCTGATAGACAGAAGTTTAGCCTGGCTAGACCTAGGTTTAGTGATCCTAATATAGTGGATGAATAGTGTCACAGCCTGTGGATTTACTAACCCACTGTCATATAGAATTTTAGAATTTATTATAGAATTTTGTCTGTTGGATTTAAAACATATTAATATCACTTACTTTTGAGTATCAGATCTTCAATCTTTGCAGTCAGTTTTAATACTTATATTTTGTTTTGTTAAGATGCTTTTGCACTTTGTTTTTTCCTTGATTCAGGGAAATACGGACACACGGTGAAACAATATAGCCCTTTGGGTAAACTTATGCAGGTCTTGGGCACACCTGGTAATGCTGGTTCAAGTTTGATTCCCCTGCAATTTGATCAACCAGCAGATATCTTTGTGGAGGAAACTGGAGAAATCTATGTTGTTGATGGAGACGGAGGAATGAACAACAGATTGCTCAAACTATCAGATGGTATGGAAAAAGGAACTCTTGCAGTAGTTGACCACTGAAACTGGATTTTAAATAACATGGCTTGGGAATATTTTTAGGCGAGTACTGGGCAGAACTGTCATTTAACTTTAGCTTGAAGACCTTATTGAATCAGAACCTGTTTTACTGCTTGCTACTTCAGGAGAAATCTCCTAGTCATTCATGAGAAGAGGCTGAGAGAGTGACTTTGTTCAGTGTCCTGGTTACCCCAGGACATTCAGTCTCCAAGAAAGAAAGCTAAGGGGGATTCTTATTACTGTCTTTAGTCACTAAAAGGAGGCCATAGAGAAGACAGAGGCACATTTGTTTTGAGATATACAGTGAAGAATGAGGAACACAGAGCAAAAGATTCAAGAGGGGTGAATTTCTGTTTGATTTTTGTTAGAAAGCATTCAGAGGAAGGGTAGTCAGTGTATGACAGGGTCATCCAAAGATGGTTTGCACTCTCCATTCCGGTAGATGCTCAAAAACTGATGAGTTATGGGCAACTTGATCTAGCTTAAGAGTTGGATTTTTTATCAAGGCTAGTCCTGCTTTGAGGAGCAGGTTGGACCAGGCAGTGTCTGGAGGACTTTTATACTTAAATTGTTCTGTGATTCTAATTAGCTTGCTCATACTCCTCCATTAGGGCAGTGACTAAAGAGTCTGCACATGTCCACAGGTGGAATAAGTGGAGGAGCTACTGTTTCTCCATTTTCCTATCAAAAAGCAGATACTTTCCTATTACTTAGTTTGCAAAATGGTAAATTGTTAAAAGTGAAAACTTCCAAGTAACAAGTTTTAAAAATCAATTTAGGAAATAAATGAATAGCCTAATTGGCCAACTTATTTTTTTACCTTTTTGTATTTTTTTTAATTCAGTGTTTAACAGAACCTTGGATTATGGCTCTTGTGTATTACTGGCTACATTTTTGTAACCATAATCATGAAACCACTAATAACAATCCAGTCATCACTGTAGTAGTCATGTTTTCTCTGAGATTTATGTATTGGGAGTACTGTGTTTAAACAGTTTAGAAATCTCACCTTTTACAAACTATCCAAAGTAACTTTGCAAGAGATTGACTTAAAAACTGGTTTATTTGTTGTTTTCTCACTGTGATTTTTTTACTTTTATTTTTCATGGGGCTCACTGTTCAGACTACAAAGAGTTATGGCTGACTGGATCAAATGGGAGTGGCATTGGTCAGTTCAAGATTCCTCACAGTGTAACAGTGGATGCTTTTGGACGGGTAAAGAATTGAGGAAATTTTTTTATTTCATCTTCCAGCAGACTTGTTTATATGTATTTGAACAAAACAAAGCATATTTGTTTTTTGTTTAAACTGTTGTGATCTGTGTCACTTTGTGGGGTTACAGTTTTCGGTGTGATAGTCCTGAGCTGATGTTTCATAGTGCAGGTTCTGTGGAAGCAGCTGCCTCCAACGTTAACACCAGGATCCTGACCACTTACACTGTCAGTGTCCGTGCAACAACAGAGTGTTCTTCCTGCAGGTTGCCATTGTGAGACTACGGGAGAAGCATGTTCTGTAGTAAATAAAAGCACTTTTGTTTCTTCATGTAGAAGCAGCAGCCTGCTCGGGCCATCCTGACCTTGATTAACAGCTCTTCTCCCATGGGAAAGTACATACCAAAGGATTAAGTCCAGCCATAAATATCTGTGCTTTGATGTAAAACCCAGAAAACTGGGCAGTGAATGTGTGGGATGAATGATAAGAGCTAGAAACATCGGCTCTGCTCTTTTTGGTTTTTTGTGGTTTCTTTCTCTCTCCTGCTGGCTGGCTGTGTAGTTGATCCTAAAACTTGCTCACAGAAGAAGCACAGAAATACTCAAGTGTGTTTATTAAAGACAATCCTGCTAGATGACAAAGTGATGGTCCATTACCCTCAGTTGCTACACTTCAAGGGACTTTAATTTCATATTTTGAAATTCCAAATAACCTTTAGGTGATAGTGAGGCTCTAGCTAGGTTGTGGACATTATTCTCTTTTACATGCAGCTCAAGGCATTCCAAGAGTCTGCTTCTGCCAGGCATTAATTGTAAGTCTGGCTTTTGGTCTTCTGGTCCTAGAGAGGAGTTATGCAGTCATTTCCTAATCTGTTTCAGGGAAAATAAGATTGCTTCACTAAAATACCACTGGTTGAAGCTAATTCTGCTGATGCTGTCTGAATCAGAATAAGAAGTGTATATAAAAAGCAATTCTCTGCCAAAACTGGCAGAGTGGGAGAAAAAAGAGGAGGAGCATGGTCACTTTATGCTGCAGGATAACCGTGAGTTTATTCATTCAAAGACAGTGACTGGGATAAGCTATGATTTTACTGCCAACATAGTGTGGACCATCATTTTAAGTTGAGAATTAATTGTTTATTCATAAGAAATCTAAGACAATGCTTTAATAGTGCTTCATTTAAAAACAGTGATGAAAGGTCTAAGTTTATGTTTACTGCTTCCTTTTTGGTGATACCCCAGAAAAGTCATGAAGTTTACTTACCAGACTTATGACTTGTCAACAGCTAAAACTTCAATGATTGTTGTACAAAAAAATGCCTTCATTGGAACTGTCTAGTGGTATTGCTAGCTTGCAATGTTTGTGAACCCAGTTAACACAGGGTGGGACAGAGACAAAACTGGTTAGACAAAACCAGCTAAACATGCTCTAAGTGTTTAAATGGCTAAATATTTGTAGTAGTATTAGGCATGTCAGGAGTGTTTGCAGATCACAATCATGAAATGAGACTACCATTGGAAAAAAATGCAGGTGACAGACCTTTAGACAGATCTTCTGAATTTAATAGGTGGAAATATGTCCTCATTGTAGGGATAAAAATCCTACCAAATATGTCATATAGCTACAAAAAAAGAGAAGGGGCTGATTTCTCTGTTAAAGTAGAATAAAATAATTTCTGTTTGTTAACTTGTAGGTCAGTTTTGGTTTATATCTGGCAGTCTGATCTATTGATTTAGTTTTGAATGGGAAGGTATGCATTCTTCCAGGGTACAGTCTTCCATTTTTACTACAGGGAACTTTGCTCTCATAGGAAACAAATGCATTTAATTTGTTCTCTTTGTTGACAGCCATGACTTTTCTTTTTGATAGGTATGGGTTGCAGACAGAGGCAACAAGAGAATCCAAGTTTTTGATAAAGTCACAGGAGAATGGCTTGGGTCTTGGAATGGCTGTTTTTCAGAAGATGGACCCTATTCTGTCAGGTATTGCTGAACAGTTCTAGAAGCACACAATTATGTAAATAAGGTGTACTCTTACTGGTGAATTAAAATGTTGATATTTATGCCTGCTGACAAGGAGTTAACCAGTGAAATAAGGTGCTGGGTTCCTAACGTGTGCAAAGATCTGCACAGTTGCATCTTGACAGGGAAATCCTGGCTTTATAGCAAGCCCTGTAGATTTGAGTGCAGGATTGGGAGATTCACTTTAAAGTTGTTATGTTATTAATATTACTCTGTTGCAGCTTTTACAGGAAGAAATATTTTCTTGAACAAGTTTTCTGTAGCATGTGTCTCAGTAAGCAGCCATATGAAGAGCAAGGCTTACAACTTAATTCCCAATGTTACATTGCATTTTGTTTTGGTCGTAGCCTTCAAAATCGTGATTGTTAAAGAGATTTTGTTTGTGTTAAAATGAGGTGCCACATGGAGTTCATAGTTCAAAAATATGTTTATCTTTCACAGATTTACTGCCGATTACAAATACCTGATTGTAGCTCAGCTGAATATCAACCGGTTGGCAATCTTGGCAGCACCTCCAGTCGGCTCCATTGGGGACTGTGCCATAGTCCACAGCGTCCAGCTGGCTGATGAAACCAAACCACACCTTGTGGATGTAGACATGAGGAGTGGAGCAGTCTATGTTGCAGAGATTGGAGCCCAGCAAGTACAAAAATATGTACCCTTACGCTGATGGTTTCCCACAACTGCTGTGGCACAAGCTGTGTGACATCTAAGACCTATGACCTCATTTCCTTGAGTTCTTTTTGGATTGTGTTTCCTTAGACAAACACAGAACTGCACAAGTGCTCCCAGAACTGTCAAACTAAGACTCTGGCCTAGCTGTTCTGGAGTTCTGGAGAAATACTTGGTGTTGAGCTGTTACTTGTTTAAGTAATTGTATTGTGACTTTTACTTATGTTCCAGTCATAAAATGATAAGCATTTTAATTTTATTACATAAAACTTTATAAACACAACTGTTCATGTTAAATGTATAGAGCCAACCTGGGGCTCTGCTTAGACTGTGTTTGTTGTTAAATGGTCAGAAATGTCTAAAAGAAGTTCTATAAATTATTTCCTGAGAGAAGAGCACTTCATTGCAATGTTTCTGCACTTTGTTTTCTGAATGGTTGTGCTGATACTGTCCAAGAGAGAATATAAGGATGTGTCACAATGTTAAATTAAATGCTGCTGGATATTGGTGTCAGTACTGGCATCTGCCTTAGGTGGTTAATGACATAAGTATTGAAATCTCTTTTCAGCTCTAGCTAAAGCCATAAAGTCTGTAATAAGCTTGAGCTAAATTGATATTAGACACTTCAAACTAAATTAAAAGTATCTCCACAGCACCCAAGTACTGATTCTTAACTAAATTAGTTCTTAACCTTATTTGATTTATATCAGCATGAGTTTTCAGTTCCATAAGATTTCATAGTAGAACATATTGAGGTTCAAGTTGTGTAAGTTCCTCAAGAAAAACAAATTGCAATTTGCTATGAAAGTCTTAATCAGCAGTAGGGACTGGGAGACATATGATTTTCTTCTGATTTAATTGAAGCTCTGTCAGTTAACAGCAAAGCATCTGGTTTCATTTATTTCCAGAACTCAGACTTCATCAGCTTCGTTAATGTGTAGAGTTAAGTTTCTTACACTATATTATAGCAGATGTCTCTAAGCTCTGTCCTAAAAAACCTGCTTCTCTATTCCCAGAACAAAGTGGTTCTCCTTTGTTTGCATGTTGCTACAAGATTTTAAGTTCACTTTATAGCATAGAGGGAACCAGGTATGGGAAAAATGAGATGGGGAAAATGGCATGGCAGAAATGAAACCGTGTATAACTGATTACCATGGTAAAACTGTGGATCCACATTCCATATTTTCTAGCTCTTGGAAAAACATGAGAGGATTTTTGCTGTTTCCACACATTTATTCTACTGTGTGGATTATTTTAATACTAATTACCAGCTAAGAGAGGTTGTTTTTTCTACTTTCTTAGAAAGGGAATATGAAAATGGAATTGTACTGATGGGAAATACCTACTTCAGTGAATATTGTCAAAAGCAAATGCTACTTAATTTGGTAGGTTTCAACCTATGATCCCAAACTTGTGAGTCAGCAGATGGAAAAGCTGTTCAGAAAATTCAGATTCATATTTTCTCTGAAAAGTAACTCAGCTACGGAGCCTGACTGCCTGATTTCAGCACTATGTGAGATTAATGCACTAAATGTGAAAGCTTTGTTGTTGGCTACATCCACAACAATAAGACCAGATCCTACCTGGGGCTGCTCTCACTCAAGCCTTAGAAGCAGAACTTTAAGGTTATACACTAGCCAATATGGTCCATCACTCATGTGGTCTTGAATGGGAGCTAGTAAGCAATGTTTATTTGCTGAAAAAGTAGCAGTACTTCCTCTAGACCAATGTGAGTATGTCCACACAGTGTGTTGTGTGGCTTTTCTAACTAGTTTTTGACTAGCTCAGGGATCTCTGCTCTGTGTGCAATTTAGCTATTTGTTGTCTACACAAGGTGGGTTTATTTTATAAAATTTTATTATAAAATCATGATTTGAGCATATCTTGGTGTGTAGGGGGTCATAGGCATACCCATCTTTCTTCACTACATCCTCTCCTTATTTATTTTTCCTTTGTCACATCCATTTGAAAATAGAACTCCAAGCTCTCTAGGAACATCTTTTTGTGTTCAGTTAAGCAATGTCGTGCACTTTTGGATGTTGACAAATAACTTACTTGTCCAAGTTTCTGCTTGCTGCATGGATCTGCTCTCAGCTGTTTTTCATGAGCTTTTGGCTCCAAGAAATGGGTAGCATCCATCCAGTTTTGTGTGGCTTTACTGAAATAGATCAAGGTGCCAAAATGTGCCTAGCCACTAGGCATTTGGGTATCTGTGATAACAAGGGTCAAGGGATGATTATTATTAATAATTATGAGATGCTTAGACTCTATTTTATCTCTGTGTTTATGACTAGACTGAGAAAATGATTTTGTGCACTAACTTGCTAATTTTCTGAATGTTTTCTTATGCATTGCCTTGAAACTGATTTCTGAAGAAATGCATAGCAGGGGAATTTGATAAAATAAATTGAGAGATTTGCATTAAAACACTCTTGGGTGTTTTATTTCTGTACTAATATAAATACACTCCATTGCAATGGATTGCTCTTCCAAATACAGGGCCCTCGGCACTTAAATAAGGTATTTAATAATTTCTGGTAGCAAGATTTAAATGTAATCTAAAATTCCATGTTATCTTTATACATCACTATTTCTGTGGCCAATCTCTTTTGCATTCTGATTTATGTATCAACACAGAGACATAAATATCTCTCATATGTTTCACTCTGAGTAATTAGTAAAATGGAATGATGAGTTACATAAGTGCCAAGTTTAAAAAAGCATTTAAACTGTATACCCTTATGATGCTAATTGGGAAATGAAAAAGAAACTAACAAAACACTTCTTATACCAAATCAGGTTTTATTTTCAGAAAAATTTACTGAGCAATCTGTCTTGTTTTTAGAAGACCTAGAAGGATTTTCTATGGATTAGAAATACTTGCACAAGAAAAAAAGTAACATACTGCAGTGTTAACTAGATGAGAGAGGAACCTAAGGTGATTGCTAAAACTGTTCAGAAATCTAATTTCAGGTAACCTGTACCAGCTTTTAGATGTGAACAGTAATCACTGGAGTATTTTGCAGGCCTTTTTTTTTTTTTTTTTTTTTTTTTTTGGGTAAGTACCTGAGGTTGTTAACTGGATGGGTTTCCAGGAGGAAAAGACCAGATCACATAGTCCTCTCTCTGCACAGAATCATAGAATGGTTTGGGCTGGAAAAGACCTTCAAGATCATCTGGTTCCAACCCCTCTGCCATGGGCAGGGAACTTTGCACTAGATCAGGTGGCTCAGATCATCCAACCACACCTTGAGCACTTCCAGAGATAGGGCATCCACAACTTGACTGGGGAAGCTGTGACAGTGCCCATGATTGTTTTGTGATGCTCAACAGACTTTTTTTTGTTTGTGTGTTCTCACAGTCAGAAACTTATTACTGTATTTGGCCAAAACAGGAAATCAGGTTTGTGCTATGCAAGATCAGGTCAGTGAGGCTGAGCACCTCAATAAAAGCTGAAGGGGAGGGTACAAAAGTATGTTTGTGGGTCTGTTCGTTGCTGGGAGTTCACTGCCTCTTTGGCTAAGTTCTCTGCCTTACAGTGGTTATTAACTTTTAGAAGCATTCAGTAGTCACTTATCTCAGTCAGCACTTACTTTCCTGACAGTTTGTATCCCGAGAAGCCTTCTCAAGTGATCCATCAGCCAGCAGTGTTTGCAGTCACTCATATTGCCTGCACCCAACGTAAGAGGGCACCAAACCCCTGCTGATGCTTGGGGTACTCTGTGTGAAGACAGACCTAACAGCTGGTGCTTCCTGAACATTTTCAGTAAGTCAACAAAGATAATTAATTGCTCCAGACTTCCTTTCTCTTTTCAAAATAGACTGCTTTAAGCATAAGCTGATCATAGAATCATAGTAATTTTGCCCTATTATACTGGATTTATGTCCATCTTTTATTTCCATGGTTTTCCTAGAGAAAAAAAAAATCAATAATTCAGTGTCCAGAGACAACATATTATATTGTGAATTGATTCTTGTAGTCCTTCCATCCTTGGTTTCAATTGAATTAAAGTGATAGGTTGCTTTGGAAACATAGTTATTTATAACAGTATAACTGTAGAGAATAATTATACCAGGAGAGCAATGCCAGTATGTTTCCCTACAGAGGTGACCCTGAGTAAGATTAGAGCTAAATTTACTTAATCTCATTCACCAACTTTATTCTACCCCTCCTTTCTCAGCCTTTGATTTAAAAAAATCTTGCTCTGGTTTTGTATTAATATTTTATTCTGCTCCTTTGGGAGATTGCATCTGCAAAAACTGTATTTTCCAGTAGTTGCCATAAAAAGGTTAGAACACAGGCTGTTCTTCAGGTAAATGATTCAATATTGTTGAATCATTCAGTCTTTCAGTGTTCATAAATCATTAAATTCATGTTGCTTATATGAAATTTTAAAGTAGGAGCATATGAATTCATGCACACAGGATGATTTGTTACTGCATTAAAGCCAAAGTAACACTGATACAAATGAGATATTGAATAGACATTCTTCATGCTAGTATCACATGTTTCAAGTCTTAGGAAACCACATCTAATTGTGTAACTGGATCTGCAAAACAGAGGTGAAAAATACTGCCCAGTTACAACTGGAATAAGCCTGGTAATTCAGTCTCAACTCTGAAGGAATCTCTTATAAACAAATTAAGACTTGAGAAATCTCTTTAATCTCTTGAAGAGTCTGTATAGTTAATTTTTTCCTAGCAGTCAATAAGTATTGGGGACACTCTATATTTAATCTGGATTTATTTGTTTTCAACACCCTGTGTTGTGTTTCCAGGTAGCTTAGAGATTTAATATGGCTTTTTTTTTTCCTTATCACCCATGGAATCATTTACAGATGATGACTGAGTCATCTCTTTCTCTGCTCCTTATCTAAACCATATAGTTCAGAAAACTTGACTTGCAATGGAAAACTGATAAGACTATCATTTCAAAATGTTTTTGTAGCACGTTTTAATAAAAACAAACAAATGCAGAAGAATGTTTTCTGTGCTACAGGAAGTCTGAATATTAGCTTGCCAGCACTAAACCTATCTGTGTGCTGTACAGGAGTAATGCTATCCCCCACATGATTTGGTGAGGCTGAATTTATTTCTACTACTAGCTCTCAGTACAGTACTGTCTCTGACAGTTGTCAGAGAATTGGGTGACTTCATGGTCAAGGTGTAAAGGTGTAAGAATAGACCAGAATGGATATAGAGTTTTTTATCACTCTTTGCTGGTGAAGCGCTTAACAAAATTTTCATGCTGTTAACATTTTTTGACAGGATCTTATTCAGAAGATGTGGCTGAATTTAAGTGTCAGTAAATGTCTACTTGAAAAAATCTGATAAGTTACTAGCAGGTGGTCAGTTCATTAAGATCATTAAGTATTTTCAGGAGATTTCTGAGATACTAACGTGCTTAGAACTGCATTAGTATCACAGGAGAGGAAAAAAAAGGCAAATATGGTTCAAAGAAAGAGAAAATCCACCACACACACAAACAAACAAACAAAAAAAAAACCCACTACACCTGTGTGTGAGATTTCTGTAGAGGTTCAAAAGAATTAAAAGAATTGATGACTGTACCTTGCCAATTGACATAAACCATAATGAATGAGTACTGTATTGGATATACAACCATGAAATCTATTACAACTCTTTGGAAGAATCTCTAAGCACGTATGTCAGGATGATCTGGCTAATAAAGTTTGCTTAAATCTTAAAAGGGCTTTTAGCAATGTCTGATGACAAGTGTCCAATTGTGTGAAATGAAAAAGAAGGGCTAATTGTGGAAGACTAATTAAAATATTATAAATGAAGTTAAAAACTGGTTCTGTGCTGGTCAATCTATTGATAAATGTTCTGGAAATTAATTTGGAGAGTCAGGGACAGAATTTACTAACAATACTAAGCAACTCAGGCTTGAGAGTAAAGACAAAAGCTGCAAAGAGTTGCAGAATATCATGAGATTGAATGGGCAATAAAATAGAAAAAGAAATATAACACTGATAAATATAAAATCAGGTACAATTAGTAAAAATATGTCCAATTTTATACACTGTGATAGCTTTAATGTATACTGCCATTCAGGAAATTATTCCAGCTCATAAAAGATGATTCTATGAAAATACCAGCTTCCAAAGTCAGCAGCAGTCAGGAAACAAAGAGAATATGAACAGTACTAGGAAAGTACCAGCTGATCAAACAGAAAGCTTTGCAATGCAGTTATGTGAATTCCTAGTGCATGCTCATTTGGAACAGTACAGGCAATTCTGCCTCTTCTTTCCCCTTCTAATCTCAGGAAAGCTAAAGCAGAAATAGAAATAGTAGAGCAGGGGAAGAAAAGTCTGTTAAAAACCCTTGGCTGTATGCAGCTGCTGTGTGGGGTATTGTCAGCATTTCATCACGAAAGGCCTCTGCATGAACATAGCTGCTATAGCCCCTATAGCTGCTGCTGTGAACCTGTTTGGCTTCAGAGCTTGGTGAGGATGTACAGATGGCTGGCATGCCACGGAGGGGTGGGGGATACACATGGGCAGGGACATGTCTGTGGTATTTTCTGAGACCCCCATGGAAGGGAGGAAATGATGAATCTGACCCCATGTTCTTAGAAGGCTAATTTATTCTTTTATGATCTATATTATATTAAAGAATACTATACTAAACTATACTAAAGAGTAGAGAAAGGATACAGACAGAAGGCTAAAAGATACTAATGAAAAACTCATGACTCTCTCCAGAGCCCCGACACAGTTTGCCTGTGATTGGCCAATTAGTAAAAACAATTCACCTGAAACCAATGAAACCTGCACCTGTTGGTTAACAATGTCCAAACCACATTCCAAAGCAGCAAAACACAGGAGAAGCAGATGGGATAATATAATTTTCCTTTTTCTCTGAGGCTTCTCAGCTTCCCAGGAGAAGAATCCTGGGCAAGGGCATTTTTCCAGAAAATATGGCGGTGACACGTGTGGTGTCTATTATGCAGGAGAAGTTAGCCTGAAAGGAAGATAAGACTTTGCAAGTATCTAACTTTTAGTGGTGAAGGTACTTCATGAATAGGACATGCAGTCACAAAGTCTTTGTCTTACTGAAAGTCAAAAGGATCAGCGTTGCCCTCATTCCAGTCTGATCACCTTTGATGTTCCTCCCAAGGGTCATGCTCTGGGTGCCTGTTCCACCTGTCCATCATCCCATAGACAAAAAGCACTGTACTCTCTGCATCAGGTACTAAAATATAAAATAAAAAATTTTTTTTTGGTAACACATCTTCCACAGTCTAACACACAAACACAAGGTAGCACAAGCTAATTTTTGTCGGAAGATTGGAGCCCTTGAAGAATGTTGTCATTCAAACGAAGGTGCTCTTTCAATGTTTTAATGATTTCCAGCCAAGACACAATGCTGATGGTTGTGCTGGTTTATCTCATGTGCATTGGTGTAGCTGGAACCAGCAGGCAGAAGATGACTCTTGGCTCCCAAAGAGGCCTCTTACTGCAATGTTTGTGGCAGTGGGTGACTGGTCTGCAAGCAAATACCCATAATTGTCTCTACAGAGATGCTGTAAAAGAGAGAAAGGAATCATATTAGGAATCATACTAGGCATGTGCTTCAACATGTGTATAAATCTTACGGTGGAAAAATGTCTTTATTCAATTAAGGAGGAGACCTGGATGTCAGGGGGAAGGAGAGGGGAGGGATTCTCCCTTGCAGAGTCCACCCAACTCTGTAATAAGGCTTGCCCCATCTTACTTAATGCCCAGTCTAATTTCAGAGCTTTTAGTAATGAAAACTAGAAAATTGTTATAAGAGCAGGAGATTTAATTATAAATAAGGATTGCCATGATTAGCCTCCAAGCTGTTGCCTTAACAAGGTTTTGTGATGGATGATGCTACCAGATGAAAACAGAAAGTCTGAACCATATTTAAGACAATAAGCTGAAGGAGTTAAAAATATTTGGGATGACTTTAGAGGTGGTACCTTGCAATTGATTTTACAATGCTTGCCAGTGTTCTAACAGGGATGCATGGTACAGCAGACAGCTCCTGATTTTCCTGATTGCCCAATCTCCTTGTCATAGATGTCCTTCTTTCTCATAGAGTCAGGAGGAAATACAGGCCACAAAAAATATTTACCAAACATCTTTTATAAATTAAACTATTATTATTAATAGATTCAATTTACTATTTTCTTTACAGTTAAGTGTGATGGTCTGACCCATGATGATCTACCTCCAGAGCTCACACAGCTGCAAAGGGCTGTCACAGACAGTTCCCACCATGTACTTACCTTCTCTTTGTCCTGCTGCTTTCCAGTCACAATTCCTCCATCCTCACACAGATGTTGGCAGTGCACAAATCTTTTTCCCTGCACAACTCCCCAGCAGTACACAGGAGAGGAGGACGGATTGCGCACCAGGAAGCCCTGGAGGGGCTTATATTTAAAAAGTCTCTCTTTTTTTTAAACCAAGCATTGCAAAGAAAGGCACAGCTTACCTAAAAAGGCAGATTTGCTGGCACTCTAGGAGAGTCCACCTCTAAAGCAGAGCTGGCCACAAGGAGTCCACCAGAAGGTTCCCAGATGCTGTGAAACCCTTGCAGCTCTGCAGAGCAGCCATGTAAGGTCTGGTGTGTCCCAGATGCTTGTGCCTGTGCCCTTCCTGTCTCACACGGAACCAGAGGGCCCTTCAGTCACCATGGCTGCTCTCTGAGCAGCACCTTCCTTCTGCAACACAGGAAGCAATCACACTCCCTATGTAAAACCTATAATGATCTGCAGACACAACTTTTGCAAGGAGAAATATTATCTCGTTAGCACATTTGTGGCAGTTTAAAAGCCTTTGAGTATGCAAGGCCTTATGTAACTTCTTTTTTTTATCAACTTTCTCACTAGATATAATAAAGGATATCACCTTCCCCAGCAAATTTCAATTTGCTCAAGATGCTGTAACAAATTTCAGATTGTACAGATTGCATATTGTATGTATCCTTAACACAAACACACACACACTCAGGTATACAGATAATATATCAGGAGAGGTGTGCAGCAGATGCAGTATATATAATCTAACATTCATACATATGTATGCCATTTTAATTTAATTTTTATTGATCTAGTCTGGGTCCAAGGCATGCTGGGACCCAGAGAGAGTGGTAGCAAATGCTTCTATAATGAAACTTCCTAAGCCACCCAGCATCAGCAGTGGTTCCCTGCTGTGCTTGCTCTGAACAGAGACAGTCCTTGCCCTTGAGGTCTTCCCCAAGGAAATGGGCTGGTATTAAAGAAAAGCAATATATAATTCAGTAAGACAATCTGAAACTTCCATCCTTTCAAAAGGAGGTCTGATTTGGTGTGAGGGATCCATTAGACCAGCTCAGGTGTCCCAAGGAATGCTATTGTGCCAATCTAACTCACTGCAGTAATTATAGTGTATGAGTTTGAATGGATTTTATTACATCCTTAGTTCTCACTCCTTTGCTTGAGAGAAATTTTAGCTAGGATAAGAAAGGAATAATAGCTGCTTGACCCAAAATCTTTATCAGAGAAGAAACATTTGCAGTTTGATCTAAAAATCTCAAACCCTGTGTAATTTCAGAAGAAAAAGAAACAGCACTTGGCACTACACAATACAGGAGATAAAAGCCTGCACGTTGCCAAGAGGGCATGACATAAGAACACTGCAGAAAATGAAGCAGTGGGAAAATTAATAGAGAGGAAATTATGAGCACCTTCTAAAAAGTTTTATTATAAACATACCTCTTAGCCCATGGAAGAATTTCTTTTTCACTGCAATGTGGTTAGAGGTGAATCCAAGTAAACAGAACATTCAAAACTTAAGTGGAACACAGTGGCATTTCATGGAAGTACAAATCAATGACACAGGCTGGAAATGTATCCTTTTTGTTAGGCAAAGATTTATACAAGCCTAGTCAAATTGATGTGGTTCCTGGTGCACACATTTCAAGAGCTAGCACCAGGATAGAGCTATCCCTAGGATAGCAGTCTCGAATCTCAAGTGTAAATTAGATCCAAATCAGGAGTGGCAATTGGTAACATTTAAATAAACACATCAACAGGCTGATAATCTCACTGCCCATCCCTCGCTAGCCCATGCCTCCTCTCTGAGGGTGAGTAACAAACCGGGTACATCCTCTGAAATGAAATAATTAAATGGGCTGAATCTTGCATGGCTGGGTGTTCAAAATGCAAATACTGCTGCTTTTTGAAATTCAGCAGAGAATTTATTAGCCTTTTATACAGATAATCAGATGCAGTGGGGGAGGGATGAATGGTAAAATTGAAGCAATACTGGCAACTCAGAAACTGTGGGACAAATGGGATTGGGTTGCTTCATTCCTGTTCTGGGGTAAGACTATTTTAGCTACTGCAGTTGGTTTAATTGCCTGGCCTTAGTTTTTTAAGTGGGTGAAAGCAAACCTGAAGCCTTGTGTTGGTCCCTTATTTTTTTGCTTTCTTGCCTGCTCCACAAAGAAAGGGAATGAAACAAAAGGGGAATCTGACCACTCCTCCTCCAGCCTGGAGAGGTCTCCAGGTGCCCATCAAGGGGTGCTCTGCATCACCCACAGACCACCCGAGGGGACAGAAGGGAAGAGAGAACAGAACCAGCCCTGGACACTTCTCCCGTTTTTTCTGCAGATGTTTTACTTTGAGCCGTCTCAGATCCCAACCTTTGGTGTCCTGTTCCTCTTCTTCAACAAGGCTCTTGAGGAAACTCCCAGTACTGCAGTGAGCTTGTCAAAATTTGAGCTGAATGATCAATAAAGCAAGTCATGTCACCCAGCCAAAACCTTCCAACATTCACCTTTATTAGACATTGGTTTTGTTTACTTTTAACCTCTGAAGTTAAACTATTCAGGCTGAAGTCACCCATGCAATCGATTCCTTTATCTTCGGCTTAAATCAGTGACTTCTAAGAAAGTATATTGTTTTCCACTTATTCAGAAGAATTTTAAAGCAGGCAGAAGCTCTAATACCTTCCTACTAAACATGGCTTTAAATTAAGCAAAGGTCATGTCCCCTGCATGAGATATTTCCACTTGTTATTCCTGTGGAAAATATGTGGATGTATGACTGTGCAGTGGGCCTGGAGATGTCTGAGGAATGGGAAGCTGGAGGAGACCACCCAGGAGAGAACACTGAATAAAACAGGAGCCCCTGGGGAGAAAATAAATTGGTGATCATGTCATTAAAGATTGTAGCCATGATGCATGTGGGGAAAGGGCAGATTTAAAGTTGCACAGATGGCATTAACTCTGACACTTGCTAGGTTTTTGCCTGCTTGAGTTAGTAGATTTAACAAGGTATTAAATGTGCCTATGTACATGTACAGTATTGTTTTCTGACAATGTGCCTTTGACCGGGTAAACCTGTTTGCAATTGACAATACCTTGACACACAATGCCAGTGATCCCTAAGACATAGCTGAGGAGAATGTAAAATTACAGTGTGAAGTGGGCTTTCAGTGTTACTGAGAAAGAAAATAATCTGTGTCACCAGAGGTGGGCTGCTGCTTTGGATCTTACTCTCTCTTTACAGTTTTCCTTACAGCTGTGTCCGATGGTGTTTACAGTGTATGTGTCTAAGTGGAGGGGAGAAAACTGCCAGAAGCCTCAAGAATGCACAACAAAACATTCTTCTTGGTTTGTCAGTTACTTGTTTTTCTTACTTCTGTAATCAGCTCTTTTACTCCTTCTTAGCTTTAAATTTTATTTAGCTGACCTTGCCTGTACAAGATCCACAAAGAGTACAAGCCAGTCTCCCCTCTCAAAGTGTAAGATTCAAAAATTAGTTTGTAATGGAAGATGCTTTCAATCTTTTTAAAAGAAATAGTAATTTGAGTTACAACAAGGAATATTAAACAATTTCCTGTACTGAGCTACAATAGATGTTTTCATTTCTACACTTCTTCTCATTGCTCACTATTATTCTTACTGCTTATATATCTTGATGGGTTTTAATATGCTTAAGATGCTTCTCCAGAGTATTTTCCTAAATTATTGTGAGCAGAGTTGTTATATGGTTGGTCCTTTCATGTTCTGAGCATCGTATTACTTTATCAATTAAGATTTTCTGAGTAGTCCTATCTTGCTAAAATTTGCAAATCAAATAACTCTTAATTTAAAGGAGAATGATTTGATGGTAGTGTCTACTGAGTTTTAGCTAAAGTAAATCAAAACATACGCAGCTGAAATTGTCTTAAAAGCAGAAAGGCAGTTCCACTGTGAATCTGTGGGGGTGGAGGTGATGAATTACACTGTGAAAGAAAATGAAAACCAGATGGCACTTGCCAAACACCAACACAGGGCAGTTACGCACAGTGGAGGCGCAGCCACACAGCACTTACACAAACCTGTTACCTAGATCCTCACCAGGCTGCTGAGCAGAGTGAAGCCTGAGGTGTCTGGTGACATCGGGGTTTTGTGAGATGAAGACAAAGCAGCAGCTCGGGCTGAATGAGCCCAGGCTGCAGATAAGATGAGGGACAGGCAGTTTGCCAGGACCTCCCCAGCACTGGTGACTTTGCCCAGAACTTCTGCACTGTTTGGAACCCCCACCAGTGCCAGCAGGGCAGGGAGCTGCTGGCTGCTCTGATAACGGGGAATGAGGGGAGGTTTGAAGGCTGAGCTTGAACAGAGAGTTTTTTTCCCTTATACAACAGCTCAGGCATCACTTTGGTGGCCACAAATAGTTTTAAACTCACAACTTCAGTTGCATTATGAATCTTAGCTTGGTGTAGGTGGAACTCAGATTTAATATAGGAGGAGATAAAACTTGTAGGAAAGGTTAAAACACTGACTGCAATGCAACCAGGAATAGAATTGTCACTGACAGCAACAACAAAAACAGGATTTTCCCCTATGCAAAGAGATCACATATTTTGTTGTTGCTAATATGACCCCACTCACTAGGACCAGAGCAAACAGAAGATACAAGCTGGTGATGAGGGATTGACATCAGAATTGGGATGGTTCTGCTCTTCCAAAGCATCCACAGTTTACTGACTGGGGGGTGCAGCTGTAAGTGAACAGAAGCTTTTTGCTCAGCAAGTTACTGCTTATTAAATGTTGTTTTTTTGAATTTCTTTGCAACTTTAAAGTAGCTTTTCCAATCAGCAGATGAGTCATTCCCCTAATCCTCTTTATTTTGCCAACAGACAAGTAAGAAGACTCAGCTGATACACCCCTTGGCATATTGCCATTTTATGATTCAGTCTACTATCATAACTGTTTGTTGTTCTGCTTTGTTTCAGTGAAAATGATGGATGATAATAATTGTTTTGCATATTTCTACTTCTTTTTTAGTCCTTAGATCTAGAAAGGGGTTTGGACCCATTTTCCTGCAAGTGAATCACAGCAGAGTCATGCTATTTTTATTTAGAGATACCTAGGTTAATTTCTATTATCAACATCTCTTATTAGCAACAATAAAGAGGAAAATCAATTCCCAAGAAAATCCTTATGGGCACTTTCCCATCAGTAAAAGGTTATGGCACTGCAGAGTTAAAGCCTCATCATCTCTGCATGACTGTTGTTGCTGGGTTTGTTCCAGTTAAAGTATCTTGTGAAATGGTCACATGAGTGCTTTATGATTGAATTCAGCAATTTATAGAAGATTCCCTTTGGCTAGAATTTTCCAGCCTGCAGCTGAGATGCAGTAACTGACAGCATGCCTGGAGCAAAGAAAGGAACAAATTTTAACTGGAGATCCTAACAGCTTGTGTAGGTACACATTTTCAGGGGTTCTGCCATGCTGTGGCACCATGCATGGAGCTCAAGGTGAAAACATTTTGATCCATTAACATTGCAAAACTGACCCCTCCTTCAGCTCAGGTGTATAGAAAGCTTCTCTGTGGGACAGCTTCCAGATTTCTCATCCACCACATTGTGAAGGCAAGGATCCAACAGATCTATTAGCTAGATCTATTAGCTGTTTTTCTTGCAATTCCACCTGCAAGCTGACTTGAGATGTTCAGCTTCTGGCCAAAGCCCTGATTTACACATGGTCTCCATGTGAAAAAAAAATTTTGCTCTTTTCCTTGAACAGCTGGAGGAGGGTCTGAACTCCTGTATCTCAGGTTGAAAGGCTGGATGGCAAAGACTATGTCCACTCTATTAAAAATACCAAAAAAGAGGGTTTGGTCCCTACTCCTGAATGACATGGACTGTCTCACATCAACACAGCCCAGGACATGTTCCTCTTGTAGCACTTCCACCCCATCCTCTCTCTGGATGTCCTCTGGCACCCTGTTGGTGTCCCTTCAGCAACAGAATTATGATTTAGAGGGCTAGGGAACGTCACCTTGTTTTCTTTTTATGAAATCATCTAGGGTTTTCTCTGCAACTCTGAACTTCAAGAACCTGTAAGTGAATGTTTTATTCACATCAGTGCGGCACGAGGATATACCCCAATGATGGAGGGTCAGGTTCACTCATGGTGCCTTCTGACAAGAGTTGCCGAGAAAAGATTCTCCCCAGAAGCACTTCTGGGCTCTCTCTTGGAAAACATTCATTGGAGTGGTCCAGTCAGCCCTTGAGCAAACTAAAAATTCAGCAGAGAAGAGTTGGGGACCAGTGCTCAGCCCCACCCCTGCCCCACATTTGTTTAGATGTACTAACATACCAGGAGTCAGCACCTTATTCCACCAAAACAGTATTACCAAATGACCAGAAAAGGAATTACATGAGTCAAATTCAACATTGCACACACTCTCTCCCTGCCAGGGAGCAAACATTCCCATCAAATAGTTTAATCCAGATTAGAAATATATATACATAAATCTGCCAGAGAAGGAATCTTAAATGTCTCAAGTGAAACTGCCTCCTGGGACTTCTCTGGGAAAGTCAGCTCGTGCCCCACTCCTGCTCAAGGTCCCATCCAGAATTATGGTTTCATCTTATGCAAAACACCCAAAGATTTTTGGCAGAATATTTGAAAATTAATACTGCAGCACAATCATAAGAATTCCTCTATTTTCAATGAGATTTTCTGCCTGGTTAATAAACAAATTGTCTTTTAAATGAAAGCTGCCTCTGAGTTTGTTCTCCCACTGGATTCCAGCCCAGTTGACTAAGAAGGAAACTCCAGAGAAGTTCTGTTCTCTCTGACAATGATCATGCAGTGAACTGATGTGTAATGGTTATTTATTTATTTATTTGCTTGCTTACTGACTTGCCATAGTTAAGCTCTGTTGCATTGCTGCCTGCTGTCTATCCCCATTGATTTAAAAGGAATGTTGCACCTTGGGTTGTTTTTTTGCTCACAGTACTTTTTGCCACCCAAATCTCTTGGTGGTGGTGCGTCCTGTCTTCTAGCCCTAGGGATACTTTTCTGTCATAATCATCCTTTTTCTATCTTAGGGTTAACTCTTGCAGTTCTTTTTCCCTAGAGGTGAGGGAATGGATAGAAAAATGGAGCCAATAACAAATGAAAGCAGCAGGGCTGCACACCCCAGCAGAGTAAAAAGCTTGACTTAACCAGCACTGCTTTAGAAAATCATAGTTTCTTCCCAGTTACCTTACTGGTCACAATCTCTACAGGTCATTGCTGTGCTCTGTAGTCACAGAGCTTCTCAGACAAAGAGTTATACATTTTAATTTATCTGTGAGGCAACCAGCACAGCAGCAGTGCTTCTGAACGTAGACGATAATTCATTCTGGCACTGTGCTGAGCTGTGTTAATATGAAAATGCAGTGCTGATTTTGTTTATTTGTTTTGTGTAAGGAGATTGATTCTAAATTTACACCTGCAAATCCAAAAGGATCGGTGTGGTTTAAGATAATTGCATAGCTTAGCATAGTTGTAAAACTGCAGTTGATTCTGGCACTGGGAGCCTGCCTTTGTGTCTCAGGTTCATCTCCTGGAATGGAGTGCCAGTTTGTCCCACAATCCCTCATTTATTTATTTAAATCTAAAACAATCAAGATTGGTTCCCAAGGCCCTGTGGAACTGCCATAATAAATTATGCAAAAATACTGTCAAGTTAAGCCTCAGCAGTTCAGCCAAGTATCTACCTCCACTGTCAGCTGCCTCCTCTGAAAACCCTCTTACATAAATGCCTTTTGCAATGTGCCTGGAAAGTCAGCAAATTTGGAATCTTTAAAAGAAGCAGAGGAAAACTTTCCACAACCATCAAATATAACACTTTGCAAGTGCTGTGCTTTTCCCAGTTACTGGGAACTTCTGAGGAAAGGCCATTTCTTGGTTTTGCAGACCCAGTCCAAAGGTGACTTTACTGTGCACACAAAACTGAGTGTGTCAGAGGATGAGACACTCTTAATCCAAACAGAGAGAGTAAGGAAAACTGCAAGGGATGACCACAGATACATTTTTTCTGCTTTCCCAGGAAAACTCCACAAACTCTAAGGAAACTCTGAAGCACTGATCACAGCTCCTGAGATACCAGTATCTTATCTCTGCATTGGGTCTGTGTGGCAAGGTTTTGTTGGGGGGTGCCACTCAGGTGGTGGCTGTGAGAAGCTGCCAGGTGCTTCCCCATGTCCCACAGAGCTGATGCCAGCTGGCTCCAAGACAGACCCACTGCTGGCCAAGGCCAAGGCCATCAGAGAGTGCCTCTGGAATAACAGAGTTAAGAAAGGAAAAAAAAAAAAACAAAACCACAGCAACTTCAACTGGAGAGAGGAGTGAGGATATGGGAGAGAAACAGCCCTGTAGACACCAAGGTCAGTGGAGAAGGAGGGCGAGGAGGTGCTCCAGGTGCCAGAGCTGAGATTCCCCTGAGACCTGTGAGGAAGACCATGGTGAGGTAGCTGTGGCCCTGTAGCCCACAGAGGTCCACAGTGGAGCAGCTATCCCCCTGCTGCCCATAGAGATGTGTGATGAAATGTCTGTAACTCCCATTCCCTGTCTTCCTGCACTGCTGGGGGGAAGAAGGCAGAGAGTTCAGGAGGGAAATAAACCCAGGAAGAAGGGAGGGGTGGGGAGAAGTTGTCATAAGACTTGGTTCTATTTCTCATTATCCTACACAGATTTAATTGGCAATAAACTGAACTAATTTCGCCAAGTTGAGCCTTTTTTGCCTGTGATAGTTCTTGGTATTGGTAACATAATCGTCTTTATCTCAACCTTTTTTTTACATATTTTCTCTCCCCTGCCCAGCTCAGTAGGAGAGTGACTGAGCAGTTTTGGTGGGCACCTGGCACCCAGCCAGGGTTAAGACACCACATACTCCCAGAAATGCTGTCTGGATTTCAGTTGTTGAGCTGCATGAGGCATGTTTACCAGCATCTAACCCTGAGAGAGCCATCATGTGCATCACGTTGTCAGTGTTTGTGCCCAAGAGGGAAGGCTGTGTGTGTCTCACGAGACACATATTATGAGAACTGGCTAAGAGGAATGCTAGCAAAGGAAGAAGAAAATGATAAATAAAGTAGGCTTAAAATAGTAAAAATATTTAAACTATTATTTTTACTGTAGAAGCTCTAAACTCTGAACTTTTTTCCCTAAAGCCTATGTCCCTGGTATCTCCTGAATAACTTCCCAGTATATCCTATTTCTTCCTACTCTTGTCAGTACTGTGGCAAAAAGGTCAACTGTCACAAAATACCATTAAATTCCTTTAGCCTCCAAAATGCTTGGCTGCATCTAGTCTGTCTTTTGGCACTGCTCTTTGTTATGTAGTAACTCCTGTGCTTATGAATTGTCTGGAAAAATGCTTGTGGGCCCATTTCAAAATCACACCAAGAACTTTTTGAAAAATGCAACACAATTTTGGCTATTTCAGTTGCATGAAGCACATTCTGCAATCAACAGAGATCAACAGACTGTGTCCAGCCAAGGATGCTGCCCATCCAAAAAAGCTCTTGACTTAGGGGACTTGAGATTTGCAGCTGCATCTCAGCCTGTTGTCCATGTGCATCTTTGGTCTCCACAATGTCTGTGCCTTGGGATGGATTCTATGAAAAGTCCAAGATGACTATGGGCCCGCTACTAGGTAGAAATAAAGCACCTTTCTGAAATGTGGTTCCTAAACACAAACAAGGGAAGTGTACTGGAAACTTGAGTGAACGGAGGCTAGACTTTAGCTAGATCACTAAGTCCCATTTCTCCAGATCTCATCTCTTTAGAGATTGATCTCTTAGACCTTACAATAACAAATAGAGCCACATGCAAACACTTTCAATTATAGAGTGAAGTACTAACACTTTCAATTATAAAGGAGTTACACTCTCTTTGAAAATCATCCTTAGCCAAGGCCACATCCCAAATGGGCTCTGTTTTTCAGTGTTTCAGTAAAGAAGCAGCCTCATGGGAATGCTAAACACCCTGGGACCAATATTAAATATTGTGTGATATTGGAAGGTCACTTACCCTCCTCAGTGCTTTCTGAATGAAAGACTCCTTAGAATGGGGAAGAGTAAAAGGTTTTTTAAAAAAAAGACATCCTATTAACTGAGGCTGTATATTGAGTTTTCTAACATGGCATTGCTGAAGTCTCCAAAGCAACTCAGCTTTCAAAATTGCAAGACCACTAAAAGATAAGGGAGCACAATCCAGGAACTGAAGTGGAAGAGTCTGTAATTAGTTTTGATGCAATTACCAGCATGCATATTTAAATCATACATGTACATGCTGTATGCTGCACCAAAGTTTTGTTTAAGCTTCTTTTCTTATTGAAAGGCAATGACTGGCCAGCCTTTTGCACAGGTGAATGCAATTTAGCTATGTTCGTAGGTAAAGCAGACACAGCAGCTGGAGGATTAATTAAACGTTTGCCTAACTACGTAAACAGACAGTGATATATCTTCATAGCATCTGGCAGTTTAACCATTCACTAGTCATCCTATAATTAGCATGCTGATGAATTTAATAGAATACTGTTCTAATATAGTGCCAGATGGTCCTTCTGACTTAACAAGGGGAATGACAATCTCTGTCATGTTTACTTCAAGGGTAGCAGAACAGCCAAAAAGATCCTTCATAGACTAAACACTGGTGATATAAGAGGTTACATTTTCTGCCCTCAGAAAGTTTTAAGTGTTGCTATATGAAGTAAGCATGGTTCAGGAACTTCACATGAAAATTATGCTTGACTTCCCATGTTTATTTCTGCTGTTTGGTAAAGACATTAGCTTGCTTGCTGTGTTTGCAGACGAACTTTGTGTGAGAGAAATAAGCACCAATCCCAAGGTGCTGTGGAACAGGAGGAGGTGGTGGATATCGAGTAGTGCTCAGAGAGGTCTGCTCTGCAGCAAGGCCTGTGAGATGCCCCCTGGCCACCTCAGTGGAGCTTTAAGTTAGTCCAAACATTACACAAGTGAGTCTTTGCTGTAGCTCCATTCATTAGAAAATTACATTTACAAAGCAACTAGTGAAATGGCAAGGACAATAAAATGAGGAATATCCATAGAAGAGAAACTAAAAGACAGAGACGGTGACATACTTGCTGTCAATAAGTAAAGACAATTATTATGTAGCCAGCAGAGAATTTCAATAACCTTCGGTATCATTCTGTAGTTTATAACAGACTTCATTGGAATTAGTAGTCGGACTACAGCAATCTTATTATCAAAGAATGTCTTTTAACTAAGAACCTCTGGGAGAAGATACTGTGTGTGACAGATAAATCTCAGGAGTTCTTTCATTCTGAAGCTGAATGCAGCCTGCTAGGCCAAAGTCTCCTTCATGACAACTATTGATCATGTTCCAGCTGAGCTCCAGCTAACATTCTGAACATTAAAACTTGCTGACTGGTTTTTACTCAGCCTATCTGTATAATCCGTTTCTCTTAAATAACAAATTATACTGCCAAAATGTCAGTGAAGGGACTCTGTATAGACTGCTACCTCATCAGCATAAACAACATACTCCACACTAATATCCTAAATTCCCTGCTACAGAGAATAATTGCTTTTAACTTCAGGATCTTCCAAACTGTTTCTAGACTGATGGGGATCTCAAACTACTTTTATGGGCTCCTGCAGTGATTCTGACCTAAAGAGCATTGCACAGTGAGGATTAGTGATCCACATAACAGTGACTTTGAAGGCACAAGGCCATGCTGTGATGTGCACCAACAGCATCACCTTCAGGCCTGTGCCATGCTGCACTTCTGCCTCGGTGCAGGGCAGATTCAGTCGTGTGATGATAACAGTGGAGCAGCTCCCACTCCAAACCAGTGATTACACACCTGCCTGGCCTTGCCTTTATCTCACAGCGTACCAAAAAGTTGTCATGTGAACGTGCTCTCTGTTTGACAGTAGAAATGATGAATGGAGTTGTTTTCTTGTAAGAAAATCCTATAAAAGCTTGAATTACCAGAACAGACCAATCCTTCCATCTGATGGGATCTGTAGGGCATGCTGCTACTCTCCAGTGCTGCACAACACAGAGTTCCCAGCATCTAAAGGGAGACGTAAGTTTAACTCCACACTTTTCCTTCTTTATGCTGTTAGCTTTTCAAGTCTTATTTTAAATGACGCTTAACAGAATCCAGGCGTCTTTCTTACTGGGATCGTAACCCTGGTGTGCAAACCCCTTGTTGCAGCCGGCAGGTTCCAGTCAGAAACGCCTCTCTGGAGAAAGGCTCCTGACGGAAAGGGGACCCCGGGAGGGTGCGTGGGTGACTGCCCAGGCTGCAAGGCGCGCCGCCCCGGTGGCTCCCGCGGCGGCCAGGGAGAGCAAGAAGGGGCTGTCTGGACGCGTTCCCCGGCCGAAATCCTGGGTGTCCCAGCAGGGATGGGGAAGGGGAAGGGAAAGCCGGGGGACACTTGCCCTGCGTTTGCTCGTGTGTGAAGCGGGGCCGTCCCGCACAGCCGGCGGGCAGCAAGCGGGGCTGCCCGGCCCGGCCCGGGCACCGCGGCGGCTCCGGGGCGAAGAGGAGGTGGGGGGGTCCGGCCGCTGGTGACGGCCGGGGCGAGGGCTGCCCGCGCCCTCTCCTCCTGGCAGATGCTCCCGGCCGGGTCGGGCCGGAGCGACCCCCGCCCGCTCGGTGTACGAGAGAGGGGCGGCGAAGGGACCGGCGCTCACAGGCTCCGCTCCCGATACCCTGGGGATGGGGCAGGATACGCGACAGGTTATTGCTGTGTCAGGGTTATGGCTGTGCCAGGGTTATGGCTGTGCCAGGCACGGGCGGGGCAGGGGGAACCCCCGTGCGTGGAACCCCACCCCGCCACCCCAAGAATGAGCCGACAAATAGGAACGTGTTGGGTGCGGCTGTCACGGCCGTAGGCAAGGATGTCATGCTGGACAGTGTCAAACGCTTTGCATAAATCCAGGCGGAGGATGCCTGTTGCTCTGCCCCACGCACCAACGCTGTAGCCCCGGCACAGAAGGTCACCAAATTTGTCAGAGCATGATTTGCCCCTAGTAAAGCCATGGCAGCTGATACCAATCACTTCTTTGTTTTCCATATGCCTTAGGATAATTTCGAGGAGAATCTGCTCCATGATCTTGCCTGGCACAGAGGTGAAACTGACTGGTCTGTAGTTCCCTGGGGTTTTGGCTTTCCCGGTTTTAAAAATGGGGGTTATATTTCCCTTTTACCAGACAATTTAAAGGTTTCAGACAATTTAAAGGAGAATACTCTGGAATGAGTTGTCTCCCTTTATAGGAGAATATATATGAACATATCTGAATTGCATTCACCTTTGGAAAAGTTGGGCCAGTTGTTGTCACCTTCAAGCTAGTTTGTGATAACTTCCAAGATCCCAGTGCAATTTGCGTTTTCTATTTGAGCTCGTTGTGTAATGAGGGCAATCCATATACTCCAGATAGCATTGGTGGTGTGACATACTGCAGGGACCTTTCCTTCAAACATCCAGCCCAGCACTGGTAGTCAGGGTGCCAGAAGAAGCTGTGCTTCAGTGCCAATCACTTCTGAGGCAGCTCAAACCCCTCCATAGGCTGCAAGAATCTCTTCTGCAGTTGGAGTACAGCTGGCTCAGATCCTCTGTATACCTGACTCCACAACCCAAGAGGTCATCCTCGAGTCTCTCCAGGGACCTTCTGCCAGAGGCTCCAGGCTGTGGTGTACAGCATTTAATTCTGTCCTGCCTGGCCCTACGGCTGTGTGAGTCATTTCTTGTTTGATCTCTTCAAAGTCTTGCTGTTGTTCAGGTCCACAATTTAAACAGTTTTTCCTCTGTGTCACAAGGTAGAGAGGGCTTACAGTCTGGTTGTATTCTAAGATGTGCATCCTCCAAAAACCCACGGCACCTAGGAAAACCTGTGGTTTTTTCTTTATGGTCAGTGAGGACATGGCAGCTATCTGTTAATCACCTCTGCAGGAATCTGTTGACAGCCATCTTGCCACTACACTCCTAGGAGGTGAATTTCCTGGGCAGGTCCCTGGACCTTATTTTGTTTAATGACAAAAACAGCTTTCCAGAGAATCTGAATTATTTTCTCCCATTTCTCAGAAACATCTTCTGCTGTGCTGCCCCATAAAATGAGATCATTGATAGTGTTCTGGAGCTTCACCCTTTCCAGTGCAGTCTGGATCAGTCCATAGAAAATGGTGGGACTGTGCTTCCACATCTGATGCAGTCAATTCCAAGTGTACTGCATGTTCCTCCAGGTGACAGCAAACTCTCAAGAGTGGGGTCCCATTTTGCTGCCTTGCACTCCAGTTCATACTGAAGTTCCGGAGGGTCTGTCACGGCAGCACTCCAGCACATACCCGCAGCACGGCCAGCCCGAACTGCCCACAGGCACAGCCTCACAGTCCTGAGGGTCGGCAGCGGCCCTGTGGCAACATCTTTGTCAGGCAGCTGGAGGGGGATAGCAATGGGGGATCCAGAGCCCCTCTCGGGCCGCTTCTGGCTCTGCCCCGCCTCCTGCAGGAGCTCCTGCACCGCCTGAGCCTCCACCCAGGGGAGGCCCGGGGCAGCCCGGCCGAGGGGGATCTGGGCCGGGGGTGTCACAGTGGTGGGGATGGGACGTGTGTGGGCACGGGGCGCTCTGGATTCCTCAAGCGGGGATAGGGGAGCGGGGGGATCACCAGCTCCTTCAGGGGGCAGCAGGGCCGGCCAGGCCCTGGCAGCTCCTGGTCCTCTGCCGCTGTCAAGAAGTCGCTGTCGTGTCGGTGTCGCCGCCGTGCCTGGCACTACGCAGGGTCCCACGGGCAGCGGCCACTGCCGCTCGCCCTGCGGCTAAACACAAAGGGCACCGCCCCGGCCCCGAGGTTCCCCCGGTCCCCTTGGCTGTCCCCACACCACTGCCTGCCATCATCTTCCTTCACGGAGGCTCTGTGCAAAAAATACACTGATACACAGAAATGTGTTTTTAACATACAAAGGCAGTGTCTAAACCTGGTTGGCCAGACTATAACCAGATTGGTCAGAGTGATGGTTGCAGTCTTGTTGAAAGCAGTGGTCGCAGTCCCATTGAAGTTCTGGATCCTCAAGTGGTACCAGAAGTCCCTAAGTCAAAGATTGAGAACAGGGGGAGCAGCTCAACAGCTTGTCAGCCCTACAGGGCATGGCAGCCACACATCCTGTGGAAATTGCTGAGAAGGAACTTAGGGATCTTTTGCTATGGGTGCGGTGTAATTATCCACACTCAGCGTGCTGTTTGTTGTTTGAGCCAAGCTTTTGGAAACAGATCAACAGACACCTTTATCATTTGGCCACGAGAAAAGATAAAAGGGCAGCAAAGCTTTCACCTTCAGCGAGGGTAATGCTGAAGGCAATTTCGTGAAACAACAGGAAGGCTGCCGGTCAGCAGCAGGCAACACAGACTCCTACAGGGGTTGAGGGAGGGAAGTCACCCTGCCATCAGCAGGCGGCAGTTGTCCCTACCGACCCAGGGGAAGCAGAAATTACTCCCGCCGAAGGGGAGCGGGAGGAACTGCCTTCACCTCCAGGGTCCCCGGCATCCCATGGGTCCCCAGAATCCCCAGAATCTTCAGGGTCCTCAGACACAGACATACCTCTACCAGTCCCAGGAAAGCTGAAACTAGCCATTTTCCCCAGTGAGGAGGAAGATTGGGATTTCGCCTATTTCGAGGCTTGTTATCCCAAATTGAGAAAGCCAAAGCGGAGCCTCACTGCAGAAGTGGCGGCAGGACAGGTGGGGAGGGGTGCAGACAAGATCACAGGGCCCAAAGGGGAGGGGGGAGCTGCCTCTCAGCAAGTGGCAGAGCCACACCATGGCGGCACTGGACAGCCAGCGGCAGCCTGGGGAGGCAGCAGGGGCAGCCGGGAGGGCCATGGGACCAGCGGGAAGCACGGGAGTGGTGGTTGCACGTGGGGCAGTGCCAAAGATGTACATGAAGGGAACAACTCGCGCAACTGCAATGGCGAGCGATCAGCAGCCATCTAGGGAATGCTCACGGGTCACGGGAACTGCGTCAAGCAGGACCGGGCCAGCTGGGATGGGGAGCAGAATTGCGGGAGCCAAATATGCAGCAGCGACATGCGCAGTGCCGGCGATGGCAAAACACAGAAGTCAGAGTGGGGAAGGTTTTTTCCTGTTTCGCAGACGCGTCACAGGCACCGGCAGGGCAGGAACCACATGCACCGGTTGTGGGTGTTGGCACTGAGCCAGGGGAGGTGAATCCCAGTGGGGATCAGAGCAGCCAAACTCAGCGGCCTGCACAGTCCCAGCCTCAGTCAAAATCTCAGACTAGAGATCTTTTGGAAATACAGCAGATACTATGTGAGGCACTCAAAAACTAATCAGATTTTTCAGTCAATGCAAGGCAGTCGTGTTGTTTCTTCAAAAGCAAATACTCCTCTTTCATTTATGAATGTTGGGTCTTCATCTTTACAGAATTTGCAAGCAACACAGGAATTTCAAATCCCTGTTCACCATCCAGGATCAAGGGCAATGGCCACAGCTCAGCAGGGGTTGCAGATGCTACTGATGCTGGTGAGTCCCAAAAGAGGAGAGGCCGCAGCATGGCAGCAGCCACAACAGATGACTTCACTTTACAAGCAAGTGCCTGTGGAGATACAGGTACACACAGCACAAACAATTCCAATGACAGACTGGGCAGATATTAGGATGAAATTAGCTAAAGAAAGAAATTTATTACGTGGCACAGGAGACTTCTTGGTGCCAGTGAATTATGATGCGCAGGGCCAAAAACGAAGATGGGAACGAATAAATCATGAAGTAGTCAAAGATCTAGCAGAGGCCATCAGAGATAATGGACTGGGATCTTCATATTTTAAACAGCTTTTAAAACTCACTTTCAATATATATGACTTAACATCATATGATCTCAGATGTCTTGCATCAACTATCCTTACAGACACGCAAGTCCTTGTGTGGGACATGAGATGGAGAAGAGCTCTTCAAGATGGTGAGCTGAGAGCCAGATATCAGGGTGGAAAAAATGCAAACCTCACCATGGCAGGTGTTGTTGGCAGGTGATCCTCCTGAGGACAACCCGGTGCAGCAAGCGGTGAGACTTCCACAAGAGGTGTTGAGCGACATCAAAGAAGCAGCACGAAAGGCAATTCTAAAAATTGCACCAGCAGGACTTCAAGACACCATTTACACGGACATCGGGCAAGGTCCTTTAGAGTCTTTCTCTTCATTCACAGATCGTCTCATGCAAGCAGTGGATCGACAAGTGACAGATGAGGCGGTGAAACCACATCTACTCAAGAGCCTTGCATTTGTCAGTGCAAACGAGGAGTGCAAACGACTTATCAGTGCATTGCCACATCAGGCCTCTCTGGCGGAGATGGTGGAAGCATGCAGCAAGGTGGGAACTCCTCAACACATTGTGTCCATCGTGAAGGAATGGTTGGAAAAACAGTTAGAGGGACAGTTGGAGGAACAGATAGAGAAAATGTTCCAAGTGCAAAATGAAAGATTAGATAAGGTTTTGGCAAACTTTGAAAAGAACAGCAGTTCTCTTGGAGGACAATGTTACAAATGTGGGGCATTTGGACTTTAAGAGAAACTGCCCACAAATGCCAAGGACTGAAAAGCCATTGGACATTTGTCCAAGGTGCAGTAGAGGAAAACACCTTGCAAGTGAGTGCCGCTCTCAGACAGATGTGGATGGAAAACCTCTACCACATCCAGGAAACTCAAAAAGGAGCATGCATCACCAGCGCATGACGACACAAGCTATGGCAATAACACAAGACCAGACAGAAAAATCATCGGGGAACATCAAGCAGACCCCCTCCGCAAAGCAATCTGCGGAATCCCCAGTGACCCAGAGCTGCTGCCACCAGACACACAGTGTACCCTGGCAGCTTCCAAACTGGCGTGCTTCATGGATGAGAGCCATGCAGTGATACCCACTGGTGTCACTGGAACTTCACACAAGAGACAAGACTTTTTAATAATCAGTAAGGACAGAAGCAGTATCCTTGGACTTGTCATTTACCCCTCGATCATCTCGGCAAATCATAGTGAAGAGCTGACAGTTCTAGCCAAAGCTCTTCGACCATCACTGACTGTTCCAGAAAATACCCCAGTAGCCAAAGCTATCGCTTTGCCACCACATGCAGTGGAACAAGTCATGCCAGTGTTTGGTCAGCAGGAATTTTCCTCTGGTGACCACATGGAAGTACACGCTTCCTGGATAAAACACATAGGTTGGGATCAACCCACCATCACCTGTCAATTGATCTGGTGGTGAAAAGTCGATCACCATCAGAGGTATGCTTGACACAGGGGCCGATGTCACAGTCATATCGTACATCTTTTGGCCCCAGGAATGGCAGTTGGTTGCACCCTTGGGTTCTCTCACAGGCACACGGGGGAGTTCCCTCTGTCTGCAGAGTGAGAACACAGTTGTTGTCACAGGACCAGGAGACAAAACAGCAATCATTCATCCTTTCATTGTGCAAAAACCCATCACTGTATGGGGAAGGACCTTTTAGCACAACAGGGCATGAAATTGGAAGTGGATTTTTAGTGGGGGTCACTGTGGCACTCACCACTCTGAAACTGACTTGGAAAACAGACAATCCTGTCTGAGTGGATCAGTAGCCCCTTGAACAAAAGAAATTGAGTGCTCTGAAGAGCCTGGTCAAAGAACAACTGCAAAAGGGACACATGAAATCAATGAACAGCCCATGGAATTCTCCAGTGTTCGTCATTCGGAAGAAAACCTCAGGCTCATGGAGACTGCTGCATGATCTCAGAAAAATCAACAAGGTCATCAAGAACATGGGACTGCTTCAACTGGGACTACATTCTCTCTCAATGATTCCAAGAGGTTGGCCACTTGGGATCATTGATCTCAAGGACTGTTTCTTCAGCATTCCGCTTCATCCAGATGATGCTCCTCGACTTGCATTCTCCGTCCCAAGCATCCATAGGGAGGAGCCTCTGCAAAGGTACCATCGGGTGGTTCTTCCACAAGGCCTGAAGAGCTCGCCGACTATCTGCCAATGGTATGTGGCTCAAGCTTTGTCTCTGGCACGGAAAAAACACCCGGGGGCAAAAATCATTCATTATGTGGATGATTTGCTCATCGCAGCACCAACACAACAGGAGCTGCAAGAAGCTCATGACTGTGTGATTGCAGAAGTGCAAAAATGGAAGGTCGAGCAGACCCCCTCAGCAAAGCAATCTGTGGAATCAGCGTTTTTAAGATTCAGGAGATCACACCATGGAAATACCTGGGGTGGAAGATCTCGGAGCGAACAATAAGACCACAGAAAATGGAAGTCAGCTCAAAAGCCAGCAATTTGCATGACCTGCAATGGCTTCTAGGAGAAATCAGCTCAATGAGACCAATCTTGGGGATCACAAATGATGATATCCCATCATTGCTTGATCTATTGAGAGGGGACAATAACATGAAATCTCCCAGAACTCTCACACCTGAAGCACAAAAAGACCTTGAGAAAGTTACAGAGATCATTCATCAGAAACAGGCACACCGTTTTGTGGAATCACTGCCCTTCCAGTTGGCAATTTTGGGGGAAAAAATACAGTTTCATGGCCTGATTTTTCAATGGGATTCATCTCAAAGAGACCCTCTCTTAATCATAGACTGGATTTTTTTATCTTAGAGGTCTCCAAAGACAATCCTCACGGACCTGGAGATGGCATCTCAAATTATTATAAAAGCAAGGACAAGGTTGCTGACAATGTCAGGCAAAGATTTTTCAACAATTTACTTACCACTGAAAAAACCAATATTTTGATTGGGCAATGCAGAAATCAAAAAATTTGTTAATTGCATTGTTAGGTTATCCTGGTGTTTGCACAATTCATTTTCCAAGCCATAGGTTGCTGAAAGCAAAAATAAGTTTTAGGGAAAAGCCAAAAATAAGTGAGGAACCATTGGACGGGATGACGGTATTTACTGATGGTTCAGGGAAGACTCACAGATCAGTAATCACATGGCAAAATTCGGTTACAGGAGAGTGGGACTCAGACATAAAGATAGTGCAAGGTTCACCACAAATTGTGGAGTTAGCAGCAATGGTCAGAGTTTTTCAATTGTTCCAGCAACCTCTCAATTTGATCACAGATTCAGCATACATTGGGAATGTTGTCAAACGATTGGAAGGATCACTTTTAAAAGAGACAAACAATGACATTTTATATTCATACTTATCATGTATGAGAACATTGCTGAAAAACATGAAACAGAAATACTTTGTTGCCCACACCAGAGCACATTCTTCTATTCCAGGACTTCTAGCAGAAGGGAATGCCCATGCAGACAAATAAACCATGTCCATTTCACAAACTTTACCAGACATTTTTGAGCAGGCAAGATTGAGTCATGCATTTTTTCATCAAAATGCACAGGCATTGATGGAATCCTTTTGCATTTCCAAAAGAAGCAAGGGAAATCATTAGTGCTTGCCCAGACTGTCAGCTTGTGCAACCACCTGCATCCACAGGAGCAGTCAAACCGAAAGGATTGCAGAGTCTCCAGTTGTAGCAAGCTGATGTCACAAAATATCCATCTTTTGGGAAACTCAAAAATATTCATGTTGTACTTGATACTTTTTCGGGAGCAATTTTTGCATCCTTGCACACAGGAGAAACTGCACAACATGCCTGTCAACATTTTTTGCAAGCTTTTGCATCATTAGGGGTGCCACAAGAAATGAAAACAGACAACGGTTCAACTTATATAGGGAAAGTGCTTGACATATTTCAGAAAAAGTGGGGTGTCAGACATACCTTTGGTATTCCCCACTCTCCCACAGGTCAAGCAACCATTGAAAGAACTCATCATACCCTGAAATCCCTTTTGGATAAACAAAAAAGGAGGGAGGCAGAAGCAACACCTTACATGCGGTTGAACAAAGCTTTGTATGTGCTGAATTTTTTAAACGGCTCTTTTTCAGAGTCCACTCCACCAATTATCAGACATTTCTCCAACAGCAGACAAGCAAAACTAAGGGAGAATCCTTTAGTTTTGATCCAAAATCCAGAGACAAGACAAATTGAAGGTTCTTTCAAACTAGTTACTTGAGGCAAGGGTTTTGCTTGTGTTTCCACAGGGCGAGGACCGAAGTGGGTGTCGGCAAGACACGTGAAGCCCTATCAGACCCAGATGCAAGCAGACACAGATCCCGGAAACAAAGAGGCAAGCGCACAGACGGAAGCAGATGACAAGACCATGAACATCTCCTCAATCAATATATAAGTTCAAGGACTTGGGGTTTCTTTCAGGGCTTGGGTGTCATTGTATTGCAAAGCTTCTCATAGGGAGTGAAGCCATGAGCTTGGGGTTCAATCAGGTGTTTTTCATGTGCCTCATTCTCTTGCTTGTTACCTTGGGCAGTGGAGCGGATTTGCCCATGATCAAACCAAAGAAAATATTCGGGAAGCTTTGGCCGATGCAGAGGGTTTGGACAGCATCTGTTTGACACATTCAAGGCCGAGGAAACCATTTTCAACATGCTTGGTACGCTTGCCAGTGAATGAGTGGCCGATTCCAAAGAACATCCCTCCAAAGGTCTTGCAGGTCATCTCAAATCCTGTAGATGGATGGCATGTTTGGTTACAGTTTCTTCCTGTGGCTCCTTTTGAACCTCAGAAACTGGAAATTCTTGGTTCAGCAAAAATGAATTTTTGTATAAAATTCGGTTTTTCGGAAGTGACACAAACAAAGAACAAAACAACAGATGCCACCCTAAATCATATCATTTATAGAAATGTGTCCTCTTGGTGCAAATACACCAAGGTGTCAAGCAAACCATCCTGCCAAGTTCCAGCGCAATTGCCGCAAGGACTCTTTCTTCACTATTGTGGAACTTTTGAAAACAGCTTTTTACATTTTAGTAGGGCTTATAATTCTTCTGCTCCTTTTGCCATGCCTTTTTCAGTGCATGCGACGGGCCATGAACAGGGCTGCAAAAGAGGTGTTCTTGGTCCAAATAGGAGGGGGAGATGTTGGGACCCAGGACATTCCTCTGACTGCCCTGGGTGATTCGAGACCCTGGCAAGGGGCTCAGAGACCTTGGCATGGAGTCAAAAACACCTGTGCCTTCAATTTTAGCCCACGGAAAAAACTACCAACTTTGTGTAAGGATTTACAAGCCACAAGAGTTTGAGTAGAATGATAGTTAATTTGTCACAAGGTGAAAAAGTAGAATTTTGGGGTTTTTAGAATGGGGGTTCAAGAAGCAAGATGGAGGAATCTGGGCATGTCCTGTCCTTCTTCTCCTTCTTCTTGTCCTCCATCTTCTGCTGTGATGGTGACACTTCTGGATTGGTTTAGAGTAGAGACAGACTGTCTAACATAGGTGATAGGCATTGGAAAATTATTGTAAATAAAGTATACGTAGTTCTTAGTATAAAAAACATATGTAATAAAGGGTAAAAAATTATGGAAGAGAGGAGTGAGCAAGTGTGAGAGAAATGGCAATGCACAAACACTGAAGTGACAACACTCAGTGAAGGAGAGGAATCCTCCAGGCACCGGTCCAGAGATTTCCCTGTCTCTGAAGGATAGATCACTTGAAAGGGACCTGCACAGCAGCAGTTCATGAAGGACTGCAGCCCATGGGAAAGAACCATGTTGGAGAAGTTCATATAGGACTGTCTTCTGTGGGTGAAACCCTGTGCTGGAGCTGGGCAAGAGTGTGAGCAGGAAGGAACATCAGAGACAAAGTGTTATGAACTAAACACAGCCCTCCTTCCTGCATACTCCTGCCCTGCTCATGAGAAGGAGGTAGATGAGTTGGGAGCCTAGGAAGAAGGGAGGGATGGGGGGGAAAGGTGTTTTTAGGTTTGTTCTTATTTTGCAGTGCCCTGCTTTATTTTATTTGCAATAAATTAAATAAATTTCCCCAAACTGAGTCTGTTTTGCCCATAACTGTAATCAGCAAGTGATCTCCCTTTTTCTGTCTCAACTCATGAGCTTTTCATTTTTTTGTTTTTTCCTCTCTCAGTCCCATTGAGCAGTTGAAGTGATAAAGTGGCTTGATAGGTGGGCACATGATGTCTTGCCAAGGACAACCCAACAGACCTGTCCTGGCTGTTAGGTTGAGTTTTGGCCTTTCCACTGAGAAGCAGTGTCCTCCTGGAATGCTGCAGCTGGCACCCTGTATACATCATAGGGTCCTCAACTGACTGAAGAGTAATAATTGATACCAACACACTCCTGTCACAAATGGGTCTTAAGCGGGCAGAGAAGACCAATTTGTTATCCTTCCTTTTGAACTGTAACAGGGAAGAAGCCTAAATGAAATCCCTTCGTGGATTTGGATACAGGAAACAGTTTCTCTAACAAGAAAAGAGGTGTGTGTGAGGCCTGGATGTCTTCAGTCATATCTTCACAGATTTTTACAATTAATTTTTCATTCTGAATATAAAATAGATATTTCCCAAGGTAGTAGATCACTGGCAGGTTTTTATGCATGCCTTTAAGTGCTGAAGTCAAATGAGTTACACCATTAAAAACTGAACTGCACCTCAGCAGTCCACAATCCCTGGCCTTCTCTGACCAGAGATCCTCAAAAGTCTGCCTCAGTTATTTCCATGCATGTTGCTCTCCTGACTGAGGAGCTACAGCCTCAAAAGCTCCTTATTGCTCAAGGGTAGAGGGGACTGAGGTGCAGCCTGTGAACAGCAGTGTTTTCTAGGATGTGAAGGGTTGACAACTAGCAGTAACCCCAGGGGGAAACTGCAACACTGATGATTCTGAGAGAGGAGGTAATGACAAAAGAGAAGGTAAGGATTTTCTGGAGATGTGGAACAAGGGCAGAGCACTATATGAGCTAAAGGAAAGCAATCTTCCACCAAAATTGTGCTAGCAAACTTGCAGGCATGAGAGAGGTTTGAGAGAGAAAGTAGAAGAATTAAGCAGTAAGAGCACATTGAAGCTCTGAAGTAAGGTGGGGAATAGCATTATGTTACATGTTGGTGCAGTCATTCAGAAGACTGCTTCTGATTCTGAAACCTCTTCCAGAAGGTATTCAGCTGCAAACTGACTCCTTGATTCAGTAATGTCTTAAGGAGAAAGACCAGAAAGTACCTGAAGGGCAGTATCCGATCCTCTTCCATCCTCAATCTTTTCACAGATAAAAGAAACAGAGTGTAGGAAGGGACAAAATTCACATGAGCCGAATAATTTTTCTATTTTGCTCTTCATGAAAAAAAAAAATTGTTGAAAATAGCTGGCTGAGGGAATATAATTTCACAGGATGAGCAATTCCATGTAACGGTCACAGGTCTATGTCTCCACTAGCCCAGGTCCCAGCAAACAAATTATTCATTTGTTAAAAGCAGGCCTGTCTTAAGTTAGCTCAGGGAAGGAGCTAGAACACAGGAATAGAGCCAGAAAATGGCCATGAAATTTTTATTTCTGGCTTTCTGCCCTTATAGGACACTCTCACAACCCCTATTTCCTCAAAGAAGTGTTTTGGCAGAGGGTATGCTCACAGAGCCTGGGATATAAACTCTGTGGGCTGTAGCCAAGAGTCCCTCCATGTAGCTTCCTGAGCCTTGCCTTATTTTATCTCTCCCACTGTCCCTGCCCTTGAGATGGCCTCAGGGTGCTGTTGATAGATTTAAGAGTCCAACTAGTTTGCACACTCATGGCATTTTTCATCTGAACAGCAAGTTGATAATAGCATCATCAGTTATCTCCTCAATAATTGTGAAGAACACACTAAGAAAAATCTGGTAAGCATTTGGCAATATCTCAAATTATTTCAAAGATTTTCAAAAGCACTCATAGGGAATCTGGGCTGATGCAATTCCCCTACCCCATCACCTTTAACTGATCATTCCCATGGTGGGTATCTGCTGCTTAATTTGCAAATGTCTAGTGCTGAGCAATGGAAGTTGCTGAAGACATTTAAGTTATTAAACATTGGCAGAACATTAGGCATTAAGACTCTGTAGTACAAAATGGCTTGTTTTTTCATTGAGATTTTAAATTTCAAGTGGTACTTTTAAACATCTGTGTATTAGTCCAACTTAACTCATAATTCTATTGCATACTTTGTAAGAAGCATCCATACAATAGAAGTAATTTATTACTAGCCTTAATTGTTAGCAGAGACAATATAATTCTGTTACGATGCTTCACAGAAACACTTCAAATATAACACATACCTAAATTACTTCTTACTAATGTAAAAGTCCCTTCCATGTTAAGCACATCTGTGCTGTGAGAATACAGAATGTCACATATTTTCCTGGGAGCAAATAGCCAAACTACATAGTCTACTGAAAGACCTACTGGCAATTAGTCTGCTGAAGGGTCAAAATTTGAAAGGTAATACTAATTCTCTTATCGATCTTAGAAAATTTCAGTGCTCAGAACCAAAGAAAAGAACATTCAGCTAGACTTACTTCCCAGTCTACAACTATTTGTTCTTCCATTTAATTTGAGCTAGGAATAGAGAAAAAATGCTTTATCACTGTGTCACCTGCATAAGCTGTTATATTTGTTGATCCCTCCCTCAGGAAGACAAAAAAGAGAACACTATTCTCATCACCTCCATCAGCCATAGAAGAACTCAGCTGTGTAGGCCAAAATTAGACATATCAAAGCACCTTTGATCACTTCATTGTCTGTCAAGTTCTCTCCAAAGCAAGCACTGTCTTCCATAATGGATTGTATTACTTTGAAATGTCATATTTAATGTGTGTTCATTCCTTCAGATCCCTGATACTGTCTAAGGTGCTGACTGAGCAGCACCACACAGAGAGCCTTGCAGGTGGGTCTATTAATTTCAGTGTGTTCCTGCTCCTCAATAGCATGTGGTTTAATTGCAGAATTGGTGAAGCAAGGGCATCGCAAGAATTTATCTCCATTTTTCTGTGTGTGCACAACCACAAAGTCATCCTGCAGTGTGGGTTTGAATGAGTTATGGGACCATAAAAAAGTACTTCAATTCACAAAGCTATCAACTCTTTGTCATGAAACAAAAACACCTGCCAGAAGAGTTTTATTCTTACTTGATAATCACAGCACAACTAGGCATGGGATAAAGCCATCATTTAAAGATATATTATTATGCAGCAGACATGCTCTGAGGAACCATAGTCTAAATTTAGTTACTAATTAGAAAAACACATTTTACAGATGTCATTAATTAGCCAACAATCTGAGAACTGTCTCTTTCAAAAAGGAAATGTAATATTCATTAGTAAAGTACCCACCACAGGATTTGACTTTTCTTGCCCAATAGATCCAGCAATGGGTCATTACTCATGTAGGTAACTCTTGTTTTCCACTGATAAAATTAATTCTAAGCTAATTTAGCTAATACTGAAATTATGCCCTTGAGAAGAAACTGAAGAAATACACAACAAGCCATCATTCTTATGTCACTTTCCAGAGTTTTATGAAATTCCTCTTCTGTCTTTCAGTCTGTTTGGACACAATCAGATCATACTTTTGTCTAATAACCTGTGATTCAGAAACTTCATTTTTCATACAGAAGAGCTAAAATACTGAGGAATTCCTGTAGTTCTGGGAGTCAGGTTCCTGAAAAATCATCTGTAGCATCAGTAAAATACCAAAGCTGACATTTAGAAATGATCAAGTAAGTTGAAATAAAACTGCAATATGAGGAACAGGATGAAAGTTGCCAGTGGTGGGAACATGGCTTTCTCTGTCACATGAAAAATCTTGAACTCTCAAAGAAAAGAATGTCTCAAATATTTCAACCAAGAGAAAAAACTGTTGTTAAATGTTACAGCGTTGATTTATGTGAGCTGTGGTTCAATGGCCATATGCACTCGATTTTTTTCTTCTTTGCACTGGGTCATATTTCTCCTAGTGTCTCATTTTGGGAAGGAAAATGGCTCAAGAAACTTGTAAGGAATTCTTTGGCCACAGACACTTTTCAGGAAATGTAAAGTGTACCTAGGTAGCCTGGAAATAGAAAACTATAAGGACATGGGGCATCTGTTCTGCACTATAACTGAGGCACACTGCTTATATATACCCTGAAGCACTAGGTACTTGGCCAACTCTTCATTCCAAGATTTCATTCTTAGGGTCTCACTTCTCCAAAGGAAAAATATACTATGTGTGGGAAAGTCTTACCCTTCAGGAAATTAAAGATATTAGTCTCATTTTGAGTTTTGACAGAATGATTTTAGTTAGCCCTGGAAAACCTGAACCCTACCCATCAACAAAATCCGTGTCTCCTTCACTGGTTTTTGTTTGTTTCTGTTTTGCTTGGTTGTTCTTTTGGTTTTGTTTTTGGGTTGGGTTTTGGTTTTTCTTTCCAGCATTAGACAAATTTCAAGTAATTTCCAAGTATATTATTGAAAATATTTTAGAAGGAAGTCTCCGAAACAAAGACATGGCAAACACTAAACAAAGCTTTAGGATCTCTTTTGAGAGTCATAGCAATGAGAAATATTTGTAGAGCAAGTCAAGCATGTTTCTTAGTGAAATGAAAATCCAAGGATTTACCTTCTATTGATTCTTAAAAATCTCAGAGACTTTGAATGGCATTGGTTTCCTAAGACACAGACTGAGCTGGTTGTGGAAATTTCTCTTGTAGTTTATGGAGACTGAAAGGTACTTCAAGAAGGAGAGTTATCCTACCCTCTGTCTTCCAGCTTCCTGAGTTAAAACCCCAGGTTTAGGAGTAATTCGGGGCCTTTCACTACGGAGGAAATTGAGAAACAGTGAACATTCTTTCTCAGTGTTTGTTTAGGAAACCCTTCTGGATTTCCTTCACTCAAAAAATAATTCAATGCTAATGTTTTGCTCATAGAAAATGATGCATTTCTCCATTGTCTGATAATCACTGTTCTCTCCTGGGACATTCTGTACGAATGATTTCTGAACAAGTTATCAGTCACAGCCATGTCTGTGTATTCAAATTTTCTTTCATGGGTATTGAACCTACATTTTAACCTCATCTATATAAACACAGCTCTAATTTAAGTAAACAGTGAAATATGTACATGCATTTTTTATTTTAGGAGATACCTATAAGAAGAATTTTTTCCTGTCTGGCCTAATTTTGGTTTTTAAAGTTAAAATTAAGCTGGTGCAAATCTACCTATTTGTTAGTCTTGGGATCCTTTAAAATGAGCTTGCTGAAGGGACTTAAACTTGAGGCATGTAGCTTCACCACTGTGGCTCACCCGATCCTTCAGCACTGTTTCTGTACCCTAATTTAGAAAAACATCTCAGCAAGTATCATGTGTATGGAAAATACTTTTTTTTTCAGTATTTTCTTACATAGACAGTCACCTCTGTGAATATTCTGGCTTCTAAAGCCATTTACAAGTACACACTGTGAAAGAAAATCCAAACTCAATTAAAGAGGATTAGCTCTCTCTGTCCCATGAGGTGGCCTTTCTGCTTGCATCTCTCCTGCAGCTTTCAGTTTCTGAGATTCATGGCTGTTACCCTGGGAGCCAGAGTCATATATATGTTGTGTTCAAGACACTCAGTGAGAGAACAGAGAATGGATTGCCTGTTAACACAAGCGCAGCTCTGTGTGGCAAGTGGCATATAGTTGTTTGTATACAAATTCAGGCTATTGTGCACCAGACAAAATAAGACTTCAAATCAAATGAAAATGAAAAATTTTGTTGCTTTTACCACTTCCTTTTACCTAAAAGTATTTATGCAGGTGCAATACTTTATGATTAGACAAGATAAGAAGAAATAATTTGCACACTTTTGCAGTATATAATTAAATGATGTTTCAAGTCCTTGTATTACTTCAACAGACATGGGAGGCACTGAAGAATTTCTGGACATTCATTCATTTCTAAGTAATATCTCCCACCCTCCCACCTTATTTTTCTTTCTTCTTTTTTTTTTTCCCCACATGGATTGTAAGTTTTTTAGATTAGAATATTGTACATAGTTTTTCTCTCAGAAATCTTTGCCAGCAGATAATACTAGCTTTCTGGTTGGAACACAGGAAAAAATGCAGTGAAAATGCTTCCAGTCCCAGGAGAAAAAAAATCTTTCTTGTCATTCTTTTTTATCAGAATAAGCACTTATTTATCAAAATGAGATGGAAGTATTCATTATTCAGAATAAGATGTCTAAAATACTGTGTACAGTTAAATAAAATCACAAGAGTACCGGAAGCAGTCTAGCTCTTTGCTACTGGATTATATCAGACAAGCTGTCCTAGTTCAGAGTTAGCTTGCTGGTTCAGGTTGCTAATATCACTGTGGCACCAGCCCACATCTTACGTCTCGTGTTTGGGGGCAACAGCCTAATGCTCTCTCTTGTGGCAACAGGGAGAATAATCACCAGAAGAGAATCCCAAATAGGTTAGCAGTTCTTGAGGAGGATTGGTGGAAAATGTTTCATCTTCTTCCTAATGGAGCTATGGAGAAGCTCCACTTTTTCCTTTTCCCTCATATCTCCCCCTGTATGTGTCCTTCCAGCTTTGCTATACTTCTTTTTCTGTTAGAGTGGCTGTCACTGTCTTCTGACCCTGTACTAAGTTCTTTCAACTTGAAAATGGTCAGAAAAGTCTTTGGGTGGTGCTTGGTAGTTTTTCCCCTCAAATTAGTTTTTTACTATATCAGTGTGCTGAGCTCACTCAGCATGCAGTCAGAGGAGCACTAGGGCAAATGTAAGGAAAGGAGCAGGTTAAGCAGTCATGGTCAGGGCAGAAAGGAAGAAAGGAGAGGAGAGATGAATGAACTGGACTCCTTTAGGGTCAAGCAGCCATCAGGTCAACTCAGCTCAGCTGTATTATCAGCCTAACTCCATTATTTATTAATGGAGTTAAAGCTACCTTATCAGCAGCACTATTTCCATCCAAATTGCAAACTATGTTTAGTTATTTAAGTGGAGTGATTTTCATGTTCAAGATCCACTACTTATCAACCAGGAGGTTACTTTTACTTCCTATTGATATCTCCTATCAATATGCTGATGGTGGGACCAGGCATTTTGGTGAGGCATGCTGGATGCTGCAACACTTTATGAGAAAAACCATCCTAAAAGAACTCTCAGGCTGTACAGTTAGGATGTTGCACCTGAACTCTTCTTCTATTTTGTATCCTATTTCTCCTAATAGAGAATCTTTCATGTGCCTTTTGAAGCCATGTTAAAAAGCCAGGCTGGTTTGAGATAGTAGAGAGGAGCTGGTCATTCTTGGGATCCTTCCAATATAAACTGAACAACTGACTGGGTGTGATGGATTGCAGTGTAACACAGCAAAACTCTCTGCTCTAAAGGGAGCCAGTTCTGACAGGCCTGTCTAGAGGTGTATTCAGAAAGAATAGGCAGAAGACGAGCAACTTTAAGAGATGGGGTTCCTAGGAGGAAAGCTGAACTGAACAAGATCCATCTGCTCCAGAAGGAATCCTTGTTCCACTGCGAGAGGAGGAAATGGGTTGAACAATTAGGCAGAGATGCAGCTCTAAATTTAGTTCCAGAGATTATATAGGCATGTCTTCTGCTGCTTGTATTCCCAGAGATTTTCCTGAAACGGTATCAGTCTGAGCAGTGGTTATTATGTTATTCATGGCTTTATGTTCTGTATAAACTATTTAAGCGATATGGGGAAGAAATCTTTTGTACATGGCCTCTAAGGTTCTGGCAAGTTACAACTGACTGTTTTTCTTTTGTTTAAGCCTGTTCGTTAGAGGATGAAGAACAAGAGGAGAAACCTTTTCATTAAGTCATGTATATTTTTTAAAAAACTTTCACCAAAGTTTCAAAAAATACACTCAAGGCAGATGCTTACTGTGTCCTTTGGTCTATAGGGGGGCAGGAAACACCACGCTTTGTTTTTCAAGGAACAAAGATGTGTATCAGTCCAAATGCCATCCTGACTGTAATGGGAAAAAACTCTGATAATGGCTGGACAACATGAAAGGAAACTGCGGAAGGAGCACAGAAGCAGCAGATGCTTGGAGAATACAGAGTGACAGTGCTGGTGGGTGCATTAAAAAATCTGAAGGAATAGAGGAGAGAATGAGTTTTAACTTGAACTTAATGGAGACTATTGAAAAATGGAGAACCAGATCAATAGTCACAACTGACATGATCTAGCACACGCAGCAGTTCTATTGTAAGCAGGGCTTTGAACTCAGTGGCTTCCAGATGTCCCTTTTAATCAACATTTCTGAAAGCTTTTGAATTCTTGCAGTGCCAGGTGAGGACCTGCTGCCATTGCCAGTTTTTCTGCATTCAAAATTACTACTACGTTGCACACATTTTCAAAGACATCTCCTGATGGCTTTAGTGCAGGGATCCTTCTCCTCACCCGGAAGGGCAGCCCACAGAGGAGTAGGTGGGATGAGGCACATGAAGGTGGGAAGGGAAGTGAGACAGGGGCAGGCTGCAGGGAAAAGAGTGTTGGTCAGTTTTATAATGGGATATGGAATTGCTCATTTCTTGGTAAATGGGTAGAGAACACTGTTAATTATTATGGGGTGGCGATGATATGGTGCGCTGCAGGTGTGCCTGCCAGGTCAGTTGTAAAAGAAAAGGTTTCCAGACCAGGTACCAGTACTGATAGGGGTTAGTGTAAGCTGGCAATATGCTACAAGGCCTTAGAGAGGCTGAAGCTTGGGCAGCTGGGGAAAACTCAGCTCTAGCCTTTATGTTTTCCAGATGAAGGATGGTGCATATCCCACAGGTCACTTAAAGACAGTAGGTATCTGTTAAGCCACAGGGGCATAGTCTTCCTGAATTCCATAGCTGGGTTCTTCTAGTGAGAGTAGCCATAGCTGTGTTTTTCTGTTTTTCTGCTGGCCCAGGACAGGAGTCATGGACCTCACTCAAATCCTATCCAATCTCCTGCTGTTGGGGAGCTGCTCAGCAGGGTTCAGTGTCCCTCCTTAAGGAACAGAGCTTTCACCTCCTGCTCCTGAGAGCCACTGAGAAGCACCCTGGGTCCCCTTTTTTGTTCTCAGGAGCAGGAAAATTTGACAGAAGTGAAAAAACATCTGGCAGAAAGGAATGAGCAAAAAGTGAAGCCTGCCCAGGGCTGGTTTTCATCGTGCATGCAGCTGTGAACAATTACCATCACACCCACATGCCAGAGCACACACATAATCATGCCTTGTAGGCACAGCCCACAGCAGCCACAGGGTGCTTTCAGCTTCTGTGGCAAAAAAACATCCCAGTTACTATCAAATCCACTAGACCTGCCATGATGGGCACTCACTGATAACCCAAATCAATCATATATGCATGATTTTGGTATCGCAGCATTTCAGGCAGTAAAGAAGGCAAAGGATAATGAATAGAAAAATGCAAATACAGTATCTCCTGTAGAAATCTATGTTTTCTGCGCAGGTTTTATACTACCCCTCAGCCTAGGACCTGGGGGCCATATCAAAATTAGGAGCTGCAGTGACCTAACTGCTTACCTTTGTCTGTAATTAATTCAGATGAGCTTCCCAGAGCAGCCTCCCTTGCTATATAAGCTATGAATATAAATAGAATGATAGTTGAAGGCTTCATTTCAAGAGCTGTGGAAGAATTTCCTAACTCCCTAGTTTTATTTATCTGAATCACATCCCAATACAATTTTGGAGAAAGAATTGGGAATATGCTGTCTCTCCAAACCTGCTTTCTGTGCAAATGAAACCAGGGTCCAAAGAGGTGCAAAGAGCAGCATGACCCCGGGGTACAACACAATATATTCACTAGGTAGCCTCTACACAGCCTGATAAGTAGGTCATTAGTTACAGACACTTAATTTAGGCATTATAACTTATTTTCAAATTGAGTGAAAGGGCCATCATGGCCTGACAACAAGCTCTCCAAGGTGCTCATTGCTTTTGTCACAGTTACTTTCAGAAGCCACCAAAATAAGCATTTAACGTTGGTGTACTGAAAATAGCCCTGTAATGTCCCAAATACAGGTCTCATCTTCCAAAATTTTGAATGTAGGTCTCACATTTTTAAAGAGAAGTGGTTTTGCACATTTTTAGGCAAACTTTTGGTGGCTTAGGTAGGCTCTAGAATGCTTTTTAGGAGATGGTAGACCTAGATTCAATTTTTGTTTGAGCAGATTCAAATCCACAACTTCTGTCCTAGCACCAGTATGATTTATTTTACCAGGTTTCTGACTTAGCTTCATTCCAGCATTCTCTAAATGTCTCCTTGGGACTGAGTAATTGTGACAAGAAGTATTTGTGATTCACTAAGCCAGGTTAAGAGAGAAGGAGTGCAAGAATCACCCTGTAGTTTGGGTCCTTGGATGAAAAGGAGGGTTTCTGCTTTATGTTCTTACTGCTGTCCCTTGACTTTATTCTAGAAACTTGTCTGATATGAAATAAATTTGCATATCTGAGCCAGAGCTTTTGTGGACCTTATTACAGAAAAGAAAGCTGCCAAAGGAAGAGATAGGATAACTTGAGGAGCCCCTAGACCTCTGACTCACAAATAGATGAAAACAGACCAGACCAATCATAGAGAACGTGTTCAAAAACTGTGTTGCACTGGAAAACTGTATACACATCTACTTCTGTCTCAGGAACAGGTATGTCCAGTAAAGAGATTCTTTAACTAAGTTTGTATTCCTGACTTATTGGCATGATGTCCCTCAGAACTAATCAAGAAATCAATGTGCTGTGATGAGGTGAAATTCTGATAAAAAGCACAAGGTTAGAGATTTTGTAGTGCTGAGGCACCATTTAGGAGACGGTTAGGATAAAGAGAGTGAGATGTTCCGGGATTGGCCTTTGGCAAAGTTATTTGGATGCCAGACTAAATATTTATGGTCTACAATAACACTGCTTCACCTAGATCTTGCCTAGGCAACAACTGTGTTTCCCAATTTTAGACTGGTGTCTTCCAACAGGAAAACTGGGCCAGCTTGGAACAATAATCACCAGCAGGGTTAGTTCTGCAGGCAGCTAAGAGTTTTGAAAATCACCCAGCTGATGGATTTGAAGGTTGCCAAACCAGAGAACCTTCCGACCTCTGTGTACGAGCCCCCCTCAGCAGAACTGGGGCACGATGGCCACCCTGTGTGGGGCAGTATCATGAACATCATCCAGCATTTCAGTACCCCTGGCAGACAAGAGACGCCTGTGCTGTGCTTTCACCTGGGTTTGAACAAGGTGCCTGGAATGCCAGGATCTGAAAGCAGCTTGCTGGAGTTCAAAAGAAAAAGATGGAAGTAAAGGACCTCAGAGGCATTGAATGATTAGCTTGTGTTGGCACTGCCAACCATGGCAGCAGACTGGGTTTCCAATGTTAGTGCCAATGTTTAATGACAATATTGCAGCCTTTAATCTGAAGTAAATGGAGTTGATGTCATTGAACAAGATGAAGAAAAAATAAAAGCACAGGGCTTGACAGCTCCCATTCTAGCCAGCGTTGGCATAAAATTCTCCTCCATCCTGTCCAGCGCTCCAGCTCTTTCAAAACAATCTATGAAGTAGTCATGCTGCATTCAGTACATTAGCAGTGACTGAAAATGTGATCACTGGAAGTGATACACAGCTCAACAGGCTGCAAAGTTGTTCTATGATTTTTTAAAAGGCCACATATTTTCTCATTTAGTGTTCCCTTTTATAAAATAACTGACTTATTCCTTTTCACACTGAGAAGTTACTCCGACTTACTGAATTCTTTGGAGGAAATATTTCCATCTAAATCTGTCTACAGTCGTCAGATAAATTCTGAATATACACAAGGGAAGATTTTGTTCTTTGATCAACTTAAAATTTGACTGTGTTGACAGCAAGTTATGTCTGATCCCATTTAAATCAGTGCATAACTCAGTTTGCTTCAACTAGAGCTGCTCTGGATTCACACCAGTGTATGTCTAATGAGAGTTTGACCTTGCTTTTCAGTCTTTTACAGATAGTTGTTCAAATAATCTTTCTGCAGGCTACTCAAATTTGTTTCTTCCATGCTGAATGACCACTCACTTCCAGGCAAACCAACTCAGCCCCGCCCAAGCACGAAAGGTCAAAATTTTGTCCTATTTCACCTCACCCACTGCCCAGAATTAAAGCTGAGATATTTTCCCTTTTTCTTGGTCCTCCAGTCTCAAGTTGAAGCAGGAATATTTGTTTGGGGACCTCTCATATCCTTGTTTTCTTCCAATTAGTGAGTAAAAACACCTTCTGACACAGAGCTCCTCATCTACTGCTCAGAAGTTCCAGAATTATGTCTGGGAAATTTTATATATGTAGTCTAATATACAGGAAATTAAGTATTGCCATTAACATATGAATAAATTTGCACTTATAAAACACAACCAGAGAAGGTACTGAAATGCCATCTCATATCTTGTTTCCAACAAGAGGGAGAAAAAGAATCTCACATTTTTACTGCTAAACAGGCAGATATTTAGGTAAACAAAATTACACTTTCTACCTAAACATTTTAGGTAGAAAGTGTAATTTTGAGACATTGCAGTGAAACAAGGCAACAACTGTTTTTGTAGCTGATTGTACACATACAGGATTAGGGGAAAAAGACCAAGAACAAACCAAACACAAATCCAGTAAAACATTTCCTAACCTGATATGCTTGGCTTTTATACACGTAATTCTGTGTTTCTGACTGGACAGGGGACCCCCTTATTTTTTTCTGTTCTTGCAAGGTTTTAGTTTTCTGTTGGCAATACTTACCCAAGGTTTGGGCCCATCAGGATAAAACTATGTTGTGTTGGAATGTATGACCACAGCTGTTCTCTCACTGCTTCACAATGATGTCAAATTAGATAATGTTCTGGATTTCAAATATCTTTGAGTGTGAAGTTATGTTTATCTCTGCATTGGTGCTTTGACCTGTCATATCACCCTGAAATTGCCTAGGGACCAATCTTCTCCAGCTAAAGCTGTCAGTTCCTTTCACTGAGCATCCTACTGCCTGGTCCTTCCTAACCTGTCTGTGGATCTGTCTCACATGGATCAGTCTGGAGTGGATACAAGGAATACACCACTGAATCCCTAATTATGCTGCTGCTTTCCTCAAGAGAAGATGGAATTTCTCTAATTATCCTGTTTTAGCTACTGGTTCTGAAATAAAGTAAACAGGAGAGAGAGTAGAAGAACTCATGGCATCAAAAACAATAGCTAAAACAGGGTAATTAAAGAAATTCCAAAGAACCAGTAGTCTAACTCTTTTGGTGCCAGCCAGCCACATCCTTGCCAGTCTGCTGCCATTGCAGGTGAGCTCCCCGTGCTCTAGGGAGCTTTTGGGGGTTTGGAGACTGCAGCAGTAATTTTGTGGATCACTCTTCTTCCATGTGCCATCAGCTAACTACCTCCACAGTTGGCACTGCCTGGATGCAGAGGGAAAGAACAGACAAACAAAAGTCTGCTTTTGAGACACCAGGTTGCCTGCCCCACCATGGTGATGTGTGTCTGGGTGCTCTGACTGCCTCTGTACCAAGTCTCCTGCTGAGCAGAGGATGAGGGCTGCTAAACGCCATTAATAGACCATCCCTAAATGATTTTTCTAAAGTTGAATGCTTTTTCTAAAGTTGTGGCCAGAGCTAATAAAGGCTTCCCAGAAGTGAGCATTCTTACCCCTCAGCTCAGAGGCTGCAGGTTGGTTTGGGCACCTGAAGAGAAAGACAAGAAGAAGGGGAGTAGGGCAGGGGAGTGTGCAGACAAGTTGGAATTCCTGCTCCTGCAGCCAGGAAGCTGGGAGGATGGGGTGGTGACCACCACTCCATTGCTTCACCTGAGAGTAGTAGCCAGCAGCCACACCTTTCCGTAGTGACTCTGAAGGAAGAGCAGCAGCTATTCCAGTTCTCCCACTCTCCATCAATCACAAAGTCAGCAGCCATCACAAGTGTTTTACCTCCCTTCAGCAGGATGCTGCTTTGGGCAGGTGTCTGCTTTATCTGTTCCCAAAGGAGCTCTGGCTTGGGTATGAGGATAAATTTGGCCATGTTTTACTGCTGATATATTTTTGATGTACTGGTGACCTGTAAAAATCCCTGCCCAATACTAGATGAGTAAATTCTTGTGACAGGCAAAAAAAAGTTGGTCTTTCATGGTAGTTTTATATATCTAGTGCTGGAATTCATTGGAGATTCATGAAGTAATGAGCCCCCATGTATAGTCCTTCCCCTGTACCAAGGCACAGCAGAATGCAGAAGCAAATGGAGCCTCATTGCATAATCTGCCAGCTGAAAATAGGAAATAGGTAAAAAAAAATATTCTTTCACACTTTACAATGAAATTTTCTTGTTCTTTATGGACAAGCTCAAGCAATTCTGTTTCAAACACCACACCCCAATCTCTGCTATAAATCAGGTGAACTCCCTCAAGTCAGTGAGCCTGTAAAAGAAACACCCCCTCAAATCACAAGCTTCTGTTGCAGGGAGTGTGCACCAGACAGCACTCCATTTTCACCTCCCAGGAGCATCCAGGTCAAGTGTTTTGAGCAGAGGAGGTAATAATGCTGCCTAGTTTTAAGCCCCCAGTTTAGGGGCTTATATGGAAGAGTTGCTCTCTCTCAACAGGCAAAGGAGAGAGAGAGACAGCTTCTTCCAGCCAGAAATCCAGAGTATTTGTCTTATTCTTCTGAAAGAGTTCCTTCACTGCCTATATGGAAAACTTAGGTTGATCTCTAAAATGGGTCAAATGAATCCTAAAATGTTCTGTCTTTCTACCCAGAGAGCTGTGGGGAGATTAGTCCAATCAAAGCTTCTAAAATAAACTCCTGAATTTGGTGGCTGTAGTTTGGCAGTATGCCTAACACACCTTTACCTGGATATCCCTGTTCCGAGGACATTTTGTTTTCTACTGACTACATACAGTAATAGGGGTTCAGCTATAAAGAAAGCTTGGGGAAATCTTGGCAGTGATAGGGTTAATTGGTCACTGTTACACCCTACCAATTACCCAAAATAAAATTCTAGAAATTCTTTTAAGGTCATTCCTGCAAAGGGCACCAAACAGGAAGCCCTTTTTCCCATCCCTCACTGCAAGTAGTGTCACAGGTATGTATAGTTTTGTAGTGTTCCTGTAATGCTAAAGAATCCACTCATTGCCTCTTCACAGCAATCACTGTCTCAAGGAAAAGGCAGGATATTAATGCTTTATGCAGATGATGAAAAGCTATATAAACTTAATTTGCTTACAAGTAGGGGACATTACATTTTGTAAATATTTTTGTCTGTTGGTAACTGTAGGGGTTCTCTGGCTCTTCATTCTTTATATGGGCACAAATGGAGATGAACGAATGGGGATGATCAGTGAATCAAATGATAAAACCCAGAGAAGGTCAAAGCAGTAGCATTTATTGCCATCATCTCTCAGAGAATATATGAGGCATTAAAATTCTGATACTGTACCATATTCCAGTCACAAAGATCTTAACGAGCACAAGTAATGGCATCAAATGAATCTCACCTAATGACATGAGCAATAACGAGAACAAGGAAAGGTGCACACCACAGCCCTTGAGTGTGACCCTAAATAGGTGGTTTACAGTCCATCTCAGAAAGTGGGGGCTGTGGCAGTGTATTAAGGAATGCACAACTCAGCCAAGCTGTTTAGTCATTACTTATTGCACAACAGCTGCTGTTGATTGCTACTTCTAGATGTCTGATGTGTTGCCATCCCAGGCTACACCTTTTTTTCCCCACAACAGTCATGAAATTTCTGTTGGCAGATAATGAAAGCTGCCACAAATAATACAAGGGAAGCTAAGTGTAAATCTCTACTGTGAATCCACAATTACTTCAGGAGAACAGAGTAAACAATGCAGCTGACAAGACTCATATCTATCAGCTCTTCTTTAATATCATTATTTTGCATAATATGTGGTTGCAACTCAGAAACATGCTTGATCCAGGCATATAATCTCTTTGCAGGCATCAAATCAAAGGTGGCATAAATGCTTTTAATTTTATAGAATGTGGAGGATGAAGAGCAGAGTAATTCTATGCAGCATTGATTGGCAGAAGTCTGGAATTCCTCTTTGCAGGCTCCTTTCCCCAGGACTTCTAGAAAATGTGACAGAGCTTAGTAAAGCAAAGACTGAGCTGCAGATTTAATTGCCTGGCTCTGGCACAGACAGCAATAATTGCAAAAGACAGTTAAGAATGTATTAAAGATTCCATCTCCCCACTAAAGATGAATCAAGTTGCATTTTCATCATCAGCAATAATCAAATTGTAGTTTAGCTTACTACAAGCCTGCCCTGACTTGGCTGAGACATTATTTGCCTTCCTGAACAAATAACTTCTTCCAGAAACTACCTGAATAAAACCAAGGGTTTGCAAATCTTAATTTGCTCCTCTTAAAAATCAGGCCAAACTGTCACTTACAGCCCTAGATTATTGTGGTTTAGATTACATTGCACTAAAATTTAGCCCTAGCTGGAAAGCTTTCAGACAGTGTTATTTGCTCTTCTGTCTGCCACACTGGCACCAGGGCCAGCTGCAGACAGAAAAGGGCAGTAAGCTGCAGTTTGTACCTACTTCAGGGGCCTCTTTTGTACCTACTTGAGGTGCCTTTTTTGTGTTGTTCTACAGGTTCTACAGTGGCCACCACACAGGGCTTCATTTGGGGATTGTGACCTATTCAGTGCTTACACTGTGACAGTGTTGTTGCATTTTATTTAGTATGATCATCCCATATGGTCTGCCTAGGCCCCCCCTGCTAAACAGGAAATACTCTGACCAAAGCTGGCATGTCAGAACCTTTTTTTGTCTACAGGTTGTCCCAACACATCACTGCATATTATTGGAGCTGTGCAATGATTTTCTATGATATTTAGTATTAGTCTCTCTGCCTATAGATTTGCATAATTTATTATAATTTTCTCTCCACCCTGAGTAATTCTCAGTTTTATGTTTTTTACTCAAAATGTGTCTGTTGTATTAAATTATATATTGCTCCAAGGTGCATCTCCACTTATTTCTAATCATTACTGACTTTTTAAAGTGAAAATGTGGCAGACAAGCTCATTTATTTCACTTTCTGAGGTCAGTCTCTTATGTTCTCAGTTGTGTCATTAAGACATTCTGCCACATAGAAGATCTTGAGTTATGACTCTGCCTTCAGTAGTGGCATCTACTCCATATCCTTGCCTTGTACCTGTAAGAAATTTAAGGCCATGTGTCATGAAGATTCAGCCAGTGAGGAACAAACCTCTGAGCTTTGGGGTTTAATGCATGAGCTCTTATTACTTGCAAAACTCAGGTAGGTTGGTCAAAACTGAGCCAAATTCATCTTTCTTTGGCCCAAGAAACACCAGACATGTCTGTGAATCAAGGAGAAAAGGTGTCATGAAATCCTTTGAAAAATCAGTGAGGAACCTCCTGGGTTATTGTCAATAAATAACGTTGAAAGTGCTATATGTAACAGCAGCCATTAGAAGTCAGGATTTACCTGCACTTCTGGAATCCGATGGGCAGCACATTTTCTGGAAGGGGAATATTGGACTATCTCTGTACTAGAGATCAACATTGATTATCTCATGTTCACCAGTTAAAAGCTAGCCCTGAAGTGCCAAATGTTACCTTCAGTACTGATTCTTTTTCAACCAGTGGTGACAGAGGTGTCATTCCTATCCTGCTCCCTAGAAGCTGTTGAAATGCTGTCCAGTGATGCCACAGGCACCTTCTGCTGCCAGTCATTGCCAGCTTATTATTTCCAAGACGGATGTGATGCTGCAGATGGTGAAGTGAAGGAGCCTTGTCCACAAACACAGATGACTGTTTGCATGCTCGCTTTTTGAAGAAAAGTGATCACAGACACTATGGTATGCCATTGTATCCAGCACAAGCAGTATGTTTACTTGTCCTATGGACTTTAGTGCCACCTCTGGCACAGCCAAATCCTCAGAAAAGCTGTGACTGGAAATACACAGAATTGTCTGCTGACAGTGCCTGTATATTGTTTGCATGGTGCATGGCAGGACCATGATCACCATTTTGGTAGCAGGATAATGATGAGTCCTGGCAAAATAAAAGCTGTGTGCATTTGCAGGACCTTTGTGCATGGCTGCACTTGTGCTTAGTTGTTTCCTAACCACAGCCTGTTCTGATGCCAGTGGGAGTGTGTTGCCTAAACCACTGGCTCTCAAACAGCTCAAACAATTTCAATCTTCTTTTTCCCAGACCACCCGTGAAGCCAGAGGGGGTTCATAAGTTTAAAACATTTTTGTGGAACATCAGTTTCACAGACCGACTGATAACCCCTCAGCAGATACCACAGATCGGGAGCCTCTTGCCAAAGCTTTCCCAAGAATGTGCTTTGTAGTGATGTGCCAATACAGGAGGAAGAAAGAAAGGAGATTGGGATACTGCTCAGCTCACACCTCTGAAGTAATGATGATACACACACTATACTTCTTTTACTTCATCACCAGAGACTCCCAGGCATCAGCAGGACTGTGCCTGCAAGTGGGCCTTCACTGACCCTTTGAAGCAATTTGGACAGGGCTCTCTGTTACACACTAAGATTGATGTCTATTTTAAAAAATGCTAAAGCTGTGTGGTTATGCAGCCTCTACCAGGGTACAGATAATGATGAGAATAATAGCAACCTTTCAAAGGTGAGGAATTGCCACAGATGAGGTTGGGAGTTTAATGGGTAGATGTAGCTAATTTAATAGTATTCAGGCACTGGGAATTAAAAGCCCAGTTCCTGTGGGTTCCTTTATACTAGACTCCAGGTGTAAAGGGAGCAGAAAGCCACTGAATCATCTTTCTGGAGCAGCACATTCACCTGATATAGGAGCCAGAGGTTGTCATGCGACAAGGTTGTATAATCTCATGAGCAAGGCTGAAGAAATTAGAAAGACGCCAGCTATGTCAGTGTATCCCAAAGATCCTTCTTCCAATTTATGACAGCCCTGAAGATGTTTGAGTGTAGGCCAAGGTTCTCCTATTACTAGCCAGCCAGGGAATTTGAAGGTCAAACCCATTGTAGTGCTTCCATTTGTCATTCCATTTTTTTATGCCTTTAATTTGACTATAGCAAAAGGTTTCGACTCAGGTGTATTTTGCTCTTCTAGCCCAGGGAGTACAGATACATTAAGATTGGACAATATCTGATCAAACTTCTGAGGCAATAAGAACTGCATGTAAAATTCTGAGATTGCACACAACTCTGCCTTGTGCTTTCCTGTGGCTATATTACATACATTTATTGAAATTCAATTTGTAGTTAGGGAACAAGAGGATTTTTTAAAGGCAGTTTATTGCTGCAGGTAATAGAAAAGACATAAATATGCTAATGCTAAAGTTCCTGGACAGTGATACTCTAAGCAGTTGTTACTGGGGGAGTTTTACCAACCTTGGGAAATCTCAGACAAATACCATAAAACATTTTTTTTTCACATATCCTCTGAGTCATTGTGAAAAAAAGAAAGAAGTGGTTGAATTGCTATTCTTTTTTCATTTAATTTTTGTCTTTCTCAAGTCTTGGGAAAGTCAAAGAGCATGTATCAGCATACTTTAATTCAAATAACAGAGGTTGGAGACACATTTTCTAGAACTTTTACTCTTAGTGGAAAGTTCCTTAGCAGATATTTTCCTGCATGTAGCCCAAAGTGGTAAAAGATAGAATTTCTCTTCTGCAAGAGCTGTCTCTGAACACAGGATATCAGGGCTGTCATTGTATGCAGCTACAGTACTGTCTAGTCAGCAGACAAAATACTGCTTCCAAAGTAGCCAGCAGTGCTTGTCCTTTATCCATGGGGAGATAGTAAAGGTTTAGTGCTGGTAAATGGGGATGAGACCTCCCATTTCTTTTGTCTCAGTTCATGAGAAGATGCTCCCTAACATGCACTAGTGTGGCTGCATTTCTCTTCACAGAGAAAAGCAAGGCACAACTTCCCAAGGATATTTTCTGGGAATCACAGCGAGGAACCTCAGAGAAAGAAAAAACAATTCTTATCTCATTGGCTGCTCCTGTGTTGTGCAAAAGTAGAAGGCAGTATGGAGATTGTTTACCCAAAGTGATGGTGTTTTGTTTCCTTGGCCTATCAGGACCAAGTGCGTGTGCAGACTGTCGGTCAGCAGACAGTCACAAGATTCTGTTCAGTTGAGTTGAGTGCTTGTGCAGTTTCAGTTTAGATGTAGTGTAATATAGTATAGAATAATATAGTATAATAAAGTAATTAATTAGCCTTCTGATAACATGGAGTCCTCCTTGTCATTTCTCCCTGCCATGGGGGTCACTCTGGATCCTAGACGCTAGGCATGGCAGTGCCTTGCTGGTACAGCTGCACTGCTGTCCAAGGCTGAAGAAAGAAGAGTCCTCAGCCTTTCATGGCACTTGGAGTGAGGAGCAGGCATGGATTTCTATAAACAACTACAGCATGACTCCATCCTCAGGGAGAAACGAGTGGCAGCTTTGTACTCACCGCACTTGTATCAATGGGGAGCCAACCAGCCTCAGCTGCCATTTCAGCCCCACTGCACTCACTGATCATGGAGAAGGCAACTTGTGGGGGACACACCAGAGCCCATGGTTTGTGAAATATGCAGTAAGTCCCTCCAGCTGTGCTACTCATATTCTCACCATGGCCCTTTTCCTTATTCCTCCTCTCATCTTCTGTTATGTTCTTTGCCTGCTTGCTGCATCCCGTCCCTAGTTAACTTATCAGTTCTTTAAGATGAGGATAATCTTTCCTAAATATTGTACTTACTCAGCATGACAGAAGCTTGAGAACCTCTGGGCTTTCCTGTAATGAATGTAATATATAATAATAACAAGATGTCATTGAAAAATGAGTCTGGCACTGTGCAGAATAATTGAGAGTAATGTTAGTTTTTAACAGGAACACTTCTTTTGCTCAATGATATATATATTTTGTCAGAAACAAGAATTATCAAAATTTTCAGATTTGCAATTTCCCCCTTCATTTATGACACTACTTCTTTTCTCCTTCATTTTATTATCTGTTAGATTCTTTCCTGCTTTTGACTCTAATATGCGAAAGGAGTAAAACTCAAATTCCAAGATAGAGTTGAGGGTTTAGGCTGCATTAAAAAAAAAAAAGAAAAATACTGAAATTCCTCATTTCTGAACATTTATTTTTATATCAGTTTTCAACAAAAGTACTATAAGTGAAATATTTGCACCAGTTATAAGAAAATTTATGGTAACTAAATATATATCTCTCTTTCCCCTTTCTAGTAGCCATCCATTTTCTCCCTCTCTCTCTTTTCTATTTGCCTGCATCTTCTCACCTCTCTTGCTTTGACCTGTGCATGCAAACACTCACTGGCACAGATACTTTGACGGGTGCTTTGTCTCTGCACAGCAGAGAGGCTAAAGCTGAGCCTGGGTTTTACATCTCTGTGTATTCTCCAATCTCCTGTCTAGCCTTTGAGACACTCACAGCTACACAAAGCCAAGGGGAATATAAACATTCTTTTTCATTTCTTTGGTATGTTCTCCAATAACAACAACAACAACAAATCTTTTCTCTTTTTCTGTTTTTCCAGCAGTAGCGAAGAAGCCATTGTCTTCACGTTTAAACTGGAAAGTTCCAGAGGGAGAGAAAGACAGGGAAAATCCCTACTTACAAAAATAATACTATAAATTATTTTAATTATTACAGTTTGTGATACTGAGCCAATACCTAAGAGGCCCTCCTGAGAGCTAGGGGCCCCTTTGTGTTCTGGGATGATACACACAAGGACTCTGCTCCAAAGAGCTTCTTTTTTTCTTTTAAGGAATTTCTGGCGCTGATTGGATGCTGATGAAAAGTGCTGGCTTGGCAGCAATAGAGAGGAAAGTCTCTTGTTCATCTGCAGACAGTGCAAGCTTCCCCTTTCCTCTGTCCTGCTGGCCATCAATAGGGCCCTTTGAGCCAGTCATAGTTTTCCAGGTTGCTGGGTGAAGCCCAGCGCAGAGGTTCTGGTGGATTGTGGTACAAAGTTTTCTGCTCTTAGGAGGAATTAAGGTCACTTGAGCTCATATCCCAGCCTGAGCTCAAAGCAGATACACAGAACACAGACCTGTGTGGATGTGTGGACACATCCCTGTGTGTATGCACAAGGTGTCTTTCCTGACCCCACTGCTCTGTGGCTGTTTTCCCATTGACTCATCCTCTTCATCCTCAGACTTCACCCTCTTCATACTTGCCATATGTGTGTACAAGCTTGCTACCTTTCCAAAATGTTTTTAAAGGATTTGAGATGCTCTGTATCCTCTGCTGTACGTTGGTTAAGTTTGTGTAACTCCAGTGAGGCCAGTGCACTGAGACTGATTGAGAATGAGCTCTTGATTTCCTTATTAAGGGGATACAGCTTTGAAGCTGCCTTCCTGCAGGTGCAGAGGATGCAACTGGAGGGTGGCAGGAAAAGTCACTGAGGAATAGGAGAGGAGACTTCTTCTCTATGCCTTTAGACACCTTGGCAGGAAGGTGCATTTCCTCCTTCCTTTTCACACACCCATCTCAGGATTCACTCTGGAAGCAGGCTTAAAGAAGCTGGCTCTGACACAGTGTGGGAGATAGAGTGACAATAGCTCTGTCTTGCAGAGGGACTGTACCTTAACTTCAGCATCTTACCCTTAAAGCTAGGATAAAACTTTCATTTACAAGAAACAAAGAATTATCTAGCAGAATTGAGCATAAAATTGTATGAGTAACTTTTTTTTCAATAGCCATTCTTACTCTAAATCTTTCAGTACCCAAGATTTCTGTTTGCATTCCCCTGCTTTGAGTAACCCAAACTATTTAGCTTCTGGTTATATTAAGTGGTTTTTAAATGGAAAATAGGAGCTCAAATTTAGCAGCCATTCATTAAATTCCAAGAAATGCAGTGTGGTTTTTAATATATGCTGTACTTTTTATAACTGGTGCACTTTTAAGAATTCAAAGTGTTAAATAAATTAGACGGTCCAGTGAATCTTTTCCAGCCCAGTGTGTTGCTGGGATTTGGACCTGGTCCACTGCATTTCTTTGAAGCTCTTACTGCTTCTATATTTTGTTTTCTAATAGCCTAGTTAAGACAAAGAACATTTCCTTCAGAGCTTCTAGTCAGTTCTGCATTTCACTTGGCTTCTATTTGATTTTTGGACTGTTTCTAATTGATTTCCATTAATAAGGTAAAAACTCTGGTTGGCTTTTTTTCATCCCCTGGTGCAAAAAGAAACAAGTAATATGAAACATAAAGTTTATTTGGATTCTATCCAAACAGTTAACTCCTTTCAGTTTATCCCCAGTAGAAGTTCCTTTGGGGATGCACTATCATTTCATCAGTAGTTTCTCCTCTGCTTCTGTATTTCTTCGATTAAAATTCATTTCACAAAGTAAAATTTGTTGCCTATTTCTGTTAGAGATCCACACTCAAGGGGTATAACACTCCAGGGTTATACTGTGATCAGAAATTTTGCTGTATTTTGCATTCTGAGCACATTTTATCCTTCCTGTAAATCATGCATATTTGTATTTATTTGTAACTTAGTCCATGCTAATTTCCAGCTATTTACATAGCCACAGAATCTTAATTTTGTTCTTGTTACCATATCATCCTTTTTTCTTGACTGACTAGAGAGAGAAAATTACAAAGCAGACATGATCAAAACTGCAAAACTCAATTACAGCAAATGATGAAATATGATGTAATAAAGAAATGATTAAAAATATTGTGTCCTGTTACTTACTATATATATTTTTAGGTTGCTGTGACTTTTCATGTTTAAAAGGCTATTTTAATAAATATTTCTGACCTAGCACCTTGATTCAGCACCTGCAGTAGAGAAATTTGCTCTAGTATTATTCCTGTTTTCCTCAAGGCCCACTGGACAAGAACCAGGCTTATAAGGAGAAATATATTTAGATAGAATCAATTTTCCCTTCCATGCATGAAATTCCATCTCTGGCTCTGGTAGTATTAGGTTCTACCAGTCCCCTGGATTATTCCCACCTTAACCTCTGAATTATGTGAGGCAGGCCGAGCGAACAGAAGAAAATGGTATTTCCATCAGCAAACAAAATATTTTCTCATCTGAGTGTGGGCATTTGGATGCATTCTCACTGCAGGGGTGTACCATATAATTTTCGTTTTGCCGACTGTCCAGGCCAATTCCCCTGCAGTGCTAATGCAGGCGGACTCCATGCCAGAGCTGTGTGGAGTGGCAGAACTCACCAGGCAGGCAGGGACAGCAGGGCTCCACTGCCCATCCCTGGGAGGCGAACATGGCCCTGATTGCAGACATGTGGACAAATCCTTCCCCACAGCACAGTGCAGTGTCAGTGCCCAGTCTCAGGGTTCTCCTTGAGAAGCCCCAGGTCAGAGGCAGTGACCACCTCTGCTTCAGGCAAACACTTTCACTCCCTTTTCCAATCTTGCCTGTGCTTGTGGAGAAAAATCATTTGGCAGCAGCACAGCACTGTCAGAAGCTCACTTGTGAGTGCCCTCTGTGCCTTTCCTGGGAACAGCAGGAGCTGGGACAGGAACAGATTTCACCCTCACTGGCACAGCATGTCCAACCTGGCAACTTGCTCTCCCCTGACCTACTTCAACAACAATGGGCACTCAAACTCACCAAGGCTGGGTGCTGCAATTCTCTGCTAAGCCTAGCAGAAAAGTTGGCTTACTGGTGCAGGCACATGCTAAATTGAGAAAAAATATGAGCGTCAGGCAACATCTTTCCTGGTTATGTCCTTGAGGACGCTCCTGGGTGACACGAGACACACACAGTTGTCACTTGCACTGATACCCAGCAATTGGTGGAGGATGCCAGGAGCCGTGCCAGCCCTGGTGTGGCTGTAACACGCTTTCCCTCAACATGACTTGGGGCAAAGGCTTTCCCTCTCTCCAGCTTCACCTGCTGCTTGCCTCCTGATCACCAAAAACCCTCCTGCACAGCCCTTGTGCTCCCTGCTGAAGTCCCTCATTGGGAAAATACTAATACTGTGTGTCAGTGGAGGTCCTCACTTCTTCTCTGGTTTATTTTCTAGAGGGTTTGATTTTCTTTTTTACCACTACTGGTAATTTTATGTTTATAGTGTTTTTATGGCCTTCGCGATGTATCATTTCACTGTGACCTCACAGCAAGCCCATGTGTGCTTTTCCCCCACGTGATTAATTATTTTAATAGAGGCAAGAGAAAGAAAATGGGGAATTTGTGGATAGTGGTTTTCCTTGCTTGGTGTAGGGAAGCATTTCATTGTGGGTCATTAAGATTCGCTGTAGCATAACTCAGTAATAATGTGGAAAAAGAAGTCATGTGCTTGTGGGTTGTGTGAACTGAAATTACAAGCCATGTCCAAACCTCTGAGTCACCTCTGCTGTTTCCCAACACAGTGGAGTCCAGGCAGGAAGCACTGAATGAGCAAATACAGTGCTTAAAACCATCTATCCCAGACCTCTTGCCGTGTGCTTCTTGAAAAACTATCCATAAGCAATTTTAAAAGGATAGATTTAATGAGTGGGCAGAGAAAAGCACATATTACCCTCCCTAGCACTAGCACTAATTGACACTGGATGCCTGCCTCATATAGCATGGCTAGGGAGTAAATAGTAATACTAGTGGTAAATAATGCTATCAGTGTGGAAACTGATCTGGTCATTAGTTGTAAAACATAATGCCACAGAATCCACACTCCAGGGGTCCCATCATTTGTCTTCACTGTACTTCCTAAAGAAAACTGAAATCTTATAGAACAAAAAACTGGCATTACTCTGGAAAGGAAATGAAGATTTACTTTAAAATAAATTTTAAAACCCCAAACAAAACAGACATCAGATTTGAGATTTGATGCACAATGTTTTTAGGGAATTTATTACTGTCCCTTCTATTTCTGACCTGCAAAGTTTGTATACTTGATATACAGCCAAATAAAGAGCTTTCCTCCAGTTTGGACTCCAGCAACCACTTTTCTGGCCATTTGCACTCTGTCAGTAGCCAGTCTGGTGTCCTCCATGCCTGGGCTCATGGTCACAAAACCATCCCACTTTTACTCTCATATGGAGCAGATCTGAGAGTCTATTGTCAGATCTTCAGACTATTTGTTGTTGTAACCAAATGTATTCTTTCAGTTCTTCTGGTGGACAAGTGTAAGCACCTAAAAAATCTGTGTGGGGTATGGAAGGAAATTTCTTTGCATGCTGCAGTGCACTGGAAGAGTTTACAAACTTCAGGGTTGCAGTTGGAAACAACAGCAAGATTGCAAGTCAGCTGAGTAACAAAGAATGGATGGAAAAAGAATACTCTGGGATAGTGACCTGCAAAGTCAATGCTTTTCGTTTATTCAGAGACCTATGAAGTATCAGGCACAGATCAGGATTAGAGTAAAATGGCAGAGAGGGATGGATGTGGGCGTCTTAGTCTGTGACAGCAAGGAAGCTCCAATGTGCTATCAGAAAACCTGGCTGAAGGGTGGTCACCTGACACCAAAGAGAGACTGGCTCCTCTTTTCAGCTCAGGTTTTATACTACACTGAAGTCCAGAACAGACCTAATTTTAGATCAGTGGAGGCAAGGCTGAATGCACAAAAACATCCTCCTACTAAACAATATCTCTGTTGAGTATTGTCATCTTGGGTATGAAATTCAGCTGCTATATCCATACCGGATCTGTTAAATATCTAGAAATTATTCATCTGTGACAACGAATGAAGAAAATAAGATAATTAATTTCAGTGTTTCTTGCAACAGGGAAGCTGTCTGGCAAAATATGCCAGACAAAACATCCTTACAAAACCATGTCATTAACTTAGATGTTTAGATCATTCACATTCCTAACCATTAATAAAAAGGAGAAATTAAATGACAATCTTTAATTGTCTGTATAATTCTTCCTAATGAGTACATTCTGGAGTACCATAATGGTGGTGTAGGTTTATGAAACAGAGATTTGTCTTCCCTTAATAAGAAAGAAGGAAGCAATAGTGCAGTACTGGTTAATTATTGGATACCCTTTCACTGTGAATTAAAGGTCTACGCACATGCAAGCTTGGAGAAGTAAAAAGATGTAACACTTAAAAGTACATATGTTTTCAGAAAGTTGAGAAGGTTAGGGGAAAAGGCTAGGAACTGATGGGATAATAAATGAGATTAAAATAATTGAGATAACTGTGGTAACAGTAGATCCATTAAAGAATGTATCATACAAGAGTCACAAAGGTAATGGGATGGTTCACCTGCTTAAAAATAAACGTGCAGAAGTGTTTGCTGGCTCAGGACAGAATGCTTAGGTGAGGCAGAGCCAAATCCATGGTCAGTGGAGATGGGAGAACCTCAGTCAGTGCCATCCTTCAACTCTGTATCTAAACAGAGATGAGAATAAGTATACTTGGAAGCTGAAAGTTAAAACGTTGTGAGATATCAATGAGACTTTTTCCTCCAGTTTGTACAGCTGTAGGCCAGCACCTTGCCAAAGCTCTTCAACAGCTGCCTAATTCAGGCATGAGAGAGTTGTATCCAATTCAGGTTTGACTGTCAGCATCTGCATGTTCTCACCTGTGCATGTCTCCACAAAGAACCCAGCCTGTGTTTTCATGCTGCCTCTCGGCTGAGAAGGATTTCTCCCCATGTATCTGCACGCTTGCACTTACTGTTCCTTCAGACCCTGCACTGCAGCATCTCAGAGACAGGCTGGGCAGCTGCTGAGGCCATTGCTCATTGCATCCATCTCTAGGGTTGCAATGCATTCATCTCTAGGTTGCATGCATCTCTAGGGACACTGCTTAAGTGTCCTCACCCCTTTGTCTCTTATGGTAAACTTGGACAGAAGCTCTTCAGGATTAGAGCTCCTTGAGGAAAAAAGCAAGCTCTTTGTTAATCTTGAGTCTAGGTGAATCAGTGTGAGATGAAGCAGTGAAGAATCATGGTCAGTTTGCTCTGAGGTTTGCTTGAGGTGATTTTTTAAATTTAAGCATACTTCTTACCTACATATCTTGGACATATAACCTGGGGCACTGGCTCAGTGGTGTGCCCACACCAGCTTTTGCTTAGTTCATGATGGCAAACCCAATGGATTAATTGTGAAGGGGCTTCAGGACAGCCATAATGCTCAAGGGATCAAGGGTGGCATGTCTCCAGTGGGATCTGTGCTGCCCAGTGCATGTCAGTGTCCTCAAAAGTGCTGATAGCTGCATGGTGACACAGTCACATCCTCCTCATCATCGCTGATTTACTACTCCTTAGGGAGAGTGAGGGCAGTCTCCCTAAGGAGTAGTAAATCAGTGGGCAGACATGTGGGCCATATGCGACCATGCAGGAGGTGGGGAATAAGGGGGAGGCATCCTTGAGAAGACCATCCTGAAGGTCAGCACGCTGTTTAAAGATGGTACTGCAGCTTTGTGATGACACTAAAGCTCACAGCTGGTTTCAGGCTGTGGCACTGAGCCTGGCAGAAGAGATTTTTTTAAACTCAGTCTCTTCCAAGCAATGCAGTGACTGCTCTTGCTTGAGGCATTGCTTGTCAATCTACCCTTGAACAGATCAAAGCTACTGTTGATAGGTATAATTTGTGTAATTCAAAAATCTGCATCATTTGTAGAAAAAAGTTTTGGGATGCTATTAGGAAAGGAAAAAAAAAAAGGGCTTTCTTTGTTGTATTGAGCTGCTGGCTCATAATTGCTTCCAGAAGGGCATGACGTTCTTCTGCTTGATTTGGTGAAGCAGCAATATATTTTGTTGAGGTCTGAGCTGACTCCCTGCAGCTTTGGGCCATTACTGAATTAGAGCCAATAAAGAGAATGCCCTCTTTTCTTTGCCTGCAAGTCAAAGCCTAGTGGGGCTCAGTAGGACATTTAAGTAATCCCGGATTAAATTAGATTTCTCTGAGCAGAACGTCCAAAATGTGGTGGATGACACAAACCCACTCTCTGAGCAGTCAAATCCTACTTCCTAGCAAAATCATAGGCAGGCAAGAATGTATTGTCATAGAGACTTGAGGAGCAAAAGGCTGTGTTCTCAATTTTCACTTGTAAATACTTCACCCACACTAGTAACTAGAGGAATGGCTACCAGGAGGCAAGGAGTGCAATCTAACCAGCATGTGCAAAGACACCCCAACAAGGCCTGCTTCCTCACCAGCCTCCTTGTGTGCCCTGTACCACAGCAGAACCCAGCCTGCTTGCTGAAGCTTGCTAATGCTCAAAGGAAGAAGTTGATATTGTTTATGTTCTACATTCTTCCATTGCTCAATATCCAAATATTTCACAATGTAGATCCAGTTTCAAAAGTTCATTTAAGAGAGAATTCTTGTTCCAAGCCCAGTTTCCTGTTGCAGCCTGAATCCCAGAGCAGGTCATGTGCAGCAGTTGGCTCATGACTTTCTGGAGATGCTGCACCACTGATTTTATAAACAATGCATAGTGGGAAATGGATGAATATGTTTCTTATTTGAATAAATTAAATCTGGCAAATGTAATTCACTCCAACAAGAATGCCTGTTGCTCATGGTTTCCAGAGCATGCTGTGCAGCTTTCCCAGGAGCAACCCAGGGACAAATCTGTCTCTACACAAACAAAACTCCCTTGCACGTCTGTTGGAGCAGCTCCAAGCAGAGAGAAGTGTTTGATCCTGGAGTCTGATTCCCCACAGGCCTGAGAGCGAACTCTGACCTGAATAATGGAAAGCAGCCTTGGCTCCTGGCAGCCAGGCTGCACGCAAGGAGGCTCTGGTGTGGTAGAGATATAAAACTCCAGCACTGACAGGAGCTGCTGCCTGGCTTGTCTGGTATGCGAGAGGGGGGCGAGTGCTGCCACACTCACAACAGTTGAGGGGAAGTTTGAGTCCCAGCTCTGTGTGGGAAAACCAAATGTATTCCTGCCAGGGACACTCCCTGGCAGCAGCAGGAGGCACCTAAGGAGCCCCAGTCAGAGCATGGGTTTACTTGTGTTCATACATCCCTGAGCATGCTTTGCTGGATGGGAGCTTCTGCTCAGTGCTGCGCTCAAATGTGGCTCCTGCCAGCAGGGACAGTCTCAAGGGTTCAGAGGGGTAAATCCTCTTGTTGGCCCAAGTGACAAATCAGTTCAAAGGGCTGTATTGAAACCCCTTTTGGGGATGTGAGCACACCAGTCCAAAAGAACTACCTGACACTACCATTTCTCCAGGACCTGATGGAGGCTGTGGAGGTACCCAAGTGCAGCATGAGCCCTTTGATGGTCACATTGTGGAAGAGCATGGTCATTCTTGGCTTTTTCAAAGCTCTTTTGTGTGCTTAAAGTGGATCAGAGTGTAACTTTTTTGGTTCTTGTCATTATCAGGCTAAAATTAAAACATATTTATTACTCTGTACTGTAGGCTTCATGCTCCAGTTCTGCTCCTGCCCAGGCTCCCCTTTGCCTACTCTGCTTTTTTTTTTCCCCAGGAGAGGAGCAACTTGTTCCCTATCAATGTACCTCATTGCCTGCAGGTCTGAACATTTCCTTAAAGAGCCTCTTAATTCCACCCCTGGCATGGGTGGGGACACCTTCCACTAGACCAGGTTGCTCACAGCCCCATCCAACCTGGCCTGGAACACTTCCAGGAACAGGGTATCTACAACGGCCATGGGCAACCTGTGCCAGTGCCTTGCTGCTCTTACGCTAAAGATTTTTTTTCCTAATATCTAATCAATACCTACTCTGTTTGAAGCTATTCCCCCTTCTCCTGTCACGACATATTCTTGTAAAAGACCCTTCTCCAGCCTTGTTGTATACCTGCTTAAGGTACTGGAAGGTCATAATTAGGTCACACCAAAGCCACCCCTTTCCAAGGCTGAACAAACACAATTCTCTCAGCCTTTTCTCATAGGAAAGGTGTTCCACTCCTCTAACCAACCTGATTGCCCTCCTTTGGGCTTGCTGCAACAGGTATATGTCCTACCTATGCTGGGGACCCCAGAGCTGGATGCAGAACTCCTGATGTAGACAACGGGGAGATGTACACTTCTTACCAGACTTTTTGTTATGGCCTTTGGAGATTTTCAGTGTGGGAGGGAGCTTGTGATGGTTCCAAGTCTGAATTTTACATAAATTTTTATGAGTGGCTTGTATTAAAATTATTTGTCTGAAACTTGTGTATGAGTGTGCTGTTGGTGCTTGGGCATGGGTTAACTCTGCCCTTCCTCTTCTGGGAAGCTTGGATGAATGTGTCATTCCAGTGACCCTGTGAGAGTTTCTCCTGAAACAAATGAGTCTAAAGGAGGTCAAAATGAGGGTGACATCCTACAGCAGCTTTGTGTTCATCAAAGTCCCTTCTGTTGGCAATAGTGCCAGTGCCGCCTCTCCCCCCTGACTTTTCCAGAACTGTTTGTACAATCATGACCTTTCCATTTTCTCTGTGACTTTGTGAGCAGATTTTTGTGGGCAGAAACCTGGAGCCACTACTGGGCTGTTTCTTTTGATGGCCCAGTGCTCTAAAAGCAACTGGGCTTTTTCATGGGATAGCACCGCAGTCTCAGTAGCTCCTACAGCTTTTTTCCTAATTTTCTATTTTTAAACAACTGATACAGCCTTTTGTGTGTGCACCACCTCTGTGGGGCTGTGTGTGTGGAGGAGAGGCATCCTAGCTGTGTGTTTTGTGCACGCACATACACATTCACTCATACCCTGACCTTAATTATGCCTCAGGTCACATCTGTTCACCCCCATGAGCCCAGCTTATCCCTTACTCCCATGAACGTGAATCCAAAGCAATTCCACTCATTTACTATGACTTCAAATAAGCTGCAGAACATTGAACTGGGCAAAACCAGACCAAGTGGGTGTTTATTTTTTGAAAATTGAAGTAGAAGAAGTTTTTAATCTTTTAACAACCCAGCTTTTGGCCTGTGAATGCCACAGGCTTTGCAAATGTGCCACCTCCTTTGGGAAATCTAGCTTGCAATAATTTTGCACCATTTCACAATATTATTTGTTCAGGCATTGAATGATATAGACTTAAGGAATGAAAAAAATAGAAGAATACCCCAGTTAGCATGGCCTGTTACCTTTGCAGCCTGGAGAAAGCTTTTGTTTACAGACAATGGTGGCTTGCAGCCAATGTTAACATGGCCTTTTGACTTGCAGGCCTATGGAAATCTTCCTGTGTCTTTCCCAGGAGGTGTCACTATGAGCTATCACTACACTGCCATACAGTTCACAGGCATACAAGGCCTGGCTTATGGATGGAATTGACTGCCAGGGACCTGGCATATAAGTTTTCTTCAGCTTTCTTTCTGAAAGAGGGCATGACCGACAGTCGAGAAGTCCTAAATATTTATGTTGCATCGTGGCTTACATGGATTTTGCAGTTCAGATGGGTTTCTCATATCCACAAGTCTCTCGATGTGGGAGAAGATCTCTGATTATATAAGAGAAAAGGAGAGGACTTCTCAGTATGAGACAGCATACAAAATCCCCACAAGCAGTGATGCAAGTGCAGTCCCATACTCCAGCTGGTTTACTGGAATCTCTGGTTCTCTTGCTCCTTCCTCCTAGTAACCTGATATTAGACTTCACCTCTCTGCTTCCCCTCTGCCTTCATTTCTCTTAAAACCTGGAGCACTACAAGCTGTTTCTCACTACATGCCAGTGAAGAGCAAAACAGGCCCATGACAGTGGCTGAGATCCCAAAACGCCCAAGTGGTTGCTATCAATAGCACCTTTGTGTCTGCATCTGCAGCACTTAAGAGGAGCAGCACTCAACAAAAGGCATCCTCCTCCAGGGAGAGATCCACGTATCCTTTCCAGTGCTATCCTTTCCAGAAAAAGGGACCTACTATCCTGCACACAAAAGAACAAGGATTTGCCTCTTGACTTCGTTTTGCTTCCTGTAAGCCTACTGCGGGAAAGTTCTGTTTTATTTGAATGCAGCATTGTTTATTTATAATTTTGTACTAGTTGTGTGACAGATTCAGCATGTGTCACCCAGCAGGGGAAGAGTAGTAGGCTGGAGAGTTAACAAATGCACTGCAGTGAAGCCAGATGGCCTGTTTTCATAAGGAGCCTCTGAAAGATGCTCTGTTGCATAGATTTCTTTTTTTTCCTTCCTTTGGTGCCCAAAATTCACTAGAGCAGTGTTACTGCATATTAACTCACCCACCAGAGCTTCGCAGGTCTGAGCTCCACCTTGTATCTCATCTAACACCTCCCATGAGCAGAAAAGTACACAACCTGATATACTGAACCAGCCCATCCCCTCTCTCCAGAAGCAAAGTCAATAAATGAAAGGCTCCTGAGCACCCTCTCAGTTTCAGTGTACCAGGGGCACTGAGGTGTGGGTCAGGTGCTCCTGTCCACCAGTGGCCCAGGGCTGCTTTCAGCCTGGCTGGGGCACAATCAGCCCCCTCCCTCTGCAGTCAGAGGTTGCAGAGTCTAGCCCCAGCAGCCTGGAGGGTCCTGCCTGATTCCCCCTGGGAGCTCCCACGCCTGTCAAAACATTCGTGCACATCAAGGGGACTCACTTAGTGCTTAGCTCCTGGGAAGCGGCCGACTTGAAAGCAATCTCAGAGCATGTACTAGTGAAGAAGATATTTGCTGGAAGAGTATGTAGTTGTGCTTACATTTTCCCCAGAGGACCCTGCCCCCGAGGAGACAGAATTTTTCCTTTCTTTTTCAGGATATCATTAAAGAATGTTTCATCTTCTTCCTTATTTTCTCCTTTGTTTCTCCCTCCAGTTCCCTGTTGGGATGTTTTCCAGTTTCACAGAGCTTGCAAGCACTTTCCTTTGGAAGCCATTAATACCAATTTCAAGCCTTAGCCTTGACTTGAAAGAGATGAGACAGAGTCACTTTTCAGGCTCATGAAAAATGGGGCAAGATATGAGCTGATTAGGTATTTGCAGCATCAGTACACCAGAAAGTCTGATAATACAAAAAAAGAAGATGGGCAAGCTAACTGCTGTTATATATGATATCACAGCATTTGTTACAATCAGCAAAGAAAATCTTGACATTTGAGCAGGAATTACTTTAAAGATGGCACCTTTTTTCCTCTACTCAGCTTTGAATTGCCTGTCTGAATACAAAGGGTTAAGTAAAGGGAGGCTATAAGTGCCTTTCTAAAGAATTAAACTTTTAAAGAGCTAAGGACAAGTGATTTATTATGGAGATAAGGCAGCATTAATCACATGGGTTTGTGGAAGATTTTGTTCTCTTTTTCCCATCTTTGCTCCAGGGGAGAAGCTATCCACCCACCCAGAAGCTATCCTCCCACCCAGCTATCCTCAGTCAGCCTAGAAGGCGTTATTCCTCCCAAGGCTGGAGGAAAAGCTAAAGCTGAAATTACCATGGGAAGGGAGAGTTTTGAGGTGGGTATAGAGGGGCTGCCCAGGATAGATGTTGGAGAGGCTGTAGTATAGGACAGCGAAAGGGCTGCAGGAATGGCTTCAGCATGATGCAGAGACACCAGAGTTAACTTTAAAGGACTCAGTGGACAATACAAGAGGCAGCCTAGAAATGGAAATGGCTATCTGTACCAAAGATTGCCAGTGTGGTGTCAGCCCAGGGCCTTGTAGGGCATCACACTCAGCGGAGCACGGACACTGCACACTCTGTGAGCCACTTCCACTTGTCAGAGGTGAGCTTAGAGAGGCCCAGAGCCCCACATGTGTGAGCACACTCTGCTACTGATTTAGATCTCACTTCAAATGCTTTGAGGAAAAAACAAGTAATGTGTTGTTTTGAAGACATGGTCTTCTGCATTTCTACAATTTGCTGTCACACATTCTTGAAGGAGAGGTCTTTGAAGACAAGGACTATGTTAATTAGTGATTAATTTTATCCTTTTATGAGTTTAGCAATGGAAGAAACAAACAAACCAACACACATACACACATATATATTATATATTTATATATATTTATATGTATATGTATAAATAGATATATCCTTAAGTCTGAAATGCTGAAATGCTGGGCTGAACCAGTTTGAGGAGATGTCTTTGAAAACTGAAACTACTTATTTGGAATTGGCTTTAGTTTATTTTCAACTTTTCAAAATAATGAATAAAGAAAAGACTACGTTGAAAAGGAATTTGTCTGTCATGCACAAAACAAGTGAGAAGGTCACAGCAGCTGTCAGTAGTGATGAAGGACAAAAGGCCAGAACTGATCCTTATCATTAAAGTCTTTTGGCATAGTTACACACTGTCCACACTGTTTAGGGCGAGCTCTTTCCATAGCAGATTCCTCTTGGAGAGAGACCAGTAGAGAACCATAAGAAACTCAGGGAGCAAAATAACTATTTAGCAATGTGGATGATCAGGGCTCAGGCTCTTTCTCAGGACTTGTTTCATTTGGCAGTTTAGATGGTTACCCGCTTTAATTTGAAGCTTTATATTTGCTATACTTACCTGGCCTATATTTAAATTATTTTGCTAACTATTTGATTGGATATATCCTAGTTGTTCAGAAAATCCCCTGATCATTATTGTGGGGTGAACCATTCATTCACACATTCTCAGTCTATCCTGTTGAAGCTGCTCCTTTTTTGCATTGTAGACTTATATACTTATTTGATTGAAAAAGAAAAAAGGGAGGAAACTACACTGTGAACCAATGCATGTGAAGATCTGTCAGTATGGTTACAAAATCACCAGGATGGAAGCTGTCTGGTCCTTTCTTCACCTGGGGGTGATACCATCCATCAGCACTTGTTTCCTGGCAGTTTATCTAGCTGATAGTAAAGTACTCTTTACTGACACCAGCAATGGTGATTCTGCAAGCTGTTCCTCTTCTTCAGTCTTCTCTTCTTTAGATTTAACAGTCTGTTTCACCTCAGCAGTCTTTGCTTGTAGCTCTTCTTTTCATTCAGCCTTAAACTTTCCCACTGTTCTCCCCTGACAGTCCTCTTTCAGATCCCCACCTTCACAGTGTGTGGCACCCAGCACTGGGCACTGCACAGCTTGACAGGGATAATTCTGGCACTATCCTGGAGACTGCATTCCTGTTTCCCCATCTTTGTGTGGTGTTTTCCTCCTCTGTGTGACACTGGGGCCTGTGTTCAAAGCTTTCCATAAACTTTTAAAGATAGCACTCATCTCAGAACTTCAAACAGCAAATACTTCAGCTTTGAAAAGCTACTGTGTTTAGGTGGGCTTTGAAGCAGATGCCTCCCTTAAAGTGCACATGTTTATGCTCATCTGAATCATGTAATTGTCAAAAGTTTTGGAAATGTCTTGAGGACATTTGCCAAACTAGGGACCACTTAGGAGGAAATAAAAGGACACAGTCACTATGTTTTTCAACAATCTTACCTCTATTTCTGTCTCTGGTTGGGAGGTAGGGATGCAAGAAAATGTGTGGAAATGACAGAAATAAACCCAAAGAACATTTGGGTTTTTATCACAGGTATGTGAGTTTGGGTACACACTCAAAGGTGTCAGAGCTAGATGATTAATTTCTAGTTTGTCTTAAAGTAGTCAGTGCTAAATTACAATGAAAAGAGAAAACAAAAGATTATTAATAGTTCTTACATTGCTTTCTACAAATATTTATATTTATGTGTCTGTGCAGGCACATACGTGCACACATGTTAATGGAAGGGATCTGTGATATTCTGCCATGTGCATTAGTCCATGTAACAGCAACAGCAGGTATTTGGTTTAATGAAAAGATTTACAGAAACGTTTTCATCTTCAGTGTAGGCAATCACTCAAAAAGTAAATATGTGGCAGGTGTACTCATACTGTAGATCACAAGGGTGTTGTAAGAGTTGCTGTAGCATATCAGGATGGTGTTTCAGGCATGAAATAATCTTATTCTAATTAATCCGTGTGCTTCCAAGCATAAATGAATAGAAGAGCTCTGAAAAACTGTTTCTGAGATCCAAGGTTTTTCCTGGGAAATACCAAATAAATATTGTTTAGATTGATTACCAGGTCTACAGTTAAATGATTTCTATGGGTCATGCCACAACATTACAGTCATAAAATTACCTGCAGAAAGATAGGAAGACAGGAGTCTTTGGACAGTTATTTATTTATTTTATCTATTGCTACCTACTCCTGGAGAAAAAGAAAGTGGTTATGATCACTTTTGTTCTGTATGAACTATGTTATTCCATTGGTCCCTTGGGACATGGAAGCTTAACAGTGGCAGCCTTAACTACTGTTTGGTTCCTCCTTGTTTCTCATGTTTTTTAACTCCTGCAAATGAATTGTGAAACAAATAGTCAAGTGGTTTCCTTCCTTCCAGTGCCTAATTGTTCAAAGGAGAGATTCTGCTCAGGATTTGACTGTGTCTAGCGCTAGACTGCAGTGCAAATAAGATCATAAGAAGAAACAAAAGTTTCACTGCTAAGTTAAGAAATGTTTTTGTTATCAAAGTAGGCATGTGGGCTGTTCCAGCTTAAACATAGCTTTAGCTGATGTTAAAATGTCCATCAGAGAAGATAGTTTTTCTCTGTCTTGAAAAACTCCTGGGAAATGAAAGGTTGAGAAAGACCAGGACAACCATTTCCCTGGTGTGATTGGAGTCACCAGTTTTGCTGCTCCCAAAGACAGCCTGATATCTATCATTAAGCCTGGTTCCCCTGTTTCTGCATGAACATGTTAAGCTGGACTCTTAATCTCTTTGGTTTGTTTTTTTTTTTTTTTTTTTTTAAACCTGCTTTCTTAAAATAATTAGAAAAGAGGCACTCGGAGAAGAGATGACTGCTTCCCTCTTTTGTCTTGTATAATCACTTCTGGGTCAAGTCTAAGGGGAATGTCTAATTAATATTGGACCTTGCTGGTCTTTGGTAAAATTTCACATGCCTGAGGCACACACAGCTGCCCTTTACACCTCTGCAGGACACCAGAGATGTGTAGCTAACAAATAGTCCTGATCATAACTTGGCTAAGACGAACACCAAATCACTTCTCACTGCAGGGGGGACAATCACCAATGTGGGAATTTCCAACCTGGCAATTCTTTAGTCTTGATATGCCTATCTTTGCTTTATTTCTAACCTCCTGTCCCTTGGGCCTGGGAAGTATATTATATGTAGCAAAACTTGGATTCCAAGCCTAAATGGCATTGGATACCATAGGGATATTTTGTACCAGCATAGAGCTGTTCCATTTCATCTACTCCCTGCAGGTAGCACAGAATTATCAGGTAGAACCAGCCTCCATCTCAAACAGGACTCGGGACAGGATTCGATGTCTGCACAGGGTGTTTCAGCAGATGGTGCAAGAAATCTTCACAGCAGAAAACTGGAGAATAATGGATCAGGCAGTTTGGTCTCAACCTTCTGTAGCTGGTTTTTGTGCTTACACAGAGATTTCAACTGGTGAAGCTGCAGGTCAACCTGAATGCAATGGTGTTTTTTAAAGAGGAAACTCAGACATTAAGGGACAGCTTCCTGCTGTCCCATCTTTTTCCTGTTCTTACATTTAAGCTAATCTGTTTCCACCTATCACAAAATCCAGATAAAATATTGAGCTAGTACATATACTTTGTTTACTAGAATTTGGTGAGAATCCTTGGTCTCAGAAACTCATTTTTGAGAAATGTGTTTTTGGATTATATTTTTTCTAAACTGGAACTTTGTGTGTATTGTTTGAAATTGAGCAGAAATAGGCAGAAATTCTTCAAAAAATAGTCCGTCTTCAGAAACAGCCTTTCCTTTCTGATGTTCATTTTATCATTTTCACCTGAAGCAGTTCCACTTCCTGTAAACAAATAAATAAATAATATTTCCTGAGTTAGAAAGCAGCTGTCTCCAGAACCTGGAAGTGGGGGTGCATATATGGGCTGAGGGAAATGTCCCTATGGCAGTGAATATTTAGTTGGTTATACAATGTGAAATAAGTCCAAAACACATCAGGAGTCCCTCTGCAGGCCAGGGAAAAAACAAAACAGGAAAGTATTAATAAGGCACAAAATCTGGTTTTTATATTCCTTGCAATATGGCTGTTCAATAATGGCTTTTGAAGCTCACAGATGCTCATAGTAACAGTGTCTTTGTGCACTTGGAATCTCAAAAGATTTTATTTTAGATGCAATGGCTGCTTTAGAAGTGTGAGTTATGCACATGCAAACAGGATGTACTTCACAGTGCATCCTTTTTTGGATGTTTTCTATTTCCATCTCCTTAGACTGTGAGTTTAAATAAAAGGCAAACATGACTACCTAAGCAGTTTGAAATAATGCAACTTGCTTCAGAACTGTCCATTCTATCACAGTCTTCATATTTATTATCTCTGTTTGAATGCAATCATTGAGATTGCAAGACTGCAGCTTCTGCCAAAAGATTGCAAGACTTCACAGCCCATTGCTGTCTTCAGAGCTGGAGGACGAAGTTAGAGGTGAATCTTGCCTTGCAAAAGTATAGGTGCAAATTCACTGGTACTCAGTGGCAGAGGTTTTACTCTCAATAGAAAGAAATGGCACATTATGCTTCCAAGGAAAAGTGTTCCCTCTTAGACTTCCTGCCTACAAAAAGGCATTCTGCTCAAAATTACATGTTTGGGGGTCTTATGGAGTGCTGTGGCAATCTGGAGTCACAGTATGTTTGGCTGCCAGGTTCAATTTAGGCACATGGTGTTACTACAAGGTTTTTCAAACTATAATGCAGCATGAGTGGATTTCTTTCCACTTTTACCAGATTATCCTTAGCAGAGGCTATACAGTGAGCTGTCCTGCACATCTGAGAAACCAGTCCTGTCTTGTAGTAGGCTCCATAAACCAAAACACTAGCATCTTCCGTTGGCATCCAGAAAAGTTTTCATCCATAAAGCCTGGCAAATGGTACAGTCCTGGTTGCTGTATAACCAAGACACCTAGAACATAAACCCCATAATTCTGAGTGCCTAGATAAGCAATTTCTTGCATTATCAAGAAGAAACAGGTTTCCTCAGGAAGCAAATTCAGAAAAGACTGGCATTCCACACCATCATCCAAAGAATTGTAGTCCAGCCTTCTAGGCTTTGTAGTTAGGAACTTAAAGTTAGGCAGAATGGAAATATTTTCCTCATTGGGAATTAGGCATCACTGTCTGTAAGTAACTGAAGTTCTTCCATAACATATAAATACATAAGCACTGCACAGGAAAACTTATGCTTGAAAAGTGTCTTCAAGTTAGTGGGATGCCCAGCTTTCTGAAAATGCCTATTTCTCTATATGACATGGAGAAAACACTCAGGTGACTACACAGCTCAGATGCACAACTTTTCCATTGCTAAACTGAAATTAGCTGAATCTCCCTAAAACACAGCTCTGTGACACACTCCAAATTATGTTGGCAGCCAGATGAATATTCAGGGTAAGATCATGCATGATTCAAATAATCCAAGTGGGATTTTCCATATGGGAATTTCTACCTCCTTACAAATCACTACTGAAGCTTGTGTACCCTTGTATGTTTATCAAGGATATTGTCATGTCTTGGACTTGAAATGATGCAAACATTAGTAGGAGAGGAATACCTTGTCTTTGGAAGAGAAATTACACAATTTTAGGGCCAATGCTTTTTATTATTTTTATCAATTATCTGGACAGTGCAGTTGAATGTACATGAAGTTTGCTGAGAAGGAGCTCTGGATTTCCTCGATGACAGAGATCTGGAAACACTGGAGAGAGATGGACAAACACCAACTGTATGAAACAGAACAAGAGCAAGTGCTGGATTCTCCACCTGGTACAGAGTCATCAAGGTTATATATACAAATGAGGGAGCAAGAGGCTGCACATGAGCCCTACAGAGAGAGATCTGTGGGTTAGGGCTGGTGGGGTGTGTTTAGGTGGTAGGAGAGGGAAGGAAAACAAAAAAAGGGGATCAGGCAAAGGCACAGGCCTCTTGGGTTTTCTTGCAAAGGTGGAATTCATCATACTTCCATAAACAAGGTGCAAGCCGTATCTCCAAAGGACTGTCCCCTGGAGAGCAGAGATTTCAAAATCAAGCAGGGTTATAGAGGGCAAGCAACATGAATCTCTGAAACTAAGGGAACACACAATGAATGCAATCCTTCAATCCTTCTGGACTGCCTAGTAAGCACATGGAAGACAATTTTACCTCTGTATAGAAGCCTTAAGCTATGACTTCATATTTATCCCTATACTCCTTCTAACCTGAAAGTTTTCCACATCAATATGCTTAAACAAACCTTTCACTCCACACTCAAGAGCTGTGATAGGGCATGAGTTCCCCTTACCCATGTAATGAGGAATTGCTTGGAGAGTAATCTCTAAGTATCACTAAATTCCTGATAAGCTGCCATACTTACCCCAAGGACAAGAAACTGTCCAGAGATTTGCATATCAAATTTCTACTGATGGTTTTTACAATAGGACTTGGAGCTGGGCAGTTGCAGCATACATTTATGAAGCTTACAGCTGTGTTCAGTGATAAGATAAGAGGTTCTTTTGTAGAGACCACTGCAAAAGCTTTGTCAGTGACTGAAATGGCACTTCTATCCCATCATGAAAGATGCCTTTTCCAGTAGATGTGTAGCTGGCATGACGATATCATTTGAATTGTTTTTTGGGTTTTTTTCCATGAATATGAGAGGGAAGAATCTTGTGATTTATGAAGTGGTCAGTCCTTTTTTATTATTATTTGTAACATTAAAAGAAAATTGACTGCAGCGGAAGGATTTTATAACCATCTATAAACTTGGTTATCAGCACACAAATATTATTCAAGAAATACATAAAACAAATCACTCCAAGGCTGGAAATGGAATATTTATCATTATGCTGCCACAAGGGAGATGCTCTGGTTATGGCTAAGTAGAAATTCAGCCTATTTTTTATAATTATTTTGATGCTTGCAGTTTTCTGAATCAGAATTTTCCCATGCTTTCTCTGAACTGGAAGATTTTTAATTAGAGTGTTAATCTGTTAAAAGTCTGTGACCTGTTTCTCATTTGCTTAATAAAAAAGAGAAGGAATGAGAAGTCACCCATATTTGTAAATTCATCTATTAGGGAATGATTTTGTGGATTTTGTATACCAATTCATCTATTAGGGAATGACTTTGGGGGTTTTGTATACCATATACATTTGTTCTCCCCTAGCTTTGATTAGGCATCTAGCTTAAGTCCATTATGTAGCTCTATCACAAATAACTGAGAGAAAACCTAAGAAGACAACTCCTTTCACCCATGCTGACATTCACTACTCTTTCACTTCTGAAATCTCAGTGTCAAGACTAGATGAGCTGGTGAATCAATACGTAGTTTCAATTAAATTACTTCACCCAGAATTTGAAGAATTTGGCTTTGGTTTCAGTTTATAGGGAAAAGGTCCAGGACCTCTGTCTGTGTAGCCTACTGAGGAGAAGGCAGACAGTGATACAATCACAGTTATATGGATTCTTAGGGCATGTAGCCTTTGGTTATGTTTGCTTCAGTCTGTCAGGCAATCATCTAATGGCTGGAGGGTGGAGCTGAAGTACAGGTTTCAGTTGTGAGTAATTAAGGAATGGAATGACGTATCAAGGGTGGTAATCTGTGCTTTACTGCTGGCATTTTAAAATTGACTCCTAGCTGGTTACTTTTTTTCTTTTTCCTTCTTCTTTTTTTAAACCAAACAAGAAACAAGAATTAACTCCAGGAAGCCCTTTGGTCTGTTTTTATACCTTTTGTTCTAGGTTATATCAACCCACCATACCACCCACTTTTGAATTAACAGTCATGTTTATCTCACTCAGCTTTAGCAATTTAGCCTTAGCAATTTAGCCTTAGCAGAGTCAGGCAATCTATGGTCAATGGAGTGAAGTAGGTACTTCCATACGTTGCTTTCCAAGACCATGCTCCCTTCATCTTATTATTTGATCCATATAACCAAAGAGACAAAACTTGCCTGTGATACTGCAAGGCAAATCATGACAAACTCAATCAAATGCTATTAGTCCAATTTAAGGGAAATTTCTGCTGAAACCCACATGAGAAATGACTAGGGATGCTCAATGTGCAAAATGTAGTAGATTCCTGATAGACAAATCATAGATTAGGATTTTTCTTATCCATGTTAATTCATATTCATTGTAGTAAAAAGAACACCTGAAGCCTTTTGTCAGGAATAAGAACAGAGGTGGTAAAAACTGTGTAAGTCTTATTTTCTTTTAAATGTGTTGAAGGTATTATTCATCTACAGATTATTAAATGCACTTTACCTGAGTAAAAATTTAATAGTGCAGGGTATGGAGGTAACTACTGTATAATATGAATGACAAAGTAACAGCGTGCCTCATTATTGCACTCCCACATTCAGTGACAAGATAATTTACCAGTTGTGCTCTTCCTCTGTGGTCCTCACACTGTAATTAATCTATGCATTTGAATACAGAAGAGACCTCTTGCCCTTTAATTTTGAAATCTCAGACTTCTGTTCAGGTAAGTTATACCTCACTGGGCCAGCTACTGGATTTTCACTATTGGTATACAGGAAGAAAAAAATCCATCTTAGCAGCCCATCCAGCAGCATGACTCTGCAGGGCAAAGATTTGACCTTCTTTACTCTGACAGTGGGGAGAACTATTCTCAAAGAGATGATGTGAATATTACTGAGCCCTAGAGTTCACACTTCAGCTAATGGCTGGTTTTCAGAAAGCCATCTGCAGGAAATTTCAAAACTTCTCCCATTACCTGTGTGAGTACTGCCTTATGTATGCAGTTCAACACAGTGTATCAGTGTGATTTCATGTTTTATCTTTATCTGTTCTCACATGGTCTAAGTCCCACGGCCTTTGCTTCAGCAAAACTCCCAAAAATGGCTGTATAAATTTTGTTAGGACAAGGACAATGATGTTGGCAAGCAATGGCACTGCACAGCAGACACAAATAGTTCTTCAAAAAAATTTGGATTTCCTTTTCCATCACTTCTGACACTTTCTCCCCCTTTCAATCAGGTCAAAAAGCTGAAAGAGAAGAATGAACTCTGAAAACAGTTCTGAAAACTCTCCAAAGGATTTTTTTTTTTTTTATATGTGGAAACAAAAGGTTCTGCTGTTTCCAAATTGAAAGGTCTTATTTAAAATTAAGGTGACATTGAAGTGCATCTACCCAAGGAGCCATGACATGGCATATTACAATTGCAATTGTAATGCCTGACATGCTCATTCTGCCCTTGGATGAGGCTACTTGGCAGATGATGAGAGCTCTATGTACTCAGATGACACACAGAGCACAGTCAAAAAGAAGATTTACACTGTGTTTTAACCTCAAACTGCTCACATCAAAACATTTCAGGGGATGACAGTGCTTTATTTTGAGTATAATGAATTTTTACCAAATCAAATGTATCTGGGATGTATTTTTCAGAATAAAAATAGAGGCAGAAGGGTGTTGCAAGGAAAGTCAGACTTCCTCAGGAAATTACTTATTTTGCTGAAATAACATTATCTCTCAAAAAAGTGGAAAATTCACAATATTCAGGATGACATAGATTTTTTTCATGCTCCCTTTCCACAAAGAAATGAGATACTAATTCATTCCCAAGAGAACCGGAGGGATTTGTTGTTTGCTTTGTTTTTAAAGGAGGATGTATATTCAGTCCCATTGGATTAAAAGAACATCTTCAGACCTGAATAAAAATGCTTTCCAAAAGATGTCAAGAGGAAAGTTTTTGCAGAGCCAGCCTCTTCAAGAGCTTGTTACAGCCAGTGATCTCAAGCAAGAGCTTTAATAAGAGCTGAATTTACACACAAACATTTCGAAAGCAAATAAATAAATAAGTGGGGAGAAAGAGAGCTTCACAGCATTCAGTGTAATATTTTGGCATAATACTATGAGCACTGCAGTAGAGAAAACCATGCATCTGTTTTATGGTTGGTTTATATTCTTCTCTTGTGTGTGCATTTTATGCACATAAAAATTAACAACCTTTGACTACCCATTTGTATTTATAACATCTGCAGTACCAAAGGGTGCAGTTCTAGTTTTTCTATCCCAGGCTTGCTAAGCATCCTAATTTGGAAAGAAAATGCCAGATAACTCTCCAGGGGAACATTCACTATGTCAATGTCTCTTGATTCCTAGACATCCTAATCCTAATGTCACCAGTGGGAAGTCTGCAATGGAGGAAATCCCAATGGCAGTGAAGCAGGGTAAAGATAAAAATGCCAGTCTTTGCTTTTTCTGTTTGAACCAGTTGAGGTATAACTAAATGCAGTCTGACGTTGGAGTGGCCTTTCTGCTTTGGGGTCAAGAACATATTTTGACAATGTAAATGAAAAATATCGCTGAACAAGATGAGTTCAGGAAATTATATTCACACTACAACAGCCCCCACAGTGGTCACAATCAGAGCTGTCTGGATTCCCCCTGTTCTTTGTGAGTACCTGGACAACAAGGACTCTCCAGTATATTCTCCGAGGACACTGGAGCTCACCACTGCCTTAGAGAAAGAAAACAAAACCCAAACAAAATAATAAACAAACAAATATACAAGACTCCCCCCCAAAAAAACAACAAAACAAAAAAAACCAAAACCAAAACCAACAAACGAACAAACAAAAAAGCCCAAAAATAAAAAACCAAACCCCAACCAAACCAAACCAAAAAACCCCAACCAAACGAAAAACCACAAAACACATCAGAACCCCAGGGCCTCCAAAGAGCCACTGGCACAAACCCCTGAATTCAGCTAGTGGGACTGTTACTGTGATAATTTTAAGAGAAGTTTAAAAAAATTTATAATATTCTCCTGTGCTACAAATTGCTGCAGTGAATATGTTCCAGCTGGTGTGCAGCTGGTTCAATTCAACTATTTCCATTTGCAGATAAATTCTCTAGCTGTGAGGAAGTTGCCAGTTGTTTTGCTGATAAATTCAAGATTTCTTTTGAGCCCGCTGTGCTGTGGGGGAGCAGGGGAGTATCTCCAGAGGGAAAATGAAATTTCTGATGAGCTGCATGCAGTAATACAATGAAACTGCATCTTTCTGGGGTTGCTCCCAGGTACTTTTAAAGTCAGCCCTTCCTCAATGAGAACAGACAGGAACGAGTTAGTGAATTATGATGAAAAGCAGTTTTCAGCAAAATATTGGTGTGGAAAAGGCCATGTCACAAACTTCAGGTGAACCTTGAGTCAGTTAAAGTGGGAAATGCCCTTCTCAGTCTGTGGGTACATCTCAAAAGTGTGTTGTACAATAAGACTGTTTGATAAGAGTGTCCTTGAGACTGCTGCTGAGACTGGCTGTGTCCAAAGCTTGTTTTTGTAGCCAGACACTGGGGAGCACAGTCTGGAACTGTCTGTGGAGCACAGAAGGTCTCAGAGTACTCCATAGGAAAAGCCAGCCCAGGGGCAGACCTTATGAATGAGGAGGAAATAGCCAAGACCTCCATGGTACAGAAAAATATGCATTTGGGCAGAATTTCCTCCATTTTAGTTCTTCTTGTCAGCTGTGAAAACCCTGCAGGTCTGCTTAGTTGCTGTTGAAATTTTCCTACACAATACCAATGGCGCCTTTGCAGAATTCACATTAGAGAAACAAGAGCTCTATTTTGGCCTGAAAATGCATTCTGCCAAGCAGGGGTTTCTGGTTGTTTGTTTCAGCAAGATGAATAGCACCCAGCTTAAAAAAAGACATGAGCTTCCTATATTTATGTTGTTCATGTTCCCTGTGCTATGGGATGAGTTTACCTTGGCTAACACATACACACAGGAAATGAAATAAAAAATAGCATGGAGAGGAATATCTCCAAAGTGGGCAGAGGAACAGAGGTTGTTCTTAGCAATCAATGCTGGATGTGTGAATAGTGGAAAGGAACCAGGGCTTGGTGCTGCCATCTTACTTCTTGTCTTGGTCTGACGTGCAGTTAGTAAGTTACAGAAAGAAAAATGTTAAAGTAGAAAAGTAAATTAGAGGCTTTTCTCTCAGGAAGAATGGAAATGGCCTTTTCTGCACAGGTTAAATCTCCCCTATTATTAAAAAGCAAAGAGAAATGGCTTCCAAAGAGAAATGGCTTCCAAAGAGACAGAGCTGACAGGCCATGTAAATGGCCAGTAGCTGAAGTCAGAGCCCACATAGCCTTTCCAAGTCTGCTGTGACTAAAATCTGCAGTCTCCAAGCCATTTGTTCTCCTCCACAGCTCCTCATACCAAATTAATCTCGTTTTTTTCACTTTCCATATTGCCATGCTAATGTTAAGTTGGAGTAGGTCCTCCTACCCATATGACCCAGGTGATTGCAGGAGTGGAGGAGAGCTGCAGGGCTGGGAAAGAGCAGCAAAGGGCTGGGGAGAGCAAAATATTGCTTTTTTTGGAAATTTGTCTATGGAGGGTGCTGATCAAATAACCTGAAAAAAATTCCACACTCATTTTTCTGTTGAAGTAGCTGAGGTCAGACTGTACCTGGTATGTGCCCACAGAATTCTGGGACTCCCCCTAAAAAAACTTCACCAACTCTACGGAAGTTCAGCACAGAGTTGCACAGGATAACAGCTTTGCTTTTGCCCTTACTGCATTTCTGAAATTGGCTGTTACAGAAGTGCAAGTTTGCATTAACCAGCAAACAAGTTTGGTTGCATGCATGCAGCTTTTTCACTCTTTTTTTTTCCATCTGTTCTCCCCAAGATATTTTCTCTAGATTCCAAGATGCTGTATTCTGGTCAGAATACATCATAACCCATCCAGACAGCCAAAGTCTGCTTCCAGCCCCAAATTTGAAATGACTGACCTCTTTCTTTCTAGTCCTTTGGTATCAACTTTAGCTTCCTGACAGCAAATTTGAAAAGACTGAAAGTTGGTCTCCTTCTATCTGACATGTTACAATCATCTGCCCCCATGCTGAGCTGCGTTTTGGGGCTGTAGTCAGCAAAACACGTAAGTGCCTGCAGGGCAATATAGCACTGCTAAAACCTTTCTCTTGACTTTTAGGTGTTTTGGAAATTACTTGCCACTTATATAAAACAGAATATGAAAACCTGATAGCTCTGTTTTGGTCTTTCAGATCCCAATATTTGGACTTTATTTGATTGAACAAATGCTTCAGTAGTCTAACATGAATACTGAAAGCAATGAATAAAACTTCCTGAAAGCAGAACCCAGCATGCTACTGAAAATAATTACCATTAAACAATCTTCAGAAATTCATTTTTGCAAAATAAAAACTTCTAGGTTTTCCTATACAAACATTCAACTTTTGAAAATTCATGCTGTCAGATTTTCTCATTCCAGTGCAAAAAATTTTCCCAGGCTGCAGTTGGCAATTCCAGCAGTTTTCTCCATCCAGTGAAGCCAGGAAGTGTGAAAGCTGGGGAATTGTTTTTCCTTAAAGTATGTTTTTGATCATTCACATATGTGGTGTTCAAGATTTGGGCAGAAGTCTGCTTTGCTTAGCTGAATATCAGAACTGGGCCTCCTGCCACTATCACATCCTCACAAAGAGGTTTGGCTCAAGTTTTAGCCCAGCTAAAATGGAGGAAAACAAACCTACTTTTTGTGTCTTGAGAATCAATACCTGACCCTCTGTCTTGCCTATACTACCTTAGGATGAAACTTGTTTGAAGCATAAAGAAAAAGCAATTTAAAAACTTTAACTCTTTCACAGTAATACAATGTGGCAAATTCTTCTTCATTTGGCTGCAGGCAGGAAGTCCAGTGAATGTCTTGAAAAGCAAGATTTTGCCAGTTTTACCACATGCTTCTCACATTTTTGATGACTGTACCATTCATGTGTCAGAAATAACCACAAGGAATGTGAGTACTTCAGGCAGTACAAGTTCTCTAATGGCTCTACAGTAGTTTTTGGAACAGAACCATGCTCCTAGCTACTCCTAGATATATGCCAGCTAGCAAAAATCAGTCCACCCCTCTCCCAAACAAGTGTTCTAATTAAATTGCACTGCAGCACGTTCAGATGAAGTCTCTGAGAAGGGGCAACTCTCATGCTTTAAATACCAGATGGTAAACTCAGAGGATGAAGCCTCAGTGGAACTTATGCCTGGTGTAGGCTGAGCTCCTGATTTAATACAATTTGTAAGAAACTTTTGCCATGATGTTTCAAAGCTCTCTGTTCTAGCAGTATGTTGTCGCTGCAGGACACAAAATAAAAGGACGCGGACACTGGAATCTCCAAGGTAAAAAAGAGGGCAGTTTAGTTTCTGACTCTAACATTTATAGATTTCCAAAAGTGACAGTGGATTGGAGGATGACAGTACCACCTCTCAAATGACACTGGACAAACCAACAGTCCATCAAATTTCTCCTCCTCCATAAAAGAATGCCAAATAATAAGTATTTACAGAAAAGTGCGTGAGAAAGTTTGTTACAAGAATGTAAACATCAGAAGGCTTAGAAGAACTTAAAAAAAAACCAGGGCGACAGTATGTCAGGGAAGGGAGTCTCTTAAAATCCATGTGCAGCTCTATGCATGTTCTGCAAGTGGGGGCTTATTGTAAAGCTGGATTTGGTGTAAAAAATGGGATTTCAAATATTAGAAGCAAATTGAATCAAATTCCTTTCAATACTAAATTCTAGGGAAGGCCCTTCCATGGAATCCATGTTTATCTGGAGGAACAAAAAATAAGCAAACAGATCCTTTTTAAGTAGAAAAAACTCTTAAAATAGGGGCTAACATGACAGGGTGGGATGTAGGTACCTCAGTGCTTAGGGATGCTCTTACACTTGCCAGCAGATCCAAAGCTGATCCCCTGCTTCTTCCACAGCAGGCCCAAGTAAATTGATTTTTCCTTAACATGATCCAGGGTTTGCCCCTTTATTGCTTGAGTGAAACTTGTCCTTGCTGCAATCGATCCACTCTATTTATTTTCTCTCTTTGAATCCATTTGTCAACATTCTTGGAAGGTTAACCTTCCAAAAATTTTGCAGCCCTTCTCAGCTCATCTATGAAATGTCACAGTCCTGTTTTGTAGTCCATGATACAGGTCACCAGTGAAACCTTTGAGAAGACCCTGAGATGTTCATGGCAGAGCCCTGATCATTCTTACAGACACTGAAGCATTACAAATACTGTCCACAGCTCATCATACATTTTTGCTTTCCACCTGTAGAAGGATTTTCTAGGCAATATGAGCTTGTCTTTTAGAATCTCTGATATTTCTGTCCCATTTTATTTTTTCTGATCTTTTGGCCATGATAAAGCCCTTACCTATACCTTTCTGGCCCATTGTCAGAGAAATGAGGGCAATGCTCTGTTCTCCTGTGCCTCACGGTTGTGCTGCAGGGCTTCATCATCTGAACATGAGATGTTCTGAAAAGAACTTTGGCAGTAAGTGCTCCAAATTGATATGAGTCCTAGTGGAGAGCATTCTTCTATACACCGGGAAAGAACAGGATTCAACTTTCATTTCATATGAAAGCTGAACTGCTTCATTTTATTACTTCAGGCAATACCAGAAAGAAAACAAACAGTAAAGAAATTCTTAAATCAAGGCAATATTAATCCCCTCCCCCCCAGCCACAACTCAGTTCAATTGCTGAGTTTGCAAGAACTCTAAATGCTTTCCTTTGCCTAAAACCACCACTTCTTTATCCATTTTATTGCTCAAAATTTTAAGATACTCCCCATCAGCGTGCTTGCTAACACCTTGCACTGGACTCCTCTGCTACCCTCTGACTCTGATTTTGAGCATAATTTCATGAATGACAAGAGATTGTCTCTCTCTTGTTTCCTATGCAGGCTGCTCTCAGCTGGCTTGTTCAGCTCAGTTCTGGTCTTTATTGCGCAGTGCTTTATCTTTACAGCTCTTATCAGACATTTGTACCACTTTCCTCATGTGCTGGCTATTATTGGCAGAGGGTCCATTGTTCAATGTATCAAACATATACTGGAAAATTGCTTCTGGCAACGATTCTAGATATTTTTTTTGGTTCAGCAATCAGGCTGCAGCACACGTGATTTGTGCTGGTTGCTTTGCATGGGCTTAGGACTCAAAGTGCAGAGAGACATCCATGCTTTTAAAGCCAGAATCTGGAATTAATGCCTTGCACTGCAGCCTTAGACTAATATAGCTCAGAATGGGATCGGATATCTGACACACCCCCAAAATGTCTGCTGTGTAGATCACAGTTTTCATACAAATAAGAAAACATCCTTTAAGTCCTCAGTGTCTTTTAAATCAAGAATAAAAATCCTGAAATTAGACCTGTTCCTTTAGCACAGCTGTGGCCTGCACCAAAGAAGTTGCTGTCCTGCCTGTTCCTTCCTGCTTCCTTCACCTTATTAGGTTGAAGGGGTCAGGCTGTAACACTACATCACCCTGAGTACCACAGGAACTTTAGTAGAGACTGGACTGTTTCCTCTCAAACACAACTTTTCTCCATGGCACTTAGCCTACCAGAGTGTCGCCCTGCTCTTCTAAAGTTCTTCTAAGCCTTCTGGTGTTTACATTTTTGTAATGGAGTTTCTCACGCACTTTTCACGTAAATAATGATTGTTTTGCATTCCTTTCTAGAGGAAAAACAAATTGATAGACTGCTGTTTAACCAGTGTAGTTAGAGAAGTAGCAATTTCATCCTCCAATCCATAGTCTCTTTTAGAATTCTATATTTATTGAAGTCCAAAATAAACACACCTTTTTTACCTTAAACACTTAAATGTGTGTGTGTTGTTCATTTTGTGTCGTATTACAACACCAGAGCTTTAGATTATGAGGTTGGAGGGAACCTTGTAGGTGATGTAGCTAAAATTTCTGAATAATGCACAGTGTGCCTTGCTTCCCCTCCCATGTGAAGTCCACCACAGTCTTACTGAAGCTTGCTTTAGATCAAAACACTCTTGATGAAGTCAAAGGCAGATGTGCCCCTCTTAGGTTGGCAGTTATTCATCTTTGCTGCTGAAAATGCATGTTTTACTCCTAACTTTCATTTGATTGGAATTAACAGTCTTACATTGTTTTTTATCACATTTTTCTCTGACGTGTTAAGAAAAGGAATAAAAACTTGAATATTTCCCCATCCTATTAGAATGTAGGTTGCTTCTTTGTTTTGCATGCAATGAGCAAAAGGATTTCCTTGCATGTCTCATTATAAGGCATCTCTCTATTCCTCAAAAGTTGCTGTCACTATACTCTGCAATGTTTCCAAGATTTCACAACTTTAATGCACGAGCTACTTATACAGATATTTGTTTTTAAGGAGCGTTGTTTGCAACTCAAGCAACATTTCACATTCACAGTCACCATCATCAGCATCCTCATTGACAATATCAACCATTAAGGACCAGATCATAAATTAAAGTAGCTTGGAAACTTCATGGATCTATGCTTTATAGATTGCCTAGAAGCATTAAAAGGGTCAAGGTTGGCCTCCTACAGGTCCCTATCATCTTCTTGTCCCAACAGATCAGGCTCATAGGAAGAAATGAGCCACTGGTACATTTCTTATTACTCTCTGCCCTGTCCTCATGAGGGAAAGAGCTTTGGATCCCTGCTCCACCTGGGAAGGAGATTATCTGCCATGCCTAAAGGGTAGAGAGTCATAACCCCCAGTCAGAAAGACCTAAAACCACATAGATCAAGAAATCCCTTAGTTTCTTGAAAATAACACCAGTTTTTCAAATACTGTGCTCTACAAAAGGTGCATTGTATCAGCACAATTTGGCTTCACACATCACAAAAACAGTACATCTAAACAAAAGCCATATATCTTAAACATTCTACTAACTGATGTCTCAAGCTGCTCACTGTTGATTTTTCCCATCTTTCCCCTTCTCCTTCCATTACTTTGCCTACTCTAAAATTCTGGTTACAAAGTCTTTGGGAGAGGTGCTTTTTATATCTTTGCAGAGAAGCTGACACGATAGATCTGTCTGATCTAAACAAGACCTTTGAGTGATAGGCAAGGCTCATGAATAGTGATTATTGCTTCCAACCACTAGAGAACTCAGCACTTTTTCAGAGAAGTTGACCTACTTAAATTGTATACATAGGTAGTGCTTGCAGCCTTGCATTAAATTGCTCCAGCAAACAGTCAGAGAGAGAAATGTGGAGGATACACAGCTATCCTGCAGGTCAAGATGTGCACTAAGAAATGAGAGCCTGCAATTATAGCACAGGTCTTGTACTGAGGCACTTTACTGAGAGCTTGAGATTGTCCTTGTGGGAGTTGAGGGATCAAATGCGAATTACTAACACTATATCTTGTACCTAAGACAATTACTGGTTCAATGGACTAAAAGAGATTGGAAATTAACTATTCAGAGCAGGTCTACCTTGCCGAACATTGTTAATGTAATCCAGATTTAGCATAGACCCACACAGTGCAACAAGGATTTGGCTTTACTTCCATTTTTCTCTGACCCTCTGTCACTCATTCTATGGATTTCAGGCTCTCAGTTCATCTTCAAGGCCCTGAAAGGAGCTCCCAAGATTTTTAGGAAAATTATACACTGGTCCAGATCTGGGGTTTGAAAATGCTGATAGACAGCAAATCTACTTACAGGTTTTCAGTCTGCTTTCCCCTACTGAATTATAACAGAAGACATGGGGGAAGAAAATATAAATAACAACAATTAACGAATGAGACATTAAAGAACTTCCTTTCATAACTGAGTAAATTTTCAGAAAGGTAGAGGCAAAAACAAGCAAGAAAAAGAATAATCAAACACTCTGTGCATACGATACATAAACTCAATGAAAGAAGGAAAAGAGACAGATGTCACACTGAAAAATAAACCACTAGGGTGCTTATTAAAAGTGACAATACTCCTACAGAAAAATATTGCTGCCTTGCTGCAACAGACATTAGACAGTTTTCCATAAGCAAAAATAATTGTCTTGGTATTTAATGTCAACAATTTACCACCTCCTACAGAGATGTCAGCAAATACATACCCAATCCAAAACATTTTACATATGAAAACAAGAAGCCAAGTTAGGAAAATAAGTACTTGGCTGGATGAAATGTAATGGATGAAACACTATTAGAAAAGAGCTGTTGTTGAAGCAAACTGGGTTAGGGTCTGGGGGTAACTGGGGTTACTGGCAAAAATTACAGTGTCCTACAAGCTCAGCTGCACACCTGAGAGTGTGCTAAGAAAAAAAGCAGACCTACAAGGAATCAGGCCAGGTATTCACAATGATATTTTTGGTTCCCTCACTTCTTTAGTGTCGAATGTTTGATTTTACAGGAGTGGAAATTTTACTGAGTTTTTCCTCATTAGCAAAAGCTGAGAGATGAAACATGGAGAAATTGTTGCATGTTTCTGGAAATCATACTTCAAAGCTGTAAGTAAGATGCTTCTCTTGTGTATAATAGGGCTCCTGTGTTTCCATAATGTGATAAAATGTCAGACCCATCTTTCTACTTACAATAATTTGGCTGTATTAAATATTTGGAGATATGTCTGAGCATTTTTTTGGTCTCATTTTTGTTACAGGAAAAAATGGAAAACCATAATCAACAGCAAGAGATGGAAAATACTAATATCAGCAAGAGTACAAGCTCAGCAGAAGGGGAATTTTCTACCTTGTAAATATGCAGCTAACGTATTAATCACAAGGCTACATAGCCCTTGGCCAGGATCCAAGGATGAAAGATGCATTACTTTTGCCAACAGGGAACTCTTCACCTCCCCCAGCCATGTATGCTACAAAAAGATGATGAGAGTGGTTCTAAGAGTAGTAAAAGCAACATAGATATAATAGATTTAGCATATAAATATGAACATACATAGCACATATCAAGCCTTAACAATATAGATTATGGTTTACTTCCAAAAAATGATTAAAGTATTTAATTAGATGCAGAGCATTCTTTCAAAAACCCAAGATTATTAAATGTTGGGAACATGGTGATCTATTTTGCACACAGGCAAAAAAAGATGTGAAAAATTTCAAATAGCACCATAGCTTGCAGGGGAGTTTGAATTTGCTTTGGCTGCACACAGTTTAAACATGATGCTGGAAGGTCAGGCAGTGCTCTTCTAAATAAATCTATCAGAATAAATGGAATTGCTTTGGATTTGCCTTGGATTCAGTTAAAGCAGGATCTGGTCTATGAAGTTCATTATGGTCATTAATGCAAGCTGAAATGAAACTTCAGGAAGTTCTTTGCATTTTCTTCTATTTTATTATGAAATTATGTAAGAATGAAAAAAGATACAGCTAGGTTTCATTAGGGACTACATATTTTCAGAGAAAGGTTGTTTATCTTTATGTTTTAGAATCTCATGCTCAACTCTAATCAATTGTAATTTAATTGTAATTGCTTTTTAAGTTGCATTAAGTAGTGAAGTAAAAACAACTCTGGTCTAAAAGCTCTCCAGACTTCTCGTGCTCAGGTCGATATCCATTTTCCTACAGAGGCAACAAGGACAGGGGAAGAAAGTCAAACCTGTGCCTCTGCAGTCCTAGAATAACTTGCTGGGAGGGAGGGAGGGAGGGAGGGAGGGAGGGAGGGAGGGAGGGAGGGAGGGAGGGAGGAAGGAAGGAAGGAAGGAAGGAAGGAAGGAAGGAAGGAAGGAAGGAAGGAAGGAAGGAAGGAAGGAAGGAAGGAAGGAAGGAAGGAAGGAAGGAAGGAAGGAAGGAAGGAAGGAAGGAAGGAAGGAAGGAAGGAAGGAAGGAAGGAAGGAAGGAAGGAAGGAAGGAAGGAAGGAAGGAAGGAAGGAAGGAAGGAAGGAAGGAAGGAAGGAAGGAAGGAAGGAAGGAAGGAAGGAAGGAAGGAAGGAAGGAAGGAAGGAAGGAAGGAAGGAAGGAAGGAAGGAAGGAAGGAAGGAAGGAATTTGGCCAGTTGTTTCAGCTGCAAATAATTATTATACATATCTTGTTAAGTGTGCCATATATCCTAGGATCTGTCTACCAGAGCATTATAGTAATTTAGAGTAAAACACACTGATCAGAGCTGGCACTAAAACTCTTTTGAAATGGATCTGGATGGCAGTGTGACATGGCACCATCTGGGTTCTTCTCCTGTTTGGACATAGAGTGGGTGTACGCTTTGGCACTGACAAAATAAGAATGTTATCAGTGCAGTACATGTTGACACTTCCCCGGTGAAGATGATGCCAAATCTCTCTGAATGAAAACCTGGCCTCCTTGACATCAACAGGAACTTTGCCATGAGCTTCAGCATGGCACACATTTCCCTTCTATCTTGAGGCAGAATAAGATGAAGCCTCATATCTGGAGTAACCTCAGAGGACAGAAGCATTGAGGAATGGACCGTGATGCAGATTTTCATGGGGTCCTCTGGCACAGATAAGACTGCAAGGAGCAGTATTCTCCTAAAAATGTACAAATGTAAAGCACTTATTGGAAAGAAGCTTATTGTATAGTCTTACTGCCAAGCAGTTCATTGTGTGCACAAGCTTGAAAAGGATTGAAAATAGCCATACTAGCTGAAATGTAAATGTTTGCATTAAAATCCTTTATAACAGTGGGACTGGTAAGCCTACAAAACAAAAGAAGAAAAGAACAAAATGCCCTCACTCAGCACGACTGCTCTCAGAGTAATCTCAAAAAAAGGCAAAACCAACAAATACTACAGTGTGTTTTACTTCTCCAGTTACATTTTCTATTTACTTTGGCAATAGTCACTTAGCACCACTGAATTTTGACAGAGAAACAGTGATGACTAATGGAGGCAGGTGGTATACATTTGAACTTTACAGACATCAAGCAAAAATTGCACACAGAGAACTGTGGAAAATACGATAAAACTAGAATATCCAAAAGGTCTGAAGTCCTTATATTAGAAGAAAAACAAACAAACAAACAAACAAACAAACAAAAAACCAAAAAAACCAAAACAAAAAACAAAAACAAAAAAAAAAAAAAAAAAAAAGATTCATGTGGCTTTAATTCTGGTAATAAAGCTGCAAATGTGGACTCTGAATATGTTGACAGCTAATTAGCTAAACCATGGCAGTGCAAAGTGTGTGCTGCCAAGCAGTGGATGAGAAATCTCTTGCTGTAGCATGGGAGTTGTTAAAAGTATGTATAGCTTGAGAAGGGAACACCAGATTTGTGTTCTTTAGTGACTCCTGTTGTCATCAGGAATGTGCTTTTAGCTTACACACAAAAGCAAGGAGAAAAGGGACTTTAAAATGTCTATAGAGGAGCATTTTCTTGCAACATCAAACCTTAATCAGAGTATTTAGTTGAAATCTTTGCATACCACACGTCATTGTACATATCACTTTTCATGCTGGCAGATGCACAATGCTCTCTGTGTGAGGGTTGCAGCTGCTCAACACCAGCCCAACAAAACTCCTTAAATATGTACAATTCTAATTCAAATAAAATCAGCAAACAGAAGCATAAATTAAAATGTGACACCCAAGGAAGGGTGTTCAAAGGACAAACACCTTCTAACAGCAAAGAGTAAACATTAATAGAGACTAATTAGGTACAAGTGAAGGCAGAAGCCCACATAGAGTCCATGCATCTAGTGGTTAAGAAGGAGCAACTAATTAAAAGGAGGAGCTTGAAGGCAGTCAGAAGGTAACTGCCTCAATTTCAACCACTGGAACAGTGAGTGCTTCCTTTCCTGCCTGAGAGCCATGATCAGGTGCTCTGGGAGAAGGAGATGACAAAACAGCAGGAGCTGGAGTAAACCCCCAAATGGTGTCTCAGCACTGGGTAAAATAGGTGTATGATTATGAGTAACATAGTGCCAGACCTTCTGTTACTCCTGTCTCATGATGTAAAGTGAAGGCAGTTGAGGAAAAGAGTAAGAAATTAAAATGTGCTCCTTTGCATATCTTAGAAAAGACAGACCAGGGAATTTGCTGAGAGGAGTCCTGAGAGGATCCAGTGTGCTCAGAGAGCAGGAGCAGCCAGAGCAGTCTGAATTAACAGCACCTCAACATTTCTAAGGTGTATTGATGTCATCCTTCAGAACTGAAGCTGATGACGGTTTTTGAGAGACAACTGCAATGAGACCCATGGAAGAAGCCAGTGCTGGTGTGCCTGCTTCAAGCACCTGATGCCATCTGCTGAAGGCACCAAATTGTTTCCATGTCAAAGCCAGGGCTAGAGCCTGACCAGGGGAGGATGATGGTCAGATCCACTGGGATGCCACAAGCACTCAGCACAGCCATAGGATGCCACTGGGCATCATTCATGCTCCACATTGCTCAGGTGATGGGGAGTTCAGGAGAGGATGGCAGGTCATCATTGCTCTTGGACGAGCACATGCCACAGTCTCAATGACCCCCACACAGGGAAATGGAGTTCAGCACACAAAACCCAATGACATGCATGGCTGTCACAATTTTAGCTGTGTTTTCAAGAAATCCAAGAACATAAAAAGTTAGTCCTAGGCCCATAGGTGAAACTGGACAGAAATATGCACAGATCTCAAGTCCAAGTAGCCTGGTATGCCCATGTCCATGCAGGTACACTCTCTTTGTTTTGCTAAGGCTCTCATCCCTGTTTCAGCCCTCCCAATAACAATATCCCTATGAACATGTCAATCAGGGCTGTGCCTGGGCAAAGACTGGGAGAGTGTGGGTTGGCATAAATGAAAACCATGCCAAGGAGCCCACAGGAAAAGGGTACAGGCAAGCACATGTCAGCCCTGGGGACATTGGCCTAGGTTTTTTCATGGGTGCAGAGTTAATCTGATAAACTCAATCAAGCTCTTTTAGAAACATGCGCTCCCAAGGAGTATAGATTGGGAATAATTTAATTTCAGCCTAAAGTAAGGAGATAAATTAGAATCAAGCCCTTAAAAAATCCTATTTCTCTTCATTCACATCAAAGAAGATTATCTAAGGTGTAAGCATCTATCACTCAAACCCTCACTATTAAGTGACATTATTCCTACTCTGAGGCATCTGATTCTAACTGTATGAATCAAAAGCCTGTAATTGCAGGAGTGGCTGCAATGCTGAGGACTATGGACTGTCTCAGTTTACCTACAAGCAGTTGCAGTTAGGAGTGATTATATCCTTCTGCACCATCCAGCTATAATAAAGATTAGTTAGTGAATGTGCCCAACAATAGTTTTGCTGAGAAAAGAGGTTATTAATCAAGCTGGACACTCCAACCAATTCTCTCTATTGTGTTTCAGATGTAGGAAAGCACATCAAGCAACAAAAGGCAGGGGAGCTGCAGACATGCCATCAGAAACTCCCAGTAATGTTTACTCTACATGCCATGGCAACCAAGTTATTTTAGCTGTGCCTGGCCCTGCTGTGTGCTCTGTTTCACAGGCTTACTTTGCCACCAGTTTTGGATTGCCAGGTTTCAGGGTCCTGCTTCTAAGGGAAGGCATCCACCCTTTTCAGCCTGACCTCTCCCATCCCATCTTCCTAATGAACCCATCCATCTTTGCCTGGTAACAATTCAAGCATGTCAGTTCTTTGAATGGGAGGAAATATCTTCAAAATATTTAGGAGTTTCAAAGCATTAGGATGTCTTTGCTGAGCTAATAAATACCCAGCTGATTTAACAAAAAAAAATCCCAAACCCCCCAAAACCCAAAACAAATCACAAAGAAAAGAACCCCCCCCTCAAAACAACAATGACAAAAAGCCCGAATCAACAACAAAAAATCTCCCCCCCAAAAAAATCCCAAAAACCACCAACAAACAAAAGAGAGGAAAAGAAAATGTACATATGTAGTCAGTGATGCCTCCAATTTTTTTACATCTTTGAGTAAAAATGAGAATAATTTATATTCTCATTTTAATTCCAATTAAGAATTATTCTAGAATATTTTTGTGAAGTGGAAAAAGCAAGGAATCCTCAAAATAAATGTATGGAATATTTCTGTTAGGGGGAGGCAGGAACCCATCCTTGTGTGCCTCTTGCCACATGTCACCCATAAGCATGGGAAAGGTGACAACAGTTGGGAGGAAAGGCAGAGGCATTACATTTTTCAAGTCCTCTGAAAGGTCCAGTTGCTCCAATTTGGGAGGGAGTTCACGCATGACTATTCACAGAATGCTGCCACTTGTGCTGTGAGGATTTGCCTGCCATTTCAGAAAAGTGCATCAGTCAGAAAGCAAAGGAGAAACAGGCCTGGTGTAAACTGAATATTTTTTTTTAATGTCTTCACTGGGGGAAGGCAGAAAAAAGACAGATGGCTGCTTTCAGGTGATACAAGAACACTTTGCACATAAAGTAATTTGTAAAGGTTTCTTAGCACCACTGGCTAAAGTAGTTAGATAAAAATTATTCAGTGTTTTGTTTTGAGCATGGCACAACTCTCCATGAGATTCAGGTAGTTCAAAAAAAGGGGAGTCCTAACTATAGTCACCACAAAATAAATTCATACTTCAGTAGGTTTCTTACACTGCCAATGAAACTTCTGTGCCAAGAATTCCCTTCTGAGGGACTTCTAATACACTGCATTACTAAAAAGAGACATTTTCCTCTGCAGGATGATATGTTTCAACAAACTGAAAAACATGAATCTAAAATACTTATTTTTCATACAAGAGTAACCTGATGGCTCAGAAGAAAAAGTGGCTTTTCTGTGTCTTAAAATGCTGTACGACTCTGTGAAGCTTACTAATATATTTGAAACCATAAAAAATAAAGACAAAACTCTATTAAATAATTTTCAGGCTAAAAATACCTTTTTATTATCCAGTACTTGTAGAAAGGAGGAACTTAAATGGGTAATTTTTTATCTGCTCATTATTATTGCTGCTGTTGTTTTTATTGCTGTTACTGCTGTATTATTTCAGAGTCTATTTTAAACCCCAGTCAAGGCTGAAGTTTCACTTTAATTTGTATAAGTGATCCATAAAATCTACATAATAGATTACTGTCGCTGCAATACATTAGAGTTTGCATGGAGGGAAAGTCTCTTCACATTGAATGTTTTTTGAAAGGACTGTGGAGGATGTTTAGGAATAAAGTGTGAGCAAGCCTCCTGCTCCCATGGCACACCTCTGTGGCTGCACAGGCACCAGCTGGGACAGCTTGTCAGGTAACACTTTCTTCTGAAGTTTTTCAGTCCTTAAAAAAGCTGTGTTTATTGTACACTTGTACTAAGGCAGGGAAATGGGATTTTCTCTGCCCATCTGAACAAACCTCGAGATATTTACAAGGACATGTAGTGATAGGAAAAAGGAGAATGGTTATAAACTGAAAGAGGGTAGCTTTAGACAAGATATTAGGAAGAAATCTTTCACTCTGAAAGTGGTGATACACTGGCAGAGGTTGCTCAGAGAAGTCATTGATTCCCCATCCCTGGAAGTGTTCCAAGGCCAGACTAAATGGGGTTTTGAGCAGCCTGGTCTAGTGGAAGGTGGCAGGTGGAAGGTGGCAGGTGGAAGGTGGCAGGTGGAAGGTGGCACTACCCATGGCAGTGGGGTTGGAACTGGATGATGTTTAAGGTCCTTTCCAACCCAAACCATGCCATGATTCCATATTGGAGCCTGGGACTGCAGTCAGAGCACGGCCTTCTCAAGGGCTTAACACCCTTTTGCATTGGCTATGGAATTCCTTTTCATCAATGTATGTCTTTCAATGTGGGCTGCTGCCACACCGAGTCAGCATGGGCCATTTCTCCAGTTTGAAGGATTTGTGGTGTGGAAGCAAAATTGCACAGGAGCAGGGAAAAGGGAGAAATGTGCCTGTCCTTGCTGGGCACACTTCGGTCAATACAGAGCTTGTACAGCTATGTGGAGGCAGAAAGCTCTCAGACACTGGGGCATAGGCAGCCACTTCAGTGAGTATTATTTACCCTAAAGTGTTACCTTAGAGAACTTAGTCCATGAGTCTGTTTCTCTCTGTGGGAGCCAGATCAGAGCAAAGCAGAACTAAGCAAACCAAACTGCTTGGCTCCTTCCTTGCTGCCAAGCCTTTGATGCCAACGCACTGAATGCTTTGCATTCTCCAATGAGAGGTTACAGAAAACCAAATTACCCTCATTCAGAGATAGGTCAGGGCCATGGCTGTGTTACAGCCCTTCAGTCTCCATGTCAAGAAAAACAAAGAGGGAAAAAAAAAACTTGGTTCCAAAACATCATGGCTCTGATGCCAATATTTCAAGTGGGAGCATACAGCAAGGCCAGTTTTATTTCATGTTCAGCCTTAGGTCACATAAAAGGCCTCACCCCTAGGTCTATGAGATGAGCTCAGCTGGTCAGAGCATGGTGCTAATAAGACCAGGGTTGGGGGTTCAATCCCTGTATAAGCCATCTACTTAAGATTTAGACTCAGTGATCCTTGTGGGTCCCTTCCAACTCAGAATATTCTGTGAATCTTTTACATAAAAGCCCAAAATCCCTGTTAATCTTCATGAACACTTCTCTGACACAGGTGACCAACATTTCCCGTTCCTAGGTGGAAAAGCTATAGTATGGAGATTAATCCTTAACCATGCAGACAGAGTGAAGTAAGATTAAAACTGCAGGTATTTTGCCAGCCTACCCATCTCTGAAGTGTAGAATCTCTGGGTTTACCTACTGCCATGAGCCTGAATATTTGCGTCTTTGTTTACCTCCTAAGGGTGACAAATACAGACTGTATGATGTGTCTGAATGAGAATTGTATGCTTTACTTCCAAGCTGATAGGAAGGCCTCCATGGCACTTTCTTCTCTTGCTTGCAACACCCAGATTTCCCTTCTTTTGGTGTGCATCAAAAGCTGCCAGGAAACCTTGAGACAGATTGAGAGACCCTTGGTGACTTGGTAAGGCTGGAGATCAGCCTGCCCAGGAGGTGAATCCCACCTGCAGCCACAGAGCCTCCATGGAGACAGGACATGCCCTGCCATAGCCACACAAACCTGTTCTCACCATACTCCAAAGTATGGTGGAGAGTCCCTGGTCCTCATCCAGCACAGACACAGGCATGGCCACTAAAGGAATTGTTGCTGCTTTCTTGGTTAACCAGGAATAGAAAAAAAACAAAAACTGAAGAAATGATAAGAATTGTACATCTGAGGTTTTAAAAACTTGCTCTTGACACAGCTTCAGCAAATTCATGTTGGACACACACGAGTATTCCCTGAAAAACACAGAAAAAATATTTAGAGCACAGCCCAGTGTTCATCTGGTATATGGAAATGTTTGACAGACAACAGTATCAGATCCTTCTGGTTTTACTGTAAGTCCTTGGCAATGCTGCCATTGTTTGAAATATTGCTTGTGTCCTAATAAAAGAGCCGTAAGGAATGACTGTCCCTACTCCAGCCATTGTTAAAGATGTTTATTTTTCAGTCCCTTGGACACTATCCACAGAACAGACACCAAAAGCTCACTGTTCACAGATACACCTCCAGGCTCTATTCAGGTATTCAGTTTCTGTGTGTGTCTCCTTCTCATCACTAGGCTTCTTGCATTTTCTTTCTACCCTGGATGTCCAGGCAGTTTCTGACAGCGAAGAAACACTATGTCCAGTCTGATGATGAAACTCTGCTGACCTGGGAGTGTTCACATTAACTGTGACACAGAAAGTACTCACGAAAATGACCATGAATCCATTTCTGGCAATCTGGGTAACACCACAGGCACAGTGTTCGCTCTTCATAAAGATGATATGTTGGGTATGACCCTTACAAGACCCAGAGGCAAAGAAAAATGACCAACAATGCTGAAGCAGGGTTACTTAAACATATCAGCTAGGATGGATCAGAAAGACTTATCTCCACTTGGGAACCAGCCACCTGGAACCAGAACTGTATGGACCTGTCTCTTACTCTCCTATTTTTTTTTTCTCTCATGTTCACATGGGACAAATAAGTCTATAATGTTGAGCAATAAAGTTTTGCTCTGTTTGAAACCTGGGTAGACCAGAGATGGGATATAGTGACACCTGAATTGCAGTTAATTCTGAGCAAAAACATGATCCAAGAAAGAGTTGACAGTGAATGAGGGGAAGGGCAAAGAATCCCAGTCCTTGTATTTGCTGGCAGCTGAAAAGGCAGCAGACGTCTTCATAAAACAGCTTTGCCCCTCCTGGGCTGACATGGTGCTGTCAGATTGAAAGGGCACGAATGCCAACTGTGCTGCCTGACATGCTTCAGTGGGGAGAAATGCTGCAGCCTGTGTTTGGCAGCATGATTTGCTGTCAGAGAATTTTGTAGCCTTGGGGTGCAATTACCAAAAGCTCTGGCGCCTGCCGTGTTCAAGCTGTGCTTTGGTACAATCGATGGCTGGGTACCCAGGAGCACCCAGCGAACACAGGAGGATGACAGCATGTGGCAACCATCCCACCCCATGCAGAGCCAGCACTGGGATGTGGACTTGGTGCAGGGAACATGGAGCAGGCAGTGGAAGCAGTGGGCCACGTTTGGCCCAGGTGGCTGCTAAGCCTCACCAGCTGCATGCACAACTGGGACAGAGGGAATGAATAATGAATGTGTGCAACAAGGCCAGCTTGAAGGTAAAAGAGTAATGGGAGGACAGAATGGGGTCTGGCAATCTTCCAAGGGAAGAGGTTTTAATCTGTGGGGTTTGTTTTATTTGAAGGCCTCTGATCCTCAGGCAAGAAACAGATAAGGGGTCTGCAAGGTTTCATATGTGTACTGTGCACAAGGGGCAAGATGTCACCCCATCCATCTGTACTGGTCTTGGCAGGAATAGAGCTGATTTTCTTTTTAGTAGCTGGTGTGGTGCTGAGTTTTGGGTTTTGCATGAAAATAATGTTGGTAGCATGCTGGTATTTTGGTTGTTGCTGAGCAGTGTTCACCCTAAGCCAAGGACATCTCAGTGTCCCATGCTCTGCCATTGGCCAGGTGCACGAGCGGCTGGGAGGGAGCATGGCCAGGACAGGTGACCCAAACTGGCCAAAAAGACATTCCATACCTTAGAATGTTGTGCCTAATATACAAACTGGGAGAGCTGTTGGGAAAGGGCTGATTGCTGCTCAGGGTCTGACTGGGCATTGGTAAGTGGGTGGTAGGCAATTTTACTGTACATTACTTGTCTTTTGGAGTTTATTCCTTTCTCTTTCTCTCTCTCCTTCTCATCATCATCATCACCAACCTCAATGTCATTTTTATACTTTATTTCAATTACTAAACTGTTCTTATCTCAAGCCATGAGTTTTACCTTTTTCCAGTTCTCATCCCCCATCCCACCCGGGGGGGGGCAGAAGAGTGAGCGAGCAGCTGGTGGCACTTGGCTAAACCACACAATTCCAGCTGCCGGGCTCACAGATTTGGTTCCTGCTGCCCACTATCAGAGTGAACAAGCTTTGAAGTGAGAATTGTGTTTGCCCTAAACAAGGATATCACTGAGTTGTAGCTACAACCTGAGGCTTGTCAAAAGATCTCTGCTTTAAGCTGCTCAGATGCAGCTGATCCACTGAGGTCCTATCAGCTAACTTGGCCTTTTTCATGTGCAAGGACTCCCAGGAATACATGAAGAAAATGCTGCAAATGAAACTTTGCTTTCTTTTACATTCTTCAAGGAGGACTCAGGATAAAGCTAATTCCACTCTGTCTCGTGTTCAGGTTCTCAGTTCCATTGTGCACAATTCTAGGGCTGCTTAAAAGCACTCGGTAAATTAACATATCAGAATATGTGTCAGATATTTTTTAATCTGAGAGCCTGGGAAATGGATGCAAAACAAAAATAAAAAAAACTCCCAAGCATGTAGTTGAGTTTGCTTGCTTATGAAATCTCAGTGGAATATTTTTCTCTGTAGTCTATGAGGAGAAAAAAAATATGGGAACTGATGATCTTTTTTTTTTTAGACTTCTTTTACTGAAAAAATCCTGCACTGATGAGTGATGTTACTAAATATAAATGCTGATCTCTACCGTGGCCATATTAGCAGATTGCTACATTTTATGAGGCAAATGTGTCTGCACAGAGCTGCAAAGAGCAGAAGATAATGAAAACTTTGGAATCAGATAGAGGTGACCAGCAGGACCATGAGTCAGTATGTGGAGTCAAAGCCAGCACAATCTGGAGGAACCAAAACAAACTCTGCAATAATTTTGGAAGGGGAAGGCTGGCAAGCATAGCTTTACCTGGGCAACATGAAATACAGCAGATGGGAAGATCCTGAGGGGGAGAGAAACTCAATGGTGGGAAATTAAGCCTCATAGTCCTTGGCAGTCCACCAGGAAGTTGAGAAAACTCAACTGAAACTGTACCACAATGGCAGCAGCTTCCCTCCTGCCCCAAACACACGTTCCGAAAGCGTGCCCTGAGCCAATGAAGCAATGTGCGGAGACACGAGGGACCAGATTCAGTGGACCAGTAGCTGCATGTTTTTCACAGATCTTGCTGGGGGCTGTGGCGTACCGCCAGCCTTCTCCTCTTTGGCATTGGAAAGCTTCCACCCAAGAGGAGACCTGCTCAGACTCAGACTACTCACACAAGTTGCCAGCAGATAGGCAGAATGGTCCTTGCACAGCTGACTGGTTGCTTGCAGGACAAAGCTGTTGGTCGTCCTGGTTTAGGGCAAATTTGGGAGAGAATCTCCAAAGGGGGGCCCCTCCAGAAAGCAAACCCACACGGCCCCTCCCCCCAACCGGTTCGGGAAGGATTCCTTGGAGAGGAGTGGAAAGAACCTGTTTATTTAACAGGCACAGCACCCCCAGCACACAAAATGAACAATACCGGATGACGCCGCTCTTTCACTGCTCTGAAAAAAGGTGACAAATTCAGAAAGTCTCTCTTGGGGGTGGTTGCTCTGTTCTCAGTCCCTCTGGCACTGGGGCAGCTGCTGCAGGCCACAGAGTGCAAACTTTCGGTGTTCCCAGGTCCCAGTCTGGAGCAGGTTCGAGTAGGTCCAAAAAAAGAAAGGAGAAACAGTCCAGGAAGAAATTTGGACTGTTTAGCTAAACTAGCTAATGAGCAGAAGCAAGACTGAGAGCAAAGCAAAAGCAAAAGCAAAAAAGCAAAAGCAGCACCATGTACTGCCCCGTCTCTGTGTCCCGCCAGCCATGGGGGAGCAGCTGATAAGAAACCCAAACAAAACTTTCACTGTTTCACTGTGCCAGTCTTGAAGGCACAGAACATAATATCCAGCATAAACAGAACACATGAATGGGGATACAAGCATCATAACATCACCCTAGGACATTGGTTTAGAGGGGCCATTTTGTCTTACAGCTTCTGGAAGGCATAAGTGTGAGTGAATGGGTATTTCTACACTTGGTCATTCTCTCAGCCGGCTTCCTCAGTCAGGATAGGCTGAGATCTAAGCTAAAAGCTAAACTTTGTTAAGAATGGGCAGGTAAGAGTTACAGAACTGGGGGAGTCATCACGGTTCAGGGATGAATAAAACATAAATGCATGCAGAACACCACCTGAATGTGTATTGAAAACCAGGGTTCTGGGAAGGGAAGATGGGTAGAACAGTATCCATCCCTGGCAGGTATCCAAAGGATCCAAGATAGTCAGCTTGCTCATCGTGGCTTTGACCAGTGAAAAGGTGGTGAAAGAAAACAGCCACCAGAGTCACCTGCTCCCCTGCATCACCTTGCTTCAGTTTCTTCCCTGTACTGTGAGCTAAGCGCAAGGAACTCAATCAAAGTTACCATGAAAAGAAAATCAAGAAGAGGGTAGAACAAACTGACTGAAGGAAGGAGAGTTATTAACATGCAAATCAATGTAGATAAGTCAGGGGGCAAGGGGAATCTGAGTTTAATTCATTTAACAGCACGGATATGTGCAGACCAGAGCTGACAAGAATTTAAACAAAGATAATGCCCATGTGTTATGTGTGTTCATGTGCTTCGCAATGGCAACAGGGGACAGTGAAAGAATATATATCCCTGTGGGCTGTAACATTTGCTAAAATGACTTTTCTCAACACCTTTGAGTGGCCAATCCTGCACACATAGGCATTCTGCCAGTCCACCCAGAACTCCAATTCACAGCATCAGAAAAATGCCCAGCAGATTTCTTAGAAGGAAGGTTTATGGTAACTACTTCCAGTTAAGAGCACTTAAACTGCATTTATTTGCTAAGTAATGTTGACTTCCTGATTTTTATGTGTAAGAGCTTTTGTTTCAAAGGCAAACCATAAAAGAATATTCCCCAGCCTTTCTTCTCAGCAACCTAAGCAATACGGCACTCTAAATCTGTCATTGGCTGAGGTGGGGATATTTTTTCTGAAACCTGCTGTTAAAATATTGGCAGTACAAGTCTGCTTTAACATTACTGATTCCAAACAAAAGGAGACACAGACATGAGAAGATTAAAAGACTAAAAACAGGAGCATATTTTGATTTCCAGGAGAACACAAGATATGCAAGAGTTCTGTTTGCAGAGGACTGGCAGGATGAGAAATTGCCAAACCAGGAGCAGCTGTCATAGCAACCTCATCCAGGAAGAGAAGTGGTGTCAAGCCAGACATCACCTGGAAGGAAATTTCCCTCCTCTGAGGAACATTGTAATAGAAGGAAAACTTTAGAAGCTGTTGGTCAAGGCATGTTCATAAGACCTGGAAGATGCAGGTGAAGACCCCACCAGAAAGCAGTGATGCTTCACGGAAAAGGCAGTTGTTTGATAGAGCCTCGTTCATAGGTCTGTTTCTGCCTTTGGCTTGCACAGGCAGCTCTTGGCAATATTACATGAGTGCTTCTTTTTCCCTGCCTCTCAAATGGGGAGAGCCACTAGGCACCTTCTCGAAGTCCATTGAGACCTGCCAATGGAAAAATTCTGCATTTGATGACATGAGTGCCAAGAAAGATGCTTGAGCTCCATTAATGACATTTATTCAGTGGGTTCCTCTGCCTCCCTTGTGGGATCCTTTTGCATGGTACCAGGGTGTACCAATGCTAAGAGCTGCTCAGTGAGGTAGGTTGCCTTGCTGCACATCCTCTGTCCCCTGTGTGAAGGCATAGGGCTTTTCTAGAGCCCAGGCAGAGCTGCTTTCAGCTTTGACTGCCTGGGCTAGGTGAGACAGAAGGAAAGCCATGGTGAACCAGACCCAGCAGAGTCCCATGCCCTGTAAAGGTGAAGGGCAGGAGCTGGGTGGCTGTGGTGACACATGCCGCAGTGAAATGGGTGACATCATGCTCTCCAGGTGGGAGACAGCCTCTGGTAGGCACACCTGGCTACCCTGGGACCAAAACCATCCCCAGATCAGCCTGCCTCTCCAGCTCCAGCTGTGCAAGGTCTCGCCTTTGTGCACATTTCCCCAACTATGCTAGTAAGGTGTGTGTAGATCCTGATACCCTGGGGCTTCTATCAGTCTCTGCTCACTTTCAGTTTTTCATGCTCTAGAATGCCAAGGCTAGTTTATCTCAGTTCTCAGAGTGCACATGCCCAAGGCCATGAGCCACTACTCAGAGGAGACTCAATATTGTTCATTTAGTGATTTTAATTTAGCATAGCTGAATGTATAAGATATATTGATATGATAAATTTGTTGCTTCCCTCTAAGTTCAGCCCTTTTGTGCTGAACTGTAGGATGCTAAGAATAAGTGGGTACTTTGTCAGCAGCAGTAACACTTCAGAAGACAGTCCAATTTTCTTCTTGCCTCCCTCAGGTTGCTCCTCCATTGCTAAAGCTCCCCTGCATGTCCCTTCATCGTTCAGCTATTTTTAGATGCCCTTCTCCACAGGCAGTTGATCCACAAATCAAAACAAGCTATGGAATCTCCCAGTGTTATGGAAATTTTTGGAGGTTTAGTCCTGAACTGAGATCAGACAACACTCAAGAATTCCTTGATTTTTTTCGTTAGACATGGCTCACAAGACAGAGCCCATGCTGTGCCTATAATCCAAAGCCTCCTTAAGAAACCTCAAGTTCTGTCAGTTCCCAGAAAAGAAACATCCACAGGCTGTAGGAATAATAATGCAATGTGGCCTATCATTCAAAAGCCAGCTCTCATATTCTGTGCAAAAGGAATAGGTTCCTACCAGATTCTAGATTTTATATTGGTAAAGTCAACAGCTACATCCTCGAAGCATTGCAGGAGCATATTTAACATGTTTGTGGCCATTTTCTGTTTAACTTGTACTAATTTTTAACACAGAAGTGTACTAAGAAGCCAAAAGATAAAAGGGAACTGACATAGCTGACAATGTGGGAAAGTTGCTTCTATATCCTTCTGCTACTTGAGGTGACATGGTTTCCCTACAAAACAAATGGCTTATCACAGATTCCATTATTCAGGAGACAGTAAACAGTTGCCACAATGCATGCCTCTTGGGCATTAAAAAGGTCTTCAGGACATTTGTCGGCCTTACTTGATTTTTGAAGGGGATTTTTTTATACAATTAAGCCTGAGCAACATAGGAGTGTTTCTTTTTGCTAGAGGTAAGTAGGCAGGAAAAAAAATTCTGCTAATATGGCAAATGTTTCCACCTTACTGGCAGGATGACATATTTTCATGGTGTCCTGAAGCTCAGCTGGCAGTCAGGGCAGTTTAGGGTGGCAGTCAGAGTCCAAGGCTATCACCTTTCCATTCAGCTGTTGTCAGAAATGGTATACAAATTGTGCAGAAAAGTTATCAATCACTTTTTTTATTTGCTCATCTTATACGTTCAGTGGTCTACAGTCACCAGGTGTCAGGTACCCTGGCCTCTCTTTGGGCCCATGATGCAAAGGAGAAAAAGAAGACCTCCAGTTTATCACTGCTCCTGAGATCTCTCCTCAGCCACAGTGTGGTAGCTGGTTATTGAAGTATCAGCATGAGGGAGCAATACCTGTGCTCCTTAAAACACTGGACAGCTTAAAACCACCTGCCCCAGAAGCTGGGTTGTGAATTGCTGAATAGCTCAAGCAATGTATTTAGGGTCTGTCAGCACCTTTGCTCTGCATTGCCACGAAAGGAAATAAATGTTCAGATTGACTGAAATGGCTCCAAGCAGCTCAGAACATTTTGTAATTGTGCTGAGGCAGCTCTGAATGGTCCTGCTGTCTGAGAGACAATGAAAAAGGAACAGCAGGCTTTGCTCTAAGTACATTTACTTCTTAACTGTTGAAATCATCTGTCTGAACAAGGTTCAGGCAGCAATGTTTCCTAATTATGTAGGCCAGTGAAGTACCCAGCACTGAGTGCTGCATTCACAGGAGTTTTACTCTGGCTCCCAAAGGAAGCTGCATATGAAATAGGTTGCTGAATCTTTTGTAAAAAGCATTTGCCTTTTTAAAAAAGAAGGGTCCTGAAATGTCCAGGTACAGAGTGACAGAATACTGCCTAATACAGTGCCTTCCACCAGGAAGATCAATGTATTGTAGGAGTAAAAAATGGAGAGGAAGGAAGAAGGGAGAAGTGCAAGGCTTAATAAGCATTTAATTAGACCCCAATCTTCCTAATATTGGATAAACTGGAAACAAAACCACGTCTATTACCTGGAACAGACATTACTGAAAATCCAACTATCAACACTGCTGATGTACATTTGGAATTTCTATACCGTTATTTTCATTCAAGTGCCTAAATTTTCACACCAAAATTGCTTCAAAACAAGTTTTCAGCTTATATTACTTGCTGACAGCTATCATTTTTCAACAGCTTTTATCTAGTCATCTGTTAAGTCTCTGATTGCTGGTTTCATAGCTGCAAGTTAAGCATAGCTACACTGCAAGTCACAGGTCACACAAAATCAGCTCCTGGAAAGGTGTGCTTCAGTAATCTTACTCCATTAGCTAAAATATCATTCAGATCCTCCTTGAGAGTCAGGCTGGCCCAGAAATCTGCCCTGTAAGTCACATTCCTTGATATTGACAGTATGAGCAGGGGTACCAACAGACTGAGGAGCCATGAAACTGCTCACCAGTACATGACAAACACAGAGTAACTCTTCAGAGAGAGATGAATACCACTGCTCCACATAGTCAGCAAATGCAGATTGATTAATATTTCATTGCAGAGCTAAACACTTAATGTTATTCCTCTTTGAAATGTCACTGCACATCTTGGTGGGCATGGCTGCCTTTACTTTCTACGTGCTATTTCTGAAAAGTTAAGTTCTTCCCTCTTACCACAAATGGGTCTGTTCCCCACAGCATGACTCCTCCTAGTATTGTTGCCCCAGAACTTAAAAAAAAAATAGAATAGTCATTAGTAATAACAACTATTAGGTCACTGTTGTTCAATGGTCTTCAAGAGAGTGGGGTGTAAGAAATGCTCTGGAAATTAAACACTTAAACTAATGGATTATCCCACAACAAGGTACTCTGATCAGTTAGTGAGAAACAGCTTGAAACCTTCCAGAAGTGACAGCCATGCCATGCAGCAGCAAGCTGTAGCAGAGGTCTGGGGAGTGTGATGTGGAGAGCAGCAGCAGATAACCCTGCTCACAAAGCATGCCTTTGAGTGGGGGCATTTCCTACAGTGGCTGTCAGGCACAGGGATCTGCTGAAGCCAACAGGAGGGACAGGGGGAAGCAGCTTCTGCAAGCTCTGATCTTAGCCAGAGAGACAGGTAGGTGTAGTAAGGCACTCTAATGTCTCCTTAATTTCTGTGTGCACCATAATTAGGTATTAATCCCAGAAGTGTAGAAAACAAATGATATGTTGACAGCTACTTGAAAACAAATATCTCACACTGCAATTCTTAATATAGCCACAGAGCTCCAGGCAAGAAGCACTTCATCATTTCAAATATACTACCCTAATTCTAGCTTGGGTTTTAATTGAGATTTCTTTTCCCTACCAAAACATACCACCACTGAGTGAAAGAAATTCCTTTACTCTTGCTGTACGGTGGAGCTGCTTTACTTTAGGGTAAGACTTGGGCCCTACTGATAAATCAGGATATATTTTTTCCTCGGTGCTGGTCAAATAGAAAGCTCACTGACACTGTTGTTGCTATAACATGAAAGAGAATAATCCAAATGCTTTAAATGGAGAGTTACTGAGCTACAGTAAGTCACAGTAAGGAGCATCTACTACCACCCTGTAGTGGGGTAATCAGTAAACCCCCCAGTACAGGGCCATGTTTCTACTTTCTATTTGTTATAATTTCCATTTGGCAGTAGAAAGAGTCCCTTTGGACCCACCCAGTCTAGTAATATCAGCAAAGAACTGCAGCCTGACATCAATAACAGATTTTACTTCATATCTTTTGAAAAGTTCATTATATTTATTAATCCATTTTGCTTTTTCTTGTTCTGGAACAGGCAAGATAAGGATGCACAGCTGGCTTCCTTTGCAAAAAAAGATGCTTTATTATCCAAATACAGCAGTTTGTTTATCTGAAAAATAAGTACAAAGCATTATTTTATTAAGAGCTTCTGATATTTGAAAACATAACACCTAAATAAACACTAATTGCCAATATTACATGTCAAATAGATTTTGCTTTTGTAGACTCTTGTTTTAGTTAATTCTCAGATCACAAGAAACATTTAGATAAGTACAAAACTAAGAAGATATAGGGATTTTTTGCTTATAAAATGTGTGTTTGTATGTTTTCCATAGGAAAAAAGATGGATACTTTACCAAAACATAATATAAAGCCAGATAAAGAATAGCTACTGCATTTTTCCTATTGAATCATGCATGAGTTAAGTCAGTGGACTATTTGCCATAGGTTTCTATAATTTTTGGACCAGGGTCATAAAGTTTGGCCCACACCTATTGAAATGAATGAAATCCTTAACAGGGAACAAAGTATTCACATTAAGAGCTTGCTTTCCCTTTAGCAGGGAAAGCTAAAGCTTTATCCCATGCTGTCATAAGCCCAAAGTTTTGAAAAGTGGTCACAACTGGCAGAGGTTTAGGGAACAAGAGAAAATTCTTGGGCTTAGCAGCAGAGTAATTTGTAGAAAATCACCCACACCTGTGTAGAAATTGGCTGCTCATTACTTGATGAAATGAGGTTCTTTGGTGATGAGCTAGAGCAGAAGTGCTTCACACCATGACTGTCTACAAGCCAAACAAATGTACTTTATTTCTTTATTAAATGTACTTAAATACTGATTCTGCTGGCTGATATGAGGATAACCAAAGCTACCTCTAGCTCCTGGAGAATGAAAAGAGGATGAAGAAATTCATGCATGCAGAGCAGGGCTCCATGCAGTTGGCAAACGCACATGGAGCACACAAAACACCTTGGCTTCAGTCCTGAAGTTGGTACTGGTACAGAGGTCTCACACAAGGGCTGCTGCAGGAGCTGTGCACAGGTGGGACTGTCTTTGAGAGGGACAAGCTAGATGGGAGCACTCTTTGTCCTTAATGTGCTCTCTTGGGACCCCACACACTGGCTTCCATGTGTGTCCTGTGAGAAAAATGTCTGTAAAGTTGCCTGAATGGCCACAGACTCACAGACTCACTCCTTGGGCTGCAGACAGGAGCATTCCATGGTGACAGCAAACTTTCCTCCCATCCCCAAGGCATGAGCAGCTTTCTGACTGCCTTTGGCTTTGGCTGAGATGGGGCTTTTCTGTGCCCTAGCATTGCCCCCAAGCCAAACTGATTGTATTGCCCCTGGGGAGACAATCAGCCTTGGTGCATGTTTACAGATGATTGTGCATCTGGTGACGGTCAGTATGGGCCACAGCACCCACTGAGGAGCTATTTGAGGGTCATGAGATATCCCAGTGTGATGGAAGATGCTCAGAGCAGAGTTACCTATAGTTCATGTGCTCTTAGACAGCCAGGAAATCAGGCAGCAATGCTCTGGGCCCTGGTGATGTAGATATATATATAATGAAGCCGTGCCATATGTTCCTTTCAGAATTCCTATCATTTTCCATTTACCTAATTTAATATGCTTGGCATAACATAGAATATGTACCCAACATACTGACATTCACAGCAGATACTTCTAGCAGACTAAAAGGTCTCAAAATTGTCCACAGAAGGAGTCAGAGCCTGTCTTTACTCAGCTAAAATATCAATTTAAATTTCAATGAACATTCTGTTTCTTGGTGAGGAACATGAAAAAGGCCATCTATTTATATGTTAGCCTAATAACCATCCTTCTGTCACTAAGACAAGTGAGCTTGAAACTGTTTCAAAATTTTCCTTTTTTTTCTCTGATCCATCATTATTTCAAGAATAATAATAAAAACACTTAATACTCAAAAGCATATATTTAAAATCCTGTCTTCTTAAGGGATTACACTTAAATGTCACTTCTAAAAAAAGACATATCTAATTTCACCATTGTCTCTCTGAAAGGTTAAGTATGTAGAGAAAAATTAATGCTTATGTTGATGTACAGATTATCTGTCTTGTCAGTCAGTTTGATATTTTTCACAGACTATTTCAATGAATGACAGATAAATTGCAGTTACAACTGATTTCTGGATTTTCCCTCAAGAAAAAGGAAATAGAGGGGTTAAATTGCCTCAGGAGTTATAATTTCAAAACATTTTTAAGGGCTGGGGATTTTTGTCATAGACATATATTTGTGTTTTGGGGAGAGAGCTAACTCTATGGCATATAGTAAAAATTTGTTTGTTAATATTGTTGTCCTGAAAAGCAATTACTTTTTTGTTAGGAATAGCTTAATGCTCTCTAAAACTCCAGACAGGCCTTCACATGCCTCATATTTATGCAGACATGACTGACTTAATGCTTGAACGACACAATTTGCATTTTTCTCTCAGGAAATACTGTGTTAGTGCTCAGGACTGGAGTCTGGAGTCTGGCAGTGCACATTAAGATGCATAGGGAAAGTCCCCAGCTCTCTGGGATTTGGGTGGGGGAATGTTCTCCCACAGTCATTCCCAAAGACTAAACTTATGTAAATAAAGTTGCATCAAGTTCTTCCACCTCCACTTGCCCCACTCCAGCTTCATATATGAAATGCCTTTCCAGACAGATTATATTTATTCCAAACTAGCCCTTCTGACTCACTGTGATGTATTGACTGGATTTGTGACCAAGGGAAGAGCAGTGGACGTTTGCAGGGATTTTAGCAAGGCTTTTGACACAGGCTCCCATGTTCTTTGCACCAAATTTGGGCTAATATGGTCTGGATGGGGAGGGTAAAGCCTGATTAGATGATGAGGCTCAGAGGGTCGTGTTTCCTGTTTGGACCTGGATGCCTGCAGTGAGTGGGGTATCCGCATGTCTATTCTGGAACCTCTCCTGTCCAATGGCTTTGCCAGTGGAGGAGTGTGTTCTCACCAAGTTTTCACATGACACCAAGCTGGGGGGATCAGGCAATATGTTGAGGTGTAGGGCTGCCAGCCATAGGGCTGAGACAGTCTGCAGGAATGGCACAACAGGAACCTTATGAAATTCAACCAGGAGAAATGCCAAGTCTTGCACAGGTGAAGGAACAGGGCCCTGCAGTGATGTAGGCCAGGACTTACTGAGCCTGGTGAAAGGATGGCTGTGGGGGCACACAATAACCCGAGAGAAGCCACCCAGCACCCATGGGGAGGTGGCAGGAGATGGAGGTGAGCTCTTCTCAATTATTCTCAGTGGGAGGATGAGAGACAGTCTTCATTAATTGAAAAAAGTGATCAATTATAAGGAAAAGTCATTCCCTCTTGGGACAGTCAGGCAGTGGTACAGGCTGCTCAGAGATGATCTCCATCCTAGGAGGTTTTCAAAATTGGGTGAGATAAACTCCTAGGCAACATATTGTAGCCTTATGACTGACCCTGCCTTGGGTAGGAGGTTGGACCACAGATCTTCTGAGGTTATTTCCTACCTGAATTATCCTATTGTCCTAAAACAGCTTCTGATAATGAACAGTAGTCTGCAATTATAGGACTTTTTTTCTACATATTTATAGCTCCTGTATTAGTTGGGAGTGGCAGAGGAAACTTGCAGTTCCCAGAGTATTTTTTGGAAGTGGACTAAGACCTCTGGGTGGTCTGGAACACAGGAAGTGTATATCACCCAAAGAATGAGATTTTGCAATAAATTTTGAAATGTGCTTATTGGGGGAAGACTGCTTAAACAGTTCTAAAATACAGCTTGATAAATTTATGAACAGGATTATGGAATACAATTGCCAGCAATGGCAGGGAAAAAATTCAGTGTCCTAGGACTGTGTGCAAGCTTATCGCTTTTGTTTAGACAAATGCAAGGCCAAGCTCTTCATCTTCAAGAATAAATAAATGGAAAATTAAACATGGTAAATACTGTAAATATTTCATTGACACTCCAGACTGAGAAATCGAAAACAATCTTTTGCCAGTTCAGTTATTAGAGTTTGTAGCTGTGAGGCTTGATAACCATGATAATAAATGGTATTTATATTCTAGTGCAAAATGGATATCAGAACCAAAATGCACAAATAGGGACAAACCTAATTAGGCTGTGATTGCTTTATTCATATCACAGCAGCTGAAGGCTATATGATAAACAGCTTCAAAGCAGGTGCAGCATATGTCATTGGCTTGATTATTAAAAATTGACATTTTATTCAAGCCCAAATTTCAAAAAGGAGATTGTATACAAATTCAGTCATGCTATAATGGTATTGCATTGCAACAAAACCCTAGTTTTCTTCATGAAGTAATTGTATAGTTCCAGTTTGTCATGATAAATCAAGCCTGAACCCAAGCATAGGAAGAATCTAAAAAAAGTCAAAGTGCTCTTCACAATGCACAATCCAGGATATAACCTTGCAAGAGTCAAATGGGAAATAGTAACTCACATATTTATAGCCAGGTCACAGAAACTTTTTATAGCCAAGCACATTTTCAGTGGAAGGAAAGGAATGTTTCCACAGTAACCCACTGTACAAAGGCAGCATTTTTTGATTGAGATACACCTGCCAAAGATCTGACTGCAGTCAGGGGAGCCACAGTCAAAATTGTGTTTATATCTTCTTCAGTTTTAATAAAGCAGCAATCCACAACTCTAACAGGTACATTTCATACTTACTGTGAGGACATACGGGGTGCTGCTGACCTGCAGCAGGGTTGGGTATGGTCCTGTGTCCTCATAAGAAGGGATGAGCCTTAAAACCTGGAATCTGGAGGGAAGAGCTCCTGCTTCTGCTGGTGCTGTGGGAAGACCATGTAGGGAGCCAAATCCCCAGAGCATGGTTGGTGTGCTCCTCAGCAGAAGTGCAGTCAGATGAGATGGGGCTATAATGGGCTAATCTGGAAGCGTTCAGGTACAATTTTGTTTTCACTGCACAGCACCAAAAAGCAAATAAATAGTGCTTAGCCTATAATAAAACTCAATAAAATTCCATTGAGTGATATCAGGATTGATCACTGTAAGCTGACATTGCTATTTCCACATTCCTCTGAAATTCTGCCCTTTGCAATGTACAAAGCACTGGCATGATGCCAGATTTGTTCAGCTCTAAGTGTTATTAACCACCAGAATTGCAGCTGAAACATAGATGGTAACCTAAATATACTCAACAGAAATATAATACTGGGAAAACGGATCAGAAAAACAAATTTGAAAGGGAATAACATTATTTTAGTTATGATTAAATAAATTGGTTATGAACTTATAAATTAAGTTCACATTGCTTTAAATAAAGAAAATAAAAGATTGATTTTTTAAGTTTTTTAGGTACAGTGCCAGTGTCCTGTGCAGAGAATGCTGCCTGGTAGGTATTTGATCAGAGCTACTGGTGTTAAGGAAGAAAAGGCTTATTTCAGTTGGCTGAACTGGGATATACAGTTTTGTGTGAAATTCTGAGTCTGCATCAGCCAAGACACAATGGGGAAAGTCTTGCTGAAATCCTTCAGGACACCTGACAGGAGCAGGAAAAAATGTGGAATATGCCACAATGTCTCCAGTGGCAGTAGATGTCTATCCTCAGGCAGTGTAACTGAACACTAAATGTGTCTGTGTTTTATGGGTAAAAGGATACAGCATGGTTATAAAAGTCCTGAGTATTTCTGAGAATTTTTCCAGTGGAGAGTTGGGATAGGAACTGTTTCATCTACTGGCACAACCATACATTGCAAGTATTGATCAAGGAAAAATTTATTTACAGAGATTTTTTCAAATACAAACATAAAATAGCACATATTATATATATATTTTACAAAAATGAATATTGAAATAATAAACATGGTACAGCACAATACAACATCAATGAGCTAAACATAACAGCAACAGAAATCTATGTCTGGAAGAAGTTTGCTGTTAGTTGTACATAACCAACAGAGCTCTACAGTACCGCGAGTGGAATTTCCAATGGACATGAAAATGTCCATTTACTGCATTTCATAAAAAGTACTATAGTAAGGGTACATATGCCAAGTAATTATTTTGCATTTTGTAATAATGCTGAAAACACAGAGTCTTAATAAAAGTTATATAGGGCTGAATAAGCAGTGGATAAATGTTTGGGGAAGAAAAATGTGTAGAGATTATACAAAATACTGATTAAGTGGCTTATTGGTCCTTTTATTAAGTTTAATGTCTAGATTAAAAAGTGTTGCAACACCAAGTCTTAAACCACCAGAGAGAAGTAAACAAAAAAAAAAAAAAAAGGAGAGAAAACAAAAAGGAAAAGAAAGAAGAATCGCACCAAAAAAAAGTTTCCCCCTCTACTTATTTTGTGCCATGGTCAACATCTGTGCGTGCGTGCGTGCGTGTGTGCTTTCGGGAGCGCCGCACTGAGGGGCTGCCAGGCGCTACCCCAGCGCGTGGGCGCTGCCCCCCCTCACCAGCCTGTCCAGTAATTGGTGCATGCAGAATTTCACCCTTTGCCAAAGCAGAGTTTTACTTGCTTATATTTTTTTGGAGCAGACCCTGAGCAGGCTCAGGTGAGAGAGCCGGTCCCGGCCCAGCCCGGCCGGGTGGCTTCGCACCTCCCTGCCACCCTGGGGCTGCCCGCCTTCCTGCTCCTGAGAGAAAGCACTTGAAAATTCCTTGTCCGTCGCTGTTGTCCAGCAGACCTGGGTGAGCCTGGCAGGGCCCCTGCCCGGGGCTGGCTCAGTAGGGGTATTGCTTCTGCTTCTTGCCCGAGAAGCAGGCGAGCCAGGTGCACACCAGCATGGCGGCCGCCGCGCCCCCGCCCGTGCAGTAGTAGGCCCAGCCGATGTGGCAGGTCCCTGCAAGGCAAACACAGGGACAAGGGTCAGCGTTAGATGGGGGGAAAGTGCCACCGCCTACACCCTCCCCTTCTGCCTGCCCAGGAAAACACTTTTCTGAGATTTCAGCCCACTTGTGTGCCCACCTCCAACAGGGAATGCGGGGTGTAATTCAGGCTTTGCCACTGCAGTGCGGGAATTGGAAGCCGGATGTGGCTGAGAACTGCTGGGAGATCCTAACCCAGGGCCGGGGGGACCTGCTCACATCCCCTCACACAGGCATTGACCCTGACCATCCCCAAAGGAGAGCAGCATCAGGGGAAGACCTGTATGGGGGCTGCTGTGGAAATGGAAGCACAAAGCCTAGAAATAAAAAATAGACAAATTTCCCTACCCCTGCTTGAGGTCACAACCCATTACTGAAAAATTCACCCATCTTCTGTCTAATGAGGGTCACAATATGGCTTTCAATGAATTTAATGGCCTCAGCATCTTTATACAGTCAAACTCATCAACAGTAAATGGTGCTGGGGAATCCCATAGTGGACCATAAAGTGATTACTTCCCTTTCAGCACTGTGCCTGCAGTAGGGGAGTAGATCAGGAAAACAGCAGCTGCAGCAGGGAGGAAGCCTCTTTAGACATCTCCAAAAGCAAGGAGATGGCTGTTGCTACTCCTCAGGATTTCACTCCATCTCAAAATCAATTTTCACTTGGGCTGCATCATCTTTGTCCTTTTTGAGTGCTTGGGACTTGTTAGCACTGAGGCTCTTTCTGTGTTGTTGACACCTTGGGTGATATCACCCTGCTTTGAGCAGCGAGTGCTCTCAGAAAGACACAAGCAGCAATGCAAGACTTCTTTCCCAGCCTTCCCAAAAGCAGCAGAAACCATCCTTCCCTTCAGAGAACAGAAGGTATCAACAGAGTTTCCATCTAGAAATAGGTGTCATGCTGGTGTTCTGTCCCAATGGCATCCCTGAGGGCCAGGCTTGAGGTTCAGGCAATTATCAACTCAACTAATCCTGCCTCAGGCACAAGAAACACGAAATGTCTGTTCATCTTAACATGTCCAAGGCATTCGCATGCCTCAAGGCAGACAGCACTGCCACTGACTGTTTGCAGGATATTGTCTGGCAGGCTTTGTAAGGAGACATTAGTGGGAGGCAACACTTATGCTCCTGGTCACTTTGAAGATCTCAGGCTGACACCTCAGCAGGAAGCATAATACTTGTTTAATTTTTTTCTTCATAACCCTCGCAAATTTTTACTTTAAAAATGTTCAGTGAAACAAAGATCCTGATGTGATCAAGAGCACTTGAGGACTTGGGGCCTTGGCTTGGGCTCACTATCCTCTCTCCTTAATGTGCTGGAGCAGATAGAGAGATTTACTTGGTTTGTCATCTAGTTGTGCTCTGTAGATAGCACCATTCTTGCCTTCCTTACAGAAGACTGCACAGAGAGTCTGACTTCCTGAAGAAAAGGCCATCAGAAACCCTGGAGAGCTGTCTAGTGCCTGGCAATGTCCCTGATGCTGACATGTGCCCAATCACTCAGCAGTCTGTAGAGAGACCTGTCTCTGGGCCACTTATTGCTTTGTCTGTGTACACACCCTGTACTTAGCTTCTGCTGGGAATTTCAAAAACTGACTTAAGCCTACACCAGAGGTTTAAACTCACTGGATCACTTTGAAAATTATCATGTTTATACCAGAGTATGGTGTGCTACAGCATTTCTTGTCATGAGATGGACTCCATCTGATAGGTCTTTTTAAATTGTGAAATATTCCAAAAACTACTAGAGAATTTTAAGTGCAGTTGAAAAAGTAAATTTTTCTCATCACGATGTTTCCAGGTAGAGAAAATGTCAAAATTCTACTTTAAAAAGAGCTTGAAGATTAACCTGGTGGCACTGCCCAAAGCTGTAGCCTAAGCAAGACAGAATGAAGTAAATTTGACCTTTTTATATGGTGTGATTTCAACTTTTGTACCTCGGCAGTGGGAGAGAGTATGTGTGTACATATTAAGAAGAAAGAACTGTTAAATCTGTGCCAGAGATGTGTTCAACAGATATAACACATACATTCACTCTTGGCTGAAGAGAATAACATTCATTTCTCCAGACCATGATCCATTCCCCAGGGAAAGGACCCAAAGGACCACTGCCCTACTTAATGCTCTGAGGCACAGCAGGCAGGCAGCCTCTTGATCTAACAAATGCAATGTAGTTCACAAGTGTGAGTTGGGTCAAGATGAGCAAATGAAAGAATGGGAGAGCAGGAGAATGGATGAAAGAACTGGGAGCTTGACCTTACAGCACTAATAACACAGCAATAAACCTGGCCATTATTTCCAGCCCATGTCAAGAGCAATGGGAGGCCTTGGAAAGAACAGCTTGATCTGTACTCGGATGATGCTGAGCAGAACAGAATTTCAAGCTGCTGTGCTGAAAAGGAGCCTGCAGCAGGGCAGGTGTCTGAAGGTATAGGACTTGGCTATACTTTTCATTGCAAGTATAGTTAAGGATAGATACAAGACCAGAGATAATCCATCTCAAAGGTACCCATTGCAATGAATGCCTACATCGCATAGCCACATGTCAAAATAAAACAATGACAGGCATTTTATAACCCTATATTACACAAGGAGGAAAACATTTTGGAGTTGTTTCTGCTTTGGTGTTCTCATTTTACCACATGTACAGCCTATTTTAGTCTACTGCATCCTAAAGAAAGATTGTTGGTTATCAATAATTGGGTTACAGTTTTGTAAAATGACTTCTGCTTCACATTGATATAAAACACTCACTTTAAAAGTAACAGAAAGCTTTATAAAAAGCAGAGTTGAGAAGCTATTACTGCACTGACACCAGCAGGACTAGTTGTGTTTCAGTGGTAAGCAAATGTTGAAGAGATTTGCAGAAATGAGGCTTAAATTCAACCATCAAATAGAGCAGTTTGCATTCATGAAGCCTGTCATATAAAAGATTAGAAATCCAGTACTGCAGTTTCCCTTTTTTTTTAATGTCAAAGTTCTAAAATGAGAAGCAACACTACCTAAATACTTGATAGAATTAAAGCAGTTGTTGAAATGTCAATTTTCACACACACAGAAAGGCACAAAAGCTCTGTTGTTTCCATGAAAGATGCATTGGAATACACACACACACACACACACACACACACACACACACACACACACACACACACACAATATATTTTTATATATATACACACACATACACATAGGTAGAGGAGTCCCCATCCATTGAGGGTGTGGAGGTGAGAGCAACAATGTGCACATGTTCTTGCTCCTAAGATGGGCTGATCTGAGTTTGTGCCAAAGTAAATTCCCAGCAGCTGAAGTGCTTTTCTAGCTGATAGAAATGACAAGCATCACAGCAGCTTGCTTCTCTGCACAGAACTGGTGTTGCTTTAAACAAATCAGTCTACACCTGACAGGTCACTATTGAGGGAGAAGCTGTGGCTTCAGCACTTCAGCACTTTGTTAATACTAGATTTTGGGGTTTTTTTTTAAGAGAGCATAAATAATTGGAGCTCTTGGTTGTTCAGTGAAGCAGGACTGTCCAAGTTGGCACAGAGAAGTTTGTAGCCAGCCATTAAGAACTTTGTTTTCACCTTTGTTTTACTGGGATTGGCAGCAAGAGTGTCAGGATGAGCACTGAAATAACAGAATAATGGAGCTTGCAGCTATAGGCATGGATGGCCATTTTCCAAGCAAATAAGGAAATGAAAGACTGGAAACATTCCACTCTTTCTTAAGAGGATTGAGAAAAATCATGTTTCCTGAGGACAGAGGACAAAAATTATGGAGAGCAAGGACACTATCAAAAGGAGATTTACAGAAAAGAGTCCCATGGAACATAAGACAATATTTACTAAATCAAAAGAAATCAGTAAATATGGAAAGGTAGTTTTGCAGTGATGAATGGGCTTACTAAAAAGCACTTCCATGTCTTTTCCTGATTTTTAATGTGATCCTTGAGGCCAGGATATGCATCCCCTTGCTTCCCTCCTCCTCTTGAATATATAGGCAAATAAAGATTAAGACAAATTTGGGAGTAAGTAAAATTTGGCAACAGAAAATATGTAGATACTTGATCTACCATGGAGCTGTGCCAGGATCCAGTTGCCAAAATGTAATTTTACCAGGATTTCTATTCATGATGTCTTATAAATAATTATCACATATAGTTATCAAGGTCTTGGAAATAACATATGGTTTCATCTAAAATAACCAATAATTGCCACTTATGAAAAAATATCCTGAATATGAAAGTGTCTTGGATGCAAGCCTGTTAATTGCAACACTTAGTATCTTAAATATTTGTACCTTTTTTGCTGTTAATTTTAAGACTATCCTGGACTCACAGTCTGGAGTACTTGGCAAACTCTAATCAATTAACCTTAAGTACAGCCTATTTTCCAAGTTGAAGGAGAAAAGGTTTCAGAATTAGCCACACTGTAGAGAACAAATTATATACCTTCAAAAATAAAACCTACAATTTTTACTTCCAAGAAGTTGTGCAGGAATTCTAATTAACAGATTCACAAGAGAGTACAGTACTACAGAGAATGTGAATTCACATAATCAATCAGGGTGTTGGAAAAGTAGTCAGAAAAAATAAAAGAAAAAAGTGTGATGCTAAGGGATATACTGGGATTTGGAAATTTGAAAGACATAAATGAATGTAAAAGATAATCAGCTAATTAATAAGAAGTTAAACCTATTTTGAAACAAAGCCAAGATAAATTAAATAGCTGAAGATCTTTTTCTTGACACAGTAACAATGAAAAACTGTCATGTGAAATCAGATGCAAAAGCAGGAAAAGAAGTTTAAACTTGGAATGCCTCCAGAAAGAATTAAAGTAGTTAAGTGAAACAAAGAAAGAACACTATATAAGGTAAAACTGCAGCCCAGCAAACAGCCTGATACAAAATAATGAATTCAGTGGAGTGGGTTACTTTTTCTGTTGCAGATATGATCTTCTCAATGGATTTAACTTTTAAAAAAATGTATGATTTTTTAATGCATGTATTTTTTTCAAGCTATTTTGGTAACTTAGAATTGGTCTTTACTAAATGCATAAAATTTCATAAAGTTCTGAAGGGTAAAAAGTGAGGAAAAAAAAAGCCAAATTGAAATTTTTTAGTCTTGCTGTATGTAGACACATATACATGGTCAAATACTCCTTTCTTTGGAGGATCACATAATTTTGTTTAATCAAACCTCAAATTTGCTGTAGGTGTGCATTTATCATGGAGCAATGAAGGAGAAACCAATACCCAGTGTCAATTACATAGCTCAAATTCCCAGGAGCAAATAGCTTATGTGCTGCTAATGAGGAGGTTTCTTAGCCTCCTGCAAGATGTCAGCAGAAAGCTCACCTAGTTCAGAAGTGAAATCAATTTCCTCTCTCTTTGAACACCCACAATGCCAAGATTCACACTGGACTAGTACCCCAGACTCCCTTCAGAGACTACGAAGAAGAAAAGTCACTTGTGTTGTATTTCCTCTTAAAGTAAACATGTAAAGTACAGCAGATGAACCATGCTCTGGTCGCTCCTATTTTTCTCCCTTTCAGCTGGGAAGGGATTCCAAACAACCAGTTCAGTTGCACTTTTTGAATAATAAAGAGTACCAAATAGTTGCTCCAGGTGGTCTGAGTCCCTTTCTGGATGCTGCTTCCTATGTCTACTGACTGCAGAAGGTTCTTGCATGACCATGTCTAATTCTGGCAACAAAGGTATGAGCCTTATAATAGAATGATAGAATGGACAGGGCTGGAAGGGACCTTAAAGATCATTTAGTTCCACCCCTTTGTTGTGGGCAGGTACAACTTTCACTAGACCAGGTTGCTTAGATCATCCAACCTGGCCTTGAACACTGCCAGGGATGGGGCATCCACAGCTTCTCCGGGCAACCTATTCCTCACCACCCTCACAGTAAAGAATTTCTTCCTAATATCTAAACCTACTGTTTCAGTTTGAAGCGGTTCCCCCCTGACCTGCCACTTTGTGCTCTTGTAAATAGTTTCTCCTTACGTTAGACAGAATATATGTGGACCTTGATATAGTCGCCAAAAGCTTACAAAGATTTAAGAATGGACGCTGTTTGGGTAGTACTAAAGAGGAAATGTTTCTTGATGGAATACTTCCTTTACTAGCACGTAGTTTACTCAGTCATTTATCTAAGAACTCAGCAGCTGCAGCTCAAGTATGCTTGTAAAGGTTGTGCTCAGCCCCAGTCAAAAAATGAATGTGTGAAATCTCCGTGCTGTTTGCAGAGGATCTGCAAACAAGAAAAATGCCTTTTTCAGATCGATTGCTTATAGAAAAACACCTTTGAATGTTTTGCTTTTAATAGGATACTAACAAATTGTCCTCCCTTCTAAATCCTTTTCTTGATATTTTAGAACTCAATGTCAACACTCAACCAGATGCTGAAATGATGCCACCTAAGACAAATTAAATAGTTGACAAAGCCTTTTTTACATCCATACTGCTTTCTGCTTTCTTTTCAAGATGTTTTAGTAACTTCACTGTTTGCTTGGAAAGTGCTTTAAAGATCATTTAATATTTCCACAGCAAAAGTAATTATTAAGTCAATGGTTTTCTTTAAGATATTTCAAGCCCTCTAAAAGTAGCAAAAGGGAACCTTAATAATAATGATTTTTGAAACAAATATCCATCACAAGAGACGTTCCTGAGAGCTTTTGAGGCCAATCCAGCTGCCTGGTTAGTTCAGGATGGGAGCCAGGCTTTTAAGCTTCTCCCTAGATAGTGACTTTGGCCAGGTGTGCCCTTTCACAGCAGTCCACACACAGCAAGAGAAGTTGTGTATTTGGAGCTATCAGCTTTGGTTGCTGCTGCAGCTGACCCCCAGGTCAAGGATGTCTCTGACCATGAAGGAAGAGATAGAGCTACTGTATTTTGTCAAAGAAAGAAAAAGTATCTGCCAAGTAGTTAAAAAAAGTTCCATTAAAAATAGAGTTTATCTTAAATTTCATGTCTTCACTCTCCCTGGCTAATAAGTACCTAGCATCACTTCATACATCTGGTGGTTGGGAAGTGGCAGCTGGTGGCTCATGATGACATGAATCATCTTTGTTTCAATAAGTGAATCTTACTCTAGATAAACATTTTGCTATTTGGGCTCTTAGGTATTGGTCTTGTAGTGCTGTTTCACCATATGCCAAACTGAGCCGAGGCTCGATTTTGTGAGTTAAATTGAGCATGCTCTGACCTCTCTGGGACCTCCTGTGCAACTTGGCTGCCTCTGCACCCATCACAACAGAAATTAGCATGTAAAACTGAACAGTTTCCACATGCATATCCAGGGAAATCAATGGACAAAAATTAATTTTCACACTGATTTTTAGATTTTCAAAACCAATACAAATGTGTTCACGTGTACACTCACATTGCCCCTTTAAAACAGGCATGCAAGTTCAGAAGATTTCTTCACACAGCTTAAATATGCAGAATGTGGAAGATTTTGCAAATGTCTAGTGCAGTCTTCACTACTGTGCATACTTTCACCTTAATGCAGAGTCCCTCACTTTAATGAATTTCATGATAAAACACTCCTTTTCCATCTGTTTTCTTATGTATTACATTTAGAAATGAAAATAAAATAGTATTAGTGCCTCTAGCTCAGAAAGATTGAATGTGTGCTATATGATACGCCATAATGACGGTTACTTTTGGGAAATTGCCTGCTAATTCCTTTTGCAGAACCAGGGATTTTGTAGATCTGACTCACTTTTACACCCTTCAGTCAGCAGCTCCATCCTGCTGTGCCACGTCACTGCTGCCCTGAATGGGCCCACAGGCAAGTCCAGGGTGTGAATAACGCAACCTAACAGTAACAGTTTGCATGGTGACAAGAGATCAGGGTGATTTTGATCCATCCTCAGTGAAAGGCAGTCCCTCTGAGCACTGCTCAGTTCCTACTCCAGTCTCCACCTCAGGCACTGTTAGCCTGTTGCCAAATTACAGGACAGACTTTGACTCAGTCAATGAGCAAGCAGCTGTGCTGGCTTAAAACATAAACATTTCTTTTTTTCTTACCTTCATTTATTTGTATTGCCCTATTTCTAGAAGCTAACACCCTAAAACAGTGGTAGAAGATTTCTCCTGTTCGTAATCTAGTGTTTCAGTGAGAAATCTGCTCCACATGTCACCTGTGATCCAGATGGGATGCTGCAATAGGGAGCGGGGCTCCAAGACCTTTATAGAGGTCATGCTGACTGCTGCAAAGCTGGGAACTACAAGCAGAGCAACACAGAACAGACCTATCATGGCCTTGACCTCTCAACAATATTTGCAAGAGGTCATTTTATGGTGTCTGCTTATGGAGGCTATTCCCCATCCCCCTTTGCAAAACTGCTCAGCTATTGAATGTAATTTAATCAACAAATGGAGTTGTCCTTGGCAGGGTATCTTCATTTGAAGAATAACTCCTCTTTGTCAGAGATGGAGCTATACAACCACTTTTATTTGATTGAAAAAAATAGCACAATTAAATACATAAGTGTTTAAGTGAATCCTTTGCACATAGTTCACTTAATAAAAATCAAATAAATATCAGTTTTTAAAGAGAGCAGTAAACTGCTGGGTATTTTACACTGTCAGCTCAGGTTTTCTAGAAAAGAATACTCAAATCCACTTAAATTAAAGGCATAGTTATTTTTCCTGCAGCCTTTTTAGGTACTACTTTGGAATCTACACAGAAATGTGTGTGTTTGGCAGGGGTGGAGTGAGGGGTCCCCTCATCACAATATGGGCCATCTCAGCACTATTTGGAGTGTCTATTAGTCTAACACCTTTTCAGAGTGCCTGAAGACATGGCATTTCTTATCTAGCACACCCACTAAAGATTAGCCTTTTTTTTCCTGGGTTCTTAGCATTGCTATTTATTTATTCTCTCTAGTTATGAGCATGTTATGGGGGCAGGAGTTTGTCATGCTTTCTTTAAGCAAAAGTTTTCATTTAATTATTTATTCTAGTATATTTCTGGTTGACTTTACACATCACAGTGCACAATTCAGCTGCTTCTCAAGACAGTTTTTGCAGTCCCTCATCTGTACCTGCCTCTTGTTCTTCTTCATCCTCCTATAATATAGATTGCAGCTCCTGGCTTTTATTTTCTACCTTCAATCTCAACCATTTTTCCCCCTGACTTTTTCTAAGTCCAGAACAAGCATCAGTGCAGAACCCCCACCTTTGCTGGCTCTGTGGTCAAACCTGTTGAGCTTTGATCCTCTCCCAGCTGCTCACACAGGGAGCAGCTGGGAGAGGATCATGTTCCCTGTAGCCCAGGCTGCAGCACTTGCTCGGCCATCCTGGCAGAGAAGGCTGAATGCTGTCTGCTGATCAGCATTCCTGTGAAGACATCTCCTTTGAGAGCAACCAGGAGCTGAATTATCCTCTCTGTGTCATCCTCACTGGCACCCACAGCAGCAAGGGGTGCAGGACCAGCACTCCCTTCATCACCTTTTCTCCCATTAACAAACCAGTGCAGGCCTCACAGCAGCTCAGATTTTCTGAGAGCGTATTTTGAATGCAGCATTGTTCTTCAGACGACCCATTTCACAGGCTCAGGAACAAAAAGCATATCATTACAGCTTAATCAAATTAAATATTCAAATGAAAGCAATAATTACTTAAATTTGTCTCGAGACTTAGTAAGATTAAGTCTTTGAAACATCATTTTTGGCCTGTAGGCTATAATGAGTATGCCAGTCCCTAATGATTCAGAAGAGACCTAGAGGGTTGGGGTTATCACCAACCAAGAGGTATTTATGGAAGACTAGCAGCATGGTTATTAAATGGCCCTCGGACAGTACCTCTTCTTTACAGATGGTTTTGATAACACACCATCAAACAGACACTGACATTAAGTAAAAAAAAATCATAGCCAAGCATTTAAGTTCACTGCCAATGTACGTGGAAAGATGTTTAGTGGCAGGGCTGCCTAGCAGAAATCACTGCAGCAAATTTCAGCTCTCATTATGATCTGTTAATTAATGTGTTGACATATGATTGCAGCAGATCAGTGAGACCAGCACTGCTGTCAAGTCTAGGCATGTGTCACACAGGGACTGTGTGCTCCAGCTCCAGAAAACACAGAGAGAATTCACAGTTAATGCAAGACTTCTCTTGGTCCTGCGTACCTGGAAGGAGATCTGCCAGATGACATTTTTACATCGGTTTCTTCACTGACTTTTAAGGCAGAGTAACTCAATTTATGCAAATATCTGACTCATGAGTCAAGACTGAGACAGTGAAGGTGGTCTTGGAGACTGCTCAGACTGTGGACATGACAGTGTTTAAGGGTAACAGTTTGTATTTGGGTAACAGCCCAAGTGCTTTGAAGAGCTCACACTGTCACAACACCCACCTTCTGTGACTCTGCAGAGAAACAACCTGGAAGGTAATACTTTTCTGCACCTGGGAACAAACATGGGACACAAGCTGGAGCCCCAGAAGCAGAGCTGCTCACATGCCTGGCATGGAAGAGCAGGAACCGGCGTGCACCAGTGAGGTGCTAGCTGGCCTTTCAAAGGGTGCACTGCTCAATGGGCTGGCCAGGAACTACTTCAGCCTTCCACACAGGATTGGCCATGGGCAGGGATGAACCTGAATCTTGCCTGCAACAGTTACCACAGAGTTTTGCCTGGTCTTTCCACTTCATCCTTTGACACATATTTCCATGGAGCTGGGAATCTAATTCTGGAACATTTTTTTCTGCTAGTTAACTACACATTTCTGTTCTTATTGTTCTCTCTCCTCTGTGTTTAAATCTTTCTATTATTAGGTGAATAAAAAATTTGCAGGAACTTTTTATACTTTGCTGAAGAGCAAATTTAATATCAACAGCTCAGAAGGAAATTAGGGTTCAGAATAACAAGGTAAGGCTTCTAGAGTACATTAAACATCTCCCAAGCAACACCATAGGTGGTTGCTGATAAGACATCAGTGGCACTGTAGTGATGGGTACTCATACTGGTTATGAGAATTTCTGGTCCCCTGCCAGATCAAATGTACTCAAAACACCACAGGAATTCTGTAGGGGGAGTGGCCTGGAGCATCTGTCCCAAGGCAGTAATTTTTAATCTTTCAACCTCAATTCTATTGCACATCTTGACAAGAACTATCTCTGAGATGGAAACAAATCTCCTTACTCCTGAAATCTGACAGGAGCATGAGTGTAAAATCAAGAGATGATGCAGCAGGTTTGTCTTTAACCCATTACACCATTTTTATGTACTATTCCTTGCACTGGGATTACTGTCAGGCCCTGCACAAGTCCTGCACGCACACCTATGGAAAGAATTTCTATGCTTAACTAAAGTTTAGCTTTCAAGAGCTGGAAATGGGGAGCTCTGTATGTGTAGGAGCAGAAGCTCCCAAGTCTGTGGGGAGTCAAGGTGCTCAGTCCCTCCTACTCCTTCAGGAGGATTGCAGATCCCCCTCTTCCTCAAGGGGCACGGGATCAGGGAATACTTATAGAGAAGGGCATCAGCAACTGCACTGATCCTTCCAGCTAAACAAGGACTCAGATGTGCATTCACACATCAAATCCTGATCATCCACATTGCTTAATCCTTAGGTTGCTGCTGTTGCCTTGTTTGTGTTCTAGAGCCCCTGCAGAGAAAACACAGGTGTGAGCCCCGTGTGGCTGCATCCCTGGCTCTCATTCCAGGCACAGAGCAGTCAGCAGCAGTAAGACAAGTAGCTTGCTTGGGAGAAAGCAAACATAGGGTGCAAGTGTTATTTGCCAGCTTCCCAAGTATGTGAGTGACATACAAATACACTCTAGGCTTGTGTTAGAAGGCCATAAACATCCCAGAACTCAAAGACAGCCAATTGCACTCCTGGAGAATTACCTTGGCGGGAGCTGTGACGGGATGCCTCTGTCTACCCAGTCAAGACCTCCAGGAGTGTTAGCTCCCATATTGCAAGACCATTAAATCTGATTTATTTCTTAAAATATGCACACATACATACATAAATACATACATTTTCTTTTATAATGTTCTTCTGGAAAATATTTCCAGAGATCTATCTGAAATCCCCTGCCTCGGCACCATTCCAGAATTATTCAGTATGATTAGCCTACCACACACTGGTAGGTTGCTTCCCCAAGCCTGTGCTTTTAAAATCCTAGTTTGCTTTTGTGGCCAACACATAGAAGAGTCTAAAGTGGCTGAGATGCTCTGGTGATGACTCACCCAATTCAAACTGGTTGGAAAGGTTACCACAGGTTTGTCTGACTTCTTCACTGTCCCAGCCAAGAGGATAGAGGGCACAACCAGAGCCGATCAACAAACCTATGGAGAGAAAAGGAAATAAAAGTTTGTACAAGCAATTGCCATTAGCTTAAACACAGGCTGCCACTTGGGAATCAAAGTGTCAAACTGCAATTTGGGAATCCCAGAGAAAAGGAAGTCTCTTCTTCTCCTAAAAATAGATGAAAACCATTTGGACTGCTGCCTTCTGCTGCAGTGTTTTAGAGTGGTCTGTGGGATGGAGCCAGTCTGAGTAGTTCAGCAACAGAAGCCATGCTCCGCTTCTGAAGCTTTTATCTGAGATCTTTTGGACTCCTCTACTCTCCAGAATGGCTTAATATGCAGTTTGGAATACACAACATGTGGTTAAATAGAAGTGTATTAATGCCAGCATTTACAAGCTGATTGCTTCTGATTAATTAAAACAACAATCAATCAGGGTCCACCTAGGTTCCATCAGGAAAACTGTCAGTTGTGCTAATCTGTTGCCATTTTCCTTTGTTTTTCACTCTTTCAAAAGCAAGGTTTCATACCACTTGATCAATGCATACCACAGGTACACACTCCACAAAGTTTTCCTGATTCATTCAGTGGAAACAACTGAGGTCTTGAGTCGTTTACATGTTATTATACTTGGTTTAACATTCACAAGACACTTTGCTTTCTCCAGCCCTGGTGCTGCCCCAAACAGACGTGTTTTGGCAAATCCTGTTCCTTCACAAGACATTGCAGGGAATCAGCAATGCTCCCATGCACCATGACTGTTTTGCAGAAGTGGCATTTTTATCATATTGCATTCTCAGCTGTCACTGCAGCAGCTGCCAAAAGGCCGATGTAGCTGGCAAAGCATTTTCCACAGACAGCCTAGAGAGGACATTTCAATGTATGTTACAACATTGAAATGCTGCCTCCTTTGCCTCAGATCTTATTGATGAGATTGGAAACAAATCAGTGTGTAGATAATGGGCTAGGAGCACCTGACACTTCACAGGCTGTAAAGCCAAGCAAGCCCTCCCAAGGTTTGCAGGGGTACCCTTTACCTGCGAGGCAGAGCACAAGGTTTCAAGCCCTACAGCTGTCACTTGCTGCCTTTGGGCATACCTCTCAACCTCACATAATCTTGCTCCTCCTCTGCTGATGATAAGGAGCAGTGCTCCCTGGCAAAGCACTTCTGCTGCCGTGCTCTCAGGACAGGAAAGCCCCAGGTGTTGTGACAGAGTCACTATGGACATCACACCAGTCTAACAGGAGTCCTGAGAGGGATGATGGCTCAGAGCCTGGAACTTGCCATTCTTTTCTCCTGTTTCCATTCTCAAGATTCCTAAGCTTCTCATATTGCTGATGTTCCTTAAGATGGAAATAATTTTATTATGCTCTTGATTTGCTCAAAGACACACCTCAACAAGGCCCTGAAGTCCAGAAGTGGTATCTCATCTTTCTTCAAAAGATGCTTAATGCTCTTAGCATCTTGGCTGTTAGCAAAGTAGCTCAGCAACTTCCCTGCTGCTCCTCCAAGCACACCAGCCCCTGTTTAAGCCCAATATTAGCTTCCTGGAGTTCAAATTTTCTTCTTGCTGCTCAAGCCTATTTCTTCCTTCCCTTGTTGAGCAGTCATTGCCTGCTCCTGTCTCCATATCTACATCAAATAATGAAAAAGAAATCCCTGAGGCAGCCCTCTCTCAGATGGAGCATTCATTCACCCAACAGCTGTGACAGGAGAAAAGCAATTAAGGACATTTGAATGCTAGGTATTTTCAGAACTCTGCCTGATCTGGGTATGGTTGCTTCTAATGTCCTCACTAATACCTTTCACAGTATCATTTCATTTTTTTTCCCCTAGGGCTGTAGAGCTAAGGGCAGCTCGTAGAATCCATGTAAATGAGAGTCACTTCTAATTAAATTCTCAGAAAGGATGTTTCTCATACAAGAGAATTTAGGCCAAAACTGAGTCTACTTTTGTTAAAGACAACCTAAGACTCTCAAAAAGCCCCTGCTGATTCTCTCTTGAACTGTTAAAGCAAGAGGTGTTGTGAAGCACAGACAGCATGGGTAGTGTGCTAGGAAGGGGCAGGACCCCATAGGGCAAGGAGGAACATCACCACTGATTATGAGAATGGTCGGGGAAGGGAGGAAGAGCACCTGGATGCCAGAGTCAGCTTCACAGACCAGTGGACTGTGGCAGCCCCAGCCAGTGCTGCCGTGGTTCTGACCCCTTCCCACCCTGCTCGTGGTGCCCAGTGCCAGCCCAGGCAGCCACAGCTCAGGAGCTGCTCTGCCCAAAGTGAAGTGCCCTGGCTGGGCTGTTTGCACTCAACCTGTGCACTTGAACAGTCTGTCTGGGAGACCTCACAAATGCTCAGAGGGCTCTGCTGCGAGGGCAGGGAGATGTATGTAGGGGGTAGTAGGGCTTGCACCCGCCAGTCTTGGACCAGATTAAACTGCGCCCAGCCCTTCCCCACAAACAGGTCCTGGGAAAGCCTTCTGCCCAGTTCTTCCAGGAGAGCACAACAGCAGCACTGCAGGCAAGTGAAAGGACTATTAGCATAACAATGCTGCTCCTCCAAACCCAGAACAGACTCTTACTCAGCCCTTGCCAATTACTCTCCTCAGGTGGCAAGAGTGTCTAGTGCCCACTGCATTCACAGACTGTTTGTTTTCAGCTCTCTTTAGGTTTTGTTGCAGCAACAGGTTGTTGTTTGGGTTTTTTCCCACGAGTATTGCTCACGGCACTTTCCACTGCCACTCTCCAAACACAGCTCATCCTTTTCCAAACATGAGTACCTGTTTGCTCTTTCTGCCTCTGATGCTACAGTGCATCAGTGATCACAAACCTCGGCGATTTACCTCCTTCCCTATTCAGGCCCCTCTTTTCCCATTTCTGTGCACCCATGTCTGTAAGTTAAAAGCCCAGTTTCACTGAAAATAAATTCTGGGATTCAGTCAAAAATTCCTTAGCAATGCAATATACTGTAATGTTGAATTGCTCCAAAGGATCTCACACATGGATGCTGGCCCTTAAAGCCATTCCAACACTGTCTAACAACCAGCCCACAGGACCCACCACTGAGCCTCACCATTAGCTGTGCCTCCTATTAAGAGATAAACCAAATAAGGGAAAACTATGTCAGAAAGCTTCCTTATCCCAGTGACAGCTGGCTCTCCAGCTGGGTAGGGGCTTATCAGCACTGAGTTTCACTTGTGAAGTACCAGTCACCGAGCAGTGCAGCTTCTTTTCCTCTCACAGCCTGTGCTGACTGGGATGACGAGATCAAATGGGAACCTGCTGCCTATTGCTGGTGCTGCCACATGACCCCAAAGCATGAGTGGTGCTTTGTAAGCATGCTTATATGCAAAGGACAAGGTATAAAGCCATGGGCAAGCTCACACACTTCTTTGAGTGAACACAACACCTTTCAGAGACCAGCAGAGTGTCAGGAGCTCCCATCTGGCAAAAAGGCTTATATATATATATATTTGTTTTGTCACAGGTACCCACTGGCCACAAGACTTGAAGCTGTAGCTCTGACATGTCCTTTGATATCACTGGTTTTCAGCCGGTTTTGACTGACCTTCAGACAGTTCCCCTTTGTGGTGCAGATGCACCTGCTGTGGATTTGTGTCTTGACAAAACACTTGTGTCCTCCAGTACCTCTTGCAGGCAAGGTTCAGGCCAGGCTCAGGGATTTGTCATCAGCATAAGATTTCCACAAAGATTTAGAGCTTGCTAGTCAGCAAGAAAAGGTTTCACAAGCTTTGCTTTATGCCCTGAGGTATATTTTTATCTATGAGCATGTGTGTGTCATGTCCCATTGCTTTCAGCAGGATTCTACATGACTTCAACAGGGCTGATGCTGCCTTGGTCTGCATGAGCACTGAAGCTGAGAACTGGCATTTGGGGTCCCTTATTGTATGCACCAAAAATGTGGAGTGTGCCTATGGTGTGAATAGGACTTGGACAAAAGCCCCTCAGTCCCTTCCTTCCCTTCTAATCAACCCATCCCTGTTTGTAAGCAACTGTGTGGATCAGATCCTGCAAAAGCAAAAAGGCATACCATTACCGCTAATAATTCATACATGCTCACAGCCAATTTATTTAATCACAGAGGATGTAGATCCTGCTGAACAGCTGCAACATTCAGTGGAAGATCCGAGTTGAATCCAAGGGCTGCAAACCCAGTGGAAATCATTAAGCTAATTTTGCAGCTTCAGTAAAGAGCAGTTACTAGTTTAGCTCAAAAGTCACATTCTGGCCTGCTTTACAGTTATTGCATTTACCCAGCTATGCTACCCAGGATACTACACCCATCTTTACAGCTGCTTAAAATGCTTAGGATGCCTAAAACATTTTTTTAAAAAGGAAGGAAACCAAAACAAACAACCTGCTGTAATTACCATCCTCTGTCATCTTCCATTATCCACTACAGTTGTGAAAAGAAATTGAAAGGGGAAGGAAATGTGCAGATCCCTAAATGGCACCTTCACAAAAGGGGCTGCAGCCTCGAGCTGGGAGAGACCCAGCCAGTGGGATGGGTCAGCAAGTGGAGGTGCTGGTGGCACTTGGCAGCTGTTTTAGATGATGTGCAATGTACCAGTGGAGGTGTTGGCACTGTCACAGACCAGCTTTTCTGGAGAGGTTCCACATTTAGGAATGAAACAGGCTCCTTGCCCTGCTCTGTGAAACACTGCTATTGTGAATGCTGCATCTGGCTCAATTTGCTAGCAAGGCATGGGCACAGACATGCAGGGCTGACTGAGCACAACCAGCCTTGGCAATCCAAAGCTGGAATTAAGACCTCGGCTCCAGTACTTAAGAGGGTCCCAGACAGCCCCTAGGCTCTTTGTGTGGTCCATGCAGAATGATGGATCTCTTCAAAAAGTGATCTAAAACCAGCCTAAGTGAGGAGCTGCCCAGATCTACAGATTATAATTCTGCAAACCAGAGGGTCAGACAGTGGATGCCTTAATATTAAACCATCCAGAGTAATCCTTGTCCCTTCCAGACTGCCTTCCCTGTCACTCTTGCTGTGAGTATAATGCATGATCATATTTTAGTAACACTTAGCACTTGAAAGATGATCTTGTCTGTCTGGAGTGGTGTTTGTGATTGAAAATAATTACATAGAATAGGTTCTGCATATGGTGAATGCAGCAGGGAAGGGACAGTAATTACATTAGTGGCTTGGCACAGATCTAGGTCTCATCTTTGAAGTGATAAAGAAATGATCTGTGGCATGCAGCAAATAGCTTACTCCAAGAGGTAAAATATTAAGCACTGTTAATATCTCCAAGAATATCCTGGATATGAGCAAGTCTTGAACAATAAATACAGAAGGATTAACAAACCAAGAGACAATAACCAGATTTTGCTGTGGGCAAAATGACTGGACTCATAAACACCAAGACCTATCAGCAAAAGCCAGTGCACAACATTGGAAACTTGCAAATCCCTGTGGTGAGCTGTCCTCAGATTGCTGCTGTGGCTTCAATGGGAGCCTCCACTCAGGACCTGATGTGCCTTAAACAATCCATGCAGACATCACATCATTAATTAATTGCAACCGTCCTGACCATTCAGAGCTGAAAGTCCTGTTTTACAGCTCTTCCTCTCACTTGTTGAGGGCACAGTGTTCCCTGATTGCTAAATGGCTCATTCTTGGTTATTCTGTCAGTCCATTTGATGATTTCATCCCCCAAAATCTGTTAAATAAAGCCAAACCTTCCATAGTCTCCTTCCTTCTCCCTTGCCTAGGGTGAGTGAATCTAAGCACATGATTCAGCTAAGTCTGATGATGAAAGCCATCAGTTTGATGAATAAAGAGAGGTGGTGATGGCATTGAATGAGGCACTTAGCTTTGGACTCAGCCTCAGAGGCTTGCTGCTACAAAATGCACTTTAAAATGGTAACTGAACCCTTGGTGGCTTTCCTTGATTATGGGCTTGTTAAGAGCTTTTTACATGCACTCATTTTTGTATATCCTCAGCTCCAGACAGTTAAACCCTATGAATGCAGTGAAAGAGACTGCTGGGCACCATAAATGCCTCCTTGCCCAGCAGTTAGAGCAGCCTGCACTGCTGTAACAGGGACCCTGGGAAGCCTCTGAAGAAGGAAAGAGCCCTTCAGTGGGCCCTGTCATTGTAAAATTCCAATTTGTATTTTCACTTAGAAAAATAAAAGGAATGGGCCAGACTTGATACATGTACTGCAAAGAAAAATAAAATCAAAACTGAAGGCTTCTTTTTGTACAATCACTTTTTAGTGAGAAATATCTACTTCAAATTATCTTCCTCATTTCTCTCCCCTCTTATGTACTTTTCCCCCTTTTATTTTCAGATCTCACCAAAAAGAAAACTTGCCTTTTTGTTTTGTTTGTTTTGTAAGGACTTTTTAATGTATACTGTTCATCTGACAGATATTCAGGCCATATGGAGAAGCTGACAGACAATAATTTGAAAGTCATCACTTTCAAGACCATTTTAATGATGATTCTTCCTTTCACATTTTTTTTCCTCTATTAGCCAGCCTGAATGCTCAAGGATGATAGAAAGTTTTCACATTCCCATCTGTCACTTGAAGGTACAGTAATCTTGACAAGCAAAACAAAACCAATTTTTAGATGCAGCACGGACTTTGACTCTCTGTTTCTTGTGATTTAAAAACTCACCTTGCTGTAATGATTTATCTCCTATAAAAGGGACTCCAGAGTGTGACGGTAAAATGGAGCTGGTGCCTGAAGTTGTCTGTTGCTTTCAGACATACTTTATCCAACAATGTGCTTAAAGAAGAATTGGTTAAAAACTGGGATGTGAAATACTCCAGTAGACACAGCTTCTGAAGTCCCTGTTCAAAGAACCCTCTGGGAGCTGATACCAAGCAGCAATGGAGTGATAGAAGAGGGTCAGAACAGATTGAGACAAACTCCAGAGCCTGGGCAGGACAGCAGGAGCCAACAGAAGAAAGAGGAGAGCAATGCTGTGCCAGCTGCAGGCAGCCTGGCTCCCATGCCCATGGGAGTATAGCCTCAATACTGTCAGTGTCTTTATACTGGCAGCTCCCAGCACTTCACACTGAACACCCCTTCTTTAGGGTGACACTTCTACCTTCTCTCAGCACCATCACTTTGTTCTTTGATCTCTCTGTTGTTCTTCTGTTAGAGAAATGTTATCACACCAATCCCTTCCATTGCTGTTAGTATCTGTCCCTCAGGAAACCCAGACGTGGAGCTGAAATGGGCTTTTATTAGGATTAAACAGAAGATCAACACTGTGGGCAAAAGTTCTATCTTTAGTTAGTAGTCACTAAACATAGGACATTTGACTAGTTCTTTATTGAGCCTGAGCTTAATGTGCCATTTGAGAGAGGGTACAATCCTGTGAATTCACAAATGTGAATGAATTGATAAGGGACTCCCTCATCCCGGTGTTCAGGCAGTGGGGGCACAAACAGAGAAATAATTCTATGCTTCACCAAATTTCCTCCCATTTCTCCTTCAAGGGTCATGACATGGGAGACAGTTCAGGGTTTCACTCAGGTCAAGGTGTTTCTGCCACAGCCTTCCTGTAGCAGGATATTAGAGGGACTCTTACACACAAAGGAAAATTAAACATAAGGACAACACAAACCAGAAGGAATAAAATGCTACAAACTTCAGCTTGCAGATCTAGCCTCTAATAACACTGCTTAATCTTGAAAGTGATGGAAATAGAGTTTTCCACCAAGGGCAAAACCCCATCACCCTTTCTCTTCTGGTTCTGAGCTCCGGGTTTTAATTTACACCATTTGACTTTACTTAGCTCCCCTTTTCCTGACTGTCACTCCCCACACCTTTCCTGAGACTCTTTGTGTTCCTTTGGGTTACTCCACACCGTGAGCATGCACTGCCTGGCACCTGCTTGGCTCCCAACCTCAGCAAACAGGCACAGTGAGGAAATGCCACCTGCCTACTAGAGCTCTTGGAAAGGGGGGGCAGTGGCAGAGGAAGCCTAAAAATGGTATTACAAATGTGTGTCAGCATCCAGCCAGCAAAGTGCTGTGTCATGGGAGAGTCACAGCCCTCACTTTCACTGTAACAGAGCACGGGGCAATGGAGGGTGCAGATGGGAGTTTTCTGACAGATGAAACATCACTTCACTTTGTTTTTTGCTTGATCAAAGGTGGTGTGCTCCTTGCTATAGAGGTGCTTCAGGCTCAGAGAGGGAAATTTCCCCACCCAGAGACGCTTCCTTTCTAGGTGCCTCAGGTGGCACAGGGCATATCAAACCTGTGCAGATGCCTCTGCAGTGGCAATTGAGTTGAGATCTTTGTCAGTCCAAACGGGGGAGTCCAGAAGACATTTTTTCTCATACTAAAGAACGCGTAAACATAGGATTGTGTTTATGTGACTAGGACACATCTAAGCTCACATAACTCTTAAGACAGCAAAGACATTCACATGGGACTGGCAGACATGACAAAAAGGCAGCAGGGAAAGCCAATGCATCTGGATTAGCAGCTGGAGGTGGAATAGTCAAAGTCATCTCAAATGGCACTAGGCACCTGTAAGTCAGTGACTTGATTTGTGCTCCACTGGCAGTACAAACCCAGAGTGGGATTCAGTCACCCAAATACGTCACCTTCTGCCAGTTTAATTGCTGTTCAGTATCTTGCTCCTTTAGCTGCCTCTCCAGAGCAGTGCAAGGTTCCCCTAAGTCCTCTGTCATACCTGCCAGCACACACAAAGATTTTGCAGACCCTAGGTTATCTCTAACAGTGCAAGGCATCGAGATTTAGCCTAATGAGTTCCACCCAGGATATCTATTGATCTTAATGTGAGCTTAGAAACCTACCTCAAGGGGAAATAGCTGTACTGTAAACACCTTTATAAAGTGTATGAACCCGGCCCAAAGTCACTTATACTTTTCTTTATCCCTTATCTTCTATCCTTCTGCCCTTATTCTGTCCTGAAGATGCAAATATTTCAATTCCTGTCATCAATTCTCTTCCTTTATGGGAAATTACCTGAATTTTAAGGGAGAAGGAAAAGATCGAAGGAAAAACTGTGTTTCTCCGGAGTGTAAACCTGTATGCTTGACTTTAAAAGAAAACAATTTGTATTGAAAAAAGTTGCTGCTTCAAAATGGCCTTGGTCTGCCTCAGTTGCTACCAGTCAGAACTAGCTTTGGCAAGTCTCTGTGTCATTTCTCCCAGAGTCTGTCACACAATAAAATGATTGACACCAATTGTTCTGAAAAGGATGTGACATGGTCCAGTTAAAGGCAGAGTGAGTCTGCAGAGTGGAACTGAAACGCTTGAAGAGCTCCAGAAAACACTCTGGAGTTTAACTGTCAGCTCATTTTTGTTTGGCAAGCCATGATCAATGCTTGTACATTATAAGCTTTATGGCAAAAAAAAAAAAAAAAAAAAAAAAAAAACAAACAAAAAACAAACCCTGAGTGTTATCACATGCCATCAGACTTCTTTATGTGACAACCCATCTGTGTGCTCACCCTGTCGTTTTGTGACTCAGAATCAAATGCTTGACAGTTCAAAGAGTCTAGATCAGCATATGGCATATGGCATAATGTATTTAAATAGAAATCATTCCATTAGAAACACAAGGGTGCCTACTGTAAATAATAAAAGGTAGTTTAATAACTAACTTCCCAAAATGCATAACTCTCCATGTAGTCATAGTAGATAAGGCATATTCCTTTTCATTAATACGAATTTCAATAGCAAACAGAGACTAGCCAAAAAACTAGACAGAACTTTTCAGAAGCTCCATGCTCGAAGGATTTCCCGGTACATTAACTGATCTCATGACAGACTGTAAGGGGGGAATGAAGGAAATATATCCTGCATCAGTGAAGATGCCTAAGGAGAAAAATGGATAAATGGACAGGCATCCCCATATCTTTTCAACAGAATCCATTTAGACTAAGGACTAAGTCTGCAACACCCTGACTCTTGAGCATTACTCCAGTGATTCCGCTGCTTTCAGAAATATTCAGTCATGGATTAAACCAAATAATTGCTTTTCCATGTCTATTAGTTCACTAATTTATTAAAAAGCAATTGTTTGTAGATGATGAATAAAGCAACAAAAAATGTCCAGCCAATTCCTTCACTTTGGTGGCATATCCCTAAAGTCAGAGGGGAACTGGAATGGATGCAAAGCTTGTATCCAATAGGGGAATTCTGCATACCAGGCTTTTGCCATTTAAAAGTGTTTTTTTGGTTGGTTTTATTTCACTTGAGCTGTCCATGGATTAATAGAAGATCAACCACTGCACATCTCAGTAAAACTTCAACTATACTTAAGACTTTAAAGTCATATTTTCAGTACACACTCTGCAGACCCTCTGGCAAACCACAGAGTACTTTCCAAGGAAGTTCATACATGCTACTAGGAAATCTATACCTGCAATAAAAACTGAATGGCTCCGCATTTCTACTAGATAGTGTCTAAGACACCTCAAATCAAATGAAATCACTTATCTAGATAGGAAATAGAGTAAGATAAATAATGCTGTAAAAGTCAGTGGCAATCATCAAGCACAGCTGAGAATCACTTTTCATTTTATGCTTTTCTCACTGGTGCTTCACAGGTTTAAGTCTTCTATTCTGCAAAAATGGTCACACCAGCAGCGTAGTTGATACACAGGCCTGCAGCCATCAACTGCATCTCTATCTGTACAGTGTATCCACTGCTGATGGATAATGCTCAGCAAAGTGCTGTAAAATACAAGAGAGCTGGTGGAGAAGAGGTCAGTGTCATTTACTCTTTGCTGCTGTAGCTGCAGCATTTTTAGCAGCTTTTTAAATACCCCTTGCATTCACAAGGCTACTTGCAGAGCAAGCAACTAAGCACATGAATTAATCTATGCATGAACAAAGGTGCATTCAGTGCTATTTGCCTTTGCGCTGAATTACAGTGGGAATTTAAAAGAAATGGAGTTAAATCTAAGCAATAATAGACTCCATGTGAAATCAATTGTTCCTATGGCTTCCTCAATTAAACTAAAACCAACTATTACCCCATTCTCAGCTACTGTGTTTTCAGTAAGAGGAACAGTAAGATTCAACACAGCTCCAGTTGGAACTGTGTGACACTCAAAATACTGTTTCATACTGTTAGACTGTCTGTTTTGTTCTGGATGATTTTCACATGCTGAAAAGCTTGCATCATGAGACATATCCAAGAAAAAAAATTATATTTTTATTTTTAAAAACAAAGAAAAAACACAGCTTTTCTGTGTTTTCTATCCAAAGGCATTCAAACTCAATAACTGACCCAATTTGCAGAGGGAAAAAGTACTCTATTGAGTCAATTTTCCTCAAATAGATCCCATTTTTCAGTTTGTCACAAAATGTGATAAATATGATTTTGGATAGGAGCTGCAGTTTGTTACAAATATATTGAACATCTGCAGCTCAGAAAAAATTGGCACTGTCACTTATCCTCTTCAGAGAGAATCCATATGGACAACCTTACCAACATCTCAAACAAACCTGACTCTTTCTGTTAATGAAAACCAGTGTGTGAGAGGGAAGAACTGAGAAGAAGTGTGTGCTTCTCCCTTCTCATGAGCCCACCTTTGAAATAATTTTGAAATTAGTTCAGTAAAGTTTAGTTAATAGACTAGGGCTGGAAGGGACATGAAGAATTTATTTAAATCATCTTTCACCCTCAAAGTCAGGATAAGCTCTACTTGTACCTTCCAAAAGATGTGTTTGTGGAATCTGTTCTTAAGAGGCCCCTCACAATGGAGATCCCACCATCTTTTAAGAGATTCTGTTCTTGTGGCTCTGTGTCTGCTACAGAAGCTTTTCACATTGTCTAACCAGTATCTTCCTGTGGCAATTCCAGTTCACCCTTAAACCATGGACTCTGCTAAACCCCTATCGGGACTCTGAGAAACCATTTCATTTTCTTCCCTCTTTGCACCACCTTTCTCTATAACAAGTTAAGCAGGCCCAGTTCATTCCTTTTCTTTCCTGCTAGAACTGGCTATTCCATACGGCCTCTTTCCCCTTCCCAGAGGATTTCTGTGGCTGCTGGCTTCACAGTCTGTTGGAATTTTCCCTTCAAAAACCAAAAAGGCATGCCAGAGTACTATGACAGCAGTTGAAAAATGAATAAAGTTAATCAAACTGTTGCTTTCAATGGAGAGAACCCAAAAGGAGAGTTAAACAAAATTAAGACCTTGAAGGGGGTGATAATACCAACTAGCAAAACCCTAATATGAACTGTGTGACTCTTGGAGCTCATCTTTGTCCCTTCTTCCTAAAAACTTTTTAGAAATAATGCTTTATGAGCAGTGGAAGACTCTTCTAGAAACTCTTCACTATAAAGGCTGTCCTTGGTAAAAACCAATCAATGCTTTGATATCATTGCCAGCACTCAACAGTTCTGCTCCAATTTACAAGATCATTGGCTTAATGGATTAATACTTAGTGAATGGAGCATGCAATTCCTAGAAACAAGACATGAATTTTTATTTGGACCTAGGAGTAGGGAATGCTAAGGAGTAATATCAGCATTGGCTGGACCTCCTACAAGGACTGAGAGAAAATTTAGGAAAAAAATTGAAGCAGAAAATGAACAGGCTATGTGGTGAATGTTAGATGGCTGCAGGAGCCACGAACAATGGTACTTAGGCTATTTATAAAGTCTTCAAGGAGGAAAAGCCCCCTATTTTCAACTCTCCTCATACCCTGGCTTTTGTTTGCATTCTTCTTTCAGAACCAGCTGACTCCTATGACACATCCAGCTCCTCACTAGTCACTTGTGCCACTGGTTCCTGCTTGAGTCCCCACAATTTATATCTCACATATCAAATGAGCATCTTATGATTTCTGTGATGCAAATAAAACCCAAAGTGATCCCAGGCCAAAGCTGTTTGACAGAGTTATGTATTCAGCAAACAGCCCCTGACTGAAGCTGGAGAGCAGCTTTTGGTGTGCAGGCTGAGCTCAGCTACTTAGAGAGGCTGCAATCCCTCTGGTGCTCCAGGTCCCAGCAGCTGCCTCCTGCTTTCCACAGTTTTCACACAATGCTGTCCATACAGAACACTGGTCTGCTAAAACATTTAAAAACATGAGCTTCCTTTATGGCTTGGACAGGGACTGGAGCAACCATGGCCTCATATGGGCTATAGGATATATTTTTAGACTTGTGAAAGTATTACACTTAATATACAAAAGCATGAGTAATTTTCACTGCTGGAAATCATTGAAAACCAAGTATATTTTATCATGAGAGAAACCCTGTCATGCTTTGACTTTCTATTCAAAACTAGAATAATACCCAGCAACTGCTTTAAGGGAAGGGATATTCCCTCCCTCCTGGATCTGACAAGACTTTTCCTTGTCTAATTTGAGTACTCCAGGGGTACCTCTATTGTAACAAAAATTGTATCCAAAAGCATTAGAAGAGCCCTATAACTAAGTCAGAAACATGGAGATCCCTCTGCTCCTGGCTTTTCTAAAACGTAAATATTCATTTTAAAATGATACGATCAGATCTTCCAGGACCAGTGGTTCATCTTTTTTTTTTTCTCCTGTCTCTTTTACTGCCACAGAATCCTTGTTTTGAATTATCAGAACAATAATTAGATTCCAGGAAGGAGGAGGGGGTGGGGGAAGCATTCTTGTCCCCCTGAGAGGAAGAGATAAAAGTTTCATTTCTGAAAGCTGATGCGCCAATGGCGGATAATGGGGAATTGGGATTCCTGCTTAACTGCATGGGAGACTTCAGTGAAGTTTATTAATAAAACAATTTAGATAAACTCCATTTATGCATTATTTGTACTAGTATCTTGGCAACTGCTTATTTAGCATCTTGAACACATCAGGAATTTTAAAGAGAAATACTGAAATCTTCCCTCAGACTGTAAAACCTTTAACAGCAGTGGGTCTGGGAAGTAACGAAGAGTTTTCTTCTTCTGCTTCTCCTTATTTTTCTTCCTCCAACCAAAAACAATTTTCTAATATCCTTGGCATAACTACTATAATGAAGCATAATTTATTTGATACTTACACAGCCCCCTTAGGATTACTTCGTGCAGATAGCCAATTATAAACTCTTACATACTTTATAGCCCTCATTACGTCTGACAGAGGCACACTAATAAATAATGCAAAACCCCTTTTGTACCCAGTCTACCTTGAGAGAATACCGGGGTCTGCTGTGGAGGGAAAAAGCACATTGTAATGCATTCCTATTTCCAAATGGACTGAAAAACTTTCTAGCTTCAGCTTGCTTCCTTGGGACACTTTTTTTCCCAGACTGGACTCCTGTGGCTTGATTCATTACTAGATAAAAATCAAGTTCAAATAGAAGTGGAACATGACATATGGAGTGTCACTGCCGTGTCACTTCCTCGTGACATCCTGTCAGCTGCAGACAAGAAAAGGGGTCTGAAGGCAGAACAGCCAGGTTGAATACAAATGAATGAATATTCGGCTGTAGGCTTTTCACTGTAACCAAGCAGAAAGGGTCAAGGCTCAAGGAGCACATGACACCCTGCCTGTGCTGCCTTTCTGGTGCAACTTCCAGACACTGCTCGTGCTCAGGTCAAGGCTCTGGAGGAGACCAAAACAGCTCTGACCATCTCTCTGCTGTTAGGATTTAAAGAGCAGTGTGAGCAACTCAGCAGAGACATGGCATTGAATATACATAGATAAGGCCCTGGTGGACTACTTTATTTTTGCCTTTAATTGACATGGTACTAACTTTAAAGAAAAAAAGCTGCAACTATAATGACTGAGAAACATTACCAAGATCACTACAGAAACCTGGGGGGTCCCAGAGGTTACAGCCAACTTCTGTCCCTACCAGGGACTTCTGTGCAACCACTGTTACTCACATTGCCTCTTGAAGCCTTCTCTTCCCTACATAAGGAAGACAGGATAAGAGTTCCAAAAGGCAGGGATTTCTTGCCTCTGTGTGTTGCTTTGAGACCTTGAGAGAAGGCGTTAAAAAGATTTAAAAATCGCAACAGCAAGCAAATAAACAAACCCAACTTTTTCATGGGTATAGCTCACCACAGTCCTTGCTCACAGAGAAGCTACTTTGACAGACTGTGATATGGGCTGCAGAACCTGAAAGTTCAGCTCCTGGCACCAACACTAAGCAATATTCACTATATGACTCATCTCCTTAGCTAATGTCTTAATGGCCACAGCAAATTAGACAGTCTGAGATTCCAGCAGACTTCTAGGTCTGCAGCATCTTCAATATCCCCATGTGGCTCAACACAAATGGGGAATGACTTTTAGAATAAAAGTCTGTGTAGTATGAATTCCTTAGTTACAGTTAAGTTAGAGCCCTGCCACTGAGCCCTGCTAGATTATGCAATTAAATCAGCAGCCCTTCATGGCTGGCTGTGAGGATGGCAATGAGCAAGAGAAACAGGGACATTTGCCTTTGTGTGCAGCTACAAGGAAATTATCTGCCTTTTTAACTACAGGGTTTGACTAATGCACGCTGAAGCACTCACCTTCAATTAGCCATTTAACCCAGCAGATCCAGCTGTGATCTGAAGAGGCTGAGATACCGCTGTTTCTCTCACAGGAGCCATAGGGAATGGCCAGAGGATGTGATAAGCAGGTATAATCCAACTTGCTGAAAACTCCTGTGTTTCCAGGAATGAGCAAAATCCACAGTATCTTTTCCATTTTGTGCACCCCTCCACTTATGATAATCTCAGCACCTACATACCTCATTTGGGAAGAACATGCTCCTGAGAAACCGTGCAAAAGTGTCAGTTGAAAATTCAATATTCTAACTCATTATTTATGTTTTGTTTCCTTTTAAAAAATGAAATAAGCATAAATAATATATGAGAAACTTTTTACATTTTGTAGGCAGGAACAGCGACTAAACTTTAATGTGTAAATACCTGCTACTTTTGGTTAAGATGATTGTGGAAACAGCCTTCGCATAAAACCTCTTCATGATGAGGTTGGGGTGTCCACAGTCTGTATATTCCCACCTGAAAAACCTGTTGGCAGTGTCAGGGTAACTTCAACACGATCAACAACAGGAACCAGAATAAGGCCATCTTCCCACCTGGCTGTCACTGAGGCATGGTTTGAAAGGCTTCCTCCTCCCTGTCTGCACCTTTCTGCTCACAACACTCCCATCATCACATCTACCTCACCTGTCCCAACAGGATATTGCCACAAGCATTTACGTGGCTGCTTTGTAGAAAATAAGCATTTTTTGCTTCCTGAAGACAAGGAACAACATAGAGTCAGAAATGAGAGTTTGGAAATGATACTTAATCCAATTTACAATAACAAAAACCAAAGATTGTGGCACTGTACTCTGCAGCAGATGACTGTGTTTCAGGTCTGAGTCTAACATGCAGCAGATTTGCAGAAAGATGGAAATGTACAATTTGCATCCAGTTCCCTGCTCCCAAGGGGCGGTTCATTCCCTGAGGTAGTCTGCTGTGATTTGCTCCCTGAAGCACATTGCTTTAATCTGTGCTGAGCACCACGGTGTGTCCAGTCCAGTTTCAAAGGTCTCCAAGCAATAAAGGTTTATGGCTTTCCTGGGGCAACTGTTCCACAGCCAAATGGCTTGCTCTGGTGTGATTTCAGGGGCACAGTTAAATGGAGGCTTGTATCTCTGTCTCACCAGGAAAATACATCTGCACTTAAGAGCTCTCATAGAATAATTTCTTTGTATATATATACACACTAAAGCAAGGTTTCTCCCCAATACTAGATGACGTCTTGTGCTCCATCACATTGACCTTTCATTTCCACTGAAGAGAAAAAGCCTCAGCTTGCCTCTCGTTCCCCACCACACAAACACCACGCTGTGAGAACAGGCAGCACAGCAAACACCAATGGCATCCCCAGGCACAGCAGCCTCCTCTGGAGCATGACAGCTCACCACTGCCTTTGGGAAGAGCTCAGTGCCACTTGCTGTGGCCACGTGGGGAGCTGAGCAGTCAGGATTCTCTCTCCCTGGGTTGAACTCCAGGTGCTCCAGCTCACCACGTGCAGTGCACCACTAACAGGCACAGCTGGCGACACAAGGGGCACTCAATAGGACTGCTCCTCCTCCTCCCCACAGCAGCCTGCTCCTATACTGGTTAATGGCCACAAAATATGGCTTTGGGATAAATTTCGTATCACAGAGGATCTTATGTCGTGCCATTTCTGAAAAGAATAGTTAGACACACTTACACATTCCCAGCTACATCTTACTCCCTTTCTCCCCTTTCCCCATGCAATTTCAAGCTAACATCAACCAGCTCAGGGAACCACACCAGCCAGAAAAGAATCACAACTTTTTAGAGGGTTATTATTCTGCTGGTATTAACTCTCCAAGTTGGCATACGGATGGATAATATAAGTGCCATGCCAAGGGCAAAGGGCCACTCCCTCTCAAGTGCCAGTTAATTATCTTAAGCAAATTATCAGACCTTTTTAGAACCCTCCATGCAACCACATAAACAGGCTGGGAGCCTAATGTGGACACATCAAGGGAACAAAGGGTGTCTAAACAGAGCTCTGGCACCTGACCAAGTCCTGGAGAGGTGGGCAGAGCTGAGGGGACCTGCAGTGCTGCCCACAGCTGAGAGTGGCTGTGGAGAAACACAGCAAGTGCGGCTGAGAAAAAGCCTTGGAGACAACTGCACAGAAATGAGACAAAAGAGGGAACTAAGTGCTGCAAACGAGACATTGAGGGATATTCAGAAACGCACAAAGTAGGAGCAGGATGAAAACTGAAAGCTGAAGGAGCACAAACTTTCGAGAAGATGGGAATAGCTTCTATATTCAAGGCAGTTAAAAGGCCAAGGAGGAAAAGATTGTGACAGGAGCAATAAACTTAGATTACTTGCATCAATAAGGAAGAATAAACTGTTGTGTTATAAGAAGGGGCCCTGCAGTCAAAAGGCAATTGGTGCTGGAAAGGGGTTTCTTAAGAGATAATCCTGTCTCAGTTCCCTGATGTATTGCCCTGCTCCCGTACTTCTCACGTTTGTTGGTTACAATGATCTGCCTAACTGCCTAATAAGCACCATCCCGTCTGTCAGCGCACAAGGAGCTCATGGCTGCAATAAAAAGCTTGGATGCAATTCAGCAATCCCAAACGCCAGGGCTCTAATTTATTCATTCATTTAGTTTTCAGTGATGCAATGACACCGGCCACAATAGTATTACATGAGGCTGGTTTAAGTATCCAGGAGAGCTCAGAGAGTGGAAAATTCAATTCCCATTGCCATGGTGAGCGATGTATGCCACTGAAGAGAGCTTAACTCCCAGGGTAAGAAGGGTGTTCTCCCTGCAATATTCCTTTTGAGCATGGCCACTGTACTCACAAAGAGCATTATCAAAACTCAGAACTCATTTACTCTGACCAGGGGGGAGGGGCGTGACGATTCCTCCAAATCTCATTTTTGTGGAAACTCCTTCCAGCAAGCAGTAGTACTGAAAATATGCTGCTGAAAATAATCAAATAGATCTACTACATCAGGCACTAAAAAGTCCTCTGCAAATTTGGGCGAGGGAAATGTTTCCTAATTCCTTACAAACCGTCCCAAGAGATGCCTTCTGAGGACTCTATCATTAGCTGCCACTCAGCTGACACTAATTCAGCTGGTTTGGGGTATTTTCCATAGGCAGAAGGGTGTAAGAACATAAACAACTTCCTTTATTGACCCTTCACATCATAAAAAGGAGTTGGGCAGACAGTTTACAACAGAAAGTCCTTGCAGTAGGTACAGCTCCTTTTTGCTCCACAGAGCTGTGGCAAAAGGTGCCTTTGACACCCCCCTTGTAGTGATGCACCCCCTCTGCTCTGATGCAGTACCTCGAAGCAGGGGTGCACAAAACACCAGCAGTGACACACTGCATGCCTAGAGCCTGTGGTGCAGTGAATCAGGGGCAGCTGCTTTGTACCCAGCTTTACATAACTCCTGACAGGCCTATGAGCACAAGTCAAGGGAAATGTTATTCATACAATTGTAAAAAATAACAGTGGTTTGCAAATGTTTACATGTTCAATTATATATAAGCCTTCCCCAGTGAGTACATCTGTCTCTTTTTGCTTTTCTCTGTCAGTCAAAATGCCTCTCAAATGCAGAAGCTGAATGCTGCAAATAAACATCAATGGAATTCTCCTTCCAGCAGGCCAAATGAAAAGTGGGGACAGAGAAATATGTGTTTGTATTCTTTTCTGAAGGGTTCTCTGGGCTGGAATTGCCTCAGTTGGAAGCTTGCTAGTTTTAAGAAGCCATTTTGCTTTGGTGAATGCTTTGCATGAATTTTTTCCTCCAGCATTTGAAATCAGGGACAGCCCTTTATCTGTAATCCCTGACTAGGTTACAGATCCTGCAGCCACACCTCTTTCCTCTGACAGATGATGATTTTAATGGTAGACCCAGAATACTGATGCTTTTTGATGGGAGGAGAGAAAGGTGGCATGGTATATTACTAAAAGACCACTTTAAATCAGAAGGTAGGAGCAAGCTGCCTGCAGGAACAATGGGAGAGACAAGAGAAGGTCAGGGCAAGTCAAAATGTTTTGTACTTGTGACAGATAAAGTGCCTTCCATGGGGTTACTGCAGCTCAGTTTTCATGGGGCAAATAAAGCTCTTATATTTAACAGCCCATGTTATTTCTACATTTCATAGATATCTCCTTGTCTAGGGACATTGGAGAGGAGCTGACTACATGCAGAACCTGTGGAAGACAAGAGGGATTTCTATGTCCCCTTGTACTCACTCAGTTTTCGCTTGTCTTTCCCAGCTGTTACAGGGGACATGGGAAACTAGATTGCTATGCCATTCCAAGGTGGAGGTGTCCAGAGGCAGGCTGACTCAGTCCCTGAATGGGGAGGTGGTATCAGCCACAGGTGCTGCTGCTCATCAGCAAGAAATTAAATGCTTAAGACATTCCCTTAGCAGAGTCATGAAAACTCTCCTTTCCCCTCAGTAAAAGAAAATCACCACAAAGTTGCTTGCCTTAACCTTTCTTTTTTATTTTAATAAATCTATTTTGCCTCAGTTTCTGTGCAGAAAGATCTTAGGTGACGCAGTACAGGTCAGCCAGTGTGACTAATTTAATACAGATGGAAGAAGCTAGAGACAAAGAGTAGCAAAAGTATGACATCATTATAAAGTAAAATTTATTTCAGCTCCTGGGGAGAATATTGCATTCATTGGGGAGCAAATGAAATTATTATGTCTGGAGAGAAAGATTCAAAAAGTTTATTTGTGGGTCTCCTTCCTCACCTTACCAGAAAAAGAAGAGTTAATGCTGCTGCTTGGTATCAACTTTATAGTCAAGGAGATTATCAGAATCCACTTAAAGATGTGGAGCGCAGCAGCACCTTTCCTAAAAGGCAGCAGTCTGTGGGCTGTGCCAGGATGGGATATGCTTGGTGGGCAGCCCTGCTGTCTGCCTTGTGAAATCAAGGGTAGCCATTTGACACTCAGAGAAAAATTAGGTCAAATCACTGCATTAAAGGCAGACCAGAGAAAACAGTGCTGATGAGGAACAATGGCTGTGTGACCAATTACAGCAAATGCTGCGATGTGTGCAGGGGCTGCGTTACATTTTCAGCTAAACTCCTGGGAGAAATGCATTATTTATTGGCATTACTTTGCCAATTATTTTAATGCAATATTTATTACTGCATTAAACAATAAGCCTTAGATCTTTGTAATGGAAGAGGAAGACGCTTGCTTGGTCTCAAAGCAGAACACCAAAGCACAGCCAGGCCCCGCTTGTCCTCCCCCAGAAGTTTATTAATGAATGAACTGCTCCTAACAACCCACTCTCTTTTTCTTCCCTGCCCTCCCCCTTTTCTGTCTTGAACTTCCAGCAGAGAATTGAGTCTTTGTTATCACTCAGGCTGTTGGTGAACTTTAACCCCCTGCAGCAGCCTCATGCTGCCCCATGGATGATGTTCCAGTCCAGAGATGGGTGAAAACATTCCCTGTCCACCCTGCCAGCAGGATCAGGACCCAGGGCTGTCCTCTGCCTGTGTCTGGATATGTTTCAGGGTCCTTCAGCACAGAAATGGGCTGGGTATTTGCAGCCATTGAGATGGTATCAGAAGATTTAAAGCATTACAGGGGGAAGAATGGGTTTAATGGATGTTCTTTCATTTCTAGGCTCTCTCTCCATCATATGCAGCCCGCACGAAGTAATACACTGGCAACAATGATGTGGGAAGAAGCAGAAGAAGCCTTGGTAACACTACAGTGTTTCATTAATGGATCTTGGTTTTCTTCCCTTTGAACTTCTTCAGGACATTAAATATTGCATCGTACCATAATTTCCTTTTCTAGACGTGAAAAATACTGTGAGGGGTTCCTGCTATGCAACTTAATTACACTACTCATACAACTCTAAAGCCTAATCTTCAGGCACATTTTTGGATACCTGACAGATGGACCAACATGCAGTTATTAGAGCTATAAGGGGAAATACTGTGAGGCCAATATTTACACTGCAGTGGCTTTAAGGGTTCAGTGGGAATAAGCTGGACTCCAAGGACATTTTAGTGTGCTTTGGATCATGCCTGCATTAAGAAAGAGATCACAATGGTTCTTATCAATGGTTGTGGAAACCAGATGGCAGGGTCTGGTTATTGAGGTTTTATTTCCAGGAAGTATGTAAATCCTCTATTTTATAAACACATCTCCTTTTTATAATATGAATGACAGATGGAGTAAGAGGAAATTGCATAATAAAATGAGTAAAAGCTGATATCAGTTTGAATTTGTTCAGACACTGATGATTATCTCACGCTTTGAATAACAGACATCTGCATGCCTCTCATTAAAGCAGTAGTCTCTGAGCTACTCTGTCACAGCTGCAAGTACTCCTAAGTTTTTCAAATAAAACAACTGGTTCAACCACCAAAACCACCAGGTTGTGGTATCTCAAAAAAATTAAACAGCCTTGACTTTTCAGGACTCACTAGCTCGTTTGCATTAACATCAAAGTTCCACAAAAGGAAACCCCCCTGTGGGATTTATAGCATGTAAACAGTCAAATTAATCCAGAGCTTGGTGAGAGATTGACACAAAAGAGTAGAAAGGTGCAAAGCACAGCTTAATTAGACCATTATATTCCACAATGACCAGCACATGGATTATGGAAATCCAGCTTTATTAAAGTCCTGGATATGCTTATTTTGGTAGAGAGCTGATATTCCAACTTAATATTAAGTTCAGAGAGTAATAATTATTATTATTATTATTACATGGACTGGATCCAGTATGACTGCCTTACACAGGGAAGCACCCATGTTTTACCTTTTCAGCACTTAAAAACACTGAGTAAAATAATTTAGCTAGAGCAAGAGCTAGTGTTTTGAGACAGGGGAGAGGGAGAAACACACCTGAATTTTGCCAGAGCAATCCAGTCTTAAATCAGATTTGCTTGGACTGGGCCCAGGCTTAAGTCATCTTTAGTTATCACAGCTGGGGTTGTGATACTGAGGGACAATGAGCTTCATCTTATTTTTTCAATTTCCTGAGAGTTACAGGCTGCTGGGACTGGTCAGTCAGGCCAGCTCAAAAGCTACGTAGGCTTGCTGGGCAATTTTAGGAAGAAAGCTGTTCTTCAGAATAGCCTTAACCAAATATAAAAATTCACAGACAACAGGTACAGTTTGAGGAGGAGTGATAGGGACAAGAGCCAAAAAGACGCTTGTAAATAGGAATGTTTGTAAACTAGGAAATGTAGGGTTTGTGAGCTGAATAGCAACCCTGACAGAAGTATTTGGCCAATACTCTCAGGCACGTGGAGTGGACTCTTTGGAATGGTGCTGTGCAAGGCCATGAATTGAACTTGATGATCCTTATAGGGCCCTTCCAGCTCAGCTTATTCCACGATTCTGTGATTCTGTGAGATGCGAGATAACTGGTGTGAGCTAGCAAAGACAAGGCATGATGGAGAGGAGAGTTTGTGAGGGAACTTCCAGTGGGTACACGGGAACAAGAGATGAGAACAAACAAAAGTGTCTATTTAGTAGATTAATGCAGAGTCAAGAAACCCAAAGGAAATTATAGGGACTTTTTTTCTCAGAAAGTTAAGCAAAACACAGTTGTCCCATAGGAGTATTCACAGGGTTAATCATGCTGTTAAATAAGCCCCACATCAGGATGCAGGAGTACTGCCTTTTGGATGTCCACACCACCCACCTTTCTGAAGCCTGAAACCTTTCCACATGGGCCATGTTGTTCCCTCTAGCACCAACTCTGCACGGTCCTGGTGGAACCAGCTGTCCAGAAGCCTGCTCAACTACTCCTTACAACCCTGTTAATTCAGGAGTACTTTTAACTGATAATAGAAGACCCATTATGCCTAACTCACTGCTCTTTAACTCCATCAAAATGGAGGAAAATATTTCTAATGCATGCAAAAATTCAAGCCATGAGCTTCTTCAAAGACCCCAACAGCTTAGATGCTATGCATTGCTCTATTATGAGTCATTATGAAATTTATAGGGCTGTTTTTTATCCAGGAACAATCAAAACCTTCATCACAGGACTCCCTTTGTGCAAGATCTCCTGGTGTATTGAGCAGTTGCATATTGCCACACACAAAACAATTCTGAGAATGTTTTTTTTCTTCTAATAGAGTATTAACTGCATTTGTACAATACAGAATTATATTATTTTCAGCATGGTTTTGTTTCCAGCCACACTACCAGGCAGAAAAAAATACTTATCATTTAGAAATGTCAGCTGAGAAAAATAAATCTAAGGCACATTAAATCATACAACAAAAATGCTGTAAGAAAGCCTCTCACTGCTCCATTCGTGCCCTGGAGCTTGCTGATCATTACATATAAAACACACGCTTATTCTCATAAAATGCATTAAGATTTTATGGCACAGTGTCTTGAAATCAGTCAGAAACAACCTAGAAATGTCATTAGTGGGTGACTGTGCTATGTGAATTATAGCTTTTGCCCAGTATATTATTTCATACCCTGAGAAATTTGACCTACTCAAATCATAATTATTTTCGTTTTCATCTGAACATTAGCCCTGCTCCATCTATGGGTGAGTAACTCGCCTGGCTCAAAGTCCATTCCCCTTGGAAAGCAAAGCGTACACCAGCGCATTAGGAAAACAAAGAGCCAGTCTCTGTTTCATGTTAAGCTGAACACATCTGGAAAAACAGGTCTTGTTATATTTGGTGCACACTGCATGGCTGCTCTGAGATAGCAAGGCAAGCACCACTATTTCAGATTTAAAAAAAAAGAGTAATAATGTACTGTTTTCTGACTTGGCAAAGAAGATGCTAAATAAATCATGTGAATTATTCAGTGTTGAGAGACAGGTTATATTTTCTTTCTGCTCTTTGCTCAGTCTCACATGACTTTAATACATGCAGAGGTGAGAAAAAAGGCCTTTCTTAATCTCTGAAGTATGGCTTCCTCAGTATTGACTGTAAATTGGGTTTTTCTAGGTGAATGGTCCGAATCTGGGTCTGCTGAAGCAACTGCCAGGAATGACAACACAAGGTTAGACTGGCATCTCCATCCTCCTAAAATTTCTACAGTTGGGCAAGTCTTCTCCATTTTCCTCCTTTTCCTTCCTGCATCTTTCCAAATGGTGTGCTGAGATGAACACTCATGTTGGCAAATCTCTCTGTATCCTCACATCACCCCAGAAGTCCTGCGGGAGAGGATGCCCACCAATGCTATGCACACGTGCTGCCAAATCCTGCTGAAGAGGATTCAGCAGGAACAGCCTGTTCAGCAGGAACAGCCTTCTCCTGGATATTTATGCCTCCCTGCTCAGAGCTCAGGTCTGACAGAAGTTATGATACCTGAAAGTACTCCATCAGAATAGCAATAAACATTCCCTAATGCAACAGAGTGCCTGACTTACATGAAGCCTTTCTTCACAAGCGCTTTAAACAGAGGATTACAGTTCCCTTGACACAGCATAAATCCTGGGTGACATGCTGGATGCCATGAATCAAATTAACACTCCAAGGGCTGCACCAGACAGTGGCTGGCTCCTGAAGGCAAGGGGAGAGGAGAGCCAGAGGAACGCCCCTTCGCTGCTTTGCTGCGCTCATTCTGCACAAGAGCTACAAGGCCATTGAGCTAATCACCACCATAAAAGCATTATTTCAATGGCTCCTACATGTGACAGCATTCTTTACTACTCTGCCCTGCTAATTTGTCTCAGCTCTCCCCTTTGGTTTTCCTCACTCTGAGAGATACTCTATCAGTACTGGGCCTTTTGGTAATTAAACCTGCCAGGATGCCTGACTTTTGTCCTGGGACAGGTGTCCATCATCAGCCAAACACTCCCAACAACTCCATTCATGGCTGTCTGCAGATGCACATTTTGAGGGACGTCACAGGACTGTGAGGCCTTCAAGATTTCACCTTCTCTATGTGACTTTTGCTGTGTCCTTTTGTGATATGCTGGGACATGGATGGATGTGACCATTCTCTGGCTTAAACCAGGGACATGTGAGGGGAGGGTTTAGATTAGGACCCCACAGGGCATTGCAAACACTGCTGGTCTCTTCATCAGAAAGGCTCATCCCAAGAACTGGAAGAGAGGAAGGGAAGATTTTTATTGTTTCACTGGCCTTCATTGTTCTCTCAAATTTTCCTACCTCATTCATGAATGCATCCAGACTTACATTTGGGGAAGGGAAAAGACTCAGGTCTCTTTTTAAAGGTAAGGATTTTGCTGTATGTGTTTCAGATAAATTGTTGTTGTTTTAAATCACAAGGTTAGACCAGATGTAAACTTGGAGGAGGGATTACAAGTTCAGCTAAGATGAATGCTTTTCATGTGCTCTCACTACACCTTATTTGGCTTGCTGGATACTACTTCTTTGGCAATTCTTGCAAGGTGGAGTTTTTGTCATTCCATATTACACAAATATAAATCAGTGAAGAAGATCAAATATAAACAGCTGTAATAATGGCAATAGACTGTATTTTGACTGCTTGTCTTTAAAAAAAAGAGTGGTTACAGTATCATCCCTATTAATATCTTTTCCTTGAAAGATCTGAATAATGGCTCAAATGTTATGGAATCAGATTTATAGAATCATAGAATAGTTTGGGTTGCAAGTGACCTTTAAAGGTCATCTGATCCAAGCCCCTGCAATAAGCAGAGACATCTTCAAATAGATGAGGTTTATCAGAGCTCTATTCCACTCGAGCTTGAATGTACTGTATATTTTTGGTGTGAAACCAGAAAACTGTGGATATTTGTAATGCATTAATTGTCACATCTCATAGGTATATATCCTTCCGTGTACATGATGTTACAAAGGCATAAAAAAAAAGAGTGCTTATAATGTAAAAAAAAGGAGAGTCTAAAGAGTCTAAGGAACTATGTAAATGGCAGAAATTATATACCAAGACATTGAAAGAAATAAGTAGTCTAAACAGAGGTAGTATCACAAACACAAAATATTATTTCAGACCAAAGAGGATATAAGAGACATAAGTGATAGCTGTACAGCTCTGTAGATATAAAGATGTAGAGATATTAAATTCATATTATTATATCCTTTCCACCAAGAAAGTCGCAGTCAACTTAAGGCATATTCCTTTCTTTAGAATAATGCAATTGAAACCCCCAAAAATGTCTCTAAGGAAAAAAAGTAGTTCAACATTAGCATCTATGGTGAAAAGTAAATAAGGAAAAAGTTAAAGAAGTGGTGAGGAAGGACAGAAAAGATGCTAGAAGAGCACCCTGTTCAACAATACAAGATTCATATTGATCTGGAAATAAGAAATCCATCATCTAATCCTTCTGTGGTGATGGTACTCATGCTGCTATAATAACCTTGGAACTGAGATGTGGAATGCAATTATAGATGGTGGAATAAAATAGATTGAATTAAATGATTTTATACTGGACTCTGTCATTTGTCAAAGAATAAACTTTCCCCCCTTTCAGTCTAAAATGCTCCTTAGAATGACGATCAAACCACTGCCCTAAAATGAAAGTTCCCCCTCTGCAAGGCCATGCCTCAAGTAAGTTTACAGGACATGAGAATTCCAGGATTTCATAACAAAAGCTTGAATTTTCTTTTCCAGGGGTAAGTGTCCCTTCAGTCAGATTAGCACCTCTTACCTGACTGAGTCCTCTCTTCTTACCGTCAATTGATCTTTCTCATGTACAGCACAGAAGTGTCACAACCACCACCCAATGCTCACCCTTCATTTAACCCATGCGCCTTTTTTTTTTTTTGCAAATATGGCAGACAAAATCTTATAATTCAAAATATGAGAATATTTTGAATTCTAAGAAATGAAAATAAGGAAACCATGTTGCAAAACAGGATGCTTTCTCCCCTAAAATATTCAACAGAGCAACACATAAGTAAGTCCCTACAGACTAAAGTAAATTTAAACACCTTCTGCATTTTAATCAGACATTTCCTTCTAGGTTTAAAAAAAAATATCGCCTAATGTGCCTAGTTTCTCCTTCTAGGCTGACACAGGAGCTAATGTGCTGAAAATCTTGTGGACTCCTCACTAGGTAGAATTAGCTCATTTTTTTCTTTTTACTGAATTAGCTATATAAAAGAAAGAAGATCTTTTACATTCTACAATCTGTGGCCAAATGCAGTGAGACAGCTGCAGTTTTAAAGAGCATCCTGCACTAAATGAAATCCTAACAAATGAAAGTTCAGCGCTTAGAAATGTGTCTTTTCAAACTGTCATGTAAAATCTTTTGCCTTTAACTTGTGTTATATCAAAGTTTCCACTTATATCTAGAGCTACAAACTAGATTGATTGCCAGTGTTAGAAATGGATGAGTCCTTTAAAAGCTTCTCCTTTAAAATCATTTTATGCAGTCTTCAAAGCTATAACATCAGAGATATTAACAGCCCCAGAGGCTTTATTTTAAAGACCACATAGAAAAAAGGAAATATTTTAATATTAAAAAGTCTTTTATATAACCCCCTCAGACAGGGGGAGGGGGGAGAACCTCTGCTGAACCTTTTCAAAATATGTGAGCCAGTTTTTGCAGCAGATGCTGGAGTTTCTCAGCCTGGATGTCAAATTGTATTAGTTACCCTTCTGTTGCTCCATCCACAAGGAGGGAAGCTGAGGGTGTTACTGCTGTTGGCATATGGACTGTGACAGCATCAGTATAGGAAGGTGTATCCTGGAAAGTGAAGCAGTCAATATGCAAAATATAAATCGATTACACTTCTTTGTATCTTTAATAGCTGTTGTCTGTCAGACTGAAGCTGTTCAGACTTGGTTACACATCCCTGATAGTCTTTGGATGATAAAGCAGGACTTGCTTTCAATAGACATTACCTATCTTCTGTCAAATCTTCCTCCTGTCAAATCTTTTAAGCTGTCTGTGAAGCTTCACTTCCAGTAACCATGAGAATGTGAAGGGGCACTACCTTGCTCCAGGCTAAATTCCACGGAGAAATATTTCTCTATGACCAAACAGTTATGTAGTAACCAATGCAATGTCAACAACCGAGGACAATGAAAGATTCTCAGAATGCTCCTTAGACCTCTCTGATGCTTGACAACTCACTGTTGGATGAGGTTTCAATTTTTTTTTAAGCTTGTGCATCACAAATGTTCAAGGGCTTCGCATTCTGAATCTGAATTAAGCTTTAATTCAGCCATATTTTTCTTGAGGAATGTGAGTTGTGATGTGTTGGGAGTTGCTTCAGCACTCAAATATTTTTAGGAAAAATAGTGAACTAGTAAAAATCACAGCAAACAGTAGTTTCCATCACCACAAATGGACTGAGAAAAAAAAGGAACATTACAGTGATTTCACAGCCAAATCATACCAATTCCTATTTTTCAGTGGGAAAGACACCCTCAGCAAGCTTTCTGTCTAATACTCATAAATACTATCATGTAAAAGCAAGTATCCAGTATGAGGCATTGTTAAGAAAACACTTCTCTGAGGAAGTAGATGTCAAGTCATACCCACTCATCTCAGTCTGTGTCCTTACTTGACACAGGTCAAGTCAATTGACCTGCAGAGTCATTGATCTGCAGCAGAACTGAGGACAGAGCCATGCAATGACTGCTTCAACATCCACATTGAAGGGCCTTGTCACAGGCTGAGTGATTACATGCAAACCAGCTCCCTGCTGGTCTGTAGCCCCTCAATCAGGTGTCTCTAACACAGACCAATGGAACAGGAAGGCACCATTTCACTTTGCTTCAATGCTCCTGTCGTTCTATCCTGCTATTCATGGCTGAAACCACACATTCTGACTGAAACACAGATTTATTTCTCCCGTCCTTATTTATTGTTGGTTCACATTTCTTGAAAAATGGCCACTTCCCTTCTTTGAAAGACATCTGGTGTTTTCTAACATTGGCTAACAGACATTCTTATCAATGGCGGTAATGTATTTGGCATCCCCATAAAGCAGCACACCTTGCTGGACCACAAGAGGAAACTGCAAGCCTGTAAATATGCCTGTCTTCTTGTCATTCTGCTCTCCAAGGATGACTCTGAGAGACAAGAAGCCTGACAGAGTCTGGACTGTGCTGGGAGGCAGAGCAAGGAGTGAGGAAAACCCACTGTGCTATCTCAGGGGTCTCCTCACCAGAGCTCCTCACCAATCCATAATTCCAAATGCACATTCAAGAGAAAAATGTGAATGCTTAGCTGTGTTCCTTAAGCAAGCCATGTGCCACATGGGTTTGCTTTGAAATGGAAGAGAAAAAATAGGGTACTAGACACCTGGGATTTTCCCATTCATGTAGCAATGCACCACCTGGATCTCCCCAACCCACTGTATTTTAATCCTGCTTCAAAATCTGGAAGAAAAGTTACAGTAAATTTCTGACAATCCAGCTGCATCAAAGGGGATCACAATTCTACCACCTGATCATCAGGCAGAATTCTAAGAAGCTTTCCATTTCCCTCTCCTTTCCAAGGCTTGTGCTAAAAAATGTCACAAAAGACACACAAATGAGACATGGCAAATAGATTTGTAGAAATGCTCAGCTAAAAAATCTTCTCTAGCAGGTTAACAGGTCTCTGCTGAAGAAAGAAGGAAAGCACTTCTACCCCACAGTGTTAAACAGATGTGCTAGGAGCAGATGCCTCCAAAATGGTAGGAATTGTGGCCAGAGTGAGTAAAATTCTTTGTCATGGACGCTCCCAAAAAAGAGAGAAAATACAGTTCACAATCATCTGACAGAAAACCTGCAGACCTCCACATACTCTTAAAGTTTGTTCTAGATGCATATAGTACTCTCAAATTCATACTCTAAAAAGAAGGTCTTGAAATATAATAAGCGTCTATGAAGCTTTAAACTTAGGATCTACATTTATCACACTTTAAATACAACAGATGGGTCCACATAATTAGCAGCTTATCTGCATATATTTGTAGATAAGAAAAGAAAATGCTTAATGAGCAAGTAAGAAGCCTGTATTTCTCTCAAACTTCCAAGCCTTTGGGCCACAGCTCTATCTTTGCCCCAAATATAATAATTCTACTGGCATCACAAGGAGCAGTGCAAGTGGAGGATTCTCTAATCTTTTAAAAGTGAAGAAGGCTTTCAGATGCCCTGCCTCCCCATCCCCACAATTTCTGCAATTCAAATATGAAAGGACAAGAAAGAATAACTTTAGGAAAGAATTACTTACTTCAAACACTGTTAGACCATCTAGTTTTAACTTTTTTAAGTCTCCACTAATTACACAGAGCTTTACAGAGCTCCTGCTATGAACCTGACATACACTAGGTTTCTGTTGTAGCCAGTAGATTCCAGAAGAGGCAAACCATTTTTGCCAGTATGCCATGATGGATGTGACAGGCACAAGAAATACCAATGACAGATCATTTTACTTCTTTGCTCAGATATCAAAATTAATCTTATCCAAAAAAAGGAAGAGAAGTCAAGAGATTATGGGGGTTATAAAAAAATGTATGAAGGAGAATTTAACCTTGATTCCTGAACATTCAACTTTCTGTGCTTTAAACCAACCACAATTTCAGCTCTGGTATCACCAATATTCATACACTGACTGAAACAAGCCTATAGTTTGTTGACTTTCATTTATGCTGCCTTGAATTATTTAAGCAACTGAACCAAAAATCACACACCAATGAATAAGCCAGGTGAGAGGTAAGAAAATAAAGCTATCTAACCCTTGCTCCAATGGGAATAATACCCACCTGAATGTCACCATTGCTGAACTGTGGCCCCAAGAGCACTGTGAAACAAGTAAGCATTTAGGAGGAACTAGAGGAGACAAAAGCTTGTGGGCTGTTTGGAAAATTCCATGGGCGCGAGAAGAGAAGGAAACACTCCTGATGGCTGGGGAAAGAGGCAGGGACAAATGAGTGGAACCAATTAATAAATGAGGCCAATCACTCTTGCAAATCTTTCTAATTTTGTTCTTCTTGTAATGGCTCTATATAGAGCAAAAAAAGTGAACACTTCATATTTTAACTTGGAAATTGGGCCAGTCTTTTTAATCAACATTTTAGTAAAAAAAAAAAAATTATACTTGAAATTCTGAATGTGATCAGTTCTGACAAACTTTGGAAGGAAAGTCAGACATAAAGTTCAGATTTGAATAATGCAATTACTGAGCAGCAGGTACAAGCAGTTACAGACATAACGTGCTGAAGATGATTAAAGTAAAAAGGACGTGTCCTCACCTTCAGCATGGCAATTCTTCTACCATTTTTTTATTTGAACAAAATTAAACTAGACACTGTAGGCCAGCAAGGGAAACTGGAATACTTATGGCTAGAATATATTTCTTTTCTTTTTTCTTTTCTTTCTTTTCTTTCTTTCTTTCTTTTCTTTTCTTTTCTTTCTTTCTTTCTTTCTTCTCTCTTCCTCCCCCACCTTCCTCCCTCATCCTCTTTTGTTCTCTCCCTCTCTCAAAAATCTCTTTTTAAGAAATTGTACAAAAAGAGCAAGTGAACAAAAGAACTATCATGTCAAACTATATCAATAACAAGTTCAATAGTTTTTTGTCACTTATTCAGAAGAATGTGAATGTATTAAAAAGACTTTCAATGTATTGAAATTTTATAGGATTAAAAAATCTGAAATTTTGGATTGTTTTATGTCAGTATTTTTCATCCCTGATTTTATTTCAAGAAATAAATGATAAAGACAATCTTTTGTACATTAAATGGTTTGATTTTGCAGAGAAACTAAACATATTGACAATGATATACTCTTTCTAAAGAAGAGATGAAACTTCAGCTAATCTGCCACAAGAACCCACTACAGAACTTAACGGGGTATTAGCCAACACATGACAGTGCAGAGAGCAATGCTTTTGCTGAAATACAATTATGACAATTATCTCTTTTGAATGAGAACCTTTTGACAAAGCCATGCATGAGGAGTGCAGACTTATTTCAGCCTGAGTTATGCTGCACCTCTCCCTTGGTGCAGGGCAGACTCAGCTGAGTGATGATGATGGGAGATCCCAGAGGCAGCTCCCACTCTGCACCAGTGATTACACACCTGTGTGGCCTTGCCTTTATCTCACTGTGCAGCAACGAGATCTCACATGAACATCCTCTCTCTGTTTGGCACTGGAAATGATGAATGGAGTTGTTTTCTTGTAAGAACACCCTGGAAGAGCTGAAATTACTAAAAGAGGGTGAGCACTGCAGAGACAGGGTCTGCCTGGAGTGCTGCACCTGGACTTGAGCTCCACACAACTCAGCATCCCTGGCATCTCACAGCAGACAAGGTTATTTATGCTACTGCCTTTGTACTGTTGGACCCACCAAATGGCACCTGAAGTGATTCTTTGCAGAGCCTGAGTACCTTTCTTACCAGGGTCATAACAAACCAGCAGCTCCCAGCACAGCACAGGTGCCTATGCCTGTGCATCAAAGGCTGCTCTCCAAGGCAGCCTTCTGTCTTTAAAAAACTGGGTTTGAAAGGAGCTATAGTGGGTCAGTGCCAGAGAACAGAAAGGACAAAATCATTCACTGTTCTTCTGTACACACGGATGCTGGTAACATTACAAGCCATATTTCAAAGTGAGTTGCAGCTAGTGAAAATACTTCATTAGCCACTTCACCCTCTGCTCTAAATTCCTATCAGCTCTTCTTCTCTTTTCACTAACAAAAGGGAAGCACAGGTGATGAAAACTAATATAAAGAAAATAAAGAGAAATGTCCCTTTTCAGGGAAAAAAAAAAAAAGGCAGGGATCAGACAGCTGGGAAAAAAAAAAACATCTGCTGCTGGGTCTCATGTCTCCCCACAGGAAAAGTTAAACTCATTTCTCCAGGACTCAGTGAGACACAAATAATGGTTAGAGGAAGGCAGAGACTCACTGTGTTATTTCACTTGGCAGAAACAGTTGTGTGACCCTCCCCAGTGACAGTAAGACACCTGGATGGAGGGAGGCTTGCAGCAGCAAAACAGCCCTAGCTGAGCCAGCCTGCAGCTGTATGAATGGGGTTTTAGGGTCACAGAGGGGGTGCCTTTAGTGGTAATTCCTCAGGATTGGGTTACAGCCTCTGCAACTTCACTCACCCCAGGGGTTCTTAAATCCACAAATGCCATTTTAATGTCAGGCTTGCCAGAGTAGGCAAACACACATTATAAAACCTTGTAAGGTGGCTCATTCTGCTGGCAGATATTCAAGTATTCAAGGTGTCCAGAGCAGACACCTCAAGCCAGGCAGCTGCCACCTCTAAGCCTTGGATCTCATTTTTTTTCCCTGAAGGCTGCCATTCTCTTAGGCAGATACACAACATCACTCAGAAGGTAAAATAACATCCTGTGAACTTCTCAGCTGATGGCTGCTTGCTTCAACTAGGTCTTGTTGTAAGTGTCTAGCTCTTGGCTTCTTGGTCTGCTGCCATGTGAAAGTAAGATGATTATTTGGGGACAGTTTCAGGAAGAAGATTATTTGGGGACAGTTTCAGGAGAGCTCAGTCCCAACACTGCCAAAGGCTGCAGAGGATAATCTAATCCTCATGAGGGCTATGGACACCTTCAGACACTGCCAAGTCTCTTAAAGAAGTGACATAATTAACCAGGCTCAAAATGATTTATAATCAGAGTTCATCCAAAACCATCCCTTTACTTTGCTGAAAACTGTCTGCCTTAACAGTGACTAAGTGACACTACAACATTCACACAAAATCTTCACAGATCATGAAAAATGTACCCGAGAAAAGTTTCCCATTGAAACAGGAAAGCAGTTAGAACCACTTGATATGTCAAGTACAACAGAAATGAACTGCATCTATGAAGGAGAACTCATGGGAGACACAGTAAGCAGTTTCCAGAAATTCCATTTTTCATTCTATTTTCCAGCCTGAGTCAAGTTCAAGAGGCACAAATTACTTATCAGAAGGGATCAGACATGAAGAAAATCAGTAGTCTAGGACAGGCTGAGAAACAGCTTGTGGAAAATCAGAGTATCTTACTCTGGTCAGTAAAGAACTAGCAAGTGAAATATTGATGTGGGACTCCAAAAAAAAAAAAAAAAAAGAGAGTTAAAAAAAAATAATGCATTGGAAAGATTTTGGAGACTATAAAAAATATTGCCCGGAAGACTTAGCATGTATAAACCCTCAAAATCCAGAGATGCTGACAATGATGTTTGAACGAATACAGAGAAAGTTTTAGCATTCCCTTGCTGACTGATGTATTTTCCTTTCAGCATTCAGTTTCAACACAGACTGGAGAGTCATTAAACGTCAGGAGAGATCCTGTTTTGGAAATGAAGATGTCTGTGTGGGTGTAAGATTAAATGTTCTCCCATCTTTCAAATGACTCAGTGTCTGAAAGACCCAAATGCAATATTTTGGTTGAAATGCTGTTTAATCCAAGCCTAGCCATAATTTTAAGCATTCATAAAGATCTGCAAGAGGACAAAGCCTGCTATCTGTCATTCTACTGACTTAGGTGATTTTACATCCCTTCTGTTCCGTGCTTGGTTCCCTTGGCTGTGTTGTCAAGATTAAGCAAAACAGCACGGACAGCAGGATTTTATAATATCCTTGACATGGCTGCTACCACCTCTAGTTATTGTTGGAAAGCTATTTGTCTGAAGCTTCAATCTGTTCAGCAAATGACAAAAACATGAAGCTGGGAAAAGGAGAGCAGAAGGAAAATTTCTGCAAAGAGCGTGAATTGTGGTTACGGAGTGCTGCTGATGTATTCAGGATTTGAAGTACTGTGTGGGATTACACATGGGCATGGGTCTACAAGGACTCTTTATTCAGTTTTAAGGTGCCTTGTATCAGAGAAATAATTGCAACAGGCACACAGTATAAAGAAGCAGGTAAAAATTCACTACATTTATTCGAATTGGACTAAAATTTGGAAAGCATTACTTTTTACTTGAAGACTTTGTGTCAAAGGACCTAAAGCAACTTCATGCTGGACCACATGTCATCTGTCACCCAACAGCCAGCACAAAGCTCATTGTGCACCTTGGCAAATTCAGTAGGAATATGATCATCCTGTCCTGGATCCCCCTGGTACAGCCAGGTGATTTTGCAGTGCAAAGATCCAGAATTAATGAACATGGAATGGTGGCCTGGTTTCTGTTCCAATAACTAATTGGTGAGGAGCAGAGCTGCTCCCTCAGAGCCTGTCTGGACATGCATGCTGCATCAGGCATCACTAATGAAATGAGGGGGGCTTAACACGCTTCGGCTGAAGCCAGGCCTGGCATTAAGTGCTCAGACTCTGAAATCAGCCTTTCCTGAGGAGATCCCACCAGCTGTGAGGCACCATAATCACTGTTTAGTTTTGAAATTATTGGCCATGGGTTATGACCTCTGGATTTCAGGAAAAACCACCTGTGACTGTGATTTGTGGTGAGCGTCCTTTACCCAAACCACTGCAGGCAGTGGAGATTAGAACAGCATGCCTCACAAACTCAGCAATTTCCCCTCGAGGTATTTGATGGATGGAGTGTATTCTTGTGGCTATAATGTGCTGCTAGGTCGAATCCACCAAACTCCAGCAGCTACTAATACCCAGAGTAGCAGAGAAGGGACTGCAGGCGTGAGGCCAGAGTGGAGGAAAGCCAATCCCAAACCCCTGATGTTCTCAGCTCTGCATGAACTGCTGCAGGCACACAAGGCAATGCTGCTGCCCCAAAGAGAGACTGGGGGAGCTGCCACCATCCACTTGTAAACTCCCAGCCCTTCCCCAGGCAGCAGCTCCAGGGCTGAGCTCCTCTTTCCCAGCTGGAGACAGGGGTTGTGCTACAGACCTTCCCCAGGCTGAGCTCAGCCTGCTGTGGGAAGGCAGTGGAGAGTGGGAGCTCAGTCCCACAGACTGGGAAGCTAAAACGTCATCGGGCAAGCGCATTCTGGAAACAATTACAGTTTCCTTTCTCCAGGGAACAAGGCTCTCAAATATACTATTACCTTTCTTCCAGCAAACCCCATGATATTTATTTGCTGTTACACAGTGTATACATTATCTACAGGAATCTAGTGCTGAACAGTGTTACAAAATGAAAAAGCAGATGATAGTGTTGTCCAACAGCATTAAGCTATAAAATGAAGGTGGTTTTGTCAAGTAAGTAAAGCACCAAAATTGAAAATGAAACAGTTCTGCAATGAAAGTGCAGCAAAAGAGAAACAATTATTGGGTAATTATTTCTAGCAGGATTATGTGATAATTGGCCCCTGAATCAAAAATGAAAACATCATTGACTAGTTAAAAAATTATAATAAATCAAGTGAAGTAAAAAATATGGTTTGTTGGGGTATTTTTAGTATTTGTCAATAAAACAAAAAAAATCCCAAACAAATTTATTTCTGTGTCAACACTCTGAAAATTATATTATTAACAAAAAAGCTAATTTTTTGGCAGATTCACATAAGAGTAGGTCCAATAGCTCATCAGTTCACACATTCAACCAGGGCACCTCAGCAGCAGATTCTGTTCTCTTCTGGCCTCCCCTGCTCTGTGTTGGGGTCAGCCCTCGTGGGTCCCTGGCCTTGGGCTTGCATGGAAGAAATGTTTTTTCAGTGAGACAAAGAATGAGAGAGACCGCTTGGGAGGGGAAACTCCTATTTTTCCATGTAGTGCAACAATTATTTAATTACTTCATATTTAATAAAAGTTTCCACAAGTAGGACAGAAACCAGCCCCCCAGGGAATGGTTTAGCTTTCCTAGGGTACAGGAGCTTGCACCCCTGTGGCATTGAGGGTAACACCTGGTTTGGGCTCTCACTATCCCCCCTTGGTGACCCTCATCCTGAAAACATCTTCAGCAATCCCAGGGCAAGCTCCCAAATACTTCAAGGATGATTAAAAGTCATGCTTTTCTACTCGGTGGGGGAAGGGGTAGGAGGGATGCTGCTTGGTGCAGAGGCTTGCACGAACTGGACTGAGTGCTGCATGGGCCTAATTTTGTCATCATCTGGTTCACTGGCTGCTGGGCTTTCATTAATCAACAAGAAACACCATGCTCAAGTAATTTGGAAAATCAATTTGTTTTGAGCTTTCGCTTGCTTAGAAACAATCCTGGATGAAGAGAACAGCATGGCTAGAGCGAGTCTTAAAAACAGGCTTTCAGCAGCAACCCCTGCTGTCAGGTGTCAGACAGCAGGGGAGTCCCCTGCTAATGCCTTGTACAAGCAAATCCTCTCCCCTCACTGCAATATCTATCTGTAACGTTGTTCTTGCTTTCCTGACAATTCCTCTGTCTCTCCGAAGAGATAATTGAAATGTCCTGCTGTTTTCCTGAGTTTGTCCTTTGAGCCCATTAAATCTTACTCAGCTATGTATACCTTAGAGAAAATAAACTGATATGCCATGATTAATCATCTCAGATCCCGGCTTGTTTGGGAGGTGGAGGTATACGGAGAATGACTGAGGATGTTGAAGGGTATTAAAGCAAATTGAACAAGAAGGAGAAAAATGAAAGGCCCTGTGCACTAACTAGAAGAGGAGGAATAAATAACCAAAAACAAGGATTAGAAAAAAAGGAACCACTACCCAAACAGAACCTCTTCCTACTATTTGCACAATGATATCACTGAATAGCCCACTGATCTTAGGGAGAAGGTGAAAAGGAAAACACAAGGAAATGATTAGTCACATGAAGGAAGACACTTGGATAAACAGTGATGAATACTGTGTCAGCAAGGGAAGGCAGTCTATAAGGGAAAGCAGAGCTTCTATGTAAAAAAGGAAAGGAGAAAATTATATTATTAAATTCTTATACTTAAAATGAAGAGAGAACAATAGGTTAAAGGATTAGAATCCTCTCCTTCAAATAAAAAAAAAATCCCCAAAATCTGAAAAGGACATTGGTCTAATTGTGCCTTACTTTTAAATATCCTGGGTCCAAGCAACTATCATCCTAATTGACTTTGAAACTCCATTTTCAAGCAAAACCCGCTGTTGTAACAGCTGCTTCTGGAAAATGTATGTGCCTGAAATGGTATATACCTGCTATGGTGTTCCAGTGGCAGTGATCTAGCAGGAAAGCCACTGTGGAGTTAGACCAGATGGCAAGACAGAAATAGGAAGTCTCTGCAATTTCTTTAAATAAAGAACAACTAGGGGAAAAGCAGAGAAAGCTAAGAAAAGCAAAGTGCAGAGAAAAAAAAAAAGGGAAAAAAAAGAGACCAAAGTAGCAAAGTTTCATGGATAAGGTGGATAATGAAAGGAAATGCAACTTGAAATCAATGTGAGACAATCACTCCTTATCTGCACACAATTAACAGATAACATGGACATCAAAGGCAAACTCTGCTTTGTGCAGTTTGCATATGCTTGTTAACACAGATTTCTTCATTCAGTAACTTTTCCTCAGTTTGACTTTTCAGATAACACCCTGTGGGTTTTCTGACAGTTATTGGAAATGAGAAACCACCAAATCCTATTTTTTGTTTGCAAGGTTCCTCTCACCCTGCTTTCCTTGTTAGGCAGTTTTCACACAAAACTTTCAGTCTCACCAGAAGTGCTGCTGCCCAATAATTTAAAAGGTTTCCTATAGGGCCAAGGTCTGAATACCTTATCCCATACACACTTGTGGTGCCCTGGTGTTGCCACAGAAGGAGATGCAGTCTGTGTCAGACCAAAGTATCAAGAAGGAGTTCAAAAGTCCAACACAAACCTCCGCTGAGGTGCCGTGACCCTGTCTTCTTAAATCTTCTTGTTTGACCTCTTCTTTATGGAGAGACCACCACAGTCTCTTGTTTTTATAGTTACTTTTTAAACAGTGCCCCGTGGCCCCGAGAAATCCCAGCTCCAACCAAAACCGTGCCTCTGCTGCTTCCAGTGCATATCAGAGCAGCAAGGGTCACTGTCAGCCCCTGACCGTGCTGTGTCTGGCACAGGGCCAGCACCTTTTGCCTTGTTCTGCTACCTTCACAAAGGGCCTGGGTCAGAAAATAGGATCATATTAACTCAGGACTGGTGCCAAAATGATACATGAACTATTCTGAATCCCTGCAATCAGCTTAAATATTACAAAAGAGCAAGCTGCATCCTAATCTACATACCCTCTCCCACTTCATTTATTTTACATGAAGCAATACATTCCTTAAGTTACTGCGGAAATCCTTTCTCTGAGCACCATAACTAATTAATCCCTCTGCAAATGAATAAAGTTGGTCCAGAGAAAGTGCAAATATGGTGCTTGTCAGTTCACTTGATAGTGCCTGATATATAAGGCAAAACCTCAACTTCTTGGTCACAGTTGCATCAACACTTAGACAAATTAAAGTCCTCTTGGAGTTACAGGGGAAATATGTCCAAGGCCATAAGCAAGCATATAAAAATTATTTTGATTTTATTGATTCCCTGAGCTGGCACTTAGTCCCATGCCTTTCAGAGATGTGCTGCCACTGCATATTACAAACACTCCTCTTGTTTGGTTCCACCTTCCCCTCAACAGCAGCTGCCTTGGCAGTAAACAGAGGATGTAAAACATGAATCCTATCCTGCAATGAGCACACATCAGAAAAAAGGCATTGTCCCCACCAGCCGTCATGTCACAGCTTCCAAGAAGTCCCAGGAACAACAGCATTTTGAGGCCAAGAATTGCTAAATGATTAAAACTCAACCAGATGCACTGTGCAGCAGAAGCAGCAGCCTCTGTGGAAAATTCACGAAGGTTATCCTTTGAAAATGCTAATCAAAAGAAAAATGATTCGCTTTGGTACCAGCCACTCTTTAAAATAACAAAGAGTGTGCTCATTTGGATTGCAAGACTATTTGTGTAAAGACAGGAAGAACATGGGTTTAGCATAATGATGAGGTCATGTTGTCAGAAGCCAGCCCAGACAAACGTGTCCCCAGGGGCTACCGGTTTAAGGCAACAGAAAGCATCACCATGCTGGACTGCAGGGATTATATTTTTGCTCTGCAAACAGCACGCTCCACTCTGCATCAGTAAAAATTTTTCACCATTCAGCAACACGTGGGCTTTGGCACTGCAAACTCTATGACTTTCTCGAAACACCAATGAATAATAGATGTTGTTGATAGGCATTACAAGAAGCATGTGTTCAGTGTTTCAACCAAATATGGTTGGCCGTGAGATCCAGGACTCTAGCTGTGGGCACTTTCCAAAACAGAGAAGACATTATCTTTGTTTTCTCATAGTTCATCATGAAATTCCCAGCTTTCTCCATGCTTGTCATTCTTAAAGTTGCTACCAATGAGTAGAAGAGAAAGAAAACCCTACTTGCAGATCAGAACTTGACTAGTATTTGGAAACTACTTTTAATACTGAGCTTCTACAGAGAGCATGCATTTCTCAGAATGTACACAGCCAAAGCCTGACTTCACCAATTGTCCAAGGAGACAAAGCAGGTTTAACTGCAAAACTATTAAAATCTATAACTGTACAAACGAGTATTGCTGGGAGAGTGCAGTCCTCAGAAATACATCTCTGCAGAGGTGAGGCAGTGTCAGGCTAAGGGCTGCCCAGAGGTTATGAGATCTCCATTCTTGAAGGTATTTAAAACTCACCTGGACACAACCTGAACAACCTGCAGGAATTGTGTTGAGCAGGGGTTGGGCTAGAGACCTCCAGAGGTCCCTTCTCATACCTGCAAGCCCGTGCCTCTCTTAAGCCAGGCAGAACTGAGCACCTGCACCTCTGCAGAAGTATCTGTTTAACAGCAGAAGAAATAGAGAAGAAGGTGCCATTTCAAACAGGAAAACCAGTTAAACATTCTGATTCCATATGAGCACAGTGTAAGTGCTAGCTGCATGTTACAATTCAAGGAAGCACATTGCCAAGGGCTGGAGCAATATACCCAAACCCATACAGTAAATACAATGTATAGTCCTGAATCTCAGGGCTTTTCAGTTGATGACCTTGACCTTAATCCCTTATTCCATGCTATATCAGAAGAATCAGGGATTATCAGAACATGACAGTTAAACAGACAACGGTTCATATTTTATCTCATTCAAAAGAGTTGTTTGAAGTGATTAACTTAATTCTGCACTGCAATTTCATTCACATACAGTGGAAAGGTGGAGCATTCTATAAAATGGAAGCAATTAGAGCCTGTGCTTTTTTCCAACTAAATCACCCTCATCTCCTTCTAAGGGAATGTAAACCAGAATTAAGATGATTCTAGGCAGAAAAAAACCAAAACACCAACGCTAAACTATAACAGTAATTCATACTAGTTGGCTCTAGATGAGGTACTGAATTCAGATGATGAAGTCAATTCCTCTATCAAAGGGTCTCATTAAACTGGAGTGTGGGAATACCCTTCTGTGATAAAAGCTCATATTAGTCAAGAAATAACTTCCAAGGATGGCTGATGCCAATGAGAATAAATCAAGAACTGCAATTGATTAACTAATTTAAACACTAAAGACAGCTTTGGTTGCTATGGCAATGAAAGAAAGGTCAAAACCCTGATGACCTTGGAGGCTCATGATCCTCTGGGGATCTCAGAACCTAGTCTGGAAATATATTAAAAGGTATAATGCTAGCCAGATTGCCTTGTAATAGCTTGGCTGTTTTTTCAGCTGGAAGACAGACTTTGCAGCATGTTTCACACCAGTCTCCACAGTGTGCAGCTAGCTTCAACTATCTGATATCTTTTCAGCATCAAAAATCAGCTGGGACATCTGAAAGCCTCAAACATTTCCTTTGTGCTCCATTGTTGGCGTGTACTACTCTCAAATTTCAGTTCCCTTTCTCATTGAGCACTTCATTATCAAGTTCTTATTGCTAAGTTAGCTTCCTGGGTAGCTGCTCCTAAATTCATTGTACTTTTCATCCTCCATTCTACTTAGAGGTCTGATTCAGAGCCTTTTGATGCATAAAAAGCCACTGTAGAAAGTGGAAAAAAAGCAGCACCTGAACATCCCAGAAGAAACCAACACAGGCCACTGAGCTCAGTGATTTGCTGTATTTGCAGCGCCTGAGGATGTGGCCTGTGATACTCAGGAAACCTCCTGGCCAAATGTTACACCTGACTGCTGTTTGACTCCCACTATCTTCAGCAGGACTTTGTTAGGATCCTCCTGCCTTTACCCACCCAACCCAGACAGCAGCAAGGAACTCAGAAACTCTGCCTGTATTGTGTCCAAATTCAGCTATCACTGAATAACAGGTATCTGTGAGAAGCAAGCAAAAATGAAATGACTGTGTGACCACAACAGCCTTACTGTGCAAAGCATTTGCCAAATTTCAATAATTATTTAGACAAGCCTATTAGCCTTCTTTTGGAAAACACGATCTTCGTTTCAGGACATACTAAACAGTCACATGTCTTGTGTTTGAGTACAAACATTGATTTCTCTTGTCAAGATGGTAGGCAGTTTTTTCTGAGGACAGAACTACTGCTGTGCAGAAGGGCTCTGTTGTTTCAAAATAAATGCTGTTTCTCTGAGGAATTTGTCAGAACATCAAGATTAGCTGTTATTCCCTACTGCATTTGTAAAGACTCAGATTACATTCCAATCCTTCTTTTTAGAAAATATCAAAGCATGCTTTCCTCAGTTTTTAATTAAGATGTTTATCTGTAATTGGTATTACATTAGTATTGTATTGTATGTTAACCAAGGCAGAATCCACATTTGTTCTGTCTAAAACCACAGCCACCAAAATTGCCAGCTGCAAACTGGCAAAAACCTTCAGACAAATGCATTCTTGATCATTTGTCTTTAGACTAGTACCTTTAGCTTATTTATTTGTTATTGGGTTTCAAATATTTTAAAAGCTGATCAATTAAGTGTAGTGTAGGTGTGTTCTTCTTACCTACCACGGGGTTACTACAGATTTTACAAAGAGTATAGGAAAAGTCATATTTGATGGGCATCACAGAGTAAAGCAGGACAAGAGGGAATCAGTCAATTCATTGGCTGGAGGAAGTTGAAAAGACTCATGGTTTGAAGCTTTGTGTTACAATGACACTCCAGACATTGCCTGATTCACCTTCAGCATGCAGGCACAGGGCACCAGAGAGCATCAGTTCAGCAGGAGAAGTTACTTAGTTTGTTGAAAGGAAAGCATCCAGTTGGCTGGCTTTGCTCTTCCTAGCAAGAAAACACTCTGGGTCAGCTGCACAGGACATCAGGCTCACTTGAAAATTATGTACTTTAATGGCCACGTATCTTCATCCTCTCTTTTTTCTGCCCTGAATCCATGAAAGCTTTTGTGACAACTGCATACTATTTATTTATGTGAGAGCAGATTATGGCCCACTTGGGAATGTCATTCTTGATGCACAGAGCTCACTCTGCAATGCTCCAGCAAAAGCAGAAGTATTGAGCTTTCCACCATAAAACTGGAGGGTGTTGGGAAGAATTCTCCCATAAAATTTATAGCTATCAACATATCTACGACCTTCGACCTTATTGCACAGTATTCTTATGCTATAAACCTCATCTCCATCCACAGGAGAGCTGCTGGCCCTGAGGGAATGAAGTTTTTCCTGATTACCATACTGGCATCCACTTCTTTTTCTTTCTTTCAGAGGAGGAGGGTGCAGTGGTCTGACTCTGGCTGGATGTCAGGCACCCAACAAAGCCACTCTATCACTCCCTTCCACAAGTGGACTGGGGAAAGAAACTATAACAAAGGTTTGGGGGTTGTTCATGAGAGATCCCTCACCAATACCATCACAGGTAAAACAGACTCAAAATGGGGATATTCATTGAATTTATAACTTACAAAATCAGAGCAGGATAATGAGAAGTAAAATAAATCTTAGAAACACCCTTCCCCGTCTCCTCCTCCATCCCAGCTCTACCTCCCACCCCAGCAGCATAAGGAGAAGGAGAATGGGGGTGGTCAGTTCATCACATGTTGTTCCTGCCAGAGGGGAGAGCCTTGTGCATGTGCCTCCCCACGCACCCTGTGGTGCCCCTTAAGTTTCTAAAGCCTTTGGCCCTCCTCTCTGGTCCTCCTCAGGCTGCAGCACCAGGGTGGGGTTCAGTGTATGATCCTTATGAGTGACAGTGTCTGGGGGTGGCGAGGGGGGGGAACAGAGACAGAGAACATACAAGCTACCTGTGGACTCTATATCCCTAGCTTTCCCTCTTCTCTGACTTCACTTTCCCCCTATGCCCAATTTCCTCCTCTTGCCTTTGCTCCCATCCCCTGCCAGCAGCAGCAGAGGATATCCTTGCCACCACTGCTGTCCCATATTATTGCTGTCCCATCACAGAAGCAATGCCTGGGCTCCCCCCTCCCCTCTTCCCACCTCTCGGGATCTCTAGCTGGTCAGAGTGACCCCGAGATACGTTAGAAATTCTCTTTTCCCAGCCCGGATCTCGAAGAAGGAGTCAGAGCTCTTCATTTCCTGGTCTCAAGGTTGTTTATTGTATCTTATCTATAAAATTCTTTCTCCTGACCTGCCGAGGTCTGCTCAGCAAGACAGTCCAGGCACTCTGCCTGCCCGCGGGTGGTGTTATCTTTTTATACTAAAAACTACGTGTACAATATTTACAATTACTGTCCAATACCTATCACCTGTTAGACAGTGAGCTTCTACTCTAAACCAATCTAAAAGTGCCAACATCACAGCAGAGGATGGAGGCCAAGAAGAAGAAGGAGAATGGCTAGACACGCCCAGATTCCTCCATCTTGCCCCCTGAACCTCCATTCTAAAAACCCCAAAAATCTATTTTTCACCCCATGATAAATTCACTATCATTCTACTTAAACTGCCGTGGCTTGTAATTCTTCATATAAGGTTGGTAATTGTTTTTTCCAAGGGCTAAATTAAAGGCACAGGGGTCTTGGGCTCTGTGCCAAGGTCTCTGAGCCCCCTGGGCAGGGGCTCGAGTCCTCCAGGGCAGCCAGAGGAATTTCCTGGGTTCCGACACCCACCCACCCCCAGCTCCGTGGCTCTTGCTCTCGCCGCGGTTCACGCTGGAGGAATGCTAATAGGATAAGCTGGTTGAGCCAGGCAGGCATTCAGCAGATTTTCCGCTCTGTCCTGCTGGCAGGAGGGACGTGGAGCTCTTGGAACATGGGCTGGTGACTGGGGCTCCTGGACTGCCAGGCAGCCCAAATGCTGCGGGTTTATCACCTCACCCGGGGACAGCAGGGCAGGGAGCCATTGCTGCCACCACAGGTCACAGGCGCTGTGTGTGTGTCACAGGACTCTTCTAGCCAGCCCACGGCTGGTCACTCTGCATCTTGTGGCCATGGAGGTGCTATAACAAGTTTAAACAGTGTGGTTTTACCAAGTAAAGGATGTGTTTGTGTAACATTTAAAAGTCTGATTTTCTTCAGACTTCTTCTTAAAATATATTTGGTCACTATACTGTTAAGCTGCAGCTCACTGAGTTTCATGAAGAGATTTTGGTTGCCATTAAATAATTTTACCTAATTTCACATTCCAGAGGCGTTCCCTTGGCCAATGCTTGCACCCAGTTCAATGAGCACATGACCAGAGGGTTGAAGCCCACCTGCAATTCCACCTGGCCCAGCATCCCAGCTGTGGTGGCCTCAGTGGGGACAGGCATTCAATGCCACTGCACCCAGGCAGGTGCTTGAAGAAATAAGGACATCCAGCCCACATCCCACACACCCTTGTCTGTCTAGGATGGGTTGAGAGCCAACGCACTGCCTCTCACCTCCCCTAAGCTTGAGCCAAACAAGATGCTTTCCACAGAGCCCAAGAGGAAAGCTGCAGATGAACTGGAAGCTGCTTCTTGTGGTGAACTGGGAGACAAGGGAAATGACAGGGGATGATGAGGCCAGGTTGCATTTTTAGCCTGGGCACCAACTAATTTTTCTCTAAAGTTTTATGTTTTGCAGTGCTCTTTGCCTCTGGTTCTTTTGTATCCAGTATGAAAAAGTTGCACATGCTATTTATTACCAGGGACCACCCAATCACTTTTATTTGACGAATATGGCCTTCTCAAGAAGTCCCAGCAGGGAGTAATTCTCAGTTTTTCTCAAGTATTTAAAAGAGTTTCTGGTTTGATAAAGGAAATCCCAGAGCTACAAACTGGCTTTTGTCTAGAACATTGCCTCAGTCCTACCAGCAAAACTGGCTCATGCATATTATCCTTAACTCCATAATTCCTTGACATGATTCAGTAACCCTAAGCAAAGGCAACATGTTACAATCCATTGCTGGACCTTATCCTATCAGCTCCAAATTGTTATAATTTATCACTAACCCCAGGCAGTCCAAGTTTATTCCATTTGATATGCAGACTGACATTCACAGTCATGGAATATTTGATGGGTTTTGCCAGAGTTTCCCATTTTCAGAATATGTTTGAGCTATACATTCAGCTAGCAAATCATGGTAATAATATTAAGACAAAAGCCATCTTATGCAGTTTGGGCATAGGCCAGTTAATACAGCAGAATCTTATGTGTCTATGCCTTGACTCATGCCCACAACATAAATTCCCCTAGTAATTAACCTAGACTAATAACTCCCAGCCATGCTTAGGAGACCACCCTCTTGCCCTCCCCAGCTACAGACTCATCATTTAAATGCTTTAGTGGCTGCTCCTGGCAGGCTGGGGAGGAGTGAAAGCATAAACATTTCTGAGAGTGAGGGAGAAGGTGGTGAGGAATGAAATCACACATCAGTCAGTGCCTAGTTGATATCTTATTTTTGTAAGAATGGTATGTCTTGTTCATTTTGCCAATGTGAAATAGAAAAGAGGATGTGGGATACAGAGGATGAATTGATGATGGTGAGAATGAAGGAATTCCAAATGACAAGACAAAGCAGCTCTGGAAATCTTCTTGACCAATTTGCCTGCAGCAGTCTAGTAGGCTTAATTCTCTATTATTCTAGAAATTTCATCCTACTCTGACAAAATAAGTGAGCCTTGCTAACCAGTAAGATGCTGCATTTTTAGAAATATGAAAATCCAAGAAGAAAGAAAAATCCCGAAGGTATTTAAAACCAGGAGAAATCACCCTTCTGCTACCTATGTAGGGCTCCCCTCCCTTCTTCCCTTTCTCCCTTTTGCTGTGCCTTCTTAAGAAGCAGACACAAGGAGCAAAGAGAATAAAGGCTGTCATGTTTATGGTCCTCAGGATAAGGAGTGCATCAAGGGCATAATTGGAGTGTGCTGCTCTCCTGTTACTTGTTTTCCAAACCCTGTAGAAAGATAAGCATAAATTAGAGCAGCTCTGAGGTGGCTATCTTTGTATCAGCAAGGGCTGACAGTCCTTGCAATACTCTCTGGAAAACACTGGACCCAAGAATTTCCCATGGCAGCTTATGCTATCTTTACCTTTCCATGCCTTCCCCTAGCACAAACAAAGACAATTAAACCCAGTGCACTTAGCTCACTGTATATGGCTGTGGATTTGTGATTGGAAGGGAAAAAAAGAGACAATAAAGAAAAAAAAGTGCTTTAAAATGCACTCCAAACATACTTTAAAAGCATAAACATTGGATTCTGTTCCTTTGTGCTCACCAGCTTCCCAGGCCACAGCCACAGCAGTGTGCAATCCATGTGGTTATACCAGCAAGCAGCAACGAGCATGTGGAAGAACAGGAAGAATATTTGGAAAGGTTTTGAGATGATCCTCCTACAGCTGGGTCATTGAAACAGATGCAGTGGGATAGAAGATCTTCCTGAACTGTAAGACCAAAATTAGGGACTTATTGGGTCACGTCAAAGACCCCCCTGGTTTCCCATCTGTCCATCAGAGAAGAACAGAGCAAGTCTGTTACAGACCCTTCTCCAGATCATTCCTCCAGCCTTGCAGACTCTGCAGCTCAAGGACTTTCTCAGCCAGAGGCAATGCCCTTATACTCAGCTGCCCTTGGGGGATTTTCCTGCCATGAATTACTCTCATAAAAGAGACATTTCAGCATTTTAAGCAATGCTATTCACGTTTCTCACTACCTGGGTAAAGAAACACCTCCTTTTGTTTGTTTTGAACTCACTGCCTGCTAAAACTTTTTGATGCCCTTCAGTTTTTCTAATGAATAGGAGAGCCTGTTATTCACTTTTCTTTCTTTTACTTTTTTTTAAGTATTTCACATAACCTTTTCAGTAACCTCTTTTCCAGACTGAAAAGTCCTACCTACTTAGCCTTCTACTTATATAGAAGCTATTCAGTAAATTTTAGCACATATTACAACTTTTATTAAACTCTACTTTTTTTTCTTTTTTTTTTTTTTTTCACATTCTAGGCCACGTTTTTAGGGAAGGAGGGGAAAGAGAACCAACATAAAACACAATATCCACAACCTGTGGAAGCCACAGTCTAAGTGAGAGTCTGTATGCCCTGGCATCTTTCTCCTGCACAGAATCTGGATTGAGCCATCCCAGCCCCTGCATTGTAATTATGCTTCCAAGACCTGAACAGTCAACCACTTTTAATGAAAAAAAACAATATACCAGTTCTTGAAGAGGTTTAAGCCATCTCCCTCTTAGCTCCAAAGAACTTTCTGGTACCCTTCAGTTCTTCCAGTGGCTGTGGTATTCTCAGTAAAGCTCTGAAGGAGCCCCAGGAAGCCTTAATACTTCTTCAGGCTCAGCACCTTCTGGGTTCCCTCTATGGTACAGTTGGTCTGTCTCTCCTCCAGCCATCAGCCACACAGATCATGCCCCCTCCACACTTGTCTACCACCCATCCAGTATTATACTATATTATACCTATATTACATTTCAATATGCTTCATAACCAAGCAACATGAAAGCTTCCATGAAATCTTTTCTTTCTCTTCCCAAAAAATCTACTCGGCTACAAAGAGGTTCCCATTGCTGCCCACACCTTGCCCCCTCTCATCTCCTCTTCTTTCCATGCAGGTGCAATCGCTGAGGCAATCTTCCTTAGAAATGAGTGAGTGTCTGCTGCAGGTGTTCCAAAGCATTACAGTGAGCCGGGAATTAACAAAAAACAGAAAGTGCAATAAAATAGTATACACAATATATGAAAAATATTGATTGTGCAGCTGACATTAAAATATTTAAAAACTATGCTTTTTCTATGCTTGGAATTGCCTGTGGTTGAATATCTTAGTTCAACTTTCTTTTTGCTGTTTGTGATCAGCTGTGTATGCTTGTGTTTGTCTTAGTGCTGTCTTTCAACAGCACTAAGTCAGATGAAAGTCTGTCAGAGCATTAAGTATTATCAATTATCACTGTGGCTGTATAAAGAGATTTGAGGGCCCTGGGTCTGTTAGGATTTTTACATTTAATTGTGTTCACCTTGAGAAGGAGAGTTACACAACTACTCCACTTCCATGCAGATAGGATTTCCTGTAAGTAGGAACTAGCACTTTGCATAAAGCCTTATTAATAAAAGCAAAATCATTTGATCAGAATACTGACATTCTAATGAAAGAAAGTTTGGATGTTGTAAGGAATGTGGATTCCACCTTGACAAATCACCTACATTCTTTCTTGTTGATTTAGCACTATAATAAAGGCAATGGTCTGGGGTTTTTTCGTTTTTGTTCTTTTTTCTTTTTTCCACTGGGTTGCAATAATTTACAACTGATTTTTTATTTCCTTTCACATAGTGCCCTGGAGCTGCCTCCAACCTTTTCCCCAGAAGCAGTAAGAATTTGGATCCTTTGTTACACAGAAATAAATGAAATATTCATCGTCCAGTGATGTGATTGGTGTGAGGCCATTCACACTCAAGGCAGCCTCTGTATTCCCTCCTCACTCTGAAGATTGGTTTCCTCTCCTGTATCACCAGCAGTTTGCACTGTCCTCTGTGAGACTGGGAATGAAAGCATCACTGCCTCCAAGGGACTGCTCTCTGCTCTGTCACAGAGAAACCAGGCAGTTCTGGGAAGTGTGGAACCTGTAGCAAGATGGGCACAAGCACCTCGAAGACACAAGTCCTCTTCTTTGCAGCAGCTGAAAGGCAACATGTTCCCCAAGGGCCTCTTTGGAGATACAAGGCTAAAAATTACCTCCTGCTGCCATGGATTCACAGCAGTGTGGCTGGTAAAGGCACATGGATCCAAACCACCAATGTCTTTGGAAGCTGGCTTCTGCAGGACCTCCAGCTGGAAGTCAGATGGTGAGTTCTGACCCCAATGCCTAAAGATTGTAGCGAAGCTCTCCTTGCTCCTTTTCAGCTGCACCTGCCCATACCTCACTTTTAAGAAGTCTCCATGGAATCTCCTTAGGCACTGAACAAAGCAAAGTCTACATCATGACTCCATACCAGACAAGGCAGAATAATTGATCACTTTAATTTGCATCACTCCTTTGTCCCATCTCTCCATCATTGCAGGTAACAAGCCTATCACCATTTAAAGCCAAAGGGTTAACAATATCACACATACCAATCCATATTTGACACCCAAATAAATAGACTTCACAGTAGGGGCTAGGATCAGAGGAGATTAAAAAGACTCCACACCTCCAAGTACCAAAAGCCTTTGATTTAGGGTTTTATGACATTTATGACATTATGGCAATGTCAGGTTTTGGATTAAAGGTGCCTGAGTCCATAAACTCTGCAGAGGAAATATTCTCACTGGCAAACAAAAGAGAGCCAATGGAAGAGAGCAAAGAGAGCATGAACCTACTTCCAAAGTGAAAAGATCTTGCCTCCCCCTATATTTAGGCTTGATACACCATTTTGGTAGTAAATAACAACTGTAAAATCTAGAAAGTATACTGCTCAGGACAGGAACTTGCATTCTACATGAGGGAAAATGATATTCAGCTCTTAAACGACTGAGTATGGAATTGTTCCCTAACACTGAATTCACAATGTTGAAAACAAGTTAATCTCATAAACAAAAGACAAGGCTAAAGCATCTCATCCCTGTGCTGTTACTAATGATAAATGTATGTGCTCTCAGCCTTGGCAGTACAGTGCACTCTCCCCAGATGAGTAATATGCTCAAACAACCAGCCTTGGAGACAGGAAATGGACAATTTATTTCATCTTTATTTAATGGTCAGCAAACAACACATTACAATTAAACCAGGTCCCATCTTTCATGCCATGCACAAGGACTTTAATCTCATGGGTCTACACTGTAAAGCAAGAGGGAAATTTCTGAGGAAGTTCATTAGTAGAAATGACCTTTTACAAATGAATTAAAATATATGTGCATTGGCTGAGACTACAGCTTGGAACACAAGCTCTTGCAAGGGATTAAGAAACTCCTCTACTCCTATTTTCCTCCTGTAGGTTATGAAGATGCAGAATTAAAGATGTCCCCTCCTTTTACAGATCTTGTAGACAGTCAAGAATGGGAACAGGTGAAGAAGCCTTCAAACCTAATGGCCAGTAACATGAGATTCTTTACTGTTCATTCACAGCATCAGCAAATTGCTTCCCAGGTGCCTAAACATAATAATTACTTTTTCTGGGGGATGCTGCTGAAGGCTGTGGATGCATCCTCACAAGACTACAGATTATGTCCATACAAAGGGTTGAAAAAAGAGAGGCACCAGGTCGTGAGACCCTCTGACTACTCACTAACTGCTCCTTTCTGCAGAATTTGCAGATTCATCATTTTTAAATGTTTCCTACAGGCAAAACTTTAGGAAGGTCCAAGGCACTCTTCATAGGAGTCTCAGATTGGGGGGGCTGGGGGGGGGGGGGGGGGAAATTGGGTCATCAGCTCCACTTTCATGGGAAAAGTTAGGAAATAAAGATCCTCTTGCACTTCCAGCACAGACAGTAAAAGCATATGGAGAAATGCTAAACATATTCATTTGTTTGTTATGGGTGAAAAATACCCAGGTTTTGTGAAAGTAGAAAAAAGCCAAAACCATATTAAAAAACCCCACAACAGTTAGTTCATTTTATTTCTTTGTGCCAATAGAAACCCGATACTTTCTGAGAGTGATTGTTTTTTGTATTGATATGCATTAAGTCAAACTGAAGCATTTCCAGAACTGGTGCAGAACAACTGGTCCTTCAAAATCACACAGAAACTAAAAGGGTACCTCGGGTTTATGTCCTTTGATTTCCTGTTTGTTACAAGTTTCCAGTTTTAGTCAGGTACTAATACTGCACAACAATGAAGACTGCCTGCACAAAATAGAGTTAGTGATATTTACAGCAGGAAAGAGCCCAGTAGCAAAATTCCAATCTCCTCTAAGGATTTCAGTTCTTCATTGAAGATTTCAGTGCTGGGCCACAACTACTTACAGAGAAAGCAGACCTCATCCACTCCAGTGACTGTTTTCATTTAGTTCTTTTGCACAACACTCAACAACACCCAAAAAAAAAAGTCTTTGATATCACTCAGACATTCCTCAGTCCAACAGAGTACATGTTTAACTTTCTGATGTCTCCATCTCTCCAAGCGAGTCAGATGCAATCTGGAAGCTATGTAGTCCTATTAGTCTGGCACTGTGCTTGAACTAATTATGTAGAGACACAGCAGTTCTGTGATTTCCAAATACAGATGGAGAATCTTCAGCTGGCTCAAGGCTGCACGTACTGAGCCTTCTGCACATTGGTAAGACACTTAGAAAAAGTGGGAAGTATTGCAACATATACAAATAGCAGACTAGAATATGAGTTTGAATTGCTCCATATTGTGCAGAAACTTAAAAGCAAATATCTCACCTGGCAAAGGGTTTGCATTCTTTAGTGAAATACTCATAGGAACAGCAGACTGGACCTATTTTCCAGAAGTCTAAAGAACAGGCCAGCAGTTATATTTAGTCTTGGTGCTATTAAACCAGTAATGTCTCCTTCATGTTTTTCCTCTAGTCACACACTGATTTTCTCATTTCCTGAAGTCCAGCTGAATTCAAGTTTTTATTACGTATGCTGTGCTGCAACAATCTGATTTTTATGGAAAACTTTTCACACACACAGAGAAAGGTAGACTACACACACACACACACACACACACACACACACACACATATGCTGCAGTTGCTGTACACCAGGAAGGGACTCAGTTCCACATGGATGTGCTCACCTCGTCTTCCTTTGCAGTCAAGTGACAGAAACTTTTTGGCCCACAAACTGGACTTTCTGCACCAAAGCAAGATGATTAAAATCAGCCAGATGAATTAGAGCCCAGGAGCACCTTCTTCTTCTAGAATGTATCTAGACATGTATTTCAGGCATAATCAAAATGCTGCGAGCATTCAAAGCTAGGATAATGAGGCACCAACCTAATATTTTAGCCTAAGTATCTCTGTAACTTAGACTGTTTCTAGGGCCATGGGTAATCAGTTTGACTCATCTCATAAATACATGATACATTCCACCTCCCTCTGATATTAAGTATCCTAAGTATAAGAAAGGTAATTTGTGAGTAGGTTTTTGTCATTAGACAACAACACATGGTCAGATTCTAATAAGCCTCTGGTTTGGCAAAAGGCAAGAAAAGTTGGGATTGAGACTTCTGCATATAGGTAAGGAAAGGGTACCTCTTCTTGGATCCCTTCTCCACTGTGACTCACCACACCTGCAGCCTCCCTGAGGAGGTTCTGCTTTTAGGAAGTACCTGGGGACCAGCAAGTCACAAAGGTGGTGGGAGGTAAGGCTGTAGGTCCTGCTCTCTCCTAGCCACTGAATCAGGGACACAGTTCATCCCTGAAGGCTGCATGACAGCTAGGTTATATCTGGCCTTCCTCATTCAAGAAGAATGTACAACATCAGGGCATCTTATGTGGCTTTTTTGTGCCGTCTGAAAATATCATTTCATACAATTTAGAAAGAGTTTCCAAAGCAATCTTTTCAAAGCTGTCAAAGCTTGGAAAGGCTTTGTTTAGAAAGACTGAAATAATTTTCAGAAACCATCACCCACAGACTTTAATTTTTCAATCACATGATATGTCTGTTTGCAACAGCATCTACCATAGTGCTTTCTTAAGAGCTACCAATAAATAATGGATGGCTCACTCATTGCCTTAATTCTCTTTAAATAAGTAAAGAGGCTCTGAGCACACCAAATTACCACATCATTTCTGATGTCCTAATGGAGTCCCCACTTAAATCAGTCTGAGACAGGAAATCAGGAAAGTGCAGTGATCAGACAAGTTTTCCAAGCATTACATTAACGTCAAAAAAAAACAAGCCCAGAAGTGAAATTATTTTACCATTTTATGAAAGGCTTTTCCTGAGCCCTCTGAGGCTAGTCCAGTCAACCCTTCGCAACTGCTGCATTCTGGGTCTCGAGTAGCACTAACAAGCAGCAGCTTACAGTAACACTAATCTTGACAAACTTTAGTCATCTGAAAGTTAGCCACTTAATCTAAGCTACTCATCAAGCCTCCTGCTTCAATCAGTGAAGTGAAATAGGTGCCTGGAGTGCACAAAATTTCTCCAGACTGTTATAAAGGTTGCTCAACTAGATGCTGACCGCAACAGCAAAAATTGTTTATAAGATTTTCCGTTTCCTCTAAAGTCAATTTTTCACACTTGTGGTCCAGTTTGCCACTTCTTAATCCTTCCATTGCAGCTATTTATGGGACCATGCTTTTAATCCTGATTTAAACAACTGATGTGATTAGTGTAAAAAAGAGCCTTTTTGTGAAGCAGTCCCTAATCAAGGAATATTTGTACAGTTGATGTTGAAAAGCACTTCTTAAAATTATTTAACCCAAATGCCCTGCTGAATAAGGGCCAGCTAGACCAAGTTGTCCAGGACAGTGTCCAATCAGGTTTTGAATATCTGTCTACAGCCTTGGGCAACCTGCTGCAAAGCATGATATAACCTTAACTGTCATCCAGTGACTATGAAGGATCTGGATCCATGAGTCATTTTGTATCCATGAAAACACACACTACTTCCAACTGGTCTGGCACAACCTCCTCCATGCTCTTTCCTGTGACCACCAGTGCTGTGATTCTGGTGGCTGCACCAACAACAAAATCAAGGGCACAGTGCATCTAAAGAAACGATTATGTTTGGTAGTGCCCATATTCCATTTGATGGTTTCCCTGGCAAGTTCATCATGCAAGTACAGGAACTTTGTGCTGACACAGAGAGAGGATGGAAACAAACTGGACATGTAAGGGAAGACCAGACCATTCTGTCAGAGAGGCAGAGGGAAGATGACCCAGACCTTCACCTTTCAGTGTCAATCAGATATTAAATCAGCTCAGCAGGCTTGCAAAACCACATCCTTAATTTCCACAAGAGTCTCTAGTGAGGTTAAAAATGAAAAAATCCATTCCATTTCCCTCTTCTAGCATGATCCCAGCAACAGGTGCACCAGCATATCCAAAGGGATGGAAATTGCAAATTCAGGAGCAGAAACTATTTAAACCAGGTCTGTCATTGAAGTCAGCATCTTGTCAAATGAAACCTCTAAAGACACCTCTTTAGGAGGAAATTAACTGCCCTTTGGAGGTTCTTTTTTTCTCTCTACAGTGACTGAAGACATAGCCTAGGTAGCTAACTCAGCTTAGGCAGCTAGCATGTAGAAGTTAAAGGCAGCTGAGATTAATGCCCCTCCTGCAGCTGGGGGGCTAAGAAAGCTTGGCCTGCAAATACTCTTGCATTTTGCACTTTTCATAAGGAGAGCTGAAACACCCTGTCCCTTAGCAACCAACCAGAGGCCATTTATTGAAACTTGCAAAAGCTTTTGAGCAAGCCCCTCTCCAGAGACTTATTAAAAATGAGTAGTCATGGGATGAGAGGTAAAATTTCGTCATGCATTGGAAAGTGTCTAAGAGACCAAGATCAAAGATAGTAAGCTTGCTTTTACTGTAGCAAAAGATTAAAAGCAGGATGCCCATAATTTCTGTGCTAGAGATGTTGGTTATTGAATTTATTAATGATACAGAAGCAAGAGCAACAACTAGCACTGAAGAAATTATTTATGCTAGCCTTTCAGCAACATCCAAGGTATGGGAAGAAAAAGCATGAGATATTTTGTACGACACACATGCTCCCAACTGATAAAGTTTTGAAGTGATCTTCCCTTCAGCACCAGTATGAAGCAGCCAGAAGTATTTTCAGATGCACTGATCATTATGGTGAGAGGATATTAGATGAAATTCACTTACAGCATCAGAACAGACTCCTGTGTAATGTTGAAGTGGGACAGTACACAAAGACATAAGGCTTTGGCATGGAGAAGACAACAAGAAACACCCCACAGACTCCTATTCTAGCATTTATTGCTTGGTGGAATACCATTAAATTAAACAACATTGTGAAGTCTCCTGTGAAAGCCAAACTGCTTCACCTTCTGCTGATTTGCCATCTAACCTAGATGATTATCATCCAAGTCTCCCACTAAAGTCAGCACCTTATTTTTCTTTTAGTGTGTCATAAGGTTAATCTGCTTGAATTAAGTGTGGCATGTCATGGTGTTCATTGGCTGAAATACTCTTTAGGCTCACAATATACCTGTAACATATGACCCCAATAATACAATTTTGACAGAAAAAAATAGCCCATCACAAGGAGAAATTCACATCCAATTCCTGAAGCTGCAGAACCATTACAACACAGCAAAGGCCAGTCTATTGCTAAAGAATGGCAAAGTAATAATGTAGAGAATGTTTCCCCCCTGCTTCATGTGGCTGAACACCTCTAAAACATTCTTTTCAGACACAAAGACAAAAGCTGCAGAGTCACCCATAGTGTATAATTAATCCCACATCATATTAAACCACAGGAAGTAACACAGTTGTCCCAGAACCCAGAACAAAAAATTGCCAGGCTTTTTAAAATACAGTCTGCAGGTGGGTGCATGAAAGTTTTGCACTAAAATGATGGGGTTTTGCCATCTGAAATGCATAAACCTATACAAAATCTAACTACCTGCTGTAAATTGAAGCACCATAAAAATAAAATTGAACAATTACCTTTTGTGGGCAGTGTAGATTGAGCTATATATCAGATTTAACATGACTCCAAAGCAGTAAAATTCCACCAAACATAGCTGAAAGAGTTGCAGTCAGCACTTGATTTAAACTTTGGACTGAGGGTACAGAGGGGGTTTAGGAGACAAAATTATCAGAGGGATCATGGCAGTGGCAGGGGGCATGGAAAGCCATTGTGTCACCACATCTATTCAAGAGCTTAAAAGAACTGGAGGAGTTCAAAGTGAGAAAAAAAATAACACAACAGAGAAGCCACAAATGATGAGATACAATTCTGCTGCCAGATACATACACAATATTCCTACAGATTTCAGTGTTCTGAATGAAGGGCAATGAAAGTGCTCATGCTTATAATAGCTTGTCTTTCTTTCACTCCTTCCTTTGATATCTCTCCTTAACTGGGACTGGACAAAATTATTCTTCTCAGGAACAATGGCAGGACTTTATAGAGAGGTCTCTATTCACTAATTCAGAAAGTGCCTCCATTTGTTCTTTATCTTGTTTTTAAATTATGTTGACAATCCTGCTTAAGCAGAGACAGTTGTGGCTGGGAGTTTAGAGGGGTTGGATTTCTGGTTTTGGGCTCTGTGAGGATTCTCTGTGAGACCTCACCTGTCTGAGTAAGAGTATTTTGTCACTGCAGGGGCACAAATCCTCCAAGGCAATGATGTTAGATGCAATCTTATCCCATCTTGCAACACAGAGAGATGTTTAATGGATATCTAACAGACTGGTATGCATATTGCTGAGCTCTTCTACTTGTAGTACAGGCTGAGCAGACTACAGTCTGCTCTGATCTGGAAGCCCTTACAGCCACATCACTGAAGCAATGTCCTGAAGCTCAGTAATGCTGCAGGCCTTTGAGTTAGTTAGAAAGAAGGCACGTTAAACTCAAACACAACCTGGCACTAGAGCAGTTTTACAGGTCCTGAAGCTATGATGCTATTCTGTGTCTGGCCAAAACAGAGAGAAGGCACAAGACCTCACCTTAGTCTGCTCTCACCTGCCTGAAAATGTCCTTCCTTGAAATCCAATGAAACAATTAGTCCAAGGAAGGCTTATTTGTGGGAGGAAGGCTTGGCAGAAACAGCCCTTGGGAAGCTGAGCTGGAAGCATCTGTATCACATGCAACTGTGGAATAATTCCCATCTGAGCCCTGACAGCCTCCCTCCAGCTGGGAAAGCCCCTGATCCCCAAAGGACTTTGTCTAGGACAACCACCACAAGATAAACACAAGCTACCACCCATAGTTGCCTGCAGGCAACTTCAGGCTTCTGCCCACATGTACACAAATATTTCCATGCCAAAGTATGCAGTAGGGTTTTTTGTTATATCTCCTGCCCAAAGATGATCCAACGGGGAAAACAAAACCTATGTGTGTGTGTTAACACTTATTATCACTTATATCCCTCACTGCACTTAAAATTCCTATCCCTCCCCAAGCTTTTGGCTGCTCGGAGTTATGATCTGGAAACATATTTGCCCATCCTCAAAAATTCCTGGGATTTCAAAACTGTTTCCTCCTTTAGAATTATCTCAGTATTGACTCTTGAAAAATCATGAAATGCCAACACCAAACCTCTAAGTACTCCTTCTCTACAGCAGGCAGCAGACAGGTTGGTTAGAGCTTCTCACTAGGTTTGAAGGTTGCAACTGATGTCCCAAAGTCAAGTGATTCAGATCAAAGACCTGAGCAAAAGCTTCTCACATCTGATTCTGATAAAATGAATTTGCTTCCTCATAAAGTCCCCAGCCACCATTGCTTGCTATGCCTGTCATATTGGAGGCAGGCAAATGTTTTTACATCTGTTTTACGAGCAAATTAGCTAAAATGCAAGATAAAAGGTTGAACTTCTCTAGGGTCATCTTGAAGATAATGGTCAGGTGTCTCCTCAGCTAGGAAGATGTTAAATGCGACTTAGTGACCCTTTTAGAGACAATTGCTGCTGGTGAGCACTGCAACAGTGACCTCCAGCTGACCTGCCATTGAGCACAGCTTGACCAGACTCCATGAGTGCAGAAGCTCCGCTCCAGGACATTTTAGCAAGCTCAGATCAGGGAATTTATGTTCTAAGATGTCCAATGAAACTGTGCCATCATTGAAGGCTGCACCCTGAGGCTGGGGTTAGACAGCTTGCAGCAATTGTCATTTAAGCCAAAGGGCAGTTTGTTTCCTCTACCTCCAGTGATTTGTGTGCCACATAGATGGCAAATGCAGGGAATCCATGGCCTTTATTTTTTCCTCCTTCCTGGTTTTGGTTTGGTTTTTTTTTTTTTGGTTTTGTTTTTTTTTTTTTCTTCAGCCAGGCCAGTTCCCTGGCTCAGTTTGCTATGTAGTTTCACAAACAGCAGCACCATCACAAGGTTGGGGCAAGAGCTGTGATGGGGACTCTCTGAATCCAGTTGAAAAGATTGTGTGAAACAGTTTGGGCTGGAGAGCACTTAGCCCAAAAAGGGCATGTTCAAACCTGATGAGAAAAACTTTCTGTGGCCTGTATTTTCAAAAGTATTTGAGGCACTTAGAGATTCAAGATTGATTATTTCTGAATAACAGGGTAGAGTCTACAATAGAGTAGGCTCTCATATCATGTTTGACTTTGGGAGTTAGCTTAGAAGTTTTTGCCAGTATACTTTCCCAAAAGCTATTAAATCTAGTAAATGGTAGTACAGTCTATGACCTGCCCCTCAAATAATAGGGTACTTAATAGAGATTTTCTGAGGTGCTATCTTGCTTGTTATGTGTTTAGATAGCAATTCAGAGACCTACAAGAAATATATTCTAGTGATTGCATCGTATCACAGTTCCCTTTGAAGATACTTTTAAAGAATTAGTAGGTTTCAATACAATCATGGCTATTTAAGATTGTGTTTAAATGCCTCAAGGTCAGGTCTGACCTTTTTCTCCCACAGAGGAATGTAAGACCTCAATCACACCCCAGTGAGAGAATGCACATTTTTTCCCCTACTTAAAAATCCATAATGCCATTAAAAATGTATATGTTGTTGTTAAATAAATGTATGATGCTAAGATTAACTCTGTTTGCATTTCCTGCCCTCTGTCAATTATTAATATTGCCCATAACAGAGAGACTAATACCTACACAGTGGGGTCTAAACATCCAGAAAATAATATAAGCTTTTCCTTTTGAAAGAGAATTATTTGCTCAGGTTTCAAACCTAACAGGAAGCAATTCTGAAATAAGAAGCCTGGTTTTGCACCTGTCAGCACATGACTGAGCAGAACAAGCTGCTGTTCAAATCTGGTCACAGGAACTGGCAAGGGCACAGTCCAGCAGTGGATAAAACCCATGTGTTTGCATTCAGAGTCAATATGGGAGAAATGTGTATCTGAGGACAAGAACTGGAGTCAGAAACTAAACAATTAACATTGTTTTCATGCCCCTCTGTAATTAACACAGATCAAAGAGGACCTGAAACCATCGATTTCACCAGAAAGACAGCAGAGTAAGCAGCAGGACTAACAACTCCACAGCAGACACAAAAGCACCTATTGCAGCCACAGGCACAGGGCTGCAACACCAACACAAAGCAGCAAGAAAAAAAACTTTGAAATGAAAGAACAGAATTTTAACACTCCAAGGTCTGTCAACATAAGGACAGTGTATGAGAAAAGCTGTTATTTTACAAAGCCAGCAAAAAGGGTTTACACTAATACAACTTGTATTCATTATTCAAGGATGTGATAAGGGAGAAAAGCAAGAAACACCCATGCTATTGGTAAAGACATTAAATAGAAAAGGTGTATATTAATAGAGAGAAGAAGGGGGAAAGGAAAATGTGTCATAGTTCTTTTAATTTTGTTTTTACAAGCTGATTTTCCTTGCATGCATCAGCTGCACCAATAGCAGCATTTTCTTTCTGTAAAGAGCATTACATTTAAATCCAGCAGTGAAGAGTTCCGTGCTTGGCACCACCTCGTGAATGTGTTTTGACTTTCCATCTGTTTGCCCGTGAGAAACCAACAAATACATGGTGCTTTGCAATTAAGAAGCATAAAGCTCAGACATTACCTGGAAAAGAAAGAAGGAGACATTGCTTGGAACACAAGTAAGAGGAGAGAAAGAATAACTCAAAACCATGAAGGTGACATGCAACAGCCACAGCTCTTCAAAGTGGAGAATAAGCACTTGTCCACTGCATTATTCCATTTCCACAATTGTGTTTGTTTGGAAAGTGATGCCTGTGTGAGCTACACTCAAGGGTAATGTTAAGGGTAACAAAAGTGCCACAACTACAAATCAGCAAATCAGTATAGCATGTGTGAAATACAGAAGAGGAGGGAACTACAAAGTAGGAAAAATTTCCAGCAGGAGATAAGGGACAATGAAACAGAAAGTGCTTTTGCCTGTACCTTGTTTTTTGTTGATAGCACTGTCTGGTGTCACTTTTCTGCCCTTTTGATCTGCCAGGTGAAGTGCTCATCTGCTCCATTATATTTTACACTGACTCCACAGAATCATAACCTTTGGTTGGAAGGTATCAAAGATGCAATGACCAAACCTTGTTCTGAGGCAGGATCAAACATATTTTATAATTTGTGCTAATTCCAGGAAACTTTGGATTGGCGAGTAACTTCTAGACTGAACTTTGATTTCATCCTTTTAAGTATGGTGGGTCCCATATGTGCTTTTACTTAAGTACAGATAATCATAACAGATGTCAATCCTTACTGGGATCATTCCATTTCAAAGATTGTTATGATGGTCTATTATTACAAACCTGCATTAGCTGCTGTATACTTCATGCTAATGAAGCAGTGGTTTTTGGTGGTTTATACTGATTCCTGAAGGTCGGCCCTTTGGCTGTGCACACCAGAAGATTAATAATGGAGTTTATATTCACTAAAAAATATGTTGTTTGGCACATCCATGGACTTCCACATACAATAAATTAACATCACAGCAGAAAGTGATAAATTGGTCAGATTAATCCTGTGCTTTGCTTGAGCATCTTGCCACAGAAAATATTAATAAACAAGATAAGAAATAAAAAGATGTTTAAAGCCTTTAAAATAATTCCCATTCATCTGGCTTTACAAAGGACCATGATCAGTTACAAACTGAATCTTTTATATTTAGATGCCAATAGCAGTTTACTTTTGATCAGTCTGCCTACAGATGAATTCAGACCCACTGAGAAGCTTTAGTGGTAAAGCTTCTGAAGTTTCCATTGAAGGCTGCTACTAAACGTTTGAGTGTATCTGATCAAAAATTACCATGAAATATTTCTGATAAGTGTTTATTAAAAGCTGGAGTATGGCTAATTGCTAACAGTACTAGCTTAAAGCAGTTAAAGCAGAATATGGCTTCTTGTTATGGATATATCTTCACAGCTATTCCAAAGGAAGAGATCTTTATAATCAGAGAACTTCAGAGAATAACTTCTTCACTCTTATCTCCTGCCTGGGCCAAAGACAAATGTGCAGCATCCAGTAAGTGCCTGCCCACACCAATAGCTGTCACTTTAACTATCAAGTGCTCAGCCTTTATTTTTCCCATTAAACTGTGCTTCTCTTTCACTCAGAACAATGCTGCCTACTTTTATAAAAAGCATGAAAAAGGCTTCATCAGATAAAGCATAGTGAAGTGCAGCTGGTTCATTCTTGCCTCTTGTGAAGGCAAGCAAAAGAGGCAATTTTAAGGCTGCAGAGAAGAGTCACTTTAACCTGGCATAAATCCAGACTGCTTAGAAGAGGTATTCTGGAACTCTCCTGGCTCTTCTTTCCAGCTGTGTCAAGGTTCTGGCTCTAGAATTAATATTGCTGCATGGTGGGGCTCATCATATCAAGTTAGAAAATATTCCTCTTTTTCTTGTTGGGTTTTTTTTTCTGTCCAAGTTAACTTCCAGCTGCAGGATGTACCTAGGATGTCTAGCAATGCAAGTCTATGAAAGCCTATGCTGCCCAACAGAGGTGCCAAGAATGAGCCCGCTGAGGCAAAGAAGGATGTGGGCGCACCACTCTCAGAGCTAGCACTGATGTCTCTGGGATGAGAGATCCTTTATGATCACAGTTTCATGTTCAAAAGGCAAAATCCTGTCCTGAATGCAACATTCTCAGTGATGTACTTTCCCAGTTTAAGAAGGCAAACTGCTATCTCAAACTAGAACACCTACCCTTCTAGGTAAAGTTGTGTATAATGTGATGAGCTGTGGTTAGAGAAGACTAAATTCAGTAACACAGGAGTTTCATTTCAGTTTTACAGTTCCATTATTGCCACTTAACAATACACTGATAGTAGCTTCAGGATTGGTTTTCAATTCTAGTAATGATTGTAACAGCCTCCTGAAGACCAAATATAATTGCAATCCTTTAAGAGAAAGGGGTAGGGTTGGAACTGAAGCTCTGGGCCACTGGTTGTCCCCACTGCTCTATTTTTCACAGCTGTAAAAATAAGCTTTCTCAAAAATTACCCTAGGACCTACTCTAGAGGTCCTAAGTATCACTGATGCAACCAAGCAACACCATTTAGCCTGAGGTCCAGGGATTTAGCAGACACAAGAATTTAGAGACAAAAAATCCCTGCCTGAAGAAACTGTAGTCTTAGGTCCCCATTATCCAAAGTCATGCCAATGGGTGCATGGAGCCTCTCTGAAATCCTGGGAGCCCTATGGGGGTTCTATAAAGTTTGGTTTGGACCAAAAGTGTCATTAGGAGTTCAGGGAAGGCCAAGGAAATGAATGTCCTTTGGGGATCAATTGGCTTGATCCCAAGGAAGATATTAAGGAAAAAGGAATTAAGAAGTATGGGAAAGAACATATGTGGAAGAACTGCCTAAAGCAAAAAATTAAGACTTAGGAAAAAAGGGCATAGGATACAAGAATGAAAAAAGAAAATGCTTAGGGGTAATAAAAAGAAGGATTTGGGCCAAAATGTTTGTCAAGCACTCTAAGGAGAAGCAAGACTTGACATTAGTTTGTAAGAGCATAATGCAGCAATGTGACAGGATGGGTCTGAGAGCAGCAATAAGATCCCAAAGAGGGTGAGCATCTGTCAGAGTCAGTCTCTGTCCAATTTCGCGCTCCAGGGAGAGTGGGGAAGCTCAGGCCACCTCATTTTCCACCCAACCACATCAGGCTGACACCCTGAGCACGAAACTTTCCATGTTGTAGGTATTTATTCCTTAAGCTTGTCACTCCATAATGAACAAGGACCACAGCTAGTCATCTGCTTATTTGAGAGGGCGCTGGGATCCTGACAGCCTGCTAAGCAAGCAGCAAAGCTAGGGAGGAGTGGAAAAAGGTGTGGAAAGAAATGTGAGAGATCTCACAGTTAATATGGAGTGGAGGCAGTGATGTAGTTATAGCCCTACTTTTATTTTCACTCGATGGCACTAAAAGGAAGGTGATGAGAATCTTTTAAATGAAACATGGCATTCCCTTATTAAAGTCTGATTTAGACTTCAGCAGTCTTTCTGCTCTGTATGCGTTTCAGTGCTCCCACACCATGGTCAGCCAAACAGAAGAGACTTAATAAAATAAATTTCAATGGTAATTTCCTGAACAATGAGGGCTTGTTTTCTAAGCAAATAGTCCTTTTGGTGTTGTTATCAAAGATGACAGGGCTAGCCATGTTGTAAATATGAAAAGAAGAGACACGGTCTCATTTATAGACTTAAAAGTCCTGCTAGGCATCTTTGTTTCCTGAGCAAACAAATTTCTTGTGGGGCCTGCATGGAAAAAAAATCTCATTATCCAGTTTTGTGGGGGCTGCTGTTGCTGGAAACAATTGCCTTGCTGCTGGTTTGTCAAAAGCATCATTGTCTAGCAGTGGGCTGCTGTGGCCCCACCAAGGTCGCAGCATCCTTTGTTGCAGTTTGATGCAAGCAACTTCCACTCACATCAAAAGTGAAGCAGAGCAGAGTCAGCATTCTCTGTCCCATGTTGGAGTGACCATAGGTAACAAATCTGCTGCATTCCTGGCCTGTGATCCTTGGAGTCACAGGCTTTGTTTGGGCCCAGAGACAGAAGTAAGTAACCCCTTCCAATCATTTACAGTAATCTCTCTTATCTGCTATGAAGGACATCCCAAGCAGAGTATTTATATTAAATACATATAGCAGGTGGCCTTACATTTGAGGAAAAACTAGAAAATAACTGAACAACCCTCAGAAACATTATTAATAATGATTCCAGACAAGGAAGTGTGAAGTGTGGGTTTCTCTATCTCATCAGCCTGCCACTGCAGCCATGGTTTGCCATAATAGGATTCAAAGCTTTTCCTGAGATTGTATCTGCCCTCAAGGGTAAATAAAGTCAGAGCTGGAACTTTCTGACACAACTTTGTCACTGCCTTATTAATATTGTCAGGCAGTGACCGGAGAACGGGCGACACCAGCAGCATAGCAATTTTAAGGAAACATTTCCTATAATGAAAGTAGCAGCAGTGGTGGCCAACAATTACACAAAGGCTGTTGGGAGGCTTTTCCTCACTTACTTTTCTATGGAGCCCACCTTTCTCCAATAAGAAGTGGAAGACCTCTTTTTGTTGCTGAGATCAATGGAAAATGCACAGTTGCCACATAATTCAATATTATAAGCATTTAGGGCTGGACCCAAAGCCAGCTGACATCAATGGCACAACTGCCATTAAAACTAGGAAGGACTGTTGTTCGGGCTCTCACAGAGAAGTGTTCCCAAGCATAAAGCTTTACAGAAGATTATCAACTAATGAACACTGGAGGGGATGCTGTTTGGAAGGTAACATTAAGTTTTCAGAATTACTCACTCTAAAAACTGTGGTTTGGTTCACATTTGAAAGTCAGTGTCTACCTAAGGAGACTATGAGCATTCATTAATCCTTATAATCCCTTCCAATTCACATGTGTTTATAAGGATGCTATTCTGGTCTTGCCTCAGAGTGATTTTTGGCCCAACTCCCAAAATTGCAAAGTGCTTTAAAAAAACCTCTCAGAGGTCATGAGTTTATGCTTAGGTATTTTTAAATACTGCAGTTAAAAAAGCCTGATGCTTTCCAGCCTCAGAACATAGCTCAGGGTTTATAATGGCTACCTGGGGTGTAGATTAAATAACAAGGTTCTGTAGCTCCCAAGCCACCTCTCCCACTCTAGCCAGCTCTGCACCTGCTCTTCTCTCCATGGCAATGCCCTGGAGTGCATCAGAGTATCACGGTCCTCAGGGGGCAAAAAAAGGTACCTGAATGCCATGAGCAGGTACAGAAGTAAACACATGCTGCAGGCTGGGACCAGCTTTTCTTTCTGGCTGACAGGCCATGGAGATGAGCGGGCAGGACAGTACTGTTGTGGAAGTGACTCTGCTAGTGCCCCTGGCTCCTGCTCAGAAGAGCTCTGTCTTTGAAACTACTGGCTCTTGCAGATATGCTATTCTCTTCACAACTGTGTGATAAGGTGTAGGCTACTAAAGGCAAAAGCTAATTCATCCCAGCATCATCCAAAAGCTCATAAAAGCTCTTTCACTACTAGGGCCCCTTGCTTCTTAGTTGAGGAACAAGTAAGTCCCTTCATCCAGTGGGATTAGACCACAATGCCTTCCACCAACTCTACTGCAACAAACAAGCCCTTTTCAGAGCAAATGCTTTGAGAATCAGGAAAGTAAAGAATTCACTATGTTGAGATATGGTAGCTTTTGTACTGGTACCCTGATAAGAAAATGATTTAATACAGATATGCAGTTGCATCATTTGAATTCCTATACACTCTTCAGACAACTCATGTCACACAAAAGGCCAGCTCAGCTCGAAGCCTAAATGCAATAAAGACATTGAATGGCTCTTACCTGATGTCTATCTAGGTCTTGGCCATGTGTTTGGAATTTAAGGTGTGTTTGTGGCACTTTAAAGATATGCTGGTTTTGTGCTGGCTTGCATGCTGAATTACTTGCAGTGAGGAACCCCTTCTGAATGTCCAAAATATCAACACTTAGCATGGCTGCTATTGAAAGAAACCAAAGATCTCCTGGAAGATTTCTTTACTAATGCATACATCATCATTGCATAAAAGGGTCATGAAAAGGGTTTCCTTTAGTGACCTTTGTCACAAAATCCTCTGGGCAAAGCAGTTTGCAAAGGGTTGTGGAGGGGATTTTGACTGAACCAGTCATGTAGCAGTGGTCTTCCTTAAAAAGCACAATTCAAACTCCAGTAAGCTTCTCTGTAAGCTCATTCCTCCACTGTACCCACAAGATTTGGGGGCTATAAAGACAGAGACCTTTCCCAGAAAACTTTGCAGGGGAGTTTGCAAAGACACCAATGACAGAGCCACAGACAAAAGATCTGCTGCAGCCTCTCCTGCAGGTTCAGGTGCCCAAGAGCCCCACAAGCTGCATCCCCCCTGAACTGCTGTGTCCTCTTTTAAGAGACCAGGCTGATGTCCTTTCCTGGAGACACAGGGGAAGGATCTATATGCCCTGCACTGAATGATCTAATGTAATCTGGGGACAAAGCAGCTATTAATCACTTCTATTGATATACAGTAGCTTTATTAATAGAAAAACTGCCAGCAGTGTCAATTACTCATACACGTATGTATGCATATTCAATACAAAGAATGGAAAACAGACTTCCGCCTTCTATTGGAACTGTAAGTGGTAGAATAACTTCTGAAATGTGGGATCAGGTTTTAATAATGTTAAGATATTGTTTTGTATCACTTGCATGCCCTAATTTATCTCTGCCAAACAGCAAGGCAGGCCCAGAGCCTTCTGAATGCCGTGATTAACTAGCTTGCTGACTATTTGTGTACTAACATCAGATCTGTGATCGTTTCCCAGTGCCACACTACATACAGAAGAGGATAAAAATGAGATGATCATGGGTTATTAAGGGCAGATGGCATATCTGATGGCAAGAGCAAGCTCTTTCCCCACATCTCCCTTGCACAGAAATGGGAGCATGTGGTGTGATTCAGCAATTTAAACTCTTTTCCTCCTCCAGCTGTGAGTGGTTACCATGCTCCAGGGCTCTGCCCCAGACTCCTGCACTACCTGGCAGGGTAAGTGGGCTGGAGAGGGCAGCAGGGATGCATCGGGGTCCCAGTGAGCAGCTGTCCTGCCCCAGAATGCCCTCTGAAAGCATGCTGAGAGCTTTCCCCTCTTTTGCCATGCTGAGCAACCAGTGCTGCCACGGAATGCTGGAGGGATGGTAAGAGAACAGGTTCCACTGGGGTCAGTACTGCTGGCACACCATAGGGCTGCTTTTCATGTCAGAGGCCTGGATTTGGTGATCCAGGTGTCCCTTGTCCTTCATATAAGAGATGAGTAGTATTTAGGTATGGAAGATGTTCAAGAGCAAAGCCATCTTCTCCATGAATGCTGAATGCTGTCACTGACTGAGAAGCCCGTGTCACCTGACAAACCTTTAATTTCAAAACACATGAATAAAACTAAAAATCTCCACAATGCAGAGATTTCTGATGAACCAATTACAAGTTTTTCTTTACAAGTTCACCATAGGTATTTTTCCATTAAAGTCAAACCAAGTTTTCCCTGCGTTAACTTACATGCCCCAGAAGCCCAAATTCTGTGGAGGCTTAATTACAGTTTCACACTGCCAACCCCCTTTGGTGCATCTCCTTGTAAGTCGAATTTAACATATGTTATCAGCAAACTTAAGGCCCTGCAGCAACAACTACAACATCAACTAGGCCCCTGCACAGCTATCCTGCACATCTAGGAGCCTCCAGGAAAGGAATACAAAACATTTTCAGCCAGCTTTCATACCATGCAAGTGATGTAATTTATTTACAAGCCACCTTGCATGCCTGTGCTCCTGCCACAGACAGCAGGCTGCAGACACAGAGGTTTCAGCCCAGGAACAAGGTGCTTGCTGCAAGGACTCCTCCCCAGCACGAGGTCACCCATACCTTGGCCATACATCTGCCATGTCATGAGCCATGTGACTCATAAATGTTTCTCACCTTTGGATAAAACAAAGGAGAAAGCTGCAGCATGTTGAGACAGAGTTTTTCTACAGGCAATCCTGCCTTCTCAGCATACAGAGGCAGCTCAGCTGCTCTTTCACAGCCTGAAGCATCCATAACACCTCTACACCCACCAGGACCAGAGAGCTCATCAAAGCTGATACATTAGGGCCCTGTGTGCTCTTGGCAAAGTCATCTCACCTCCTTAAAACTTAGTAAACTGAGCCACAAAATGAGCTGAAAGAAGGTCCTTTATATGTGTGATTTCTAAATTAATCCAAACAAGCTTTCTTATGTAACTTTATTTCTTTCACACAAGATACAGAATAACATAGCCGTGTGGAAAAATCTCTAGACTAAATAGAGGACACCTTTTTGAGCTGTCCATCCCTTTAGAAGAGACTTGGAAAATCAATTTGATGCTAGATCACACTTCATTTTTGTTATCAAGTCAAAAACTAGAAAAATTTGATGGTTATCATAGAATGTTAAGAAATTGGTCCCAGTCCCCACTGTCATGGGCAGGGACACCTCCCACTAGATCAGGTTACACAGATAATCGATTTAAAAGTTCCTTTAGAGCAAGTGAAGATGGATCCTGATCAGCTGGAGCACTAATCTTATCCCACATGACCATATGACAACATCCTTATATGATATTTGACTATTGTTAACACGAATACCTGTTAAAAGTTTTATACAGCAACCATTACAGAGATACGAAAGCAGTATGGCTCAAGGGAAGGGAGTAATTCTGAAGTCTCAACATGCAGTAAGAAGTAAGATTCTTCTCCTCTCTAGAAAGTTAATTTCAGAAATCCTACAGCGAGGTTAACAGAATTAGTTTTCCAGTTGCCACTGACTTTGCAGGCATAATACCAAATGAAGACTGGAGAGAGAGAGGAGGGGAGAAACTGACTCTTCAAAATGCTGTTTAATTGCAAAGTATCTGTATTGCTTAAGATGTGACTTGCTGACAGGGAGAAAAATATATCAAAGCACAGAGGGAATACATCAAAATAGAAAAATTTAGCTGAATAAATCTCAAGGGATGACAGAGGATCCATTGCTTAGAACTCATAGAGAGGGATTTCTTGTCCTGCTTGCATCTTGCATTAAGCAGACTTTTCTTTTTTTCCTTTTTCTTTCAAGACCAGACAGAAATTACTCTACACAGATCAGGAGTTTGGGATTTAAAGCTAACTGTTGGTGCAGATATAATATCCATGAAAATCAGTTTGAATGGGAGGTGGCTGCTTGCCTACCCTTGGAGGTGCACTACATTATCCATGTAAATACTATTCTGAAGGCAGATGAACTTCCAACAGATCAGAAGCAGCTGCTTTAAAAATACAAATATGTCACGTAGTTTCATATTCTGATGTGAGGGCTGATCCCCTCCTTTGAATTCCCTGCCCTAGGCTAGGGCGAGGTACCAGTCTCAAGCAAACCGGCTTCAGACACCAAGGCAAAAAGAGGGTGAGATGTTTTCCCTTGGGAATTGCCTGTCCCAAAGAAGCTCACAGCCAAATGCTAGCTAGGAAATTTCCAACGGCCTGAGTAACACTTCCAATTTCCTGAATCAGCTCAATTTCTCCATGCAAAGTTACAGTTCCACCTACTCATTAGCAATCAGCAGAAATCAATACTCTGCATTTGCAACTGGCATCCTCCATCTAAAGGATGAACTGTCATCGCTGTGGTAGCTCAGTGGCATCTGAGGTGAGCGCAAAAAAGAAGCTGAAGGCTGAAGAAAAACTTGTTCACCTAAAATTGATGCCAAAAAGCCTCTTTTAAAATAAAGACAAGAGGATTTCTGAGCTCAGGCTTTCAGCAAAGGGCATTTGCTGTCTGTCCCCCACCCACTTACCCCCATGTCTGGGTAAGAATCTATCTGAATGCCATCTTGCCCTCAGGAGGAAGCAATGCAGAAAAAGGCAGCAGTGGAGAGCTACTTCTGTCACGGTGGTCTATCAGAGGAGCTGGTTTTCATCCCAACAGCCTCACTCTGTTCCTGCAGGGCAGTAAACCCCATGTCCCCCCTCGATCTGTATATCATTCTGCTGGCTTCTGCACATTCTGTATCCATGTGGTCCTTCTTCTCCTAAACCTCTCTACCAGAGAACACCTGGGGAGGGTAGTTTGTCACCATCACTTTAGGCTTCCAGTAATCAGAGCCAAAGTGACAATTCAGAGAAAGAGCAGAGCATTCAGATCTACTCTGAGAGACACAAAATGAGCCACCTGGTGCAATTAATAAAAAATGATGGAACAAGCCTAGGCCATTTGGTTCATCAGAGTTCACTTAGCTTTTCTATTTAACGCTCTATTTCTTCCAAGAAGCAACTTATGATTTACTGATTAATACCAGTGTGTTTCTACCTCGATGGCTTTAGCTTGGAATGCCAGCTGAAAATATGTTTTATTCTGTTTGTATGTGCATAGAGACCTAATTTTGTGGTGAAGACACCCAGTACACACCACCTCTCCTTCCATTCCCTATCTGCTGGGGGCCACTACCACTTTAGGTCATACAGATTGTTACTTTTAACACCTTCACCACCCTCTAGCCCAACACTACATCCCACCCCAGCAGTCCTCTGGCACTGGAGTAAAGAAGAGGAATGTGCAGGTGTGTTCCAAATTCATCCTCCCCATTACTGCTGAAACTTGGCATGCAGTGTCCCACCCACTTGGAAGAAGTGTCCTGGAGTTACTCCTGAACTTAAATGCCATGATCTGGAAATAACAAGGAGAAAAAAGAAGTTTTCACAGTTTTCCATTTAAAATTGATTCCCCCATGCCCCACATGTCAGTTTCCATCTGACATTCCTCAGTCAAATCCCAAAGAACTTCTTGACCTGAAACTGCCTATTCATATCAAGGAGTGTATGCAGCATCCCTGAAGATCCCACTGTGTACCAGGGAAATCCACCTGCTCCAGATCTGCCATATTTCCTCCTCCCAGTCCCCTGGAGCAGCTGACAGCTTTTAACAAGGAGCTCTTTGTTCGATTAAGTACTACACTGGATATTGCCAGAACCTTTAAAACGGATGCTTTAAAATTCCCCACTGCCTTTGTAATGGGATTTCTCCCAAGGCCTCACAGGGTCCTCTCCCTTTGCCTTAATGGACACAAGCTTCTGCAGCTCTCACCAGAAAAAGGACTAAATTCAGTTTTCTTCAGCTTTGGAAGACTGGCCAGAACAGCTGAAAACTAGGAAATCCGAGGAAATCCAGGGAAATCCGAGCAGGTGCCATATCCTGCTTATCCACTCCCTGACCATAGCCCATGATGAAAACAATGCTCCTGTACTGAAGAGTAGCCAGATATCTTAGCAGTGTCTCAGGTTTTGATTTATTTCCTGGAAACTGATTTCTCAAATGTTCAGCTCTTTTGGTAAATGTTCATGTGTTTCATGTTTTTACCCATCATTTTCTTCATAAATTCCATTTGCTGTGCAGTGACCCAGTTTCACAGCACATCTGACATGCCTTTGATTTTTTTTTTTTTTTTTGCTGCCTGCTCTTCACTCACAGGTAAGAGCAAACATAAGAAGTCTGCAGCTGGCTTCTTTGTGTGGGTCATTTAGACAGATTAGAAACACTGAAGGAAGCACTAACTCCGCTTCTGGCTTCAATCAATACTTCCTCCGAGTTTGACACAAGTCCTCTCTATTTTTTAGCAATCCTTTGCTATGTGATACACTGCCTGCCTGATCTCTTCATGCTGAATAGCAACCTGGCAAGTGGCACTTCAGTAGGTTGCTGCAGAACCCAAATAACATGTCCTGCCAAGTCCTATCATTACCCAGCCTTCTTTTTTATGTACGTGTGTAAGTGCTTGTTATGGCAGAAGCACTGGAAGAGAGAATAAAGCTAACAGAAGGGAGAGGACATGTCAGCCTTAACCGTGCTTTCCCTGATGGTAACAATTGAACAGCTTCCAGCAAAAATATTTAGTTATGTTCATTGTGTGCAGGCTTCAGTATCTTACTGTCGGAACGCATTTGCTAAGTCACCCCAGTAAGTGGATGCATGTGCATATTTATTCATTTCAGCTGAAATGTTCAGGTGTCTCACGCATTACTGATGACTCTGGGGATGCATAAGTCACTTCCTTCATTTCCTTCCCACTGCCTGGGGAGAGGTAAGAGTCTTGGAGGCAGCAGTGGTGGCGGCATATGACCCAGTGATTCCCCTCTAATCAGCCTTGCAGCAGAGGGAGATCATCCATTTGCTCAGCCACCTGAGGGTAAAGCTGCAGCTGGTTCAAAGTGGTTGACACTGGAAACAGAAGGTGCCTTGGTGACGATGGGTCAGGTAACCTCCCCTGTCTGCTTCCCTTGGTGTGGAAGTCCCAGCCTGGAGGTCTCTGCATTCGCCCCTGACGTGGCTGTAGTTCTGTCACCCGTGGGCTGCCCCAGTCAGAGGGGCTGTGCACCATGGCTGCCTCGTGTGACTTTGCACCACGGCCAGCCCGAGCCCCCTCCACCTCCAGCTCTGCACACTGGCACAGGCAGCATCCACAGAGATGACCCAGGAGACAGCTGTCTTGGAGGTCTCTCCTCTTTTTTCTCTAGGAGCAAAGCCATGCTCGTAAGGGTGCTTTACATTCTCCCCCAGCCGGTATGTTTCCAAGCTCCACACAAATTATCTGTCTCTTCAGGTCACTTTTGATCTGCTGGGTTTCTGGAGCATCTCCTCCTGTGCTTTGCAGATCAGCATTCACTGGAATGTGGATGAGGATCCTACAACACACTGGGATAACAACACACTATAGCAAAAGACAGTCCTGCCTTTCCGAGCATTTCCTCCAGAGCATCTCTCTCCCTGCTTTCAAGATCTCTCATCTCCTAAAAACCCTCAGGCTTTTTTCTTTCATGGCTCTATACTCTTTTAATGTAAGCATGAATCAAATTCTGTTCTTTGTCAGTCCCATCTCAAGACCCAGAGTCGCAGTGGAGATTTACGAAGTTACGCTGGATTTACACCAGGATAATGTGAGAAAAAATTGGCCCTTTGTCTTTATATTTTAACTGCTTCCCATCATATTTTTTATTTGTGGCAGTGTTATTGTTAGATTTACTTTGATGTTGCTGTTTGAAATTCATTAATCTACAGCATGCTTTAGGAAAGCTCTTTGTATTTGCTCTCTACTTGGAATATGAAATTACTTTGCTTTAGAAAGTATGTTATAATATTCTAAATTTATGACATTACTATTATCTGAGGAATCTCCAGCTATTCATGCATATTCCCCCTTTGTTTCAGGCCCTTCAAAGTTAGTACAGCTAATTCTACATTTTCTTCTCTTGGCATCAGTTGCTAATTATACTGAATGCTATTAAATTACAGATCCTCACTCCTTTTCCTGGAAACTTGCTGGCTGGCAGGGTAAGATTAGATCTGGATATTATAAGCAAGGGTTTTTTTAACTTATCTTAGCTTTAAGATGCAGATACTATATGACGCTTCAGTGTGATGCCGTCCTTAAAAGCATTAAAAAAATTACATTAAGTAACATGATGTCACTTCTAATCAGAATTTTTATCCCTTTCTTTCCTGATTAGTGCAGCCTTTAGCAGATTTACTAAATATCTCTGCTAGCTCCAACAGCTTCACCTCATGGCATCTTGAGTCAGCATTTCTGGCAGAAAGCACAGCCATCGAGTGAAATTCATAATGTAAATTAGCATTCAGCACTGGAACCAAGGAGGTCATTAGCAAATATTTCCAAGTGACCTGTGGCAAACCCACTTCCTCACCAGGCCTGCTTTAGGAAAAATCTTAATTATTCCCAGAGAGAAGGGGGAAAAGCCTCCTGATGTTCAGTTGGACAACTTGGCAGGGGTAATGGCAGCAGCTGTGCTGGGCTGTGCTGGGGGTGTCCATGCCAGCATGTCCCACAGAGGGCTATCCATGCCTCTCTCCATGCCCAGTGGTCCCTGTGACAGTAAATAACATAGTCCTGGTGGCACAGAGCCAGTCTCCATGGAGAGGACACCTCTCACCCTTGCATCCTTTAGAGGGGAACATCCTGACACTTCCCACTTATTCTCCATCAGGAAAAACTCAGACAACCTCATGTGTCTGTTGACCTTCTCAAAATTAGGTAATTCAATATGTTTAATATAAGTAACTCAGGTATACATGTGTGACCTAGTGCATTTGTCAATTATTGGATTTTTGAGAATTTTCTCACCGATTTTACACATGCATGATGGCATTTATCCATGTCAAAGCTTTTATTTGAAACCTAACTGATAAAGCCAATAAAAACCCATCTATAAATTTGCAGCCTACAAATTCATTCTCTCAGAGGTCCCTGTGTAAAGTCCATGCAGTTGCTTTCATAGCTTTATTTCCTTTGGAAGCAAACAGAATTATCTTTTTTTATATACATAATTATAAACAAACAGAATTATTTAAAAAAATACCTTCTGAAATGTTTAATGTCAGCAGTGAGCTCATTAGCTATTATTTGCTTTGCTGGGAAATGCCAGGTGCAGAACAAATTGCTATCCCTGGCCAAGTCAGGATGGGAAGACCATCCAGCCCAGGAACCCGTGAGATGGGCCAAAGGAGAATGCTGGCAGAGTAGTGTGACTCCAGACAAAAGATCCTGAGATATTTGTGCAGAAAACATAGCTTTATCCTGTAACAAGAGTTTGTAGCTCAGGGATTTCCCAAGTCAGAGAGAGTGCCCACATAAAGGTTTACAGTCACCTTCTGCAGCATCTCCTTTCCCCCACCCCTTGCCCAGGTGCTGTGGCCTCGGGGCACTCCCACGCTGGTGTAGCTGCCAAGATAAGCAGGTGCCAGGTAAGGTCAGACCCTGTGTGCCAGAGCAGGTTAGAGAGAAGATAAATGGGATTTCTCCTGGGACAGACTAAGGCAGATCAGACCTCCCTGTGCCACGCCTGTGTCCCATCAAAGCTGCTGACAACTTGGCCCTGCAGTGGTGTCCAGTGCTGAAGGAGATTGTCTCCTGAGATGACATAAAATAAAAAATACTCTTTGCTTGCCGCTGGCTGTTTCTCCATGGTGCCTTCACTGAAGGGCTGGACTAGAAGCAGTGAGTTCCCAAAGGTAGTGATGGTGACAGCAAGGATGGATGGATGGATGGATGGATGGATGGATGGATGGATGGATGGATGGATGGATGGTGGATGGATGGATGGATGGATGGATGGATGGATGGATGGATGGATGGTGGATGGATGGATGGATGGATGGATGGATGGATGGATGGATGGATGGATGGATGGATGGTGGATGGATGGATGGATGGACGGAGAGACAGATGGGTGGGCTGCTTGCTCATATACCCCTCCACTGCCATCAGTGTGGGAGCTGCTCTCACCAGGGCTTCCTGTGTACTGGTGATGTAGATTTAACTTTCACCCATAGCTGTTGTTTCAAGCCCATGCCAGCCATGGGGGTGGAAGTCATGCAGGGGACAGGCAGTAATTAAATCTGAATTTGGAAGCAGAGGGATTTCTCGTCCTCTTTCTCTCACCCTTTCCTCAAGCCTAAGCTCTGGGACAATGTTTCCAGAGGAGATATTCCTTTCCCTGAGGTTATTAAAGAAAATGCAAAGGTGGCAGGACAGGACTGATGGTGTGTCTGAGGTGCCAGGTGACATGGGATGGCTTCTGGACTCCAGCACTCGCTGTGCCCCTGTGCCTCTCCATGAGCAGGACCCCATGCTGCTCGTGTACAGCACCGACCCAGAGCCTCTCTCCCACCCAAGAGACATCAGGACTTGGCACCCAGCTACCCACAGAGCACGTGAGAGGCTGCACACCCTCCTGAGCTACCCTCTACCTTACAGCCAGGACACACGACCCAAAAGGTTCTCAAAGTCCCAATTAGATACACAAATCGTATGGAACAACACAAAATGTGTCTATGGCTTTGAAGGACTATGACAATTTCAGGCAGATGGTGAGATAGGAATTAGCACTTCTCGCAGCACCCAGCCAGAACAGATGCAATACATAATGAGGGTGAGGCAGCAGCACACGGCACAATTCCCTTTGCACTCCCAGCAAACACAGAAAGGCTAAGTCACTGTGTCACTACAGATTTTGTTGCTGGAAACACAATGAGTGTCAATTGTCAAGGTAAATTAGTAATGCTGCATAGGCAAGAGCTGGAGGTAGAAAGGGAGCTGCGAAAGAGGCAGCTCTAGAGACACAACGCCTCTTAAAGCAGTTTTTCTAAACTCTTCCTTCTCCTGTATGCATATTGCTGTTTGTGAGAGGTGCACAGTCGGTAATTCCCTCTGAAATGGTTGTTTGTTTTAAATTCCTGATGGGAAATATATTGAGTTAATTAAAATTGTTACAAGGGCAGTGATTCATGAGGCATCTGACTGCAGAAGAATAATGCACCTGGCTACCTGTCTTTGGTCCATTTCTTTGTGAATTGATGTATTTTAACTCTTGAAACAGTAAAACATCAGAGCAAAGCAATGGAAAGTTACTGTGTGCTTAACTGTGCAAGAATTATATTTGGGAAGGAAAAAAGTATAGGCCTAATTTGTCAGCAGGTATAAAAATAGATCTTGAGGCATTATCTGAACTTAGGAAAAATTTTTAATTGGCTGCCTGGGGCCATCCAATATTTTCATTTTTCTAAATGAATTATGGTACATTCATTATACAATAGGTGACTACCAGTGTGGAAGTGTTTCTGTGCATTGATTCGGTGGTTCATTCACAATCTGAAAAACAAAGCCAACCAGGAGTAATGAGAAATCTCTGTTTAGGTGGTTGGGTTCCTTCTTCTTTGTTCTGCTTTTCTGCTGGTGGTATTTGAAACCTGAATTTGCATAAGTGAAAAATCTTCCTTGGGAAAGCTAACTCACACTTTGGGGTTCCACTGCCTTGCCAAATAATTTAAGCTGCTTAAATGGATTTGCAAGGTAGATGCTCAAATGCAGATTAAAATGTGAATCCACTTCTTAGGAAAATAATGTAATTTATAAACGAGAAATCTTCAGACCTTGAGGTAGCCAGTGATTTGGCTTTTAAAGGAGATTACCTACAAAAGGCTCTGGCTACCATTCTGCTGGAGACTGGATGTGCAACTCTTAAAGCCCCAGAACAAAAGATCAAAGACTTCCTCAGTCAAGCAAAATATTCCAGGGCTGAGTAAATAACTTCTGCTCTGCAAAAGGCATTTTCCCAAGTGCCTTATCACAATTTAGATCTACTGACAGGTGCAAACACAGGCTGGAAGAGTGTGAGAAAACGCCCCATGACTTGTAAGAATGAATTGGTTACCTGAGCACATTCAGCACCTTTGAAAACTGGGGTACAGGGGCCATAATGCTTATGAGAGTACAGACATAAGCTTAGCACAAGTCAGTGCTAGTCAATGGCAGCACTTTTAAGGCAGAAGCCTTTGAGGTGGAGCTTTCAGCTGTCCAACCACCACACAACCCTAAAGGGGCAGCTCTGCAGACCTGCTTCCCAACTGCACCCCTAAAAACTGCGTCTCCCTCTTCTCACCAAGCCCCACACCACTATGTAGGTGGTCATATCTCTGGACACAGGGGAAAGGTGAGGAGGGGCCAGGTAAGGAAATGCATGGCCACTGGTGGGGACAACCTCACCCTTGAGAGGGGCAACAAGTACTCAAAAGTCCCTCTATCTGCAAAGGCTGTCACAGGGGCTTCGTTCTTTCCTGAATCACCCCACCAGCATAAAAACATCAGGGACCAGATTCCCATCATACCATCTGTGGTGAATTTTTGCAGTGTAAAATGAGTGCAGGAGGGTTTTAAATGTGAGTGAGGTTTTAAATAGCCCACAAGGCATGAGGGAGACGGCAACATCTGGCTGCTCATCTTCTTCCACCTCAATCAAGTGCCAGATATAATTATGAGGACAGGCAAGAAGCAGACAGGAATAACTTGGGAGAAAGGCAAATATCTTCAAACCTGAACATGAAATCATAGCACCTTCATCCTCCAGAGGTCCAGGCAGTCCAGTAGAAGAGTCACATCTAAGAGGCTTTGAATCTGTGTCACATGTGCTATCAGCCTAGCACAGAGCATCAGCACTCAAATAATTATTTTCCCAGCAATCAGCATCAAATCATAGTAAAAGAGAACTGAAAAATTTCTACAAAAGAACATTAACCAGAGAGCTAAATTATAAACCCCACAATGTTGGCACAGTCTTCTTGCAACTCCCAACAAGCATATTTTGCATTCCAGCTGAACTCAAGGCATGTCATGGGTAGTGGATAAGAGCACTCAGCATGCCTCAGAGAAGCCTGACTTTGAAACAGCAAGTTCTGGAATACTCACTGGAGAGCTAACACATCTCCAGAACAAGGAGCACAGTGGGGCCTTTCTGCACGGCCCTGCTTTCTGCCTCTTCCACTAGTGCTCAAAGCAGGGATGGAGGGAAAAAAAGAGGAATAAGACCTTAGTGCTACAAATGGCAGCCAGCCCTGTAGCATCAAGATTCTGTACAACCATTGCATCTAACCGCAACATCATGAGATGTGGCTCAAAGAAAATCCCTTTGGCCCATTGTACCTGCTGGCTTTTGGTATGGTTTGTGTCATAAAGACAAAAGAGAGCAAGAATACTTCAAAGCAGCATGGCTTATTGCTGGGTGCACAGGAATGGGTAAAACCATAGTGAAAGATAGTGCAGTGCTGGCACATTTTATAACGATTTTTCACAGGTTTTTTTCTGCTGTCATTTGCAGTGCCTTCCCTAGGGAAATCATTTCCTCACCTCTGTGATGGTGGCATGAATGAAGACTGACCCCTGCCTAGGAAGCCACATTTAATTATGTAAGGTGATTGCATCTATAAAATAAAAGCCATTTTTTGCCAGAATTCCTGTATGTATTACTTTTATTCCCTTTTACAACTTCTCTATTTTTCTCTGCCACTATCCTAGTAAATTACACTGTATTAAATTTACCTTTTATTTAATTGGATGCTTTTACATAAACTAATTCTCTGATTTTCAGGCTGTATCTTCTCTATCTCTGTGGTTAACAAAATTTTATCTTTATAATAAATAACCTTTGGCCATTACAGGCCAAAAATCTCTTTCCAGTCACTCCTATGCCAAAATAATCCACCAGTAAGCAAAACTTAGCACCTAGGCTGGGAAGGTCTGAAAATGCTTCGATGTGAAATAGTTTTCTTGGATGCAGACTGATCCTCAAGTGAGTCTACAGCAGTAGACTTAAGCAAGATATATACTTTTATATGTGCAATAAATCCCACTAGTGGAGAGACTCTGAGGAGAGTTACCACAGAGCAGTGAGAGCACGGTAAATTTGTGCACGAGCATTATCTTACCTGGGCAGACAAAAGGTTTTATTATAAACTCCATTCCATCAGTAAGTCTTGCCTATAAATATTAGTCATGCAGCACAGAAGAATCAATTTTTATGATGATGACAAACTAAAGCACAAAATTGAGCACTTATATGCAGGTTGCCTTTGGGCCTTTTGATGATTCACAAATTAGTCCTGACTCTCCTGGATCTAACTCTAGGTATTTCACTTCAAATGTTTCTACTCTTTCAAGTACCCCTTAACATAGCTGGAATTTGATCTGTCTACCACTAGGAAATGATTTGACACAGCCTCTGAGTACAGAAAAAAATATGTTTTCAAGAACAGACTCTTTAAGTTCCTGTATTCAGGGGAAAAAGATTAGTTTTATTTCATTTAACATTGTAGGACCAGACTTCTTCACTTCTATTCAGACTGAGTAGTCCTTTATTTTTCCAAGCAGTTCTGTTAAAATCAAGGTTGTTTGTCTTTACCCTGTCTTAAGCAGAAGCAGACTACATCATCTGAATTATTTTGGTTTCACATAAAGTTGTTCCTTCTAATGGCATTATCTGATTTTTCCCATTGTGCTAAGCCACTTCACTTAGGCCTGTTTATGTTGTGCTGAAGCTCAAGGCATAAAATCTAAAGTTTTATGCTCTTTGTATAGACATGATCTGTCACCCTGGCTTAATTTTAGGATGTTCTGAGTAGATCTTTGGCAGGTACAAGGCCTCTTTGGAAACAGTAACAGCTTGTCTGAGTTTCACAGTTTGGCAAGAAATAGATACACACAGGACATTTCTGTGTCTTTTAGTGGGATGAGATCTCACTTCTTTCTCTTTCCTCCACAATGCTCTGCAAGTGCAAAGATATTTTTATTGTACCTTTGTGAGGAAAAGATTACATGGGAATATTTTGTTTGGTTTTTTTTTTGCTAAAATCTTTGTTTTCAGGGACACAGGCATTTAGGATATACTAGAAAGCTTCTTCCTGCTCATTCTGGTTAGGTATGATAATTTTCAACCTTTGGTTCATGAGTTTATTCCCTAATCAGGGCTACAGCACATGTCAAAGCTGTTCACTTTGAATGACAGGCTTTTCCAGCCTGAAAACTCAATTTACTCCTGCTAGTGACATTAAGATAAGCAGTCCCCCAAGGGATCCCAGTCCTTATCTGATACACTGTGTTATTTGCAGGCTCTGGCAGACATTAAGTGGAGTTTCATGTACACACACTTGGGACATGTGTACCCTATTGAACAAGCCTGTTCATTTGCACATCAAATGAAGCTTTCCAGTGGCTCAGTTGAGCCCTGTTCACTTGCTGAATATCATCCCTGTTACAAGAGGCTATGACAATGGCACACCCATATATCCTAAAGACAAAGGATTACTGCTCTGCAGGAGGTGGCTAGCAACCCCATGCCCATAGTCTTGTATAATGAATTTCCTGTTACAAAATAATACATTTTATAGCCTTTTTTTTAAAAATGAGTATCGCCTAGGAAAGCTTCATCAGATATCCTTCACAGCCCCCATCACAATGCTGATATCAATTACTGATGTTACCAGCCCCAAGGAAGGGTGCTGTGCAAACCCAGAATAAGTGTCCATACACAACATGCACATGCTGGTGCATGCTTTACTGGGGTGTGCCTCCCACCATTCCCTTTCTCCCCTGCTATCTAACCTGATCCAGTCTCTCCTTCAACTCCATGCTACAAAGAGGCATGCTGCTAAGTTTGAACAAGGCTTTGTGCAGAATTTTTCTGGGATCAAACATAGGTGAGTCCATATGAGGACAAGATTCCTAATCATGTGAAAGAATTAAGAATATTAATACAAGTATATTAAATTTAACATTGAAATTGAAGTCATTCAACTAAATTAAACATATAAGTAGAAGCTGCCCTTGAGCCTGGAAATAGCCTTCTTTCCACTTAAAGGAGAATTAGCTGTGAAAGCTATCTACCACCAACACACCAAGAGAACCAAGAGTCCAGGGAACTCTACACTTGAAAATGTTTTAGAAGACTAAACAGGGAAATTGTTTAGTCAGAAACAGATTTTTTTTCTGAGCCTTGAACTCAGAAAAAAAAATCCACTGGGGAGCTGGACTAATGAAACCTACAGAGTGTTGCTTCAATTCACCTCCTAAATATATTACCAGAAACATCAGACAATGTAATAGAAAAGAACAATATTTTCCTGGGGATTTTTTAATAATCTTCCTGCACTGAGATTGATGTCAGTCTCATGGCATGATGCAAAATGGTTCAAATTACCTTCAAAAAGGGTATTTCCATTTCTTAAAATAGCTTCTCAGTTTTAGAGATTTTTGTGAATCATAATAGAATCATAATTTTTGTAGAATCATATTAGACAGCCTAAGAGTGTTAAAACTTCATACCTACTGAAGATTATAAACATCACCATAAGGAGCCAAGGTCAAATGCTATGTGAAAACTGAGCTTGGCTTTACATAAATATAGTGAGTGTTCCTGACAGTGGTGGGGGTCAATGTCCTTTTTGATGGAAGAACTGATTGCTCTAGGACTAGATAATTTGCATTCACTTGGCCATGGGAAGTCTTAGGCTCCCTCTCTAGGTGATTTGTCACCTGGAGCTCAGATTGTGCACTACAGATCATGAATGTTCTCAGTGGAAGAATTTCTAAGTAATAGAAGAAACACAATCAGTTTCCTAGGTAATTAGGAGAAGACATAAGTAGTAAAGGACTGAACCACAGTACAAGCAACAGAGAAAATTAAATACTTGTTCAAAGTGGGCAAGGACTTCACTAGATCAATTTCAGAGTATTATATATGCTAGATCAAGCTTTATAACAACTGTGATGGGGACCAGTAACAATCATACCTCAGAGAATTTCAGTGCTTCTTTTCTGGTTTTATTTCAAGTCAGATGCCACAATTTGTTGCTTAGAGTAACAGAATGAAGTATTTCCTTGCTAGAGGAGAAGATTTTGCATCCATCCACAGCATGATCCTGAAGCTGGGAAAGCACACACAGGATCTAGTTTCTTCATGAGATATCCCAGTATACTTAACAAACTGTCTTCAGTTTTTCCCAAAATCAGATAATATCAGTCTTTGCCATAACCTGTCAAAGCTCATGAGAAGGGATGTCAGTGTCATGACCCCCAGCTACTGAAGAGGACACTGAGGTACCAAGCTGTGAAAAGATTTAATCACAAGCATCCAGGAGCTGATTAAAAAATAAAGAAATCCTTTCTCCAACTCCTGGGCTTGTATCCCACGCAACTGGAAAAGGGAAGGCAAGGAAGTCTACAGGAGGTTTTTAAAGATTTTGCTTGAGCCTGTGTTCTCCTTCTCTGAGCTCACATCTAATTCAGCAAGGTCCAAAAGATGCCCAAAGTGCTACTAAATGGGTTAGCCTATGTGATGGCAGTTAGTTGGTTTTCCACTGAGCAAGAACTAAAGGCTATACTCAGACTGCCTGTAACAAACTTCAAGTTTCTCTCATCTCAGTGAATTCACCCACCGAATCAGGCAGTCAAGTTAATTAGAACTTGAGTCAACTGCCTAAACATAAGCATTTGGTGCCACCCAAATGGCAGGCCTGGCATGAGTGACATGAGATCTGTGGGAAATCCATGCAATTCTGGAGTGGCAGCTGGAGGCCAGGTAAGGTTCTTTAGGGCATCTCAAATGATGCTAAACACCTGTGTTAAGGCAACAGAATGGAGATTTTTACCCCCCAGTTCCCTGTTGCTTGATCCCTTCTGCACTTCTCAGCTTCTCCAGAAACTGCATGGAAAATCCTGCCACTGAGATTCTGAAGAACTTTGTATCCACTTTGCAGAAGTATAAATAATTATGCAAGACAGGAGGGAAATCAAGCCTCTTTTCTCCCCACCTTAAAGAGATATGAGAAATATACTGTGAAGAGTTAAATACTTGAGTCGGATTAAATTTACCATGTCTGCAAAATTTTGTATCAAAAGGTTACCTTTGATATAATGTTTCAGCCTGCAGACTTCTGCTTCCCAGCCATTAAATTCTGTTGTAATAAACTTTTACAATATGCATCATTATAGGAAACTTAAATAGGCTTAGCTCTGGAGAGAGAATCACAAAGACAGTAGAAGAGAGGGAAGAAATGCAAGGTGTCTGGCTTTTTGAATATTTAAGAAAAGGTTCTTCTTTATTAAATAATGTATATGAGGAGAGGGATTTGGAATTCTCAATTTTCAAGGTCGTGGTGGAAGGAGGTCTGTCTGGAGAGCCACAAATTCCTGATCTCAGCCCTTGCCATCTTTGCCACACGGCCTTGAGCAGATCAGAGGACTACCCAACCACTGAGCCCCTTAGTTCCAACTGCAACTGAGCCCCTGGGGCAAATGGGTTGGTAACACTCACCCCTCTCAAAGAAGATTCATGGCAATTGCTCTTTTTATTCTTCACAGTATTGTTCTGATACCCGTGAGGACAGGCTTAGAAAATATAAATGGCTCAGCTTTATAGCAAAATGGTTGCTGAATTTAAAAGTAAAATTCAGAATGACTTTTCAGCTTATAATGAGCATTGCAATGCAGAATGGGCAGAGGCAGAAAGTCCAAATGAGAGACAGGAAGGATCAGCCTCCTTGTTATTACGATGGTTTATGGAGACATTTGGCCTCAGATATATTCTCCTTCCTATTCTGTTGGTAATTCATGTGTTTAAAGTGAAGTATAATTGTCCACAGAGACCATGTTACACTCCTTTTCAAAGCTCTAAGCATGTTGGTTACTTAACAGACCTCCTGTCACACATAGGTGAAATGAAAATTCCCTTCCTGCAGAAGAGTTACATTTCCTCTTACATTTGTTTTAGAAGGGATTTATATCCTATTTTGTTCTTTGGTACTCTTGGAACATCAGCTATCAGCCTTAGGATCCTAGGGAGCATTCATCAGCCAGTGTTGCATTTCATGGCCTGGTATAAACAGAGAGAAAGATAGCTGATCCTCACCCTGTATAATGTGGACTTAGAGGTTGACAAAGTCCACATTCTTAAAATAGCAAATCCTTCATCCTGTCTATACAAGAAATGGAGCAGAGGCACTGCATCACCTTCAAAGTCTTCTGAGAGTCAGACGGAGGGAAATATTAAACCAGAAAAACTGTCCTGATATACTCCTTTTCCAATCATTATTCTGCTTCCCTCCCCCCACCATCCTAGAGACACTTGCCTTAACAAGCAATGCCTTACACTGATCAAATATTAGATTCCTAGGATTTTCTCTCCTCCTATTGTTCAGCAGATTTCAGCTATTCAGGATTTTGTGGGTTCACACTTGGCTTGGCTGTGTGGGTTACTTTGCATCTCTGAGAGACTTAACTCCTTCTTTGATTAAGTGAGCACACAGAGATCACTGGAGGGGGAAGAGGGGAAGAGAGTAGCCTGAAACATCACTCATGATTTGCATTGCAGTATCATTTGCAATCAACAAGAGACTCCAGCGCCCTCCATTTAAGATGCTGGATTCCTTCCCACTAGACTCAGTAATACACTTAATTCTTACAGCACCCTGACACTTTATTTTATTTCTGGCAGTGCTTGCTCTAAAGGTCATAGTCCTCACTGACTTTCTCAATTGGCAATACTATTTTAGTTATTTTTTTTAAAACTACAGAAGGCACACCTCTCATCTGCCCTGTGGTATTTTTGCAGACACAGTCCACAGGGCAATCTCTATGAGTGCCAACAGGCACACCCCCTTTTGTCCTTCAGAAAAAGCCATAGTAATTGAACAGACCTGCTGGTTGAGAAACTCAAAATATGACTCAGATGCAGAGTGACTATCAAAGCAAAGGGTCCCACAAGTTCCCATCCAGGAGGCAGAAATATATATATGTTTAGTGTGAGTGACATTTATTGGTGTTGGTTCTGATTAAGGGGAACAAAAAAAAAAAGAAGGATTTTTCAATAAAGTCTCCACTCTGGCTTT